>NC_069394.1:4907500-5548928 GCF_027475565.1 Acinonyx jubatus
AAGAGTATATACTATCATCTGTCAGTCCAGGTGAGAACCCACAAAGTAAGAATTCCATAATCAGGGAAGGTAGAGAGATACTCTGTACTTTTTGGAGTGGCATAGAGGGAATAATTATATCAAAGGCTCCGAGAATTCCTGCAGTCTTGACATCTGCTTAACCCACTTTCTTCCAAGTTCCATTGAGCATGGAAACCACTTTTCATGTAACACCAACTGATATTTCATATAAGAGTGTCCACGTAGGGGTGCCTGGGTGGCTCTTTGGTTGAGCACCTAACTCTTGATTTCAGCTCGGATCATGATCCCAGGGTTGTTAGATAGAGCCCCACGTTGACTCTGCAATGAGTGTGGAGCCTGCTTAAGAGCCTCTCTCTCTCTCTCTCTCTCTCTCTCTCTCTCTCTCTCTCTCTCTCTCCCTCTCCCCCTCCCCCTCCCTCTCCCTCTCCCTCTCCCTCTCCCTCTCCCTCTCCCTCTCCCCCTCTCCCCCCTCTAAAATAAAAAAAAGAGTCCAGGTTCATAATTTTGTAAGTAAATGCCCAATTACAAGATCCCTAAGGGCTCTCCCTTTGGGCCCCAAGCATTCTGTGAGTTTCCTGAATTTCCAAGTTGCTTGCTAAACACACTGCACAGTGAAATTCTATCAGAGGTATTGAAATGATTGCTGGTGTATTATGCAAAGTCACCAAACTTTAGACAATAGATTGCAGATAGTTAACCAGTGTTTCAACCCTTCATCTAAGACAATATTTCTCATACTTTTCAGTCCCATGTCTGGAGTATATTATAGTTTGGGATTTTGAGGGGTCACTTCCCATAGGAGTAGAGTGAGGGTCTGCATGGACCAAGGAGAAAAAAGATGTTGACAGCCTTGGAAGGTAGTAGGTGCCCTTCTTGCATGGGTTTAAGCAAGGGCTGAGCCACAGTGTGCTAAGGAATTAGGGGGTTCCTCAGGTTGCACCAGGCATCTCCTTCCACATTTGGGGTTCTGCTGGTGAGTAGGCGTCTGATCTACTTTTCCTGACTCATCTTTTCCAGTCCTCCTCCTCCTCCACCTCCTCCTCCTCCTCCTCCTCCTCCTCCTCCTCCTCCTCTTCTTCCCTTCCTCCTGCTTCCATCCAAAGGTGGTGGTCGGAGGCTAAGACGAGAGAAGTCAGGGAGACACTGGGACCTTAGCTTTATAGCATGGCCAGGCTTCTGGTCTACCACCCAGTCTCTGACTGCTGGCTCTGTACCCTACCCCCCCAGCCATCCAAAACCTAAGAGTTGACATGCTGCCATTCTGGACGAGGCCCTGGGTGAGTGGTGCAGTGCATTGCCTTATGTCTCCTGGTCTGGGACATTTGTATCCACCCTGAGTGAGCTGGGGTATCTGAGGAGTGCGTCTGGCTCCAGCATTAGCCAGCCTTCCTTTTGACATCGGGCAGAATCCCGGCCAAGCATTGCCATGCTTCCAAAACACCCAAAGCCCAGATTCTAGAGAGATCCAGCACGGGAGATTCCTTGACCCTGAGCGTCCCTTCACCCATCTGATATTTATTGGATCTTTACACAGTGCCAAGTACTCACAGGAACCCTGGGGAATAGATACAAACGAGACCTAAATCCTAGGACTTCTGGAATAAAAGGAAAGACAAGTGAATAAGAAATTGTCTATGTGCTGGGTAAGCATAATGGACGCACAAACAGGCATCAGGAGGCCAGAGAGTATGCGTGCTAATTAAAGGCTGGCTTTAAGGGAAAATTCAAAGTATGTGGTTTGCTAGATAATTTCAACAGATGATGATATATATTCATGGTTTCTCTCTATAACCTTGCCAAGGGTATGCTTTTTACCTGCAAGGCCAAGTGAGCTCAAGGCTTCCTTCTGTTTTAAGACTTTTTGTTGTATTTCCATCTTGTGCCATGTGAAGAGGGGTCGGTCATTCTGACATGAGTATTTCGGTAGTGAATTTTGCTGTGAATATAACCGGTCACTGGGAGGTGTACGTCAGTCATGTTCAAAGTAGCTGTCAGCTGGGGCGCCTGGGTGGCTCAGTCGGTTAAGCAATGAGTCTTGATTTTGGCTCAGGTCATGATCTCAGGTTCATGAGTTCGAGCCCTGCATCAGGCTCTGTGCTGATAGCACGAAACCTGCTTGGGATTCGTTCTCTCCCTCCCTCCCTCCCTCTCTCTCTCTCTCTCTCTCTCTCTCTCTCTCAAAACTTAAAAAAAAAAAAACCAAAAAACAAAGTAGTTGTTTAGCCTGGGAAGTTATTAGATAATGACTATACTTCATTCAGTCATTTATTTGTGAAGCATTTACTGGGACCCAGCATTGTTCTAGGTACTGGTGATTCAGAAATAATCATTTGTTCAGTTTTTTCAATACTAGATTCCCCTCCCCCCCCCCCACCCAACGCCACCAAGGAACTCTTGCAGAGACCTTCCAACCCCCTTTGTAAAGTAGAAGGGGTTTGGTCTGCCCATGGTGGGGGTGGTGGGGCCCCTGAGCCCCATTCTGTCTCTAAGTTCGCTTGTGGATCCTAAGGAATGCCTCTCCCTGCTTAGGGGTTAAGGGGTACTATCTGAAAACCACTCATTTAGAGAGGAAATGTTCGGGTTGAGATTAGAGCTCAGCCTCTATTTGAGACCAAATTTGAATCCTGGTCTGCCACGTAGGTGACATAATCTGTGCAAGCCCCCATAGCTTCACTTGTAAAGGGGCCGCAGTAAGAAGGCATACCTTAGGGTGTTGCTGTGGGTACGGTGATCATATATGGTCTCGTTCATATGCAGCCACTTCTGAGCCCTGATGGTGATGCTATTAATAAGTACTGGGGCACTAGACGTTGACAGGACATTCCCGGAAAATAAGGACACACAGGTTAATTAAAATGATGCTATGAAATGACAGCCTTAATTTGGTGTTTTAAAAAAGTTATGATTTCCATTATCCTTTGATTAATGAGGAGACAGACTAAATATCCATAACAAGGTGTTGTGGTAGAATGATCTCTGTTCCAGCGTCTGGGGGTGGGGGGTATGCGTTCATGTCCTCATAACAGGTGTTTATTATTCTCCTAGTCAAACTTCGAGAAAGCGTGTGTCAGATAATTTACTGTGTTGTGTATTCGGGGGAGTCGAGGCTGGCGGCAGGGCTGGGTCGGGGTGGGGACTGAGCAGGCATCGAAGACAAGGCATTTTGACGGCTTTCTCTTGGGGTTTGACCGCTGACATCTCAATAGCAGTTCTGGCTGCTTCCCACGGCTTTTCAGCATTTACATCCTTTTACAACCATCGCACCAACATGCTGCGTTATGATTACTTACTGAAAGGTCTCCGCTTTGAGAGGATGTCCCCCACCCACACCCTGCTCCCTGCACCGCCTCTCCCGGCCCCAACCCCCCTGTAGGAGCTCCTGATGTCCCCTGAACAAGCCTCTCCACGCCCTGGTGGTGGGTCTGCAGGTTGGTCAGCCGGACTCCTTTCTCCACGGACTCTGAACTTGGCTGGTTTTTCTTAAAACCTGTGGCTCACTCTTCCACGTGCTGTGAGCATCTGTCCCGGGTTACCTGAGGCTAGCAGGGGCGGGGAAGGGAGGCAGGAAGGTTCTGACATGGAAGTCGGGCAGATTTAATGTGAAATCATCCATAGAAGAAATGCTATTTTTAGCAGCATCCTTTTGGCTACAGATGCATCCTCCTATCCTTGAAAAACCAGTCATTGCCTCCTTTCTCCCCTGGGCCTCTCCACCTGCACGGACCCCCTGGGAGCACCCCACTCCCCAAGTGGGTATATGCCTACTCTTGGCCCCCATTGGCACTGTGTCGTGGCATTGTCCCCATTTTACAGAAGGTACCAAGTGGCTCACCCAGTGTCACACGGGCCTTAAGAGCTGGCTGTGGAACCGTGGCCGCCCCTGAGTCTGCATAGTCTGGGGGCTGGGAGGGAGGGGCAGAACAGATTGCCTGTTGAGGTTTAAGTCCAGGGAGCTCCAGCACCCAAGGAGAGGATGCGCAAGGGCACCAGAGGCTGGGGCACACTTGCTCATGTTGGGAGAATGGAGGCAGTGCCCACGGGACGGAGGTGGTCACCCCAGCTTGGCAGGCCGTGAGCCTCCTCGCAGGCAGGCCAGGGCCGCTGTGGGCAAGCGATGGCCACGCCTCTTTCGTCTCTGAGGCTGAAAGACCCAAGTGTGTCTGGTCTTCAGAGGAAGATGTTCTGGGGACATGAGCCCTGAGATCAAACTTCCGGAGCTCTTGTCCTGTGGGAGATGGAGATTTAGTCCGGGCACATCTGAACCAAGAAGTGGAGCCCAAGGAGGGACGGGCAGCCTTGAAGACAGAGAAGAGACAGAATAATATCATAGTTAAGTTTTTTTCAGAGTGAAAGAATTAATTTTTACTGAGCTATTGCATGCAAGAGTAGCATAATACAAGCATGTGTCGTATTGGGGATTGTATGTTTTCACTGAAGTGAGGCTGACATAACGTAAAAGTTAGGATTTGAAGGGTTTATTCAGCATGTTCCCGAGCTGTGCGGCATCACCTTGGTCCAGTTGCAGAACGGTTTCATCCTCGCAGAAGGAGAGGCTGGATCCATGTGGCAGCTGCCACTCCTGCTTCTCGCCACGTCGTGGAAACCACAAACTGCTATCTTTAAGGATTGACCTGTTCCAAACATCTTACGGGAGTGGAATTGGATGACCTGTGACCCGTGTCTGGCTTTTTTCGTTTTGCATAATGTTTTTGAGATGCACGCATGTTGTGGGGCTGGGCTTTGCACGCTGGCCCAGTTTTTCCAGCGCTCTTGGACACGCGTAGCAGGGCCCCGTGCAGGTTCACAGATGCTCGTGGAGTCCGGTTGAACCGAAGCAGTGCGCTGATCTCGGGCAGCACAGGATCGGGACCCATCACCGGGTCAGGTGGCTAACTGCTCCACTCTCCCACCTGGGTGACTGCACAGCCCAGCTCAGCACACGTTGGCTGGGGTCTCAGGCAGGTTGGTCAAGGAAGCCTCTTTTTCCACACCTTTAGCTTGTCTCCTGGGCCTCTCTGGCCACGTGACTGAATGAGCCACGTGTGCCCCGTGGGTAAATACGAGGGCCACGTGTGTGCTTCCTGGCCCATGGAATGAGCCACGTGTGCCCACGTGTGTCCTCTGCAGAGGAAGCAGGTGCTGCCTCGGGGCAGCTCTGGGGAGAGGGCAGCCAGGGGCTCACCGCACAGTGACAGGCAGGGACACAGGGTGAGCCGAGTAGGTGGCCCCGAGGCTCCGGACGAGGACGAGGTTTCTCCGAGCGTGGGAGGGTGGATGGTGGGGGAGCAGATGGGGCGACACAGGCCGTGGGTCTCCACATCCCCACCACTAGGAATTGTTACACACAAAGTTGCCCTGAGCCTTAAGTAAATAAATGAATGCATCCATCCACTAATATTTACTGAACCTTCACTAACAGCGTGTAGGGGCTGGTGGTGTTGGATGCTGGGAAGACAGGACAGGCGACCAGCTCACGGTCTAGCCCCCTCTTCATCCTCCCCACCGCGTCCCTGTGTCCTGGGAACTCAGGAGATTAGGTGGCACCTGAATACAGTCAGACAATGAGTTTATACTCGGGCACCTGGCTGGCTTAGTTGGTAGAGTCTGTGACTTTGGATCATGGGGTTGTGAGCTCGAGCCCCGCACTGGGCATAGAGATTACTTGATGAAACCATTTGGGGCACCCGGGGGGCTCACTCGGTTAAGCGTCCGACTCAGTTTCAGCTCAGGTCACGATCCGTGAGTTCAAGCCCTGCATCGGGCTTTGTGCTGACAGTGCAGAGCCTGCTTGGGATTCTCTCTCTCTCCTCCCTCTGCCCCCCTCGTGTGTGCGTGCTCTCTCTCTCTCTCTCAAACAATAAGTAAATCAACTTAAAAAAAGAGAAGAGGATGGGTTTATGCTATTTCACGTGGCCTACACAGCACAGCTGCCACTGTCCACACTCTGTCCCTTTTCTTCCTTATCCTGAGCCTCACACAGTAACCACTGTGCTTCCCTGATGGACGGTGCCCAGTCAGGGGCATGCACAGGGCTTACACTTGTTGGTGGGAGGGCACCAGCTGGAGGAGCCCTCCCGGGTTCCGCAGCCCCGGTCGCTGCGCCAGGAAGGGGCAGGGCCGACTCCCGCTGCACGTCTGGCCCCAGAGCTGCCCTTTCATTGCACGGATGGGTAGACTCAGGTCTGTAAACAGAAAGACTAAAGGACACGAACGTACAGCAGGGAAGCCGGTATTGCAGCCCTGAGGCCCCGAGTCCTGTTGTTGGGACGTCCGCAGAATAACTGTACTGCTCTGTGGAGCCCAGGCTGGAACCCGGAGACCGTGGTGGGGATTTTGCGTGCGTTGTTTTAATCCTTCCCCACGTGAAAAGGGGATTTCTGTTCTCACCTTGCCGATAATGAGAATGAGGTGCCACTAAAGTCATCTCTTTGTTAAGTGACAATGTGGTTAAAATCAAGATCTTCGTGAGTCCAGAATTTCTCTGCTCTCTGCCCCCAAAGCACCGCGATCAACAGTTCTCTGTCACGTTCAAATGTCCAGTGCCGAGCACATGATTTGGTGCATAATGTGCTCAGTAAACGTTTGCTGTGTAAATGAGACCTGCTTCCAAGGACACCCACCTAGGACCCAGTAGAAAGATGAGATCCCTCCTCACACCTGCCTGCATCCAAACCCTAGAATCTGGTGGGGCCGAATCTTGAGGAGGTCGGGGGTCCGCAGCAAGGTCACCCAGCTGATAAGTGGCAGGGCACGAATGCAGAGTCAGCCGTGTCTGGCCCTCCGAGGGCTCCTTTGGTTTCCGCGGCTCTCCTCGCTCGGAGCAGAGTGCATCTGCTCTGCCAAGTAGGGGCCAAGCTTCCGACGGGGAGAGGAGCATCGCCTCTCTGCCAGGCTCCTTCTATTTCGGGGCTGGTGGTTCTGCAGGGGAATTCCTCAGAAGACCGGAGACCGTGAGGGGGGCTGGGGGGCAGAGGGAACGGCAGGGCCGTGCAGGCAAACTTATGTACAAGTGGAGACATTTAAGTATAATTAATGTCACTGCAGCCTTATTAGATGAATGGCACTTGGGGTTGGGACGTGTTTTTCTAGAAGGCGTGGGCGGCATAGAGAAAGCAGAGGGATGAACTCCCTGCATCAGGAGCATCCCGCTGGGTCAGTGGGAGTGCTGTGCGCGCATGTGTGTGTGTGTCTGTGTGGAGCAGGTGGGGAAGGGCAGAGATACAGAGGCAAACAAAAGTCTTGAGAAGGGACACGGTGACCCAGCTGTACCCAGACCCATTGAGTGGGTTACCTTACGTGGCTGTGTGCACCCCCATCTCTCAGGAAATTAGGTGAAGCATGTACAGGGGTAGCCTCACTCCAGCCCCTCTGTTTCCCACCGCATAGACCCGAGTTAGGATCTGTCTCCACCAGTCAGTGGCACCGGGACCTGGGCCATCGTGGCCAGACTGAACCTCAGCGAACTCCTCAGGAAGACAGCAACACTGACCATCGCAGGGCTGCTGTGGGGTCCAGGGAGAGCCCGCGCCAAGGACGGGGACCACGGACGGGTTCCGTGGGCGTCTGCCCTCCACAGAAGGAGGGCTTTCCAGGTCACCTCCTCCAACTCCATTCTCTGGTGACGGAGAAGTTCCTTGGCCTCCCTGAACCTCTACTCCCTTATCTGTGAAATGGGGATAATAGTAGCCGTGCCCAGAGTTGATGGGAGGTGGAGCGAGTGGATGTGATGGCGCTCATAGCCCGATTCTTGGCCTGTGGCTTGTTCTTATCCAGTCCCCAGCTCCTGAGCTGTGGGCCCCTGGGATGAACACGGTCCGCAGATGGGTTTTGTTTGTCCTGCAGATGGTTTTGAGAACCACTGAGTCATTTCCAACAGTTGACATCAGGAGATTGCACGCAGTAAATTCCGTGTCTGTCTTCTGTTGGAGAACAGATGTGGCAGCCCCAGGCCTTCTTTGCCAAAGGGCCACGGTCCCTGGGGCTCCGGGGCGCTGTCCTCCAGCCCATCACCTGGCCCAAGTCCCCATGTCATAAAGGAGACCGAGCCTCAGAGGGTGCACGGCTGGGTCACAGGAGTGTGGTGTGCCCACGGAAGATATGGCTTCCAAACATGGGTGTTATAAACCCTTGGTCGGAACTTTGGCTCTTATGTCATTCCATCTGTCCATCTGTCCATCCACCTCTTGATCCCTCCGTCCATCCATCCAATAGTATTATGTGGGTGCTTATCTCCCAAGGACACCAGAGTCTCCAGAGACACCCAAAGAGATACTGCAGGGGAGAAAAGCGTGAGGGTGGGAGAGGGGGTGCTCAGTGGGTGCTGGAGAGTCAACTGCCCGACGGTGAAGCCTGGGGACACCCACTGAGGTTTTCCTCCATGCAGAAGACTTCACGCCGAAATCAAAATAATCCTTTCAGGCAAAAGGCGATTTTCTGCTAGTACCTCTGCCCCTCCAGCAGGTAAGCTAAGTTTTAGCAAGTAAGTTCATTGTTTATAGACAACCCTGTTCTTGGCACATAGCACACTCTCCAAATACTTGTTTTGGACTAAATCACTGTCATAGAGAGTATTCCCACCTTGGAGACTGACACTAAATACTGCTATGTTACATACTGCTTCAAGTCTCTGAGAAGTCCTGCAGGGTCAGGAGTTAACCTTGTTTATTAGTCTGGTGATGAAGAAACACTTAATAAGGAATACATTCAGAGCACAGTCTGGGAGGTAGTTTCTAATTCCTTCCAAGAGGCCTGGGGAAGGGAAGATGGAGGGTAGAGCAGTTGGCATGAGGAAGAGACTCCTCGTGGGGAGTCTCTGGGGTTGGCTCTGTGTCTTCGAGAAGGTGCGGGAGGGGGACTGGCTGATGAGGAATGTTCTGGTGAAAGATCAGG
The DNA here is from genome assembly GCF_027475565.1 of Acinonyx jubatus. Lineage (NCBI taxonomy): Eukaryota > Metazoa > Chordata > Mammalia > Carnivora > Felidae > Acinonyx > Acinonyx jubatus. Next base: position 4,916,411 of record NC_069394.1, read on the forward strand.
CTCACGCAATGAATCTGTGTGGCTCCTGCCTTAAAATGCATTTCCCTCCCTGCTCCTGCCACCTGTTGGCTTCATTCACACGTTAGTGAGAATTACTCTAATTAGCTAATGTTTTCACACACAGCAAAGTGCTACTTAGTGTTCTGGCCTAGGGAGCTCCGTGAAGCAGGTCCTACCTAGGTCCACACCACTTGGGAGCTGAAGCTAAGTTTGGGTGCAGGGGCTCCTGGGCCAGAGGCCACATTGAAGAGTAGTTTGCAAAGACAGTTTGAAAATCAGGAAGGCAAACATTTATTCAAATGAGATGATAAAATCCCAAGCCTATTTGAATGTGTGACAGTCGATATGCAAAGTGTTTTCCATATGTTACGTAGTTCTATCCAATTAATCAATTAATATGCAGTCCTATTCACCAAGCCCCCTGTCCCTCGTGCTCCCTCCTGGGCTAGGCAGTGGGGCTGGTGAGACAGGTGCACCTCCTCCCTCCCTGAGCCCTGCCTACTGGAGGCACAGGCTTAGCAGGGTCGCTGAGAGGAGCTGGGACCACCACCACACCGCCTCGGTTATAATCTGGGCTTTACTGCTTATTTAGCTGTGTGACCCTCAGGCAAGTTACTTAACCTGTCTGTGCCTCATGTGCAAAATAGGCATCATTATAGTAGTACTTACCGCCTGGGCTTTTTGGGAAGATTGCGTTGATGGTGGGGCCTGACACGCAGGGAGACTCCGCTCAGCAGATATTAGCTAATGTGATTGTTAGTAACAACCATAATGAGCAGGCGGTGATCCGGCTGAAGCAGGGAGGGGACTGAGGGCCTGCTAGCTAGCCTGCTTGGTTTCAGAAGCAGCTGGCAGGTGAGTCCTTCTGGAAGGAAAGCGGGAGGTTGCTGAGTTGATGAGGTTAGATCCAGGCAGAGGGATAGTCTACACAAAGCTAGGCTGGAGGAAATTATGAAACAGCTTGAATATTCTGGAAGCCAGTAGGGTCTCTGTGCTGCTGGCAGGTAGAGAGGTTGACGGGGTGGAGAAGGGGGCTGGTGCTGGAGGTGGGGCTTGGGAGGGGCCAGTCTTGCATGGGGGGCGGGTGGTTCAGAGCACTAGATCCTTACCCATAAGATGGGAATAATGACACCCACAGTCCAGGAGACATTCGCTGCAAGGGATCGGGACAACCGGCATTTCCTCAAATCCTGTGGCTCTGAGATGAGAGAGAAGGAGGTCAGCTAGGCGAGAACAGGGTTGCCCGCTTGCAGGGGGTGGTGGGAGGGGCGGGAGGGGGGGGTGGCCTTGCAGCTTGGGAACAAGTGCTCTTTGGTTTTGGAGTGGTCTTCTGCATCCCCTTTCTCCCTTGCTCATCCCATCTTCTAAAATCCTGCCGGACAGTCTGGATCCTGGGAAGGTCCCTCTGCGGGTGACTCCCCTTCTCTGCCTGCCCAGGTGGCCCTGACCCTGTCATCACTGTTCCTTCCCTGGCTTCCCCTTCCAGGTGCAGATTGCTGAAGGTTCCACATGACTTATTTGCTGTCCCCAGTGCCACACCTACTGCTGTGGAGGGGCCGGGACAGAAAGGGAAGGGGGCAGATCCAGATACGGCCACCTCGCCACCTTCCTGTCCTCGTTCTGTCTTCTCTGCACCCTAGAGTATTATAGTGATCGGCACGCACATGCGCAGTGACTGAATTCCTCATTCGTGAGCACAGGGTAGCGAACTAGGAATTATGTCTTCATTCAGATTTTCACAAATATTTCCTCTTCACTGGGTATACCTGTGAGATAGGGCTGCCAGATGAAATATAGGAAGCCCCGTTAAATCTGAATTTCAGATAAACAAAGAAATAGTCCTTTTTTTTTTTTTTTTTTTTTTAGTGCAAGTACGTCCCTCATTTTGCCTTACTTGTTGTCTTCTTAATTGCTGTGTCTGGCCATGCCAAATGGAGAACAAGGTAGACCAGGGTTATCGCAGCGGGTGCGTGCACATGTTAAGGAGATGAATAAATAAGACGATAGAAATAGAGTGAAAGGTGCAATGTGGATCATTACAATAGGGCATCCTTGTCTTAGCTGGCTACGTGCTGGGGTCCTCTACTGGATTTGGGGCTAAATTGTTCAGGGAGAGAAGGTTCAGAAGAGAATGAAGGAGAGGGATTTGGTCACCCCTGCCTTTTTTTTGGTGGTAAAATACGCAGAACATACAATTCACCATGTTTTTCCATCTCAAAGTATAGAATTCAGGGGCGTTCAGCACGTCCACGGTATTGTGCAGAGACTGCTACTGTCTTGTCCCAGAACATTTTATCGCCGCAAAGGGAAATCCTACACCCATTAGCACTCCTTCCCCATTCCCCTCTCCAGTCCTTGGAGATCACTGATCTGCTCTCTGTTTCTATGGCTTTGCCTATTCTGGATGCTTCTTATAAATTATGTCTATAAAACACGGGCCTTTTGTGTTGGCTTGTTCACTTAGCATAGCATTAAAGGTTTGTTTTTCATGGCTGAGTAGTATTCCACAGTATGGAAAGACCATATTTGTCTTTTCATCAGTTGAGAGAAATTTAATTCATTTCTACCTTTTAAAAAAAGTTTTAAGTTTATTTGCTTATGAAAGAGCATGAGCAGGGAGGGGCAGAGAGAGAGGGAGACACAGAATCCAAAGCAGGCTCTAGGCTCTGAGCTGTCAGCTGTCAGAGCCCAACGTGGGGCTTGAACTCACGAACCACGAGATCATGACCTAAGCTGAAGTCGGACGTTTAACCGACTGAACCACCCTGGTGCCCCTCTACCTTTTGATTATTGTGAATAATTCTGCTGTGAACATTTAGGAATCAAATTTTATTTGAATGCTCATTTCAGTTTTCGGGGCTCCATAGCCAGGAGTGGAATTTTTGGGTCCGGTAGTCGTTCCGGGTCATCTCCTGAAGGACCTGCGAGCTGTTTCCCCAGTGACTGTTGTCATTCCCACAGCGACGTGCAGGGGCTCCCGTTTGTCCACATTATTGCCAGTACTTGTTTTCGGTTATTTGCTTGTTGTTTATAGCCAGCCTAGTGCAGGTGACCTCATTGCGATTTCGATTGGCATTTCTCTAGTGACCAGTGACGTTGACCCTCTTTTCATGTGCTTGTTGGGCATTTGTACATCTTTAGAGGGACTCAATTTTGCTGAAAGGTGAAAGGGAAACCGATGGGCTTTTACAGCAGGGGATTCTAGGAGTAGATTTTTATGTGAACAGACCTTCTGATTTCTGGGTGGAGAATGGAGGAAGCAGACAGATCACTTGGGAAGGTATTTTAGGAGCTGGGGAAAGAAAATGGGGGCTTGGGTGATGGTGGTTCACAAGCCGGTCGCTGACTCTGATACTGGATAAGTCACATCACCCCTGATCCTCAGTTACCGCCCCCCCCCAATGAAATAGGGGTATAACAGCACTGACCTCACAGGGCACGTTAGCATTCAGTGGGGTTGTGCTGCATAGAGCCCACTGTGGGCCTGGCTCCAAGAGGCAGAACAGCCAGGCCACCTGTGCGGCTCAGTCGGTTAGCCATCTGACTCTTGATTTCGGCTCTGGTCATGGTCTCACTGTTCGTGAGTTCAAGCCCCGAGTTGGACTCTGTGCTGACAGCATGGAGTCTGCTTGGGATTCTTTCTCTCCCTCTCTCTCTCTCTGATCCTCCCATACTCTCTCTCTCTCTTTCTCTCTAAAAATAAATAAACATAAAAAAAATTATCAGGAACAGCTTTCTTGGCAGCAGCTTGAGGGTGTGGCCTGGATGAAGTCTGATGGGGACCTTGAGGACCTGGTCCCTTGGCATCCAAGGGACCGTTTCATCTCTGCCTTGTTACTGTTGGTTTTGGGGGACAGCAAGGAAAAGGAGAAGAGAAAGGAAGGTGGGATAGAGAGGTAGATATATCTCAGACTGCATTTTCTTCTCTCTGTCTGTCTGTCTCCAAAGTTCCACCTGTGAACAGATTCGCTTGGCCCCAGCCCACAGAGCATAAGGAAGCCGGAGGCTCCGGGCTCTGTGCAGGGCTGGTGGCAGGGGCCACGGGAGGCTGGGTGGAGAGGAACAGAGGTACAGATCCTGTGAAGCCTGGGCCCCACCTCCCTTGGAAAGTCTGGTTCTGTTTCCACCTCTGTTGTCACCTCTGTGCTCCCCACTCAGCCTCCCCTATGATGCTCAGCTTGTCTGTGCAACCGTATGTAATGTTCATGGAACTGTGTACCATGCATCCTTAATTCCTGAATGTCAGATAACACTTTGTATATGCCAAAATATGTCAAGTTGAGTGGGGGATAAGCACCACGGGGTGCATTTCATACTTGCTCAGCCTTTATGGGTCCCGTAAGGCAGTCTCCTCTCCCCGACTAGTCACCAGGCACAGAAGTGATTGGACCACCCCACGGCCCTGGGGCAGGCTTCCTGTGCAGTCACCTTAGAGTCCTCGCTGTAGTGTATAATGACTCCCTGGTGTCTCCTTTCCCTTCCTTCAACTCCCACTTTATGCATCTGTGCCTCCCTGGTGTCCAGTGACACCCTTGAGTTAATACGAATAATTGCTGAATGACTGAATGAACCAGTGGGCTCCTCGTGACCAGCGAGGTGGCCCGAGCACCTTTTGCTGAGACATTTATAAAGGGAAGATTGTTTTTAAAATTTAAAAAGCATCAGTTCATGATTAATTCATGCCACCAAAACAGGCCGTTCATTGTCATCTTATAAAAATTAATGTCCAAGCCAGTACGAAGGTTTGTACTTGAAGTTCGTTCTGTATCACACTTGAAGGTAACTGACAAAATCCCGAACATGGCTGGGTCTTCTACTGTCCTTTTCTTCCAGGGCCTTCTTTCCAGCCTCCCCCCGCCCCTCCTCAGATGCGCCACAGGACCCTGGGTCTGTTTTCTGGGATGTTTATCATCCTTCTTGCGGCTGAAGTCCCGTAGCCCAGCCCATGCTGCTGCTGTGGGGCCGTCCTGACACTTAGTAGCTGTGGGGCCACCCCTTGGCTTCAGTTTCCTCCTACAAAACATGGGCATTTTTACAATGATCTGTCAGATTAAGTGGAGGGGTGCCTGGGTGGCTGAGTCCATTGAGCGTCTGACTTCGGCTCAGGTCACGATCTCGGGTTTCCTGAGTTCGAGCCTCTCATCAGGCTCACTGATGTCCCCCTCTCTCTGCCCCTCCCCCACTTGTGCTCTGTCAATAAATAAACATACAAAAAGGAAAATTTAAGTGGGATAAAATGATCAAGTATCCAGTCTCATAGCTTTTGCGAAAGTTCTGCTCCCCTCCCCCCAGACCTCCCTTGTCCCCTTTGCTGTAAGCATGCCTTTTCTCGGCCCTCAGTTCCCAAATCCTGTACTTTCTTCAAGACTCTGCTCGATTTTGACCTTTGGTTCATTCAGTAGAGATGTATGCAGGGCTGTCTCCTGGTCAAGCCCTCTGCTGCCCCTGGGGACACAGCAGCCCCTGGGAGTCGATGAGAGCCTGCCCTCCCGGAGGGAGGGAAGGGTCCTGCGGTGAGGGGTGCTGCTTCACATACAATAAAAGACGGTGACGTGCTACCGAGGAACTGGGAGGCAGTGAAAGGCTCCTTGTGAAAATGACATTTGAGCTGAGACTAGGAGGAAGGGTGAGGGCCAGCCCCTGGCAGGCTTCAGAGAGATCCTTTGAGGCAATCCTCACGTGGACCCCAGCTCGGTGGCTTTGCAGAACAGTGAGGGGCCTGTGTGCAAGGGCATCTTAAGGAAAGTGAATTACTCAAGGTAGAGCCAGGAGGCAGGGCGCGTGGGGCGTGCTGGCCATGGCTTTGATGAGGAGCTGAGAGGCCACCGGAGGGTGACGTGAGGGGGCTGACTTCTTAGAAAGACCCCCATCCCTCGTGCTGCTGAGAAGAGAAGGGACACTGGGGGCAGGGACCAAGAAGAGAAGCAGGGACACCAGTGTGGAGGCTTGTGTCCACCAGGTGAGTGTCCAGGGAGGCGATGGCAGAGGAGGGGACCAGTGGCCAGCCTCTGCACAGAAGGTGTCTTGAAATGGCAGGGCTTTCCAAAGTAAATGTTGGGGCTTCCAGGACCATGGTGTTCTTGCCGCCTTCCTTCCCCCTGCCTCCGTGCTCTAATACAGCCATTCTCATGTGTTTTTAAGTAAATAATAGGGATCCCTGGGAAAATAGAAACACAGAATGCTTGACAGCCCGCCCACCTGTACATCGGCTGGCTCGAATACTTCCTGTGTGTGGATCGCACTTATGGCCCTCAGTTTCTGGTCCCCTAAGAGACATGTGTGCTTTCTGCAGATGAGGAAAACTGAGGCCCTACTACGTTCAGCCACTGGCCTTGGCTTTACAGAGAAATACACACTGGTTGGGATTTGCAAACACAGCGAGTCTGGCTTTCCAGACCCTGAGTCCAAGTAGCAGCATGGACTCTGGGTTCCTCTGGGCTTCCGGGCTCCTGGATCTGAATCATTGATACTGGAGCTGAGGGAGAGCATCAGCCTCATTGATGTTTGGATCAATAGACAACGACGGTGCCCAAGGGGGCGTTTCTGTGGTTGGGAGGGATGAGGATACTCTTTGTGGTCGTTCAAGGTCACGAACTTTGCCGGTCCTGGGATTCCATCTGCCTTCGAGAGTAGACACGTCCAGACTGATGCCTGCACCTGCCCTGTCCCCACACTCTCCATCCATGGGAATCCCTCTTGGACTCCTCTCTACCGTCCTGGGACACCTTCTCTCTAGATCATGCCTGCAGGGCAAGTTTTCAAGGAAATGTTGAATATGAAATGAAACCCCTCCATTCATTTTAAGGGAGACTGTTTCTTTTTTTTTTTTAATGTTTTATTTATTTTTGAGAGAGAGCGAGAGCGCATGAGTGGGGAGGGGCAGAGAGAGAGGGAGACACAGAATCGGAAGCAGGATCCAGGCTCTGAGCAGTCAGCACAGAGCCCGACGTGGGGCTTGAACCCACGAACCGTGAGACATGACCTGAGTCGAAGTAGGGCGCTTAATGGACTGAGCCACCCATGCACCCCGGGAAGACTATTTCTAACCTTGAACAGAAGAGTTCTTGTTTCTCTGAATTACTCTCTTTGGGGTGCTTTTTGTCGCCCTGAAAATAACGTTAAACATAGTAGCAGCTACTTTGAGTGTTTTCTGTATGCCAGGTACCGTAGTGATAAGTTCTTCACTTTCTCACACTAGCCCTGCGAGGAAAGGCTTATTAGCCCTATTCCTAGATGAGAAAATCGAGAACGAAAAAAACAAAGGGACTGGCACCAGGAGCTCATAAAGCATGGGCGTTGTGGCAGTCACAGTTTGGGCCCCGGCTTTGCTACTCCCCTGCACAGAGTGTCTTCTCCGTACCCTGCGTGGCCTGAGTTTTCTCTTTTGTTAAGAGGAGGAGTCGGGCTCACTGCCCCGTGAGGCTCCTCCAGCTCTGTGGGTCTGAAGCCACCAGGGGTCTTCCCCAGTGGGATCCGTGCCCCCGGCGGTACCTGCCGGCCCCGCAGGGGGAGGAGGGACGAGCAGCACCTGACTGGCTCACGGAGCGCAGGGCAGACTGAGTGTCCCCTTGCTCTCGGTGCCAGGAGCCTCGGAAACACGGCTTCACACTGCTTCTCGGACCCTCCTTCTCCTGTCCCTGCTCGGCTTTCTATTTTGGCTGGGAGGGTGGCTGGAGGAGGGCACCCACGCGTGTGTGAGAAAGTCGAGAAGGCTTGCAGATCTTGTGGGTGGTCAGTGAGAACACAGACGTGGGCTGAGTCACCACCGCACTTGGGAAGCTAAGGATGGGCGCCGGCGAAGCCTGAGGCCCAAGTGCGGCGGCCGCGCCTGAAATGCCAGCCTTGACTCATTCGGTGGGGGCCTGGAGGCTTGCAGTCACCTCCTCTCCTGTTTATGCTGAGGCTTCAGGGAGGGTAAATAGAGCACTCCTCTGCAGTAGGGGTGGGGAGGGGTGCAGTCTCCTCACTGCAGCCCTCCCCCCTGCAGGCTCTTCTGTGGGACCCACCCAGGCCCGATGGCCGTCCCTTCCTTTAAAGAGCTCAGAGTCTAACCTGAAGGAGAGTTGTGCCTCTAGAACATCACGGGCCGCTATGGCCTGCACACAGCCAGCTGGGGCTTGTGTTGCGGGCGGTGGCGGGGGTGGGGGGGTAGGCATGGCCGTTCAGGAGGGGCTTCCTGGAGCTGCTGCTTGGACCTGTAAGCCTGGGAGCTCATCAGGTGGAGGTGACAGGTGGGCCGTCCGGGAGCACACACGCACGCACGAGTACGCACCCACTCAGGGGTCCGCGAAGGCGGAGGGAGAGGCGAGCCTCCGTCCACTGTGGCCGCACACTCCGCTCCTGGGTGAGTGCCCCGGGACCTGCCCCCAAGGGCCCAGAGCTTCACACGGTTTGGGGTATTGGTGCTTCCTTGTGTTTGGTGTTTGGGGGGCCTCTGCCCGAGTTTGCCTGTTAGCCTTTTACGAGGTTGTGAAGCCTTGTATGCCATCACGCCTGCGTTCTCAGATGCTGCTAAAGAGGGGCACAGAACCTTGAGGATAACAGGAACTCAGCATTGCGTGGGGTGTTTCTATTTGCACTGTCTTGACACATGAAAAAAATAAACACGTACGGTCCATTTTAGTTTCCACACTGAAGGGAAGAAAATGCTTTTAAACATCAGGCGGCCAGCTGGCTGGGGCTGCATTTGCTGTGATGCGTGAGTCAGAGGTGGGGCGTCTGGCCTTCCCTCTGCCTCCTGGAGGCTGGGAGACCCTGGAGAAGCTCACAGTCTTGCACTCATCAGTGCAAGGGGCTCATCCTTTCTCTCCTGCCATGTCCATGGCATTTTTAAAGGGTTTCTTCCTTATCATAATAGCTTGTACTTACTAAACATCATAGGCCAGGCTCCAAAGCAATTTCCATTTGGGGAAATTGAGGCACAGCGAGATTAAGGTCTTGCCTGAGGCTGTAAGCTGCTGAGGGTCGAGCTCTGAGTCCTTTGATCTGGCCAGGTCCAGACAGGCTGCCCGTGTGGGTCATAGACTTCTCTGTGCATCTTTACGTCATGGCACTTATCTTCGTGAACCCGTTGTGACCTGGCTTTCTCCTTTCTGAGCTGTGTCTTCTGAGGGCCTAAGGGCCATGGCTCAGTTGTCTCTGTGTCCCTGGTGCCTTGAGTAGTTCTGTGTACTTGATCCCAGTGTGTTGAAAGAATGCACATCTCTCTGAGATGGTCCTCCTGTGTTCCTAAGCAACAGCTCTGAAAAGACCCTGTGGGCCCATCTTCCGGATGTGAACACTCAGGCTCAGAGATTTCACATGACTTGTCTAAGTTCACATGCAGAGGTGAGGCCCCGGGGTGGGGAGCTCATGCCAGTGAGATACTCTCACAGCAGGACAGAAGCCTGCCTCCTGGGTGACCCTCCCTGTTTGCCGAAGAAATGCTGATTTTCATGCTTAATGGGATCGTTTTTCTGGAACACGTAGCAGGGATAATGCCAGGCCAAAAACTGGAGTTCTTACCTCAGCAGAACGTCTGCCTGGATTAAATTGCCTGGGGATGGGCATCTGGTGGGGGATGGGCATCTGGTGGGGGATGGGCGGCTACAGGTGACTCAGAAAGATTTCCACGGCACGCTCCTTGTCTCGGACCCCAGGGCTGGCCGCACGTCTGATGGGATGCTCGCCCGCTTTCTGGGTCGTGCTCTGGCAGTCCCTTCTCTGCCCTCACCGTTCTTTGTAGCATGAGAGGGCCCCTTCCTGGACCATGCTGTAATTTACAATTATACAAGATATAAAAAGATTCATAATCTTTGCAGCAGCATCAGCTTTTCATGCCCTTTTCATAAAGTGTGTGCTAACGCATGTGAAGATCAACACGCTTTTTTTTTCATTTAATCTTTTCAAAGGCCACACATGCGGAAGACTGACGTTTTAAAAGGAAAAAAAAAATACGTCCTAAAGGAAGATGTGTTTGTAAAAGGATTTGCCTCTAAACAGTATCTAATGAGGCCCTGAAATCCTGGTATCTCTCCAGATCACAGTTGTATATATACCCTTCTCGGCAACGGATCTGTCCCAAGACACCCAGTGGATGCCTGAGTCCATCGGTAGCACAAACCCTGTGTACACTGTGTTTTTCCCTGTGCGTCTGTACCGCTGATAAAATTTAATTTATAAATCAGGCAGAGTGTGAGATTCACAACAATAACTAATAACAAAATGAAACAATTATAACAAGACTGTAATGAAAGTTAGGGAATGTGTTCTTTCAAAACATCCTATGGCACTCACCTTCTTGTGACGATGGGAGATGATCAAAGGCCTACGTCGTGAGATGTAGCAAGGAGGCTGACACGGGCACTGTGACAGAGAGTTGGGGCTATTGCGGGGATCATGTTTCCACCCCGCAGTTGACCGCAGGTGATGGAAACCACAGAAAGCAAAACTGTGGATAACGGTCAGGGGAGGCATGGTAGTCTTAATATTTTTAACAAATTTCCTCAGAGGCAACTGAGAATGGTCTAAACGTGTGAGGAAAAATGCGAACCACTGATGAAACATTTTAGAAATATCGCAAAGAGAAGCACAGTTACTCAACGTTAGTTGATGTGGAGGCCGGGCCTCCAGGGCCCCTGGAACTTCTAAAATAGAGGAGGGTGGCCTCATGCTTTGGGGCTGGATTCTGTGAGCGGCCTTTTGAGTTTCTGCCAGCGGCGTTGAAGGCAGAAATAAGATAATAACTGCTGGCTGGTGACTGCCAACCTCCAGGAAATGGTCAAGGTTCCTTAGTAGACACTTGACGCTCTCCAGTCCTCGGCACCTGATGCACTGGCATGCTCCCCGCGTCCCTGGAGAGACAGCGTCCTCACAGGGTCTCATGCAAGGACTCAGGCTCAGCTATGACACCGGAGGGGGAGGGGGGAATAGTCCCGGCAAGAGGGTGGTGACCAGGACAGCAGGGTGATGGCTTTGGAGATGGAGGGAAGGGGACGGATTTGAGAAGCTAACAATGGTCAGAGTTGACAACAGGTGTCTCTGGGGGTGTCTTAGACCATTCCAGTGGGCTAGAACAAAATACCAGCCTGGGTAGCTTATGAATCACAGAAGTGTGTTTCTTGGGGCCCCTGGGTGGCTCAGTTGGTTAAGTGCCTGACTCTTGGTTTTGGCTCAGGTCGCAATCTCATGGGTTCATGGGGTCAAGCCCCACATCGGGGCTTGGGATTCTCTCTCTCTCTCCCTCTCTATCTGCTCTTCCCCCGGCTTGCTCTCTTGCTCGCTCTCTCTCTCTCTCTCTCTCAAAATAAATAAATAAACTTTAACAAAATTAAAAAAAGAAAGAAATATGTTTCCCATGGTTCAGGAGGCTGGAAGCCAGAGGCCAGGGGGGGAGCATGGCCTGATGAGGGCCCTGATCTCGTCGCAGAGCCCTTGTGCCCTCACGTGGCAGAAGGGGAAGGCAGCCGTCTGGGGTCACTAATATAAGGGCACTGATGTCATTCCTGGTGGCTCCACCCTCCATGACCTACTCGCCTCCCAGAGGCCCACCTTCTAATAAGTTCACTTTGGGGATTAGGTTTCAACATATGGATTTGGGGGGACACATTCATACCCGGCAGGGGGTAGGGGGAAGAGAGGACTAAAATCCAACATTGGTCAGCACCAGACAACTGGGTGGGTGGTGGGCACCCTTCTACAGCCTTGGGGTCACTCCTCACACCTCCAGCATAAGGAGTGGAGAGCCCTCTATCTCCTGGCCCTGTGACCAGGGCAGAGGGCCGCAGGCCACGGTTTTAGAAGAGAGAACCAGGAGTCTCTCCCACCCACACCATGAATTTTGCATGTCTTTGAATAGACCGTTCTGGGTGGTAGTGGTTTACAACTGAAGGAAAGCAAACACAGAAAGAAAAATCTCAGTGAAACCTGATAATGAAAGGAAAAGCAAATTCGAAACGCAGCATTCATACAGTTATTAACAGTTATTCTTGGTGAAGTCAGCTTTAGGTGTCCCTGGAGGGCTGGGAGTCACATCTGTTTTCAACCCTCTGTGTTACCCCTGGGGGGTAAAGCTTTATTAAATATATATGTATATGTATTTATTATTTATTAATATATATGCATACATATATAATACATATATTTATTAAATATATATATACACACTTAAAGTTTATTTATTTTTAGAGAGAGTGTGTGCAAGCGGGGAAGGGATAGAGAGAAGGGTAGAGAGAGAGAATCTGAATCCGAAGCAGGCTCTGCACTGTCAGTGCCGGGTTCAAACTCACAAACTGCGAGATCGTGACCTGAGCCGAAGTCAAGAGTTGGACACTTAACTGACTGAGCCACTCAGGTGCCCCTGGGGGGTAAAGATTTATTATCTCTGTCTCTCTCTCTCTCTCTCTCTCTCTCTCTCTCTCTCTCTCTCTCACATACATGCACACACGCTGCCATGAAGACCTTGCTCCAGATGCCACGCAGAATTCCTGCTTTCTACGTGGCAGTTTACGTATCCAGACCACTTTCTGAAGCCCTGTAAGAAGTGGGGCTTGATTCTTGAAAGAGAAGCATCCAGTATTTGCTCCCAGAGGTCTTTCTTGCCCTCCTTAGGTCACACGGATGGACAGCAGGTGTAGTCCTCTGGTCTCTGGTCCCGGAATTGGCTGCATGGGTCGTTTTCCCATCAGACCTGGTGTGAGAGGTGGATGTGTTGGGGTCCACACTTCAGCACGAGTGTTCCCACATCCCATTCTGAGTCTCGTTAGGAAGTCTGGGTGTAGGACCCAAGAATCTGCTTCTGTGTGCTTCCTACGTGTTGTGTGTTGTGTCAGCGACGCTCCTTGCCCCGGATGTTGAGGAAAGCTGGACCACCCACAGTATGGTCCCAGCCATGCTGTGGTTGGGGAGATTTAGGATAACGTCCTGCCCTCGTCCCCAATGTGTTCCTCCCTGCCGCTTCACGCTGCACGGGTCATGCCTCGTTCTCCGCACCTGGTGCCATCCTCAGTGCCGGACGTTTCTGGAAGGGCTCACCTGGCCGGCCTCGTTAGGTTTCTCTAACCACAAGCAACACGTTCTCTCCCCCCCGTAATCGATGCCTGTGCTCACACTTGTTCATGGTACAGGTCCTGTCCTGGGTGGCTTTGCTCTTCCTTGTTGAATTCTGCCCCCCTTCCGTGGTCACACTCTGGCTGCAGCTCTGTTTTCTGATGCTGTCCCTCTATTCGTTAGTTCCACATGTACTTGTGAACCTCTACTGTGAACTGGCCACCGGGTGAGCCGTGGAGTCTTCAGAAAGCCGTAAATAGACAGGACTCCTATTTCCAAGGGCCCTGAGTTTCTCTACCCTCAAGGAAGAATGAGTAACGTGCTTGATTTTCCAAAATCGTGTTTCCTCATTACTTTAATAAGACCCTACTGGCATTGAAAACAGTTTAATACTTCACAAAAATCCGTTTCGTTAGTTACCATTGCACATCACTCTCTTGTTTGGCTTTTCCTTGAAGTACAGAAATCCAGGCTGTGAGAGGCAGTGTAACGTGCATTGTGGGTAACTCGGCAGCAGGTGGAGATTGTTCCAAGATGGGGCTCCCTGACACAGCAGCTCTGTTCTTTGAATCTCATAGCTTGTTCTTGTTAATCTGAGTTAAACATGGTCTGCCTGGGGATTACTGGGTCCTAGAACATTGTGGCTGAGAGGGAATTCAGCTGTCGCTTAAAAACAACACAGGGGCTGGGGATCCCTGAGCAGTAGGGCCCCCTCTTTTGCCTGGACACTCTCTGTGATGGGAGGTTCATTGCTTCCCAAGGTGTGAAGGTGTGCTTCCCGAGATGGGCCCATCCCTAGCTGGGCAGATGTGGGGTTCCAAGTCTCCCAGAAAGGGCAGGACTGTGGGTGATGCTCAATAAAGATCGTTCTGAATGAATGCAAACCTGAGGCAACAGTAAGTTCACCACATTCTGTTTCCACTCGCTCCCCTGGCTGTGCCTTCTGTAATAAAGTTGACAGTAGGGGCGCCCTGGTGGCTCAGGTGGTTAAGCATCCGACTTTGGCTCAGGTCACGGTCTCACAGTTTGTGGGTTCGAGCCCCGCGTCAGGCTCTGTGCTGACAGCTCGGAGCCTGGAGCCTGCTTCGGATTCTGTGTCTCCCTCTGTCTCTTCCCCTTTCCCTCTTGTGCTCTGTCTCCCTCTCTCTTAAAAATAAGTAAACATTAAAAAAATTTTTTTAAGTAGTTAACAATAGCCAGCATTTATCAGGGTTCATTCTGTGCCGGGTCCTGAATGCCTTATATGTGTTAACATTTTTAATTTAACAACCCCATGAAGAAAGTATTATTATGGCTCCCATTTTACAGAGGAGGACGGTGAGGCCCGGGTGAGCGGGACCCAGCCGGCTGCGCTCCACAGACCGACCCCGCTCTCTCCCCGACCCGCAAGGAAGGCCACTCTGAAGCGTGGGTCACATCGTCTCTGCCAGATGCAGCAGGGGTCCTTGGCCTTCCCTTACCTTTCTCTCAGGTGCCCGTGCCTCAATCACGCTCGCCAGGTGCCAGCTGCCCCCACACAGGTGCCAACCTCCCACCCACCTCCCCTCTGGAGACCATCAGGCTGTCCTCTACAGCGAAGAGTCTGGTTCTTGGTTTCTCTCTTTTTTCCCCTTTCTTTGCCTGTTGGTTTTGTTTCCTAAATTCCACGTACGAGTGGGACCATATGGTATTTGTCTTTCTCTGACCTGTTTCACTTAGTGTTGTGCTCGGTAGCTGCATCCGTGTTGTTGCAAATGACAAGGTTTCGTTCTTTTTTACAACTAATATTCCATTCTCTCTCTGTATATTTGTATTTATATTTTTATGTTTATATTTATACTTATACACAGCACATCTTCTTTATCCAGTCGTCAGTCGGTAGACCCTGGGGCTGTTTCCATAACTGGGCTGTTGCAGACCATGCTGCTGCAAACATCAGGGTGCACGTATCCCTTCTCCTCACTTTGACCTCCATGACCTTGGACCAGGCACGGTCTCATCACTTAGAAGTCTGCCTTCCCAGGGCCACCTTCCCCGAGCACCTAGGACTCTTTCTCATTGTCCTCAATCACCCTCCCTGTGACTATCACTTGATTGCCCTGTCCCAGTCTTTTTATTTTTTAATGTTTATTTATTTTTGAGAGGGAGAGAGAGCAAGAGCAAGCAGGGAAGGGGAAGAAAGAGAGGGAGACACAGAATCCGAAGCAGGCTCCAGGCTCCGAGCTGTCAGCACAGAGCCCGACGCGGGGCTCAAACTCACGAACTGTGATATCATGACCTGAGCCGAAGTCGGACGCTTAACTGACTGAGCCCCCCAGGTGCCCCTGCCCTGTCCCGGTCTTGGGCATTGTGAGGACAAGTCAGCTTTTCCACTTAGTAGGCGTAGCACCTGGATGTGCAGGAGGCCTTCAGGGAATGCACGTTGGGAGTTGAGCATCTCAGGGCCACACGAAATGGGGTCGAATGGTTGTCGCTTGCGCAGATGTGGCGGTGGTTGTGGTAGGGAGTTAGTGCGGAGATGTCTGTGGATGTGCTATCTGGTGTGTATTGTGGGTCGGGTGTGTTGGTGTGTATGTATTATGTGTGTATGGTAGGTGTGTGTGTGAGGGGTGCCTGGGTGGCTCAGTCGGTTGAGCGTCTGACTTCGGCTCAGGTCATGATCTCGTGGTCTGTGAGTTCCAGCCCTGCGTCGGGCTCTGTGCTGACAGCTCGGAGCCTGGAGCCTGCTTCCCATTCTGTGTCTCCCTCTCTTCTCTGCCCCTCCCCTGCTAGTGCTCTGTGTCTCTCTGAAAAAATAAGTAAAAATATTTTAAAAAATTAAAAACAAATCGATGTGTGTGTGCATGCTTGTGTCTGAGTGTGTCCTGGGTGGATGGGTGTCATGTGAATGTGGGGCGTTTTGAGTGTGTGCCACGTGGGTGCTGTGTGCACCTGTAAGGTCTGGCTTGTTTGTTACGCAGCAGTAGCTACACGCACTAAGAATCCATACACTTTCTACTTTGAGAAGTCAGTCAGTTCTACTGTGTGGGCAATGAAGGTATTGCAGTGACCGCTCTCTGAGCCATTCGTATATTTACGAACACTGTTGTTGTTGTGGCTTATTCTCCCGTAGAGCTGGCATCTTCTTGCCCAATGTGAAATTTTTAAAATGAAATCTTACTTATATTTTATTTTTTTAAATATTTTTTCCAAGTTTTTTTATTTTTTTTTTTTTTGAGAGACAGACCAAGAGAATGAGCGAGAGAGGGGCAGAGAGAGAAGCAGAGAGAATGCTAAGCAGGCTCCTTACCCTCCGCTCGAAGCCAGATGTGGGGCTCGAACTCATGAACCGTGAGATCATGACCTGAGCTGAAACCGAGAGTCGGAAGCTTAACTGCCTGAACCACCCAGATGCCCCTAAAACTGTCTTTTAAATGTGAGCCCACCTTCCTCATTGACTAACTGGGTATTTGGTTATAATGAATCACATGGTCTTAAAAAGGAGCACGCAGCTTTCCACCAATAAGCTGTGTTTGCATTTACTAACAAGTTCTAGCTTATTAGTCCTGACTAGTAGGATGGGAGGGTGCATCTTCCCAGGAGAAAGCAACATTTTATGTGGTATCCTCCATGCATTAATTTTTTTTTTTTTGGTATAAATATTAATCCCCCAGGAAAACACTGCCCCAGCCGTTCCGCCAGCAAAGGCCTGAGGTGGAAAACCACCACGTTCAGGCTCCTGGCTCAGTGCTATTCTTGTGTACGGCCGTGCCACCCCTTGGGTGCGCCGGGGCCAACGCTGCCCGCCGCAGAGACCTCTGGTGAACGCACGATCGAAGCGTGGGGTTTGGCGTGCAGCTTGAATGTTAGTCGCTCTTGCTCTCCCACTGCTCCGTACTGTGTAGCCTCCTCCCAGAGTCAGGGATCAGGGGTCAGGAATTATTGACCCTGGTAACCACAAGCAGGAGTCAGATGTCTTTGCTGGCTCTGCAGTGTTTGAAGGATTGAGAGCAGCGTAGGACGAGGAAGCGGGGATGATGGAACTGTCCCTATGTTTCGTGTGATAATGAAACCCAAGTGCAGAGTGGCCCCCTTTGCTGGCCCTCTCTCCGACTCTTACTGGAAATGCCTTGACCTTAAAATTGAGTGGTGGGACGCTGACCTCGGCTATGTCAGGTGCGCACCCCGAGGGCTCTCCCTTTAGGGAGATGGGTTTTCAGCACACTTTGTGAGCCAGGCCTTTCAAGCTGGGCTCGTCAGCTTGAAATTCCATCTTGCAGGATTTATAGAGGTTGTGTACTCAGATCTGCCGTATTTCAATTGGGTAAGTGGAATTCTACATCTTCAGAAACGGTTCCCTGCGTGGCACCTTTGCCAGAGCTGAGATACAGAGTTAAGAGCATGTTAGTGTCTTAGGCTCTTATTCTTGGGAGCTGGCCTGGCGTGACCCCACTGGCTACAGTGAGGTCGGGCTCTGAACCACAGCAATGGTGGTCTGGTCATTGAGGCATCTGGGGAGCTGAAGGAAGAGGGGCTTTGAAAGGAGACCTAGGTGTCAGCTAAGAGAGACCCTCTTAGCTTCTCTCCTTCCTCTCACTCACTGTCCCCTCCCCAAGATCACGTCAGCTCCCACCCAGTGACCACCTGCTGCTTCCCCCAAGAACCTGCTCTTTGCAAGTGATTACCTCCTGTCCTCTGCAGACTCCTCCAGGTAGCTCATATCACCCCATTATGCATGGTGGCAAACTGAGGCTTGGAGAAAGTGAGGGCACCTTCTAAGGTACACACCGCTTGAGCAAAAGCTAGATGAAGAAGACGGCTCCAGATTAGAGCCTCTCGGATCCTCTTATCTGTGTTATGCGGCAAGAAGCTTGGTCACAAATTTCTTCTTGGACAAAATCAGGCAACTTACATAAAATACTCTATGCAGCAGCAAGAATATAGTGGGTGCTCCATAAAAGTCACTTCCTTTCCCTTCCTCCAAATCACTGGTATCTAGATGGTTTCATATCCTCAGAAAATTCAGCCTACCTTGAGTTGACCTTGAGTTTTCCTATGGCAAACCAAGACTTGGACTATTTTAATTTCCCACCCAACCCTCTTGTGGTTGGCCCTGCAGTCTCCTAGCTTGGAAAATTAGCATTCTGTCAAGTTGGGCTCAGCATCTGCTTGGCAACAACACCCGCTCCCTCTGCCTACCGTGCTTGGTAGAAAACACATCTGTCCTTGCCACCCCGGGCACCTCAGCACTGTAGAGGTGGTATTTATGCTAACAACGATAACGTCGTTTTCAGTTACTGTTATTAATCATTACGCATGTCAGGACATGTGCAAATTGCTCCGTGTGGTAGACTCATTTAATCTGTCCATTAGCTATGAGTTTTGTGCCGTTATCAGGGCTCACGTTACAGATAAGGAGACGTTAAGGGACACAGGTAGAAAGCAGAAGAGCAGGGATTGTAGCCCCGTTGGCTGTGAGGCACATGCTCATCACTGGGACGCTGTTGCCTCCATGGCACCGACAGATAAGCAAGGGCAGTAGACTAACCCACCTTAGGATTAGGGTAACTGGGTTCAAGTCCCGTCCTTCCGGTGTGAGCCGAGTGACATTAAGTGTGTCTTCCTCTCTGTGTGTCTTTTCCTTTAAAGGAAACTCTGAGTGATGACATCCAGTGGGCACACTGTGGTCCTCATTGGTCAGATACTTGGGTCCCCCTTGTGGAAGCCCAGGCTCTCTGTGTTTGGCTGACGTGATCTCAAGCTGTTAATTTCTCTCTTGTTTTTCAGGTAATGAACCAAAAAGATCATGTCTGAAGTACAAGGAACGGTTGAGTTTTCTGTAGAGCTACATAAATTTTATAATGTGGATCTCTTTCAGAGAGGGTAAGTATGCGTCACTGTTTCTATTTGTGTGTGTGTGTGTGTGTGTGTGTGTGTGTGTGTGTGTGTACATATACAGTTGACCCCTGAACCACACGTGTTTAAACTGTGCAGGTCCATAGTACATGGATTTTTAAATACAAAATAGTATTGTGAATGTCACTTCTCTATCATTTTCTTAATAACATATTCTTTTCTCTAGCTTACTTTCGTGTAGGAATATAGTATGTAATATAACATACAAAATACGTGTAGTTGACTATGTTGTCAGTTATCAGTAAGGCTTCTGGTCAACAGTAGACTGTTAGTAGTTAAGTTTTTGGAGAGTCAAAGTCCTTCATGATTTTTGACTGCGTGGAGGTGGGTGGGTGCCCTGGACCTCATTGTTGTTCAGGGTCGTGTGTGTGTGTGTGTGTGTGTGTGTGTGTGTTTAATTTTTTTTAACATTTATTCATCTTTGAGAGAGAAGAGAGAGAGAGAGAGAGAGAGAGAGAGAGAGAGACAGAGCGTGATTAGGAGAGGGGCAAAGAGAGGGAGACACGGAATCCAAAGCAGGCTCCAGGCTCTGAGCTGTCAGCACAGAGCCTGACGTGGGGCTTGAACCCACGAACCATGAGATCATGACCTGAGCTGAAGTCAGACGCTTAATCGAGTGAGCCACTCAGGCGCCCCATGGGGTGTTTGTGTGTATTTTTCCTGGCAGGGAGTGGAGATGATAAGGGCAGGTTGTAGGGCATTTGGATTCATGAGGAAAGGATTTTCATTATTTTTCCTGTCAAGCGTAAAATCCAAATGTTTAGTGCAGTTGAAAATCACCCATATATTGACAGACACTTGAGAACGCGAATCTCTCCCCTCCCTCCTGCCCTTTCGTCTATCTTCTCTCCTCCAAGTTGCTATTTCCATTGCATACAGTAGTCAGTTTGAGGGGGAAGTGAATTTATGGGACATGAGGCTTGCTTGGGTAGCTCTGATGAGAAAAGGTGTCTGCACGACCAGCATGTGTGGGGCCATCTCCCAAAGTTGCGCATCGTAAAACCTGTACCTCCATTTCTCACAGACTGAAAATGTATGATGTCCTCTGTAAGTACAGAAGTAGAATGTAGTCGCGTGCAGTGTTTGAGGACATACTCTGATTTTGGCGTTTCACACGCATGATCGCATTAGGTCATCACGATAGACTTACCTCTCAGGGTCACTGCAAATAATAATAAGGTGAAATGCTTACGTAAAGCATCCAGACCCGGACCAGGGCCGTGTACTCACAGTGACTGCTACTACTTTCCTTGTGTTGCGGACCAGGGGGCCTAAGTTCATAGTAACTGAGTTTGTGATGTGTTCAGGTTAACAGAGCCAAACAGGAGGCATCTATGTTGTGGAAAACCACCTCCGTGCTTCGGAGCCAAAATATAACTCGAAGACAGCGTTTGGGTTAAGGAGGAACAATAGCTTTCTTGCTTTGCTGGGAAAAGAAGGCTGAAGCAGGCTATGGCCTTCAAAAACTTGCAAGTTTTCCCAGAGGACAGGGCTGGAGTGTTTTATAGGGACATACAGGATCTAGCCGGTTTCGATAGGAATGGAGTATGTGCTGCCAGCCTCCTTAGTCCTTGGTCTTTTTCAGGGATGGTACCACATTCCTGAAACCAAAGAAGGGAGGAGGGGAGGCTTGCGGAAAAAAGGAAAAGGTTACTTTAAAAATCAAGATTTGCCCAAGCATTAGTGCAGCCGTTGTGAGTTTTGTTCAACTTTATGGTTTTAAGCGGTTCCATCTAAACATTTGTTTTTGCTCTGTAACCAACCACCTTAAACCTTAGTGGCTTAAAACAACAGCTTTCGATGTAGCTCATGTATCTCAGGGAGGGCAGGAGATGGGAGCCGAGCTCCAGTTGGGAAGGTTCTACCAAGCTGGAGCAGGTTGTAGGGTATTCTGGATTAATGAGGAAAGGATTTTCATTATTTGTCTCACCAAGTGGAAAATCCAAATGCTGGAGGCAGCAGGCGAGCCGGGCTTGTCTACCTGGCAGGTAAGTCCTCCGAGCAGGAGTGGAAAGACACACAGCCTCCTGCCAGCTGTCCTCAGGCTTGCACGGGGTGGTTTCTACCCTGCACAGGTGGCCTTCTGCTGGCCAAAGCCAAGTGCAAGAACAATCTGGGTTCAGGGTAGAGAAACAGAGACAGTCTCTTGATGGAAGGGGACCAATCTGTGACACTTTGACAATCTTGCCACCCAAGGTTAGTTTCCAGGTTCAAAAGGAGGCTGAAATTAATGCTTCAAGTGCCTCTTATATGTTATGGTAAAATTCGGTGGCCGAGCCGTTTTGGTAGGTGACCTGAATCAGATGGTGAGGGGAAAAGGAAACGATCCTGGGACCAGTTCTGTTCCAGGGACAGGGGCGCCTAGGAGTTCTGGAGCTGGATTTTTGAGGGAGCAAAACTCTGCCTCCTCTGGAAACCCATCACCGTGGGTCAAGCTCATCGCCCTCCTCACTTGGTCAGAAGTTGTGTGGTGGAGTGAGAAGGGTCTGGGTTTGGGGCCGGACCTCCCGAGTCCCAGCTTGGTTACTGCTTCTTGGAGCTCCTCTGGCGTGTCCTTCCACTCTGCCTTTCAGATTCTACATTTACGAGAAGGGAAGCATTTCTGATAATGTCATGTGTCTATCATAGTGTGAGGCACTTCTATTCAATATCTCCTAAATCCTCATAACCAACCAGAGAATGAGTGATATTATCTTTATTTTGACCGACAGGTAACTGGGATCAGGGCAGTGAAATGCTACACACCTGTAACGTAGCAGAGTGGGGCTCTGGGGCTGAATTGCTCGGGGTCTGATAAATGAGCCTGGTCTCCAAAGTGGGCTGCCTTCTCCCCAGGGCTGCACAAAATATCCACCAAGATGTGGGCAGAAAATACTAACACTTCTGCTTACGATGGTTTTAATCAAAACTAAGAGAGAAATCAAGCTTCGCTAATAATTAGAATCCACACTGATCCTGGAAACCTTGTTGTGTCCACATGGCACACAGTGATGAATCCCACTTAGTAGCTCCAGCATCAAATAAAAGAGGGCTGTCCCACAGCACACATGAGCTGACGACCTCACCCTCGCAGTGCAAAATCCTGCAGTTTGTGACTGGGCAGTTACCCGCACCTGTAAATTGTTTTCTACCTTTAACTGCACCAACCGTCACAGACTAGCAAGTGGCTTCAGAACAGATACCGTAAGGCCGTCATGAATTGAAGGTGGCATTAATAATTAAAGCATAGCAAACAGCAGGAATGGCAGAACCACACTGGTTCTCTCTTGCACAAGCCTGGTCACACACATGCGGAGATGGAGTGACAGGCTGATCAGATGCCCAAATTAGCAGACTGAGAAATTTGAACTCATTTAAAACAACGATCTGATATATGGCTTTGTCACCATAATTATTCATAATGCACCTTGTCCTGATTGTATTCTGGGCCTTCAGGCATTGACGAGGTCTTGTATGAGATCATATCCATTAGCAAGACATTTCTAGGGACACATCCAGAACTCAAAGAGGGCCCCGTGCCGTTGGTTAAGGGGGTTACAAGACGAGCGTGGAAACCATGACTCTCTCAGCAAGCCTAAGATCCTCTAGATCCGTGTGTTTTGGGGAGTCATTTTGCGTAACCCTGCGCTCACCACCAAAGTCTGATATTTAATCAGGCTAAATTAAAATCCGAACATTGAATCACTGCACTATGTATATTTTTAGTAAGAGCAAAAAGGTTATGTGTTCCTTTAATATAAAAGTAATTGATTTTTAAAACATGGATTATTACATTCCTTCTCTGATCTTTTCAAAGACCTTTTTCTATACTTACAATGCACATCACATAGGAGTATACAACTGTACGTGCATGTGATTATAAATAAATGTACATATAGTAGGGTTGCATGCTTGAAGACGTTTCTACTTTATGAAATCATTGGCACTTGGTGGCCACTGGTCTAGTGGGACAAGGGATCTCACAGATTTCCTCCAGCTCCTCATGCTAGCACTCTGTGGTGTTGGACGTTGATGTGGATGAGGGTATTATCTTGTGACTGAACATGCTTGAGGGTGGGCTTCGTAGCAGCTATGGCCGTGGACAGGTTGGGACGTCCATGGGTGGCCGTGGACAGGCTGGGACGTCATTAGGTGAAGCAATCAGACCTCTTACAGGGATGGAGTAGGTTCTAAGATCTCTAGGGCCCCATCAGCAATAAGACCTTGACATTAAGAGCCCCCAGTCCCCTAAGCCCAGTCTGCAGGGAGTCGCGGACGGGCTAGGCGTGGTGCCAGCCAGGATTCTGCATCTGCCAGAGGGGATCCTGACAGGCGCGGTCGGTGGTGCTCAATCACTAAGGATTTTCCTGCCCTGAATCCTGCAGGAGCCGTGCTCACAGTGAGATGTAGTTACCTTACCAGCAAGCACTCCATGGGGGAGTGATGACCGCCATCCAAGCCTAGTGGGCAAGTTGCCCACCGCATGAAAGAAAACGGAGGATTTTCACAGGCCATTCAAGGAAAAGAAGGCAGCATCTGGGGAGGCTGGCCCATTTTGGGGGTGTGAGGATGTGCCTCAAGACTCTCCAGGAGGTAGAAATTAGAGTTGGGGGTTGCAGAAGAAGGAGTGTGCCCTTAGACTGAATTTGACTGTGGCCGCCCAAGTTACAACTGTTTCTCCAGTTGATGAGAAATGCCCCTTGTACCTCCATCACTGCCCATTGTGAGATGCTGGACCAGAACCACGTGGATGCAGAACTGAGCATATTGCTCGAGATTTTGCCCCGATCGGGGATTATTTGCTTCTAGCACATTTACGTTTGTGGATGGTTTTTCTAGTCCCAGAATGCATGTTGCCTTTGGGTGATGTTTGCTTTGAGCAAACAGTCAACTTGCATTTATCCAAAGTCTACATTGACTGAAGAAAATTCCCAAAGGAAAAGCCTCTCCTGAAACCGGTCAACAGACATTGGTGAATTGTCAACCCGTGCTCGGCAGCAAGACTCGTCCTGACAAAAAGGCAGGGAGGCCTGGGGAGCCTGGCCTGGGGGGTCAGACCTGAACGTGAAGCCAGACTCTGACACTTGTAAGCTCTGAGGGCGTGAAAATATCCTTTCAGAATGCTGAGAGCCACCGTTTTGTCACCTGTGAAGCGTCTATGACACAGTCTCATGGGGTCATCAGAAGTCTTATGGTATTAGTTGCATTAATTAATACATGCAGATCACCTAGCGTGGTGCCTGGTATCTCCCAGGTACTGTCTACGTTGTCACTCCTACTAATGAATCCTTGCCCCCTGCTTGTCCTTAATGTGATTAACGGAGTCACCATCCGAAAGGGTTGGTGTGCCTGCCATGCCTTCCTGGGCACAGCCCTCCAGCTTGCTTGCGCTCCCACCCTCACACCCCGAATGGTTTGACCTTAAACTTCTGTGCCTTATTGTCTGTGCTCAGGTCAGTCTTGACCCTTGTCCTTCTAATACCTACCTCGAAAATTCTACCCTACCAAGCTCCACCTTAAATATAACCTCCTGTGCAAACTATTTCTGTACATTGATATTTACCTACTGCATTCAGCCCAGTTTTTATGAACACCTCGTTCCCATATTCTTAAAGACTGTCTGTCTTGTTTTACTCTGCCGTCCACTCACACAGTCATTGCTATAGACGCTAATGAGCATACACTGTTGTAATAGGCTCTAGAAACGTGGAGATGGGAGACTTGTGCCCGCAGAGTGTTTACCGGCTGACGAGGGAGGCAGACACACACATAGGAAATGGCCACGATGTGTGATAAGTTCTGTGACAAAGACAGGCTTGGGGTGCTGTGCAGAGAAACAGCAGAGGAACGCCAGCCTGTGGGCAGAGTCAGAGGAGGGGCCCTGGCAGTGGATCACACGGAGCTGTCGCTTGAAAGGTGGGTGGCAGTCAGCCATGCAGAGGACCTGGAAGGGCAGGACCACAGAATGGCCCGCTGGTGTCGGGAAGCGGAGCCTACCCAGAAGGCCACGGTGAAGTGAACAGAAAGAAAGAAAGGGGGGAGGGGGGTCACAGAACTTAAGACAGCCAGTCCCTCTTTCGACTGGCCACTATAGTGATGTTAATGTCACAGTGCTGAGATAACAGTGGTTGTCCTTTCTGGCTTTGTTCTCTTGTCAAATGGCCTTAGGCTCCTTAAGGGTAAAGACCCAATCCTATGTGACTTTAGTATGGGGTCAGAACTTCCTGCAACTCAGGTGGGGTCACGTGGATCTTTATTAAATGATATTAATCATGAGAAAACAGTTCCTAATTCCTAATATGCTATTTTTTTTTAAAGTTTATTTATTTTTGAGAGAGAGAGAGAGAAAGAGAGTGTATGCACGTGGTGGGGAGCGGCGGAGAGATAGTTGGATGGAGGATCTGAAGCAGGCTCCGTGCCGACAGCACAGAGCCCGATGTAGGGCTCGATCCCACAAACCATGAGATCATGACCTGAGCCAAAGTCGGACGCTCAACCGATTGAGCCACCCAGGCGCCTACCCCCATCCCCCAATGTACTATTTAAATCGATGCACCTCAAAGTGTGGCTAGAGTCACCATTCTGCTGCTGTTAGAGATGCAGAGTTTTGGTCCTGGCTCAGATATAACCAAGTCAGGATGGCTGGTTGTGAGGCTCAGAAAACCATGTTTTCACGTGTTTTCCAGGTGAGTCTGGTTGAACAGCGCAGGACGTTTCTATGACAGTGTCGGACTAGGCCATGTGCTAGAATCATCGGCAGAACCCAAAAATCTACCCTGCAGACTAATTAAATAAATAATCTCTAGGGCGGGACCCCAGGCATCAGCACTTGTCAAGTTTCCCTGTAGGAGACCAGACCTTGCCTCCCTTTGCACATACAAGCCTTTTGTTCACGAACCCATGGAGACCCCGTGTTGGCTTTCCAGTGTGGATTCTGGAAGCCAGAGTGGAGGGTTTTATTTTATTTACAACTGTTTTCTCGTACGGAAATACGTAAGTGGACAACTAAGCGTAAACCCATTATGTGGATGTCCTAAGTCATCAATTTCTTATATCTCATTTGTGCCTATATATGAGGTTGTGAACCTTTATTCCTACTACTATTTGCCGAAAAGGGAGCTAGCATTTGTCCTTGAAAACGTATTCATATTTGACTTTAAATCTTAAGTCAGACAAAGCTCTACATCAAACTGACTTTCTTTCAGAGTGCAGGTTTTCCCCGACAGTCAGATTCATCTCCTGGCCTTTCCTCCACACCTCCTCTTCAATATCACTTAGAAGATTTTCTGCCCTGGAGGTTGTAGATGATTACAGATAAATTCTGTCGTCCCCACACAAGAGTTGCATGAAACGGCCCACAATCAGTATTATCAGATCTGATGTCTAAGGTCAGACAGTCGTGGAACTATTAGGATTGAAAACCACTTTGAACGAACTCACATGCCTTTTCTCTACCAGAGTGAACGCGGTTGAGCCATAAGTCAAGGGCCTCCTGGAAGAAAATGCCATCTTGTGTTTATGCCTCGACATCCCCACCAGAGCCTAATGGCCAGCGACAGCCAGCTCCCTGTGAAATGAGTTAACCAGCCCCGATGTGCCTTAATAGACTCAGAAATACAATTATCTTTACTCGCCAGAGATCAATTAATTGATTTGTCTGGTTCTGTCAGAAACAATCCTTTCCTTCACTTCTCTTATTAAAATATGTTGCGATCCTTCCCATTCATTCCCTCACTTTTGAAAGGGAGCAGGGATTATAAACGGTTGCGAGCCCCATTGGACATTCAGCTTTGCCGGGTAGAGGAGCGCCCCAGCTATGGCCCAGGGAGTTCGGGGTGCATGTGAACCCACTGGGTGAGTGTCTCCAGGGCTTTGGCTTTGACCAGGGTACATTTGCTGCAGAGACAGGGCGAGCGCCCTGATGAACGGTCAGTGGGTAAGAGGCCATGGATGTAATAATACACCAGTTCAGTCCTGTGACTCTCCACATGTGCAAACCCACAGACGCCCTTTGTGTGTAAGTCAGTGTGATTTAGGATTTCTATCACTCAGAGTCAAGGGCTCCATCTAGCAGGGGGAATGTGGGTAGGCTCCAGAGTCTCTAAGAATAAAATTCCTTATTATTGTTTTAATAAGAATTTGATCTCCCTGTAAACAGTCATTATTAGAAGTTTTCCTGTGACGGTGGCTCAAGTACTGATGTGTAAGTTGGACATTCTGGATTATTTTTCCAGAAAGTCCACATTCCTGTCAACAATTGCCCTGTCTCATTTTTCTCTTCTTTTGCCTTTGAATCTGCGACTTCCTGAGCCTGCTGCTTTAAGCCTTTTATCCTCTTAACCCCTGGCTGAGGACATGCTCAGCAGGCCTGTGAAGAAGAGACCCTTCCAGGGGGCTGAGTGTGGCCTGTAGAGGTGAACATGCCTCTGGTGAGCTGCCCACAGGCCTGTGTGCCCCCTGGGGGCATCACAGAAGAGGCAGAAGCCCCTGGGCAGTGTGGCCCTTTCTAGTTTTGAACTCAAAGTGGTTACAAGAACACAAGGCAGGCCCCTCAGGGGAGCGAAAGGCGTCTGGTCCTGAAGGCGATAGAAGGAATGAGCACAGACACAAATCTTGATTTGGATTCTGTGTCTTCTGTTACCAGCCGGCTGCCCACAGGCAAGTTGCTAACCTCTGGTCTCTGTTCCTTCCGTGGTTTTGCAGGATCGTTGTTGGAAGCCAGCGAGGTCATATTTGTAAAGCTCCTCGGTAGACAGAGGTCTGGGCCCTGCGGTGCTAGCCGAGATGGCCTGAAAGGGGCCGCTGATCTGGCCAGAGTCTGAACTGGGCCTTACTTCCTATGTTTTAATTAGGTGCTTTTTTTTTTTTAAGTTTATTTATTTTGAGAGAGAGAGAGAGAGAGCGCGCGCATGAGAAAGGGAGGGGTAGAGACAGGGAGAGAGAGAATCCCAAGCAGGCTCTGCACTGCCAGTGTGAGCCCACACAGGGCTTGAACCCGTGAACCCTGAGATCACGACCTGAGCTGAAATCAAGAGTCAGACACTCAACCGACGGAGCCACCCAGGCGCCCCTGAGCAGATGCTGTATAGTCACGACCACTAATCCCCCAGGAAGGGGTAAAGTCTTCTTGGTTTTACTTTTTTGTTTTTTGTTTTTAAAGTTTCCAGTGGAAAATCTAAATGGACTCCATGCTGATTCGTATGGGCCTCCGTGGGAGAGACTCTGCTTCCTGTTCTTCGCCCCATATTTGAGGTCTCCAAAGTGAAAAAGCCACATTTATTTTTGTTCCCAGCCTTAGTGGGATATAACTGACCTATAATGTTAAGTAAGTTTAAGGTGTATGAGTGCTGATTCCACACGCATGTATATTGTGGAAGGTCACAGTATCTTTTAGCAACTTCCAAGTGCACAACACATTTCTGAAGTATTGCTTTGGGAACTCCTGTAAAGTGTCCGTAGAGATCTAGTAAACGGCAGATGTTTCTTCTCTAGAAGGTTCTGTGAATGGATCTTGGGTCAGAGGAGAAGGTGTAAGGGAGTGAAGTCCTTGAGGGCTCCTGTTTGATTTTTCTTCTTGTCCAATATTGCTCAAAACGCTATTTTATATACACATGTGTTTTCCTTTACAAAATGTAATAGACCAGTTTGTTCTCTATTTTTTCCCTTGCCCTGCTTTTTGTTTTTTAATTTGGAGACGTTTCACTCTTGATAATATGAACCATTTATCCTGAAAATGACTAAATTTTGCTGCTTCTTGTGCTTCGAAGTCACTGGTAATGTTGGTAGAGATTAATACTGTATTTGAGCAAGCACTTTTATCATCCGACACGGTGAGGAAGGACATGACGTTCAGCCTAAGAGTCCTCACTCCCAAGTCTGTATCCCACCTCCTCCTGAACCCCTGTGGGAGGCACAGTGTGGAGCTCTGAGGATCGAGCTCTCTCGCAGGGACTCTGTGGCATCGGGCAGTGGATCTCCACCCGCTCGGTGAGAGGAGCTTTTATGAACCGCAGAAGTCTGGAAATGCGTGTAGCCGAAGCTGGGACCCTCCATGGCTCCAGCGGTCCCACAAGCTGACGTTCAGGTCTCTGAAGTGACTGTTTGGGAACTTCTGGGAAAAGGGGAGTCACCAGTAGAAGGCTGGCCCTTTCCTGCTCTTCCTAAAAATAGGTGAATGTTTGTGTTCATCAACACGCTCTGTGTTTCCCCCAAAGGGTAACATTTTAGGCTTTCTTAGAACAATTCTCTGTAGTTTCATTTGATGAAACCATCTCCTGAATTCTGTCTCAACTCACTAGACTCCACCAGAATTTAACTGGGGAAGAAAATTTTAAAATTCTGGATCACTACAAAATTGATAATTTTGTAACCCCATAATTTGACAGGGAGTGTTATCCCTAAATTGCAGAGGACGCGGGGGCTAATGTGGGTTCAGTGTCTGCCCAGGTGTGCATGTGTGGCCAGTGGCCAGAGGGAGAGGTTCTCGGACCCAGAGTCGGGCATTCTGTCTCTACCCTACCAGGCATGTTTGTTTCCCTTGGGTCAGGATGGATGTTCGGATGCTGTGATGTCTTTTTCATCCCTTCTGTAAACACTCTGTACTTCTGCAAACAACAAAACTACCGAGTGCCACACTCAAGGGGAAATCAGACTCAGACTTCCTTTCCTTGCTGCCCTGCACATGCCTGGATATCCTTGCATAATGAGAGGATGACGTACGGGGAATTGAATCCTCCCAGCCAGTGACTGGCAGGCAAGGGAGGCACTTTCTCAACCAAATGTATCCACACCTCCATGACACAAGTCCTTCCCCTAAATAGAACCCTCAACGATGAGCATTTGCTCCCCCTTTCTCTTACCCATTAGAACTTTCCTGAATGTCATCCTCCTCAAGAGGGAACATGGGGTGTCCCTCCCATAGAATTCCCATACACAGCGCCCCTGGTAAAGCAGATCAGCCTTATTTCCTATTCCTCTGTTTATGCATTTATAAACTTGTTGATTTACTCATTTGGGGGACATTGGGCTCTGTGCTACCCTAGGATTTCTGGGCAGAACAATGAGAAAGACAGAGTCGTGAACTCAAGTCATCCACAGCCGACTGTGGGAGTCAGGGATGCAAGTCAAGAAATCGATGTCCCAAACAGGACAGCAAAGCAGGGACAAGGACTGCCCTCCCCCCGACCCCGGAGGCATTGGGACAGGTTGCCTGTGAGAGGGGGCTCTCTCATCAGATAAAGGCTGGGAGGGAGTCCCAGGCATTGAGAACCGCGTGTGCAATGGCCTGGGAACGAAAAACCATGGCCTCTCCTGGGAAGTGCCACGGTGCTCAGGTGCTCAGGACAGCTGCGTGACGGGGGGTCTTTTCCCTAGCGTGGGTGGGGTGGGGCTAGCCCTGGTCATGGTGAAGGGCCGATGTGTTGTGTCCCGTGCCTGGGATGGCGCTTGTAGATAAAGAGATAAAGGAGGGCTACGGGACAGTCTAAGTTAAGGGAGTTAGTGATTGCGGGCATGGTAGAAATGGCTCTTTGGAAGGATACTTAGGGTCTTAGGGTGGGGAAAACGAGGAGGGCAGCGAGGATGGCTCAGAGGGAGAAGACCTGGGAAATGCTGATACAGAGGAATCAGAAGAACTGGTGCCTTTACGTAGTGTTGAGGGGGAGAGAGGAGTTGCAGTCGAAATCAGCTGTTGGCTTGAAGGAGCAGATAAAGCCGAGGCAGAGGAGGACCAGGCAGCTGGGGTAGGCAATGTGTGTCCACCAGTCTGGAGGCAACACGGGAGCTGAGTCCAGAGGACAGGCAGGAATCTGGGCTGGGATTCGTCGGCTCGTGGGTGTACTTGAGCCTGGCTCAAGCCCTTCAGGGACCGGTGACCCTTTGGGAGCTCAGACTGCGTGCCAGGACCTTTGGTACGTCAGCTCACTCGGCGCTATTGACAGCCCTGTGAGCTAGGCAAATGGGCCAGCTCATCTTCCAGGTGGGTAAACTGAGGCCCGGAGATACCTGGCTGTATCTGCAGCAGAGTCAGGGTTTGAATTCATGGCTGGCGGTCCTCAAAGCCAGGACTATCGACACTGTTCTTTATTCTGTTGGCAAGACAGACCCCAAGAGAAAAATCACAATTTAAATACATTTGGAGGTGAAGAAACACACGAAAGTGTCTGAGCTAAAGCTGTTGGGGAGGTGTCAGAAGCACCAGAAGAGAGGAGAAATGGCAGAAGTGAAGAAACGCAGAAACGTGAGAGCCTGAAGGAGGGAGCATCCCCGGGGTCGCATCCTGCAGAAAGATCAAAGGGTATGGGGACCCAGAGTGTCTTGAATTCGGCCTCCGGTGGTCAAGGCCAGCTTTTGTCAGAGCAGTTTGTCTGTAGATGGGAGCTTGGAGCCAGAGAGCCTGGTGTGCAGAGGCTGGAAGCTGGCCCTGCGGAGGGAAATCTCACCTGCCTCCTGAACTGAGCTGTGCTGTTCCCTGTGATCAAGCCAAGTAGAGCTGATGGGCGTGGCCATGGCCCACTTGCCGCCTCTCTGAACTGATGCTAACGGGGTGGGAGAGGAGTCCCCAGAGGGCCCCTGGGGGAGGCAAAGTGCATACCAAGGAGTTGGAGCTTTTGCTTGAGGAGTCGGTGCAGGAGGGCTGAGTATGGGATGTTTTAAGCAGGGGGATGATCAGATTTGGACTGGAATGTCATTTAGCCGAAGCATAGAGCAGAGATTGGAGCAGAGAGGAGCAGTGCCTGCCTGGAAGGGGATCAGCACACGTATGTTTGAATTCATATATACTGGGTGAGGGTGCTCACAGGAACAGGGTAGCAATGATGCAGGAGACCTTTACTGAGCTACGTGACAAAGAGGTTTCTTACTGCGTTCCAAATCCTATTGATTAGCAATTTCTAAGCTTTGTATAAAGCACAAATCCCACCACTGATCTCTGTCTTCCCATGACTTAGTGAGCAGTGGAGCCATAAGGAACAGTGATGAAATGGAACCAGTGTGCTTTATTTATAGCTGGGAAGGTTCCTAATACTCTCCCCTCACAGGGTATTGAGAAAACAGATTGGGCAATGAGGATTAGGCATAGGCGTGAAGGCCAGACTGGGATTTCTTCCCGTCTCTCCCTACTCCCAATGGAGATAAATCTTCAGACTCAAGTGTTTAGAGGCAGCGGGGAGGGAGAGGAAGAGGAGAGACGATGAATGGATGTTTGCGTGCCAGGAGGGGCCTGGGGCCCATTGGCTGAGCCATAGTTTCTGAATACAAGGAATAGATTGCAAGTTGAAGACCACTGTACATGGTTGTTGGGATTAAGGCAAAGTAACCTTGCCCTTTATTAAAACGCATCCATCCCGTTCAACATCACAGGCTTTAACCAATCAAATTGGCAATGTCCCTCTCTGGACATTCACTTCCTGGGTCACCCGGTCCCCTGCATTTAAATACCATTCCTGTGCCACTGGCTTCCCGGTCAATGTCATCAGCTCTTCCCTCTTCCAGATTTCAGACTTGCCCAGCACAAGTTTGACCGATTATCATCTTGTCTACGTGACACAGAGACCAAACACCCATCTTCCACCTTCCTTCCCAAACCTCTTCCATCAGTCACCCCCCCACCCTTGGTTAATGGCAACTCCGTTCCCTGGTTGTCGAGACCGACCACTTCTTGACTTCTCTCTGTCTCCCTCCTCATATCACTGCAGCCAGAAATCGTGTTGGCTGTCTCTTCAAAATGCATCCTGAAGATGACATTTCTCACCCCCTCCTGCTAATGCCCTGGTTCAAGCCACCATCTGTCCCATCTGGATTTATACTATCGTCTCCCCTGTCTGATCTCTCTGATGTCACCCTCGGCCATCCCTAATCCATCACAACGTAGAAGCCCGATGGTCCTTCTAAAGAGATGCTTCTGTGTTCCAGCTCTCCAAGAGCCCTTCGGTTTGCGGTGAACAAAGCCAGAGGCCCCGTGATGATGCTATTCTTCCCTCCTTCATGTCCCTCCTGCCACAGAGGTCTCTTTAGTGCTCCTTGATTGTGCCAGACATGATCCCGCAGTAGAGCCTTTGTGCTGATCTCCCCTTGACTCTTCCAGGTCACTGCTGGAGGCCCTCTCCTGTGGCAGGTGCTGCGATGTGCTGGCCAGGGGCTCCAGCTGGGAGCTGCTGGGCTTCCACATCTGGGTCCTTCCTGGGGGGGGGGGTGGTTTCCTAGCTAGGAGGTCTCCACCTTGCCCAAAGTTGCATGCACCCCTTCCCTCCACTCCAGGGCTGCTGACATCCAGTGACTGGTTGATGGGTGCCACAAAAGCCTGTTCCCCTTGCCCCCATCAGGGGCATCTGTGACAGACCTTCCCAGGTTCTGAGTTCCCATGGACTGGCCGAATCTCCTGTTGCAATCTATCTCTCCCGCCCTCCAGTTCTCTCTCTCCCATGGCAGGTGTTCCTGAGATCACTCCCCAATGCATGTTTGCACACAGATTTCCAACTCAGAGACTCTGTATCAGGAAATCCAACTTGAAACACCTGCCCTGACCACCCCTCTAAAGCTGCAGTCCCTCCACCCCCACCTACCCTGCTGGTTCTCCGGCCCCACAAACACCGGTAACCTTGCTCCATTTCCATGCTTTTGGTTGGTATCTGCCTCCCCTCACACCGACCGTAGGCTGTAAGCTCCTGGAAGAGGGGACGCCTGGTGTGTTCCCTGATGTCACTCGGATGTCTGTAACTGGGCCTGGCTCATCATAGTTGCTCATCAAGTGTTAACTGAACGGAAGGAATCGAGAGGTAAAGGTTGTGGTTAACACGCACAGGACAGGGGGCTGTGTGTTCCCTGCACCAGGGTGGCGGGCACCTTGAGTGTGATGTCCAGGAGTCTGGGGTCCCTTCCAGGACCAGCAGGAAAGCACATCAAAGGTAACTGTTGTAAGCGTCAAGACTTGGTGCTGTGTTGGTTTCCCAGGGCTGCACAATGGAGGGCCAAACACTGGGTGGCTTACCCAAGGCAGTGTCCTTGTCTCACAGGCCTGGAGTCTAAATGTCTGAGATCAAGGTGTTAGCAGAGTCGGTCCTTTCTGAGGCTCGGCGGGAGAATCTGCTCCAGGACTCTGTCCTGGCTTCTGGTGGTCATGTGGTGGTCTCTGATGGTCTTTGCTCTGCTGACACATCCCTCCTGTCTCTGCCTCCATCTTTACGTGGTGCCCCCCGTGTGTCTTTAAACATCACCTTCCCTTGTGCGTGTCTGTCTCAGTGTCCACGTTTCCCCTTTCTATAAGGACAGTGGTCATTGGATTAGGGCCCAGCCTAATGGCCTCATTGGAACTGAAAAACCTCTGTAAAGATCCTCTTTCCAAATCAGGTCACATTCTGAGGTACTGGGGATTAGGATTTGAGCATATCTTTTTTTTGGGGGGGGGGGAGGCACAATTCAACCCCTAACAGGTGCTATCTCCCAGTTTGTGTAGAGGGAACGGGATTTGGAAACACATGCCAAGGCCTGACCTGTAGGCGGAATGGGGATTTTGTGTAGGTTCTGCCCAGATTTGCTCAGCACCGAGAGGGCTCCAGGGCTGCAGGACTTCTGGTGTTAAACCTGTGGATTCCCCGGGCCAACTGCAGTGAGCCACCCGCCCCAGGTGAGGCAGGGCACGGGCTGAGTGATGACCCTGGGGAGGTAAGTAGGTCACATTGCAAGGACGTGGGATGTCGAGACCATGGATATTATCCCATGGAGAGTGGGCACCATAAGGTGACCAAAGTGTATGGGCCTGAGGTCCGGCAGTCCTGGAAAGAAGCTTGGGTGTCACGCAGGTCAGTTGACTGAATATGTGAATAAGAGAGCTGGGCACATTGGAGGGGACTTTGCCTGGTCAGTCCTTAGACAGCTGGGCGGTGGAAGAATCCTCTCAGAATGTCCCATTTCCTGATTCCTCGTGGAGGCCTTTTCTCTCTCATAACCAGAATACCCCAAAGTGTGTTCAGGGGAGCACTGGTCCCACGCGGGCAGCCTGCCATAAACTTCTGGGATTTTCTCTGCCTCTTGCATCACGTTGCGTGTGCATGTGTGCGGATGCATGCACACACGTGGGGTGGGAGGCGTGATGCTGGTGTTCCAAAGCGTATCTCTTGGAGAATGAATCACTCTTTCCCCCAAGTTGCCTTGTTCCCATCCATCGAAAGGGTGGGTCCACAGACTTGTTCTGAGCTGGATTCGATTAGCGAGTGGGAATAGTGCAGCACTTGAGTTCAGGTTGTCCAGCAGCCTTCTTTTGTGTAAGGAGGACGTGGGTGAAGCAGGGGGATGGCATTTATATTCATATTAAGTACTTCGTGTAGGATGGTTTCATTTACATCTTTGACATATCATATAATGAGGATACTTCTCAGTCAGATGAGGACCCAAGAGGCTCAGAGATTTTTCCAGTGGCCAGGATTTGGGCTTGGATGTCGGAGCACCTGGGTTTAAGTCCTGGCCCCAAGACCTCAGAATAAATGTCATCGCAGACAGGTTAGTCTATCTCCCTGCATCCAAAAAATATAGATAATGAGAGTTCCTGCCTCCTAGGGTTATTGCAAACAAAAAATTATGTGTGCTTACTGTTCCCGATAAATTTTCGCTCTGTTTATTATTAATCATCATCATCATTGTGGTTATTGCACAGCTTGCCCAAGGGATCGCTACTGCTGGTTGGTGGCACGTCCAGAATTTACACCTGCACCTGGATCAGTGCAATGCTTGTGCATTCCTGCACAGCTGACCCTTGAACAAGGCGGGTTCGGAGTGCACGGTCCACTGGTACATGGATTTTGTACAGTGCAACACCGTGAATGTATTCCCTCTTCTTAAGGGTGTTCTTAGTACCATTTTCTTCGCTCTAGCTTGCTTTATTGTCAGAATACAATATACAATACATACAATGTGCAAAGTATGTGTTCATTCTTACTATCAGTAAGGCTTCCAGGTAGCAGTGGGTTCTTAGCTATTTTATAGGAAGTCAGAAGTTTTAGGAGGATTTTTGACTGCACAGGGGTCAGAGTCCCCCCCCCACCCCCCAGTTCCCATGTTCAAGGGTCAGCTGTACATGCTGTGCATTGCTGAGTATCTTAGCACTTTGAGTATCTTGGCTTGCAGAAAGGATTGTTTGTATGGGACCACAAAATACCTCTACTGAGTTCGTCCATCCATCTATCCACAGATTTGTTCATTAACGCATTCTTTCATTCATTCGTTCTTCCTCTCATCATACATATATCAAATAGGCAATAGGAAAAGAAAATGAACCAGCTTGGGCTTAGCCCCTGCTATATCCCAGGGACTGAGCCAGGCGTTTACCTACATCATTTCACTTAATTATCCTGCAGGAGCAGATATTATCTTTCCTGTTTTACACATGAGCAAACAGTCTGCCATAAAGAATAAAGCAAAATATCGTACCCGAAGTTGTGCAGGCTGCTCAGTCTCTGAGCTCTGCACCTGCCCCTCCCCTGCTTGGAGCATCCATCCACCTGCCACATTCTTCCTGGAGCCCCTTCTCAGATTTTCTGGTCTTTTCTCAGATGCCACCTGTCTCAGGAGGCCGTTGGATGGCTTAGCCTGGGTCAGGAGCCCCCTCCACGCTGTCCTTTGTTCTTCCACTTCTGCTAACCACCTCCCTGGCTTGTACTGCACGGGCCTGGCCCCTGGGTCCCATCAATTCCTACTCCCCAGGCTTGCCACCCAGGGCTGGCGCAGCGTGGCTCTCAGCTAAAGTTTGTTGATAAGTAGGTGATTTGGCTTGACATATTTTGACCGTCCTCGCCGGTTTTTTGAACCACAAAGTGGTATTTATTGAGTGTCTACTGTGTAGTTGAGACAGGTCCGGATGCCGCTTTCATGGGAGTGACCCAGGCCGAGCAGTCCCTGCTCTCACGGAGTGTCGGTCCGGCGGGAGAGCCAGCCATCAAACCTAAGCTCCCTTTTCTCAGCGGATAATTCAGTTTGGAATGCACGCTGCGATATAAAGTGCAGGTGGCCGTAGAGGTATGCCAGGAGACACCTCATTTCGATTGAGGGCTCAGGAGAGGCTCTTAGAGGAAGTAGCATTTGAGAAGAGACTTGAAGGTTAATTAAAAAATAGCTGAATTTGAGCGAGAGGAAAGAGGCCACGGGAGGGGCAGGCAGAAGGAGGGAGGCCCTGGGCAGGAACACCTTAGTCCAGAAAACACACTGAAGTCCCCACGGCCGCTGGAAGGTGAGCCAGGGCCAGGTTCTGTGTGGCCTCCATGCCCTAGGGAACATCTCCCCTGTGTCACCTTGAGCAGCCTGCCTTTGAGAATTACAGGCAGCCACACAGGACTGAACCTCAGAGCCATTCTTAACCCTTCTCCTTCTCTTGTGTCTCTCCTGATCCTACTTATCCTTCAAAGGAAGTGCCTTATACTTACCTGCACCAGCCTCACTGCCGCCATCCCAATCCAGGCCATGTCACCTCCCACAGAGCCTGTCACTGCCTCCTCCCGGTGTCCCTGGGCCCTCCCCGCCCCCACTCTCCCAGTGTTGTCAGCACGGCAGCCAGAGGGCCCTTTTAAGAAGGGGAGCCAGGGAGTGTCTCTTCTCTGCACCAAACTTCCCACGTCCCTCTGAACAGAAGCCCAAGTCCTGGCTATGTCCTCTGGGGCCCTTCGTGACCCTCTGGCCACTCCAAGCCATGGTCCTGTTCTGCCTGCACGGACCCCTGGGGCCTATGGGACACACCTGGGACATTCTTACCAGTATGTGCGCACAGCACAGTATCTCACCTCCCGTTAAGTCTTTGCTCATGTGACCTTCTCCCGTCACGTTTCATACCTGCAGCTTCCTGCCAACCCCCTTCCCTGCAGCAAACCACACAGGTAGCTCATCTGTGGTGTTTGTATTTGTTTGATCCTCCTGCCGAGATGAAGGCTGCCCAAGGACTGGGGTTTATCTGTTCTCCTCACGGTGGATCTCAGCACTTAGGGTACTGCGGACAGGGAGCAAGTGAGTAGCCACTGTGTGCTTAATACACGGAAGGAATAGCATTGGGAGGGAAATGGTTCTCCTGGCATTTTATTTTAAAAAAATTCTGTATTTATTTTGAGAGATAGAAAGTGTGTGTGTGTGGGGGGGGCAGTCATGTGCCCGAGATCAAGCAGGGGAGGGGCAGAGAGAGAGGGAGAGAAAGAATCCCAAGCAGGCTGCATGTTGTTAGTACAGAGCCCAATGCAGGGCTCGAACCCACAAACCGTGAGATCATGACCCGAGCCAAAATCAAGAGTCAGATGCTTAACTGACTGAGCCACCCAGGTGCCCTGTCATTTTATTTTTTTGAAGTTTTATTTATTTTTTTAAAAATATGCTCTACCCCCAACATGGGGCTTGAACTCACAATCTCAAGATCAAGAGTTGCCTCCTCTTCTGACGGAATCAGCCAGGCTCCCATGTCACAGCCAGAGGGACCTCGTAAAATGCCAAACGAACCAGAAAAGAGCTCACTTGGCATTTTAGAAGGTCCCTCTGGCCTCTAGATGGGACCCGTGCCACTCCCCCCCAAGTGAAAACACACCCCCTCCTTCCGCACCCAGCCTCTTTCCTTCCCTCCCTTGAAGCAGAGCAGGGGTCTGGCTTTCGTGTGAAGCCACTGAGTAGGGATTAGAGAGTATGACCCTGTCAGTGTGGTCGCTTATTGAACCAGCGAAGGAGGCAGAGGGTTGTGGTCCGGGAAGGAATGCGGACACAAGTGCTCTGGGTATTGAGTAGTTTATGTGATTAGAAGGACCAGAATGTGACAGAATTGTAGAGATGGGATGGACAAGAGGTGGTCTCTAGGGATAAGGAACTCAGGTCCAGGGGATCCAATAACCCAACTCGGAGCAGGAGAATGTCCGTGGACCAGAGTGACATGGGCAGGGCAGGCACGGGGTGACCGTGAGGTCCACGGACAGCAGGGGAAGGTGGAGTGAGGAGGGATGGCTAAGTAGCACCAGCTTACCATTCGCGCTGGACGAGGGGCTGGGGTCCCAGTGGTCTGGAAGTGGCCACGGGAGCCACTCCGCCTGTGAGTCCAGCTGAGATTGTGAAGAAACCGACGCCTAAGGCAGAGGGCTTCAGGGAGCCGGTCCTCAGGGAACACGGTGGTTTCGGTCACGACAAGGAGACATTTGAGGACAAGGAGGGAGCATTTGAGGGCTTTTGCTGATTATGACATGAGCGCTCCAGGGTTCACGGTGGTCAAGGTCGGGAGGCAGCAGCAAGATCAGGGCTCGGTCAAGGGCAGGGAGGAGCAGAACATTATGGGATGCTGGTGTAGTAGAAGATAACCAGGCAGGGCTGCAGTCTTACCCTTTGGACTTTGGCTGTGAAAACAGAGTCGGTCTCGTAGTGGAGGCTGGTCCTGGACTAACCTCCCCTTGGATGCTCAGGCTCATTGTGGGAGGCGAGGACAGTTCCTCCAGTTTGGGGTCAGCCCTGGTGCCCATAAACGGAAAGCAGAGGTGGGATGAGCCCCGAGGCCCTTCTACCGTGGTTGAGGAAGGAACTCCTGCCACGTGCTTCTTCCTGCCTGTGCGTCCCAAGAGGCAGAAAACCCAAAGCTTCTTGAAAACCGGTTCCCTCTGCAGGTTCCCTCTCCCTCTACTTTCCAGCCCTCCATCCCACGTTTCTCCTGTGAACCTTATCAGGATGCAACCTGTGCTTTATAGGACAGACTCTCAAAGGAGAAACAGGCAGGTGTACTTCAGGAGTCCAAACATTTCTACTGCAGCATGAACTTAAGGGAGAAAATGGTACAGCTCTCTGAGCGTATAGAGTTCATCGTGGTCAGTCTGAAGATCGCGCACATGTCTTTGGGCGTGTATGGCTGTGTGTGCCCATGTGCATGTCTGTGGGCGTGCGTGGCTGTGGGCACATATGTTTGTAGGCGTGCATGGCTGTGTGCAGGCATGTTTGTGGGTGCACATGACTGGGTACAGGCATGGCTGTGGGTGCTCATGGCTGTGTGCAGGTGTGCTTGTGGGTACACACGTGCATGCTTGATTAAACAAATGGCCAAACAGACCTATGTGAACCCTGTCCCACAGGACTGGGGACTCTGGGCTTTGAGGAGGGACCCTGTTATTTTCTTGTGTTCCTTCCCCCAAGGGATTTTTTTTGTTTGTTTAATGTTTATTTATTTTTGACAGAGAGAGAAAGAGAGAGAGACAGAGCATGAGCAGGGGAGGGGCAGAGAGGGAGGGAGACACAGAATCGGAAGCAGGCTCCAGGCTCTGAGCTGTCAGCACGGAGCCCGACGTGGGGCTCGAACTCACAGACCGCGAGATCATGACCTGAGCCGAAGTCGGCCACTCAACCGACTGAGCCCCCCAGGCGCCCCCGCCAAGTGATTCTTTGATTATCCACCTCATTGTGCTAAGAATGAAGTCCTTCTGAGTGTCATGGTCTCCTGCTCAACCAGCTGCTCAGACGCCCCCCTCTGTCCCAGGGGTCCCCAGGGGTCCACATGGCTGTGTTCTAAGAATAGTTTGAATACCAATGTCCCTTTGGAGTCACCTGGAGGGCTCTTTGTTATAAGGCCAGGTTAAAGCACCATCGCCCTTCTCGGATCTGAAAGGAGGCTGTGCCTTTTGCTACCTTGTCACTGGCCATGCTAATTTAGAGGTCAAAGCAGGGGCGGATATTCCTGCTAACAATGAGCTGACGAGCTTCTGGGCAGATGCCTGGTGGTGCCCAGAGAGTCACTTCACTTCTCTGGCTCCCAATTCCTGACCTGTCACTCAAGCCTGGATCCACGTGCTCCCGGGTGCTCCGGGATTGACTGGGGCCCTGCTTCCTTGGAACCTGGGTTCCTACTGTCATCTCTCCGAGCTCAGTCCACGTGTTTTCTCTGACCCCCACACCGTGTTCTTGTGGGGGTCATAGGTGAGGAAATACGGAGATCTTAGCACAGTGCCTGACACACACTAGCCAGGCAAAGTGCTTGTCACATCTGCTGGTTTGGGGACACCAAGAGCATCTGAAATAAGTGTGCGCAGCAGGAACTTGGTAAAGGTTCGCCAGACAGAGTGAGAGGGTGTTTTCGCAGCACCCCGTCCCTGCCCTTGCTTGGAGAGCTTGATCTCCTCCCTGCAGAGAGAGGCCTTAAGTTTTTGCTTTTGGGACAGGAGGGGTTGTGATAGCAGGAGGTCATGTGTGAGGGCAGTGGAGCCGTATCAGGAGAGGTTGCATTTTCTCCCATTTCAAACAAATTGTGGTAAATACATGTTAAAAAAATATATAGGGGCACCTGGGTGGCTCAGTCGGTTGAGCATCCAACTTCAGCTCAGCTCATGATCTCACGGTCCGTGGGTTCAAGCCCCATGTCAGGCTCTGTGCTGACAGCTCAGAGCCTGGAGCCTGCTTCCGATTCTGTGTCTCCCTCTCTCTCCGCCCCTCTCCTGCTCCCACTCTGTCTCTCTGTCTCTCTCTTTTTTTTTTTTAATTTTTTTTTCCAACGTTTTTTATTTATTTTTGGGACAGAGAGAGACAGAGCATGAACGGGGGAGGGGCAGAGAGAGAGGGAGACACAGAATCGGAAACAGGCTCCAGGCTCTGAGCCATTAGCACAGAGCCTGACGCGGGGCTCGAACTCACGGACCGCGAGATCGTGACCTGGCTGAAGTCGGACGCTTAACCGACTGCGCCACCCAGGCGCCCCTGTCTCTCTCTTAAAAATAAATAAAAATATTAAAAAAATTTTTTAATGAAAAAAAGAAATATATGTAAGTGAAGAATCGCTAAATTCTCCTAAAATCATTATTATACTATACATTAACTAAGCTGCATTTAAATACAATTTTAAAATAAAAATATCAATACAATATTTATATTTAAAAACTAAAATTTATAAATATATAAAATATAATTTTTAAAAAAAATTAAAAAATAAAAAATAAAGTGTATAAAAAAAGGAATGTACCATTTTACCCCTAAGCGTGCAGTTTTGTGGCTTTATGCATATTCCGTTGTTGTGTAACCATCCCCACCAACCATCTCCAGGACTTTCTCATCTTCCTGGCTGAAACTCCACACTCATTAAATGCAAGCTCCCTCCCCCAGGCCCTCACACCACCGTCCACCTTCTGTCTCCATGAACTTGGTGCCTGAGGGACCTCATACGTGTTTGCTCTCTTGTGACTGGCTCATTTCAATCAGCACGTCCTCAGCACTCATCCATATGTTGTAGCAGGTGTCAGAATTTCCTTCCTTTTTCAGGCTGAGTGATATTCCGTTGTATGAATGGATCACATTGTGTGTATCCGTCCATCCGTTGATGGATGCTTGGGTGGCTCCCACCTTTTGGCTACTGAGGCTAATGCTGCCATGGCCGTAGGGTGCCAGGATCTGTTCAAGGCCCCGCTTGCACTTTCTTTGGGCACACACAGTGCCAAGCCCCTTTTGAGTACTTTGTGCCAGGGTCTCTCCTAGCTGCCAGGAACAAAGGAGAATTTAGAATTTAGAATTTAGAATTTAGTCCCTGTCCTGGGGAAGCGCTTGGGCTTGTGGGACTGTGTAGCCCAGGGGGGCAGGGTTGATGCGGTGACCAAGAGATCCTAAGAGGGCATGGCCGTCAGACGGGGCCTTGAAGCTGCCTTCCAGGGTGAGTGGATGTAAAATGGTGCAGTGACGTTTGGGTAGAGCAAGCCGCCTGGGCCTGGGGCTGGAACATTCCAGGATGCGGGAGACATGGCTTGCTGAAGGTGAGGAGGGGATATGCGTGGAAGGGCCAGCTCACAAGGAACCTTTGTGTGCCAGTCACAGGGCTATGGGTGTTATCCGGTCAGGAGGCTCTCTGAAAGCAGAGAAGCATCATGGTCAGGAACTCGGTTACAGATACGAGCAGTGAGTAGGTGCATGGATCCTGGAGTCAGGCCGCCCTGGGTTTGCTCGCTAGCAGTGTGACCGCAACACGTCACCCACCCTGGAGCTGTGTCAGCATCCTGTTTGCGGGTGACAAGACGGATCATAGCTTGGACACGGCGATATGGGTAACATGGAGACAGTGGTATGTACGTTGATAGGGCTCTTGTAAGATTTAGGGAGTCACCAAGATGCTCATCACAGAGCTGGAGGCAAGTGCCCCATGACTGTCACTGTCCTGTTGTCTTTCCCTTTGTTCTGGCTTCATTTCAGAAGAGGCTCCCTGGCGGTGGCAGTGTGGGGGGCTGCTGCCTGCACGGGGGTGGGGGGCAGAGGCGCTTTGCGTGTGAGTGCTGGACTGTCCTTGCTGCATGAGCACCCCGTGGCCTGCTGTCCATGGGCAGATGGTCAGGGTCCCAGGGAGGGGCTGCAGGGGGTAGAAAAGGAATTCTTGCAGCTTCTTGCCCATCCCCAAATGATGAGTTGGGCCTGACTCCCAGAGATCACTGGTTAGATGTGAAGAAATTAAATCCTAGAGCAGTGCCTACAGGCAGCAGGTCAGGCTGGAAGGGGCGGGGACAAGGCCCCACCTCCGCCCTCCCCTCCTCCACCCCCGCCCACCCCACATTCTGCTGGACTGGAAGCCAAGGACCCCTTTCCTTGGAGGCCAGCCCTGCCCAGGGCACCAGGGGGCCTAACTGAAGGATGTGGGGTGGGAGGGGTGAGTGGGGGAGGCTCTCCTGTAACACGGAGCAGAGAGGGATTGCCTTTAGATTTTCGTAGTGTTT
Organism: Acinonyx jubatus; assembly: GCF_027475565.1. Taxonomy (NCBI): domain Eukaryota; kingdom Metazoa; phylum Chordata; class Mammalia; order Carnivora; family Felidae; genus Acinonyx; species Acinonyx jubatus. The sequence continues at coordinate 4,959,955 of NC_069394.1, forward strand.
TAACCTTGATGCGGCAGCACTTAGCTGACGGAATGCTCTCATCACCCTCTAAACGCAGACAGGGCCCCGATTTGTCAAAGCTCACTGCACTTGCCTGGTCTCCGCAGTCCCTTCCCCTGTTTCCTGACATCCTGGAAGCATGGTGGAGACGTTAGGGAATCCTGACTCTAGCCCACCCCTGACCTCCTGGATTCAGGGTAGCAAAGAGGTAAATGGAGGTGGTAGGGGAGGCCAGTGGTCTACATTGTTTAGCCGTAAAATATGTTTAGTTAGTTGTTAAAACATGATGCATTTGGCTTATAAAATGTGAATTAATTCCACATCGCTAGCTAGCATTCTTATGATTGTTGGGGGTTTTTAAAAATACACACAACAAACACATTGCACATTGCTTTGATTTGTATACAAAAACAGTAGGAGTTGGAATCTGGACGCTAGGGAAGAAATTTAAAATAGTAAGTGTGGCTGGAGTATTACCTAACCTCCACCGAGTTCTGGTGGCCCCTAGGTTGTCTGTCACCCTGCTCTGGGGCCCCGTGGACACCTCACAGTGGCTCCGTGACAGGGCATTTTCACCACAAGGACCGGTCCGTAAACTGGAGCTCAGAAGACCACGCTGAGCCCCTAAGTCCCGTCTAGTGCTTTGTGGGGAACTTCCCAAGGTCCATATTACGTTGAAGACATTTATCCTGTTGCACAAAATGCATATTCATTTATGCAAAGTAGAAAGTGCCAAGTAACAAAAATCCTATTTCTCAAAACCGTTGCTGAGCTTTTAGAAAGCTTATAGCCCTCTCTGCATGAATATAGATATGTGTACATACTGTCAGCATTTTAAACAAAAATAAGGATTCTATTATGTACGTCGAACACTGAATTTTTTCTAATTGTTTACCGAAAGCTGAGTGAATGAATATTTTCTAAGGAGATCTACAGCCGTTTGCTGTAGACCAAAACTCTGAGTGATGTGAAAATACACAGGTATTGCCAGAGCAATACGGCCAGAGTGAGGCGGAGGTTAGGATCAGGAAATCGGTGGTCAGATTTCGGCCACCAGAGTGGCTCAGGATTAAGTCGAGTACTCATTCCTCAAGTAAACAGGTTGAGGAAGCAGTTTGTAGAAATCAATAAGGCACACGTTCTTCTGGCAAGGAGCTCGCAGCCAGGAGCTCGGGTTGAACAGATGAAATGCACGTGTCAATCCTTTCCTGATCCCTGCGGAGGCACAGGGAGGCTGGGTGCCTGGCATCGTACTGGGAGAAACAGGAAGGGGCGTAAAGTTAGGATTCTTCTGGGGACAGGCTGCTGGGGAGGTGGTGAGGCAGAGCCCCCAGCACAAAGTAGTAGCAGCCCCAGGCCCTTTGGGAGTAGAGGATGGGGGCGGGTGGTACCAAAGGCAGCTGTCAGCGAGGGAGCCTTTGAGTTGAGTCCTGGCAAGGAGGGCAATTCCCAGGATGTTTGAGGCTGGCGTTCCCAAGGAGGGGGAGGCATGTGCAGAGGTGTGGCAGTGTGTGAGGGCACGAGACGTGTGCAAAACAGCGGCACGTTTTAGCAGGTGCAGAGGCTGCCCCCTGAGGCACCTCGTGGGTGTGGCTGCAGCTCCCAAAACAAAGCCATGTAACTGGCCAGGCTTTTCTGCACTGTTGCTGATCTCTTTACCAGGGATGAGAAGGAAATCGCTCTTTTTGTCATTGGCGCCTTTCTTTCTGAGTTCCTACTTCCCTTTACATATTTTTTTATTTTAATGTTTATTCTTTATTTTTGAGAGGGGGGGAGAGAGAGAACGAGTGGGGGAGGGGCAGAGAGGGAGACACAGAATCTGAAACAGGCTCCAGGCTCCGAGCTGTCAGCACAGAGCCCGATACAGGACTCGAGCCCACGAACCGCGAGATCATGACCTCAGCTGAAGTTGGACGCTTAGCCGACTGAACCACCAAGTGCCCCTGAACTACTTCCCTTTAAAGCTGAATTCACATATCCCTGGTTTCCTGAGAGCCAGGTTGAAGGAATGGGTTGTAGCAAATACAGTCGTGATGGTCCTTACCAGACAGAAGGGCCCATATGAGCCCCTGACTGTGGCCGCATCGTTCAAAACCTGGAAGCAGGGGAGCGCTTGGGTGGCTTAGTCAGTTGAGTGTCTAACTTCGGCTCAGGTCATGATCTCGTGGTTCGTGAGTTTGAGCCCCGCATCAAGCGTCTCTGCTGTCAGTGCAGAGCCTGCTTCAGATCCTCTGTCTCCCTCTCTATGTCCCTCCCTGGCTTGTGCTGTCTCTCAAAAATAAATAAACATTTAAAATAGAAAGCGGAAAAATAAATAAATAAAATAGAAAGCTGGAAGCAGAGAGAATTGCAGGCCATAGGAATTGGCTCACAGATGTACCTTTTCCTTGTGGACAAAAGAGGGCAATCTTGAACTAGTGGAGGGGGTCACCTGGGCTCCAGGGAGTGTGGACCACGAGCCTTGGACTATGAGCCAGGCATCCCAAGTGCAAAACCGAGCTTGGGTACCTCCCCGTCGAGAGCATCATTAATCAGAAGGCCGGTGGACAGTCTCTTATTTGCACCTGTCCTTTTTACTTTTTCTTGCAAAGAAGCATGGAAACATGGCTGGCTGTCTCACTAGGAATTTGGAGTTTGGTTCTCCTGCGTCAGTCTCCTGGAAAGACTCCTGGGTCAACTTGGAACAGGAGTCAAGTCTGGGTTTCAGGACTTCGTAGTTCAGTCTCCTGATTTTCAACATCCAGACAGAGGGGCCTGGGGACATTGGGGGACTTGCCAGAGACTGGAGTTGGGGGCAGCAGTGCCTCTAGGACTTGTGACTTTCCTCTCTTGAGGAATCCCATGGCAACACAGCAGGAAAGCTATGTGTGCTGGAAACCATCTCAGAGTTCTGTGGGGCCCTGCCCAAATTCTGCTAGGTTTCTTTCAGCACAGCTTTAACCCAGCCTACTGTGTGTGAAAGAGCTGGAAACCCAACCAATAAGACAAAGAAAACCTGGGGCTGGGCTGCCCAGTGACTCAGTCAGTTAAGTGTCCGACTTTGGCTCAGGTCATGATCTCATGGTTCATGAGTTCGAGCCCCGTGTCGGGCTCTGTGCTGACAGCTCAGAGCCTGGAGCCGCCTTCAGATTCTATGTCTCTCTCTCTCTCTCTCTCTCTCTGCCCCCACACCCTACTTGTTCTCTGTCTCTGTCTCTCTGTCTCTCTGTCTCTCTGTCTCTCTGTCTCGGTCTCTGTCTCTCTCTCTCTCCCTCCCTCCCTCAAAAATAAGTAAACATTAAAAAAGAAAACTTGAGACTTTGGGAAAATGATGGGTCACTTGAGAGTAAGTAAGGGCTTTTTTCAAATCTCCACTAATCTGTTATTAGTGTGAGGTTACTAAGGACTGACTGTATTGTCCCATCTTTGGAAGAGCTTTCAAAAATCCCAGCTCCCTTGAATCTTTGCTGTGTGACCTTGGGTAAATGAATCAATCTCTCCGAACCTCTTTTCTCATATGTATTCTGGAATAATGCCTACTTTCAGACCTTCTTTTAAAAAGAAATGACACTATTTTCTATCATCCTAAAGATAGTAGAGGCATTTTATTTCTTCACAACTTACATCATAATAGCAACTATTCGGGGTTTGCACATTAGTGATTAAAATGCCCCAAAGACCCTCCGGTAGTACCCGGTATGCCTGAATCAGGCGACAAAATATATGCCCAAGGAGGCAAAGTGTATGTCTTTCTTCAAATAATGCATTTATGATTGGAGCCTTGCATTACTCAGCAGTTTGTGTTTTGGGGTCTCCGGGTTAAGTCAGAGAACATTTCTAGCACCGACTATGCATGGCGTGCTAAGGACACAGGAGTGAAAATGACAGATTTATTGAGAGAGGTTGACAGCTCACCAAGGAGATGATTAATTGCCTGAAACTTCCAGAATATAAGTCCTGCTAAGAAAACGTAGGGTGGGGAGGCAATGAGAGGGCACAGGCTTTGAGGATGGACAGGACTGCTCTGAATGCCCCCTCTGCTAATTATTAGCAGCCGAGCCTTGGGAAAGCCACTTCACCTCATGGACCTGTTTCTTTCATTAATAAAATGAAGGTGATTGTACTTGGGTGGTTCACTGAAGCCCACAGAAGAGGTGTCCTCCTGGCCCGAACTGTGGTATGTGGCAGGATTCAGTGCCTGGTAGCTAGTAGTTGTACTAATTTTATTTTATTTGAAAAGGGCAGTGCCCTTGACATTGCCACGGGGCAGCGAGGGTTCTCTGTGCACCTGCCGTGGGGCTGCGGGATGAGGGGCCTGCGGCTGCCCCGGGTTTGCTCTGGCAGGCTTTGCTTGGCTGTTTGCTCTGCCCCGTCCTCCAGGACAAGCAGAATACAGAGAAGTGCTGGACTGCTGTCCACCGGAGGGACGTTGCCCTGAACTGCGTAAACCAGCAGCCGGAGCTTTGAACTCGTAGCACAGGGAAGGGAAAAACATAAGAAGAGGCCACTGATGATAAAAATGAGTAGCTGCGGAACAGCAGATACGCTAGTTTTATAGAGATAGGTGTGTGTGTGTGTGTGTGTGTGTGTGTGTGTGTGTGTGTGTGTCAGAGACAGAGAACGAGAGACAGGGAGACAAAGAGGAATAGAGACAGCGAGCTTGAAGAGACTGGCTGGGGGGAGGCAGCCCATCAAAGAGCAGGCTGTGTACCAGATTCACACTGGCTCCCCCGGGTTCAGTCCAGTAGAGCCTTGTTACGCGGTCCCTGACTCTTAAGCTTTGGGAATGTTTTCCCTCTTCCTTCTGGTCAACTCATTTCATGTTTAGATAGTGCCATCGATGTATCCAGCTTCCTGACCCAGGTCTTCTCGGCATGGAATCGGGCTTTTTCAGGCATGCTAATAAAGTCTGTACCGCTATCCACAGGCATGGCCAGAGCGCAGCCCATTGGCTGGCCGTGGGTGGCCCTGTGTCCTCTCTGTCTCTGGAGCTTGCAGCCATGCTGTGAGGCGCACCTGCTGCTTGCCACGTCCAGCCGAGTCTGGGGTCCCTCCCGCTACCCGGCTCCACACGTCCACCGGCCAGCAGTTCTGCAATGGCAGTATGCCTCATTCCACAACCTCTTGCTTTAAACACCCCCCCCCCCCACTGTAATTACAGAGCACATCTCTTAGTCAGATGGAGCTAAGGGACTTCTTTGTTGTTCTGTCTGAGCAGTTTTGCAGAAATAAATTTGACTGATGAGGATATGGGAAATTTTTACACAGGCGGGGAAATCCCTTGAAATCTGCAGCCTGGCTGCAAATCCTGGCCGTTTTCATATGAAAAGGCAATTAAGAGACAGGGAACCCAGGGAAGAAGACTAACCAGAGTTGTGACAGTTTCTTCTCCATAGAAACACATTCTGATGGAAGGGGCTGGAAATCGGTCAGGGATTTTTCCTCCGAGAGAACAGTTCTGGCAGATTTGTCTGTCTGTCTGTGCGTCTATCAGTCATCCAGCTGCTGTCATTCAGGCTTTGGTGGCCTGCTTTATCTGTCCTCACAGCCCATACATGAAATATGGCTCCCACCGGATTGCCTGAGACAGGAGGGGAGGTAGACAGTAATCATCCACAGGGATGCTGGAAGCATCTTGCATTTCCTGAGTATAGGCATGTGCAGGCCCCTCTTGTAATGCTGTCTCACGTACTCCTTCTAGCCGACCTACCAGACGGGCATTCTTATCCCTCTTTGACACATAAAGAAACTGAGGCTCAGAGAGCTGAAATGATTTTCCTAACGTCACACACCTGGAAGGTGGCAAAGCCAGGATTCATACCCAGGTTTCAGTCTGAAGACTGTACCTCCTTCCATGAAGACTTTCCTTATTTGAATACTAATGGTAGTAAGTACATTAATCAGCTAATGATTATTGGAGACTTACTCTGTGCTGTGCTGAACGTTATTTTTTTTTTTTTTTGTCAACCTCACTCAGCCTGGTGAGTTGGGTCTGATTGTTTACCTGCATGTTACAAAGGAGGAGATGGTAGCTCAGAGAGGTTAAGTAACTTTTCTCAGGTCACACATCTGGGAGGGGAAGAGTCTGGAACAGAACAAAATTTTGTTCGATTTCACAGTTGGTGCGTTTAACCACTGCACTTAATTCTCCGTGAAGGGTGGTGAGGCCATCTGTTTACACAGTAGCAGATATTAGGGTAAATATTTGGGAAAGAAAGATCTATGCGTAGTCCCTCATTCCCCATCCTGTACTCCAGCCAAACTCAGCTCCCCACTATCCCTATTCTCTGGGAACCACCCCTCTGTATTTTTCCAAGTTTCCCCTCCACCTCAGATGTCGTTCCTTCTTTCCCGGCATGGCCTAGACCTACCCATTCTTCAGGGGTGAGCCGAGATGGCATGTAAGCTCCATCAGTACTAACGTACATTTATGAAATGGGTCAAAACCGGGAGAAGTCAGGTGAACTCAGGCGTAGCAATTTGTAGCATGCACAAAATTCCATTACAGAGCACCTCTGTCTCGCAGGATCTCAGTCATGGTCGGGGTCAAAGCCTGCATCAAATACTGAAGAAGGGCACTGTAGGTCTCTGGGCAGTATGGATCTGTGGAACACAGTCCCAGCCTCGTTTCCTGAGCCCAGCATCGCCCCTGCCGTGAAGGGGTGACATCAGAGATACCGCCTTCTGCCCTAGCCACTCTGCTGTCATTACTGGCCTTGAACTCCCGGCTCACACTCCTATTTCTTGACATGAGATATCTCTCCTTACACACTCTATCTTTCTGGGACCAGTTTTAGTTCATCACTGCCTCCCACTGAATATCATCCTACTCCGAGCTAACCTTGCCCTTAATTTCATTCTCTTGGAAACTCCATGAACCTCCTTATGATTATAAAAACTGGCTGTGAAGTTAGTTTTTTCTCTGCTGGGCTGTAAGATCCTTGAGGCCAGGGTCATTCTTCCCAGTCCTCAGGCCCTGTCATGGCGCCTTGTACCCACATTGGTCAGTTTATAGTTGACCACGACTAAGTAGCAAGAATATGAAGTGGACAGAAAGCTCATGGTGGCATTTTCCATCCCTGTCACGGGCATGACTTTTTAATGTTTAAACTCTCCATGCTATTATGACCCATCACTGTCCCCTGGTCACATTTGCTGGTGTCCAGTATGCATGAGTTGACCCCGATTTGAAGAATATTTTTGTTATCTTTGGGCTTTCATAGCCCCAAGCTTGCATACCACTTCGTCTTATGCTCTATAAATCTATGAGTGAGGTATGTTTTTTGAGCTTCAGATTCCACACAGGAAGAAGAGAGAAGATAATGACCATCTTTCATGGATATTGTCTAGGTAGAATGTGACATCACATGTAAAACCTGGTGTGGTGACTCACTCAGGATTGGTTTGCAGGGATGGATGGCTTCCTTCACTCTTGCTCTGATGTTGTGGTTATTATTGTAAATATTTATGGGGTATCCAAAAGCAACAATAAGGTAATTTATTCATCTACTTGTAGAATGTCTTTTCTTATCACTTAATATCAATATATATCCTAGGATTAAATTATATCCGAATGTATTGGTATAATGGGTTGGATGATGGGCTGAAATGAGCAGTCGTGTGTTCCTTCATGGCCTCCATAAACTAGCTTGGTGGACATAGGGATCTTCTTCCCCCTTTTATGTCTACTTCCCATTAGCAACATCCGGATAGATCATAATTATAAGAGTAATTACAACAATAGGGACGCCTGGGTGGCTCAGTCAGTTAAATGTCTGACTGAAGCTCAGGTCATGATCTCACGGTTCGTGAGTTTGAGCCCCACGTCAGGCTCCAGGCCGTGGAGACTGCTTTGGATTCTGTGTCTCCCTCTCTCTCTGCCCCTTCCCTGCATGCTCTCTCTCTCTCTCTCTCTCTCTCTCTCTCTCTCTCTCTCTGTCTCTCTCTCTCTCTCTGTCTCCCTCTCTCAGAAAATGAATAAAACATTTAAAAAAATTTAAAAATAATTACAACAATATTTTAGAAGGAATTGGTGCTTACAGGGTCTCATGAACTATGCCAGGCACTCTGCCTGTAGTATCCCATTTGTTCCTCACAACGACTCATTTTTAAGACGAGAAAACCAGTGTACAGAGAGGTGAATGGATTACTGAAAGTCACACATCACTCCTAAGTGACGAATCCGGTATTTAATACCTGGTCTGTCTGAGGCGAAAGCCAGAGCCCTTGGGTTCCCCAGGGTGTCTTCATGATCCCTCTACATGAGAGACCTGTCCCCACCCTCTGCCTTCTTGGAACTGGATGTTGAATCTGGTCTTGCCAATTAGAAAAATTCTCTCTGCCGAGCCCCTGGTCACAGTGTGATATTGCACAGCAGATTTTCTGGTCTGAGGTTTTAAATTACCCATGTCGTTTCAAGCTGTGCAAGAAGCTTGAAAGCCTGCTTCTACCTAACCTCATTTAATCAAGCAACACAAATGCCAAGAAAATCAAGTGTTACCTCAAATCAAAAGGGAAGAGAAGTGGCACCTGTTTGGTATGCGCTATGTTCCAGACATCTTGTGATGAAATCCCACTCCATATTGGCTCTCAGGAAGGGGTCTTCATTTTACCTGCAAATGGTTCTTTTCTGGGTGATGTGGAGACTGACACCCGCGAGTTTGCTGAGAGCAACATCGACACATGGCCACTCATGCAAATTAGAAACCCTGTCTGTGTTGACTCATTAGGTGGGAACAACAGGTTCACCAGTGAGTGTGAATGAAAACAGCAGAGGGAGATGCAGGGATGGCGAGGCACTGTCCAGGGTTCTAGACCCTCTGAGATCCCATTTCTTACCTATGGTGTCTCCAACTAGGCTCCTGTGTTGCTGCTTTGAGTTCCTTAAGAGGCTTCTTGTGAATAGGGATGGTTGTTCACAAACAAATCAGGATATGTACAAGTAACAGTAGCAAAAAGAATACCCATCATTTCTTAAAGCCCAGTATTCCTCTACACATTGATTCTGATTTCTGTCTGTATCAACTCCAGAAGGTAACTGACCATCCCCATCTGCAAATGAACAACTGAAGCCAGGAGAGTTTAAGTTGTCTTAAGCGGCACAAAAAGCATCATGATTATTGTTATGCCTACTGTGGTTTGACTTTGGTTTTATTTTTTTAATTTATTTTATTTCATTTATTTTGTTAAAATTTTTGTTCATTTTTTAGTTAGTTAATTTCAGGAGTAGAATTTAATGATTCATCACTTTTGTTTTGCTTTTACTGTAAGAAGAGGGGAAAGAGGTAGAGCTACATTGATAAGACTTTGGAATCTATACTCAGAGCGCACACCTTAAGGTTATTCTCCCCTCTGACTCATAGAAGAATTATCCCAGGAGTGAAAAGAGTGTAAACTTCGTTTGATGAGGTGTCTTGGAGAAATAAATAGATTTTTCCTGAAGGCTCAATAGTTGGAGTCCCTCCTAACTGTGGCTTTCTTAGAACTGTTCCAAACTGCCCCCTTTTTAATCTGTGTGGGCTCCATGTTTCCTTTGGTTAAAAGAATGGAGGGGTGGTCCTGAGGGGGAGCTGTAGGGTGCTGAGAAATGTTAAAAAACCGGCTCAAAAAAAAAACACGTTTGTCAATTTCCATGGTGTAAATACTTCTGCCATGGCCAGTGTCAAGCTACCAACTTGAGGTCAAAAAACATGAAGTTGTGCACTGTTGATAGACCAGTGCATGGTCAGGAAGCACCATGAAAAATGCAGTAACCATTTTTTTAATTTTTTAAGTTTATTTATTTTGAGAGAGAGAGAGAGAGAGAGCACAGGTAGGGTAGGTGCAGAGAGAGAGAGAGAGAAGAAAGAGAGAGAGAGAGAGAGAGAGAGAGAGAGAAGAAAGAGAGAGAGAGAGAGAGAGAGAGAGAGAGAGAGGGAGAGAGAGAGAGAATCCCAAGTAGGCTCTGTGCTGTCAGCACAGAGCCCATTGTGGGGCTTGAACTCATGAACCATGAGATCATGACCTGAGCCGAAATCAAGAGTCAGATGCTTAACCGACTGAGCCACCCAGGAGCCTCAACTGTGTACAGGTTTTTATAGACATTTAATTCAAAAACAATTTGATTGAACAAATATTTATTAAGTGCCTGCAACTCAAAGCTGTTATTATGAGAGGCAGAGAGAGAGAGAGAGAGAGAGAGAGAGTGAGCGAGCTCTAGGTATGTGCAGAAGGTTAGCCTGAGGTCTCTGGCTGAGTCCTGACCTGTACATTTGTGTGAGGAAACTACCCAAGACTGAGGGGATTTTGAAAAATCTTATTTCTGTACCTGTAAGTTGGAATGCAATATACAATTCTAAGAGTTTTCATGAAAAATTATTGTGGTTTCTGTCGGCATGAATGTCACATGCTGCTAGACACAAAGGAGAGGAATAAGGGCAGAGGAGGTGCCTAGTTCACAGCTGGAAAGGACACAGGAGTTGGCAATTTTAACCTTTGACCACCCACATCCCTGAGGTTTTCAGGACAGACACATACATTCACAGCATATTCATAGAGTTCAGCTAAAAGTGCTTTATTGTCACCTGGGGCTTTAGCCCTAAACCCTGTTGGAGAGTGCCAAGACTTAGGTCCAGCTTTATGGAGAGGACCCTTCTCCCACACTAAGGACTTTAAACTCTAGTGGACAAAAAGACCTGCTTTGTTTCTAACCGAGAATTCTAATCTAGATTCTTAGATTTTAATGCCTCTACTGCAAGGAAAAGCTCAGCTTTCCACTGTCCAGAGAAAAGACAGTTAGAGAAGTCAGATTGGCTATGTCACGTCTTCTAAGTTTCCGCTTAGAGAAAATATGTCTCTGGTAGAGTCTGGAATCAGATTCTACCTGTAAGGATTGTGTTTGGCTTCAAATGATCAAACATGTGACTGATCCTGGCTTAAAAATGATAAGATGTCACAAGAAGTCCACATCTGGACTTCAACAAGGATATGAAGGACTCAGACTTCTGTCTTTCTGCACACCATCCTTTCCATGTGGCTTTTATCCTCATGGCCAAAAGATGGATGTTCTAGTGCCCACTGGTAGTTTCTTTCTGTATCAAGTCAGGAGACAAAGTCAGAGAAGGGACAGACAGCCCCAAGGATCATGAAACCAAGACTTCTCCTTTAAAAGTGCTGTTCTCTGGGGTGCCTGGGTGGCTCAGTCGGTTAAGTGTCCGACTTCGTCTCAGGTCATGATCTCACGGTTTGTGGGTTTGAGCCCCACGTTGGGCTCTCAGAGCCTGGAGCCTGCTTCGGATTCTGTGTCTCCCTCTCTCTCTGTCCCTTCCCCGCTCACACTGTCTCTCTCTCAAAAAAAAAAAAAACAAACAAAAAAAAAACATAAAAAATTTTTTTTAAAAGTGCTTCTCTTTGCTCCATTGGGAAATGTATCCTTTTCTCTCATTAGCCGAGAGAAGATCAAAAGATCTCTCCTAGCTGCAAGGGAGTCAGGAGGGGTGAGTGTTTTTAGGTAGGCATATTTCCTTCTCTGGCAAAATCTGGTTTTTGTTTTGTAGGGAAGGAGGGGATTATGGATATTGGGCAGACAGTTCATGGTGTGAGAATCACATAGACCCTTCTGGATCAGCAAGGAGATAGGAATAAGGAAAGAGAAAGGCCATCGCAGTAGACATCAGTGGAATCTGAATTACTGTAATCATTATGTTTTGGCCATATCAAAGTATCTAGGCAAGTTTTGCTGAAATATTAGAGTGGATTTTTCTTGAAAAAGCATCTCATTATTTGCTGTTGAGGCCAATAAAATCCGGCAGAGTGGTTTGTAGTCCTGTTGTGGGTGGATACTGTCAGAACTGATGAGTCAGTCTATGAATGTACAGTAAAGGTGTATTGGTCATTTCCTGGGTCTTTTTTTTTTTTTTTTTTTTAGTTAATTTTTTTAGACTACCAAGGCCTCTCTTACTGGTCTGACTTCCCTGGCTTCCCTTTTAGGCCCAGAGAGTTTTCCCCAGGGACCTGTGGGTCTTGCACTGACCTGTTAGGTCACACAGCCAGTCGGGGCAGGGATCCAGAGTTCGCACTCTTACCCACGATGCTACATAGCCTCAGAAGACTCCAAGAGGAGGACTTTTTCTTAGCCATGTGGACACAGCCGTGTCGTAGCAGAGCATCACATCTTATGCCCACCGTTTTGTATCATCAAGTACCACGTGCCACAGGTATCTCTCAACCTGTCCCACCAAGGCCATCACCTCTCCCCCTGCTTCACCCCAGCCATGAGGTTGGAGGATAGATTGGGATCACGGCTGGGGGAGGATGTGTATATAACACACGCCTCAGGTAATAGCAGCAACAATATTTTCTCTTTAATGAAATATTAAAGGTTGAGCATCACACCAAGGGCTTTACATGCACGTCCTGTTTACATCGCATGACATTTCTGTGAGGCTGTACAGATATCATCACCTGTGAGGAAAGAGTTTCAGAGAAGGAAAGTGATTATGTGAAGACTGCCTGCTTTGGGACCTACTCCAGAGTCTCGGTTTGACCCTTTTGCAAACACAGTGATTTGTACTTTGGGTCATGTTGACTGCCTCTGGGTCAGAGTGGTTATTTCATATCATCCCTGATATGAAAGTGATTGCAACAAAATGTCACCGATCTCTGTATTCCCATTATAGAATGTCATTTCTAGTTTTGCGAGTTTTATAAAAATTGCATGTGGATTCTTAGTCACTCGCAGAGTTGTATATGTTGGGAGTGGATTGTATAACCCCATGGTTTTTGAAGGATCCGTTATTGGATTCTTTCTTCTGTTCTTCCCTTCCTTCTGTCGTTCCTTCCTTCTGTCCATCTGTTTGTTCGTTTGTTCGTTCCTTCCTCCCTCCCTCCCTCTGCCTTCCTTTCTCCTCCCCTCCCCTCCCCTCCCCTCCCCTCCCCTCCCCTCCCCTCCCCTCTCCTCTCCTCTCCTCTCCTCTCCCCTCCTCTCCTCTCCTCCTTCCCTCTCCGTTTCTTTCCTTTTCTTTTTCCCTTCCTTCCTTCCTTCCTTCCTTCCTTCCTTCCTTCCTTCCTTCCCACCCCCTTCCTTCCTCCCATCCTCCCCCCCCTTCCTTCCTCCCTCCCTTTCTTCCTCCCTTCCTTCCTCCCTTCCTTCCTTCCCTCTGACACCGAATGCCAACTATGTGCAAGCACCATGTTAGTTGCTGGAAATACAGAGATGAATAAGAACAGCTGGTGGTTAGTGGATATTTCTATAATCAACCAAGAACAAATGTTTATTAGATGATTTTCTCTTCTTATACAGTGCTAAGAGCTCTAAGGAGGAATACAAAAGAAGCAAAAGATAGCATTCTTATTCTAAAGGTGCTTTTGGGAAAACAAAGGGAAATGCATTAGCGATCAGAGGGAGAATGTGATTGGACTCCTGGTGGTAATAGTGATGGGGAATTTAAGGGGAGGCTAATGAAGTTTAAAGCACCTGTGTTTGCCTCCCCAGATAAGAGCTTGGTTTTAATCAAATGGCCCTATGTTTTAATCCCTAAACTTTCCATTATGTAGCCGTGCGACTAGGGGAAAATTACCTAACCTCTCTGAGTCACAGTTTGTATATTGTTAACATGGGGGTAATCATTCCTTTCCTTTCGTTTCGTCATGATGAAGAAATTTGAAAACATATATACATTAGTTTACTACAATTGCTGCAATAAATTGCCACAAATTAAGTGGCTCAAAACAACATAAATTTATAATCTGACAATTCTGGAGGTCAGAAGTTTGAAATGGATCTCACTAGGCTAAAATCTTGATGTTGGAAGGACTGTATCCATTTTGGAGGGTACTAGGGAAGAATTTGTTTCCTTGTCTTTCCCAGCTCATATAGACTGCCTGCCTTTCTTAGCTGATGGCACCTTCCACCTTGGCTGATGGCAGCGGTGGCTGGTAGGGTCTTTCTCGCATTGTTTCACCCTGTCACTCTCCCTCTTCTAACTCCTTCTTCCATTTGGGAGGACCCTCGTGGTTACCTTGGGTGTACCCAGGTAATAAAGAATAATCTAAATTCAAGGCCAGGTGGTTGGCAACCTTCCTTCCATCTGCAATCTTAACTCTCTTTTATTGGTTCTGGAGATTAGGACGTGACCACCTTGGGAAGGGGCATTATTCTGCTACCACATTATGTAAAGGACACAGTTTATGCCACTCTTATAGATGGAAGCCAATAAAGTAAAAGATGACTAGATTTATTTATTTCCCAAAAGGAGTTCTCTGCAAGTCTACACCACTGGAGCATGCTAGCATACCGTCTGGAAGTTTTTATCTCCTGGTCTTAGCTTCTTTCTTCCTTCTGACTGGAACTTGCTCTCCCATCACTTGCGTATCCTCCAAGGACTTAAACTAACTCCTCCCTCCTTCACAGTGTCTTCCTTGAATGACCCCAGCCAGAAGAAGGTGGCTCTAAGACGGTTAAGGGAAATCCATGTGGGAAATAATCAGGTCATTCCTGGAGATGTGCTAACATTACTTATTGAATGTGTGAGCTTGGACAAATCCCTTCATCTCCAGAGGGTAGTTTGCTCATCTTTAAGATGGAAATCACAGTAAGCATATCAAAGATTTCCTGCAGGGATGAAATGATATAATGTATGTCATGTTTGACACATGGTTTATGGATTTATGACCTGGCAGAAATTCGTGTCAGATTGAAGAGAATTATTAAAGGGGTTTAAGCATTCTGTTTAATCAGAGCAGAGCCCAATTGAGCCCGTCTCATTGAAACTTATTTCTTTCAATAAGTGCCTGTAAAGCATCTGAAGTTCAAAATGATGACTGATTCCTTGAAGTAAGATTCAGCAACACCAAATGATTTTAAGGAATAAGAACTCAGACAGTGCTTTGGAATTAGTTATAAAAGGTTTTAATTTATGCAGTAAAATGTGAGGGGTGGCAGGCTAAAAATAAAAAAAAAATACATTTCATCTCTGGAAAGGAATGCTGGTTGCCCTTTGCTAGCATTACTACTTTGGGTCGGTAGCTGGGTGTTTCCAGTGGCCCAGTGTCCGCTCTGGTTAGCAGCTGGGATGGTCCTTTCTCTCACAGAGGATTTGTAGAGGACCCAACAAGATTGCATACATCGGGGCTCCTGATGCATAACTGCTCCAAGCACAGCCTGACAGAGTCTTGATGCGTAGCCTCTGGCGATGATTGACCCATTTCGTGTTCAGAGAAGAAGACATTAGAATATCAAAACTGATAGTACATGGGATTTGCCTCTCTTCTTTTGATGATGAAATTATGGAAATGCATAGGTCTTTTATTAAAGAAACACTAGAAGTGACGTTTTGTATTTGTATAAATCAGAGTTTGCCGATTGGTGACGCCAGGGGAGTTAGCCTGCAAATGTGTCGACACAGCGCTTGATTGTGAATGCGGTGGCCGTGGTTGCTGCCTCCAATGGTTTCGCTCTTGCTGTTGTCACTGTCATTAATTTATGAAGCAACGGTTAACATTTGAAAGATGTTTTATCAAAAATCCCAATTTCAATCTTCCCTGGAAAACCTGAAAGATCTAACGGTACACAATCAGCATCTTTGCACAGTGGTAATTAGCAACTGCTGAGGACCAGCTGTCTGCTACGGACAGGGCAGGGACTTTCTTCTCTGGCTTAGTCTCCCTCACCCAGATGAGTGAGGTTACTTGTTATTGTGCCCCTCTGGGGATCCCACAATGGTAGTAAACTGCCTCTGTGTGATGAGCCATTGCTCCTCAAGGAAATATAGAGCTGGGAGTTGGGAGCCTCTGGTCACAACTTGTTTGTCAACTGATCAATACCTAACCTTGTTTTAGGTGTGTTTCTGTTTAAGGCAGTGTTTGCTATCTGTTTATTATCTGTCTGTCTACCATCTATCTATCTATCATCTAACTGTCCATCCATCTGTCATTTGTCTATTATCTATCAATCAATCTGTCTATCCATCCATCCATCATCTACCCATCCATCCATCATCTGTCATCTACCTATCATCTATCCATCCATCTATCATCTATCTATCCATCCATCCATCATCTATCTATCTATCTATCTATCTATCCATCCATTATCTATCATCTATCTATCTATCTATCTATCTATCTACTTTTGATTCACTAACCTTGAACTCATGGCCAATAGCACTGTGACTAAGGCCTGAACGAAGTTCATCTAATACACTGTTGTCTCTGCAAGGCACATCACAGCCTTCTTGCAGTTAGGGACATTGGATGGCACTACAGTGTGTTAGACGAGCTTCATTCAGGCCTGAGTTACACTGCTAGGGGTCATTTTAAATAGCAGAGTCACCCACAAAAAGCACAAAAATACAAAATAAAAAGTGGCACCAAGTAGACTGTAAACAAAATTTGTTTACACCATGAGAACTGAAAAAAGAAGGTAGTATTGCCTTAGCTCGATCTCAGGTGGAAACATGCGTGTGAGGTGAGTCAGACCTTTCTCCCCAGGAGCATGTCTAGGTGACCACAGAGGCCGTGAGTATTGAGTGCGAAGGTACAGATGAACTTTAACAAGTGGAAGATCCACAGATACAGAATCCATAAGTAATGATGGCCAACGGCATGTGATTTGCAAATATTTTCTCTCACATGTAGCTTGTCATAATATAACGCTCTCAATAGCACATTTTGCGGAACAAAAGTTTTTAACTTTGATGAAGTCGAGTTTATCAATTTGTGTGTGTGTGTGTGTGTGTGTGTGTGTGTGTGTGTGTGTGTGTGTGTGTGAATCATGCTTTTGGGGTCAAGTTTAAGAACTCTTATCCCTAGATTTTATTTTTTAATTTATTAAACATTTTGTAATGTTTATTTATTTTTTGAGACAGAGTGAGACAGCACACGAGCAGGGGAGGGGCAGAGAGAGAGGGAGACACAGAATCAGAAGCAGGGTTGAGGCTCTGAGCTGTCAGCACAGAGCCTGACGCAGGGCTCTAACTCATGAACCGTGAGATCATGACCTGAGCCGAAGTCTGACACTTAACCGACTGACCCACCTAGCCCTTGTCCCTAGATTTTAAAGCTTTCTTTTATTTTCTTTCCTAAAGGTTTAACAGTTTTACATTTTTTTCCTATAAGTGTATGATCCACTTTGAATTAATAAATTTTTGCGTAAGGTGTGAAATTTAAGTGGAGCTTTTTGTTTGGTTTTGGTTTGGTTTCTGCCTACGGATATCCAGTTGCTTCAGGACCATTGACTGAGAAGGTCACCTTTCCTCCATTGAATTGCTTTTGAAACTTTGTCAGAAATCCTTTGAGCAAATTTGTGCCCTTGTTACTGCAGAGGGAGGAGGGTAGAAACTCAGGCCCCCCACATGGTCTGTACTTAAACCAGGGTTGTTGAGGTTCTCCTTACCATCCATTAGTAGTGAAAATCTGGCCCCCTTCTCAAAGACCTTCTCTTGCTGGGCGAGGAAGGTGCCTTGTTAAAGCTTTGGTAGGAGTGGACCTCGAGGCTCCCACTGGCCTTTGCCGGGATGGACGGAGGTGAGACCACAGTTTCTGTGTGTAGTGTGGCTGGAGTACAACTACTATTGGCTAAAAGTTTTCTGTCGTGCTCGGTTGCCCCCTTTCTGGTTTTTTGTCTAGAGGAAGCAGGCATTTTTGTTGGGGATTTTCTTTTTCTTTCTTTCTTTTTTTGTCTGCAGCCATTAGAATCTCTGGATAGCTGGCTTCTCTCTGGGACATGTGAGGCAAAAAGAAAATGTGGAGAACTCACCACCCTGTCTCTCTTTGGTACTTGAGGTCCTTAGACTGTTTGATTCCTTCTTCTGCAAAAATCTTGTGTTCACCTATATTGTCTAGAGGTTTTAGTCGTATGTGGTGGGAAAATTATATCCACTCCATCTTTCCTGGAAGCAGATGTCATGGCAGATTTTTTTTTTTTTAAGTCATCCTTTTACAGACGCAGAAACAAGTTCAGAGAAGCTGTGTGGTATCTTCTAAGTCACCCAGCTCACAAGTGAGGTCACCCAAACTCCAGCTGTGACTCTGGTCCCAGTGCTCTGTGTTCCGCATCTCCTCCGCTCTCCACACACACATAAAACGAACACAAGACCATCAACAGAACCTCCTGGGGGGATATTCAGCACGCAGCATCGCCCCCGGCCACAAGCTCAGTGAGCCATCAGAGATGGATGTGTTCATGGTCCATTTTACCTCTGTTTCACTTGGTTTTATGCACATTCTGTTTCACAATGAGCTTGAAATTGGTGGAAGGGGAGAACAATTATGACGCCAGAAATGTTCCTAAGAGCTTGCGAGCAAAAGGGCCATTAATTGCAAGGCACAGAATTGCAAAAGATGCTTCTGCACCTGTGGAGGCAGTGGACAGATCAGAGGCTTTGCTGATGGCGTGGGAACCCGCACAGTGTCCTGAAATGATGAGATTTGGAAATGGGAGTGACATGTTAAAAATAAGGGCACAGAAATGCACTGGGAACAGCGTTTGGCCGTACCCCCAGGATCGACGGCTCAGCTGTTGTGTTTCTAAAGGAAGTATTTGTCTGTGTTGCAACAGGATAGCAACTCAGTTTGTGTATGGATTCTGCCCCACGCATTAAAGCTTCCATTTTCCCTTAGAATGGACTTTTCTGACTAAAGAAAAACCATGCTCCTTAATGTACCTGTGCCCTATGACCAACCCACCTATTCCTTTCCCTGTCCCTTCTGCCACCAACCTTGCATGTGTCTCGCACGATCTCCTGTCAACTCAACTTCCTGTTTCCATCTTGGCCCCGTCCCATCCCTCTCCCACTGTGGTGACAGAATGAATCCCTCTTTGGTGCCAAATGATCATACATGCTGCCTAGAAACTTCCACGGTTCTCTGTGGCATGTAGGACTAAGTCTGGTTACTTTTGGAAGAAGCCAACAGTAAGGGGTCTGATCTTCATCAGCCTGTCCTCTGTTCCTTCCATAGGTATTACCAGATCCGAGTGACCTTGAAGGTGTCCTCAAGGATCCCCCACAGACTGAGCACCTCCGTCGTCAGGCAGACAGGTGAGCAGCGGGATGGGAGTGGGGTGCTTATTCTCCACCAGTAAACCGTCATTTCTCACTACATGCCAGGGCGTGGCAGGGGGCAATGTACACCGTAGCATCAGTAAGTTATGTTGCGTGTCTGATGCGTGCATTTTGGAAATGGAGACCCACTGTTGGCGTGGCCATGTGTGCATGATGGAGCCCGGCTGAAGGAGAACACCCTCTCCCAGGGATAACCTGGCTGTGAGGGGTTGGCCAGGGTCAAGTCAGGGGGAAAAAGGACGGCAGCCGGCCTCCAGCAAGTGGGTAGGAAGAATCCTGTTGTCAGTCCTGAGAATCAGACCGAGTAAGCTGGCAGGTTAATGGTTCTTCTCAGACACAAGGCGGGAGTCAAGATCAACACTCCAGCTTTGGGAGAGGGAGTGCCAAGGACAGCCCAGTTTCTAGCTTTGAGAAGGCTGGGTATTAGGGGGCATCCGGGGCTCCCTGCTGGTGCTCAGTGCGACAGGGTATTGAGTCCAAAATATGGAGCTTCTTACACAAGAAATGAGGATCAGCGCCAAGATGAAATACGTTAGTCAATTTGGGAGGATGCATGGATCAATCATATTTCTAGAAGGAGAAAGATGTTGGGGTGGAGTAGAGAGAAAGTAAGGAGATAAGAAGACGGAATGATGGAAAGTTGGCTGAACTTTAAAGATACAAATAAAGGTAGTAAAGATTATTGCGGACATTGGATCTGGTAGAGTCAAAAGCTCTGGTCATTGGTATCCTTCAAAAAATTCCTTTTGGAATTTCCTTGGTAATTGGGCCTCTTCATTATTGGCAATGATACTCTGGTGAATAGAATTGCATTCAGCTCGGGCGCCTGGGTGGCTCAGTCGGTTGAGGGTCCGACTTTGGCTCAGGTCATGATCTCGTGGTTTGTGAGTTCAAGCCCCGTGTCGGGCTCTGTGCTGACAGCTCAGAGCCTGGAGCCTGCTTCGGATTCTGTGTCTCCCTCTCTCTGTGCCCCTCCCCTGCTTGTTCTTCCTCTCTCTCTCTCTAAAAAAAAAAATCGAATGTAGTTAAATACCCACAGATTGGCGTGTACTGGGAGTGTAGACCAGCCAGCCGGGTCGGCTTAGCTCCACCCTGGGGGAGGCAGGGGAGGGGCAGGGCAGAGCAGGCTGCTCAGGCCACCCAAGAGGACATCACAGATTGCCGCTGGTTTATGGGCGGAGCCTGTGGGCTCTAAAAGGAAAGATACCAGAGACCCCCTGCTCCTCCTACGGCCCTGGGCAGAGTCCAGCATTAAGTAATAAGTCACCGCATTGCCATGGCGTTCCGTGTCTTCCACTCTGCTCCTCTCTCTGGCGAAGAAATCAGGCAGCTGAGACCAAGTCTCCCGTGTCCCGTGTGCATTAAGGAAGCCTGCGGTGCCCTGCTTGGTGAGCGCTGTCTCCGTCCCAAGTTCTGCCAGATGAAGGTCGCTGGAATTGGCTGAGAGAGTAGGAACCTGACGTTGCATGAACTTGTGTGTAACCCCAGGAGTTGGCAACTTGGACTTTATTTCCTTAGCTGAATAACGAGGATAGGGGTACCTGAGTGGCTTAGTTGGTTAAGCATCCGACTCTTGGTCTTGGGTTCAGATCATGGTTCATGGGTTTGAGCCCCACGTCGGGCTCTGCACTGACAGTGCAAGTCTGCTGAGATTCATTCTCTCTCTCTCTGTGTCTGTCTGTCTGTCTCTCTCTCCCCCTTCCCCATGTTCTCTTTCTCTCTCTGTCTCTCTCCCCTTCTCCATGTTCTCCCTCTGTCTCTCTCTCCCCCTTCCCCATGTTCTCTCTCTCTCTCTCTTCCCATCAAAATAAATAAATAAACAATTAAAAGAAAAGGACGAGGATAAAAATCCATCCTCTGTAGTGTTCTTGTCTTAGAGACGATAAAGGAGGACATTTCACATCCACAGAGAGTACAAATGTCAATTGCCAGGATAGGAACTGGCACAAAGGAAGTGCCCAGTCAGTCTGACCTGTGAGTGGCTACATGATCTGGGGCACGAGGCCAGGTCTGTTCTCAGGATGAGGCTGGGATGCAGAAATCTGGTGGGGCTGGCACCCCAGCCCCCCTGCCGACAGCCATCCCCAGGTAGCCGACGAGGACGCCATTCCTCCCCTGTGACTCTAGAGCCTGAGCTCAACTCCTTGTCACCAGTGGAGCCTTCTCTTGGGGCTGGCAGTCCCCACCAGCAGGCGGCTTGGAGAGAGGAGGACTTGAACCACAGAAACAGAGAAGAGAAAAATGAAATGCAGTTTGGGGGAGAAAAAAAGGTTGCTTTTTCTTCTTTGGTCTTGTTGGATGCAGGGATAATTAGGGTACGCTTGCTGTGCCCTTGGGTTTTACAGGAGCATAATATTTAGATCGGACTGCTAACAGAGAGGCCAGCGACAGTCACAACAAGGATTCCTGCATGAGGAAGAGACAGCATGTGTGGTTGCTTACTCAAGGTGAATTTCCGATTGTATCATGTGTAGTTAGATATGGCAGCAGCACCAAGAACACCAAAACTTCGCGGTTTAGGATGATGATTTATTCTTGATGTTTTCAGTCGGCTGGGTTCAGCCAGGTCACACATGTGCTGCCCTGAGCTGAGATTTCTGCAGAGAGGTTGGATGGTTGACGTCTTCATTCACATGTCTGATCCCTTGGTTGGGATGCTCGACTGCCCAAGGCAACAGCTGAGGTCCCGTCTCCAGCTGAGTGGTCTATCTTCTTAAACGGTAGCTCAGTTCACAGAGAGAGAGAGAGAGAGAGAGAGAGAGAGAGAGAGAGAGAGGAGATTCTAGGTCTCTAAAGGGCTGGGCTGGTAACTGCCAAGGGGTCCCTTCCCCAAAGTGCAAGACCAGCCCACCTTCAAGGGGAGGAGGAGTATCCTCCACCCCAGGTAGGGCGCCCTCTGCAGGTACAACAATGAAGGAAGTTTTAACAGTGCTGTTTGCATACAATCATCCAGACCTAATTTCCATCACTTGTACGTAGTTCTAAGGAAGCAAAAAGAAAGAAAAATGTATGTTTAGACAATGAAGTATGATATACTGAAAAAAGAATCAGAAGGAGTCAAAACACATGGGACCTAATGATGTCTTTATTTTTACATTAGTGGAGTGGTCTTGCGGGGACAAATGATTTAATTTGGCTTTTCTGTTCTATTTATCTCTAAAACAGAAATGGAAAAAGCATGCCATGTCCAGAGAAGCAGAGCTGAGTAGTGGTGAGAGCCATAGGCTCTGAGTTTTGCAGGTCCAAATCCTACGTCCGACACCTGCCAGCTGTGTGGCTTTAGAAAAGTTGTTTAGCCAGTTTGGATTTTGGGTTCCTCACCTATAAAGTGGGGCTGGTAAGAGGTACCTACCTCTTGGGTTTGTGTTGAGAATCGAATGAATTTTGCAAAGAAATGTCTGAGAGTGGTGCCTGGAGTGCACAGCGAGCTCATGGCACCTGTTAGCTGGAGTAAGTGTCCCTTCTGTGCGGACAGTGGTCCTTTCTGAGCAGCACTGTGGCCCATGCTGGTCCCTGGGACACGTTGCTGTGGATGGCGTCTGCCTTGCTGCTGTGGGGGAGCTCAGAGTCCCCTGAGGGAGGCAGAGAAGTGTCCCCCGAGTCCAGCAGAGATGGACCTTGAGATGGGGTCCCAGGTGAGGTCTTGAATTGGAGCGGAAGCTGGCCCCACAGACAAGGGTGGAGAAGCATGATCTGGGCGCATGCAGCAAAATGACTGGGGTCTGAGCGGTGCAAGGCGTGCACAGGACACTTGTGGGGTGGCGGGGGGGCCAAGGGGAGGAGAGAAAGTACTGCAGGCGGGGCTGGGGGCCACGTCGTGCCCGACCGAGCCCCCCGACTTCTTTTCATCAGGTTGGCCCCAGGAGATGCGCGCACTCAGAAGACTTATAAACCCAGGCTGTTCAAACGCAAGAGGTTGTCTCGTAGATTAAGGGGCAGAATTTTACATTTTTGTTCTCTTTTTAAACATACCCGTTTTCTGGCAGCCACAGTCTGCGGAAACGGTTTCGCAGATGATTTAGATACTGCTTCTCTAGATGTGAAACAGTTTCTCATTGAGTTTTCCAAGCTCGACGTTTATGGTTAGAGTCTGTGAATAAGAAAAAATAATAATTCCCGCGTGAAATGCAGCCATTGCCTGTGCACTGTCCTGTTTCCTTCTTTCAATATGTGCTTAACAGGTGACTTGGGGAAGGTTTCTCTGGGAAACCGATGGTTTCTTCTCTTGGACTACACTGCGAGGGGCTCTGAGCTCCCGCCAGCCAGGAGCAACTGTCTCCCTGGGCATTCTAGAAAGATCCCAGCATTACAGAACAGACACACGTGCCATCACCTGTGATGGATGGCAGGTCTGCCCCTGGAACTGAGGGCAGGGCACAGAGGGGGCCACTTCTCTGTGGATGTGGGTGCAGTGGGGGTGGGGGGCGGTGTTTGGCCCTGGTGAATCTGAGGTCCACGGCATCTCGGTCATTACTGAAAACAGAGAAGTATCAATTATAGGTGGTCGTGTGATGATGTACTGAGGCCAGGAAGTCTCTCCGCTGTTCCGGAACTTTTCAGAAGCCTCCTACAAGCCAAAGCACTGCGACCTGAGAGAGAAACAGAGGTGAATTTTGACCAGTTAACATGTGAGGCTTGAGGTGTAACAGGGAGAGAAGCCAGAAGTGAGACATTTTAAAATGCGGTTTTGGGGCGCCTGGGTGGCTCAGTCGGTTAAGTGTCCGACTTTGGCTCAGGCCGTGATCTTGCTGCTCGTGAGTTCAGGCCCCGTGTCGGGCTCTGTGCTGACAGCTCGGAGCCTGGAGCCTGCTTTGGATTCTGTGTCTCCCTCTCTCTCCCTCCCCCGCTCATGCTCTGTCTCTCTCTCTCAAAAATGAATAAACTTAAAAAAATTTTTTTAATGCGGTTTGGCTCGATTCAAAGCCTTGCTTACCTTTTTTGGGTCTCATAGAATTGTTTCGTCTCTTCTCCTGGGGTCAGGGCTGTGGGTAAGTGGCAGGTTCGTACCTGTGAATAAATGTTAAGTATACTGAATTGTGACCCTTTCCTTTCACCAGAGCGGTGCTATTGAATAGGTTTTGCAGTCTCTTCCTTCCCAGAGGTGTTAACAAATTTTCCCCTTGGGGGGATGGCCGCTGAGGTCAGTCTGTGGGTCCGGGAACTTCAGATCTTTGAGGCTGTGTGGGGTGATTAGGCACAAACAGGCATCTGCTACTCATGGCTCATGAAGGCCAGAGAAAAATAGCTCGGTAAACTGTGGAAACGTGTAAAAATTACTATGATTAGTTTTAGTAATGTTTTGAGAGGTGATTTCCATTTCCATTAAGTGGAAGTAGTTAAGAGTTTCATCGTGTAGGGGGCGGGGTGACATTTATTCTTTAAGGGAATCCATCTCATTTCTTTTCAGGGTCCATTAAAGTGCACCTAAATATCAAATACACCTGTTTTCATGGCGAACACTAAGCAGGTAAAACACTCGAACTCCGGGGCTCTGAGTACCCACCTGGGGCCGTCAGGAAGGGTGTCTCTGGATAAACCGAGACGTTAATGGAATTTCTCCCACCTGCTCAGTTTCTGGGCAGCAGTCAGCTCAGAAACACTGAAGCCCGGGTCCCTCATTGTCGACCCTGTGGGCAGGCCAGGAGTCTGCTTTGCTGGCTGGCCCCGTGACCCAGCTGCCACTGGGGCCGAGCCACTCATCCCTCGCCCTTTGAGCTCACTGTGGCATCCTTCAGCCTGCTTGACCTGCAAGTCCCTCCCGGGAAGCTCTCTCCAATCTGCTACACCATCCTTCTTGCGTCTCTGCCTCTGCCCTTGCTGTTCCTTCCACTTTGCATGCCTGTCTCTCCCTCCTGCCCCTTCGGATCCACGAGATTGGCAGAAAGAGCCGATGCCGGTTCTCTGAGGGCGACGTCCCGCCCCGGGAAAGTGGCCAGTTCCCCGTCGGAGCATCTCACAGCTACGTGCTCACAGCATGCACCCTCCCCATTTCCGTGCTTCTCCCGCACCGCGCAGCGTGCTCTCATTCACGGGCACCTGGGAGCTGGCTTTGGAGGATCACCCCAGGCTGCTGGGAACAAGCACTCTGTTCAAGATTTGAACTTGCCTGAGGCTTTGAGTCCCATCGTCCCCCATTACCACCCCCGACCCCTGCCTCGTACCCGTGATTGTTAGTACAGGGATGGGGAAGCCCAGCCTCTTGTCTCAGGATGGGGCAGGCTGAGATGTAACTCATGTTCCAGAGTCCCCCTGCGGGATCAGGCTGGTTCCCTGAAATGCACTGTGTGTGCCTCCCCCCTTCCCCTGCCCTGGGTTCCCCAGGCTTCTCCCACTGGAGCACATCCATAAGAGGTTACCAGCACACAAGCCCTCATCTCTGGGCCCGCTGCTTTATCATCTGCCTCCAGAAACCACTAGAAGCTGTATAGCAGTTAGTTGTGTTATAGGAAGTAGAGTGTGAAGTTAGCCAGACCCGAGTTCACCCGGGTTCCTCGTGACCCTGTGCCCGGAGCCTCTGTTTAGCTCCCTCTGTAACTGGGACACCAGTGGTAGAAACAGTAGGGCTGTTTTGGGGATCAGGTAAGGTAACGTGTGTGGGTACGTTGGGAGCCCCCATACGCACACGCACAAGGTCATGGCCTCCTCGCTTCAGCGCCCGCCACGTTTGACAGGAACAGTCTCCAAAGCCACCCCACGTTTAGTGTAGCTTCTGTGGAGGTTCTCCGCATCAAACCCCAGTTTCTGAAAGTCGGCTGTGCGTGAGGTGCAGTTGAAGCAGGGGCGCCTGGGGGACTCAGTCAGTAGGCATCTGACTCTTGGTTTCCGCCTAGGTCATGATCTCACAGTTCGTGAGTTGGAGCCCTGCGTTGGGCTCTGCGCTGTGAGCGCAAACCTACCCGGGATCCTCTCTTTCCCTCTGTCACTGCTTGTGTTCTCTCTCTTTCTCTCTCAAAATAAATAAATAAACTTAAAAAAATTATTGAAGCAGAGCTTGATGGCAGACCCTGCTGTCTCAGAGCTCAGACACGGTGGTGGGGGCCCAAGAGGCCTAGTGACAAAGGCAAGGAGAGTGACAAGGGCCCAGGAGGAGGAAGGCCAGGTGCTCAGGGCTCGGGCAGCATCCCTGGGAGGGCCTGAGTGCTGTTTCCCCGGGTCTGACTCTGCCAGGCACACCTGACCTCCAGGTGTCCTGACTTCTGGCCTGGGGGCGTCACGGCAAATCTCTGTCCAGAGACCAAGGAGAGCCCCCCAGCAGGTCCTCCCAACCTCAGCCCAGCTGGCGTGGGCACATCTGACCTCAGCCTACCTGGAGCGGGCACACCTGGGGTGGGCACATTGGCGGGGGCACACCTGGCCTCAGCCTACTTGGCTTGGGCACACCTAGAGTGGACACCCTAGCCTGCTATTCCTCCCACACTGGCAAGGTTGCTCCCAGGCAGCGGCACCGCCAGCCTGCACCTGTGTGGGGGCAGCTGGCACCTGGCGAGCGTGATTGAGGCACGGGCACCTGAGAGAAAGGTGAGGGTAGGCCAAGGACCCCTGCTGCATCTGGCAGAGACGATGTGACACACGCTTCAGAGTGGCCTTCCTTGCGGGTGGGGGAGAGAGCGGGGTCAGTCTGTGGAGCGCAGCCGGCTGGGTCCCGCTCCCTCTGGGTGACCCGGGACTTGCTGCCACCCTCCCCGGGCCTCATCGTCCTCCTCCCTTCTTCATGGCATCCTGAGAATTGAAAATGTTAATATTATGAAAGCACTTAGAAGGGAGATTGACATCCTAGGCCCTCAATAAACTTTGGCTATTTTTAGTTTTATCAAAGGAGCCAGAATCCGCAGACATGCGTGAAATTTACATGGGCTGAACCGGTAACCCTGGTGGGTTTTGTTTATTCTGTAAATGTTTCTTGAGTGCCTCCTGTGTGGCCCGAGCTGTTTCCAGAGCTCTCTGAAGTCCTGGATGCCCCCGTGGATGTTGACTTCCTGGTGAACTTTCCATTACTGGAGGTTCCTAGCAGGGGTTTCCTGAGAGACCCTGGCAATGAAAAGGACATCCTAAGGTAGCCTACCTTGCTCAGAGTCCTCCTAATCTTATTAAAATGAGGTCGCTTTTTGACGGTTTGTGTGTTTGTTTGTTTTGATACTTAGGGATATAAGTAAACCCTCCATGTGGAAGATGAGACTTAAAGCCCCGGAGCCATGTTGTCATATTCAGTTCTTGCTTTGGGAGCCTGCCAAGCGCCTGGAACATAGTTGGCGTTCCCTGTATGTTTGTCCAGCGGTGAATGGAAGACCAGGGAACACAACTTGGACCAAACAGAGAAAGAAAAGAGGCTGAGGGGCGCCCGGGCGATTCAGTCGGTTGAGCGTCCAACTCTTGATTTTGGCTCAGGTCATGATGCCAGGGGCGTGGGATTGAGCCCCAAGTTAGGCTCCATGCTGAGTGTGGAGCCTGCTTGAGATTCTCTCTCTCCCCCTCTCTTTCTCCCTCTGCCACTCTCCTCCACTCATGCTCTCTCTCTGTTCTCTCTCAAGTGAAAGAAGGAAAGGAAGGAAGGGAGGGAGGGAGGGAGAAAGAAAGAAAGAAGAAAAGAGGCAGAATTTCATGCAATTAAACAAACATAGTGAGCTCTTGAGGGCTCAGCGACCCAGGGAGGAAGCATCTCAATGAGAAAGCATGCTGTTTCTGGGGCTTTCAATTAATAGTCATTAAAATGTTGTTCAAAAAAACGATTATTTAAAAAAAAAAAACAACAAAGAGTCAAGACAGCCTCTTTCTGATTTGGCCAAGTGGGCTCTGAAAGTCTAAGAATGAAATAGATGCATGGAATTGGGAGTATCAGGGGGAGAGAGGTCTGCCAGGGGAGGGGCCCCCTCAGGCCTCCACATGCAGGGGTGTCAGAGGATCCCCTCCCTGTAGGGTCCCCTGTAGTGTCTAGATCCTCACTCCCCTCCTAAGTCAGCTCTAGAAGTGAGATGAGAGGGTAAGCAGAGAAAATACTGAAGAGGAAACTCATGTGGGGACGCACAATGAACTTGCTGCTGAGCACCTGGAAATGATGTAATTGTCGCTAGTAAGTTGGTACTAATGGCAGATAATTGGATGGTTGCCTCTTCTCGGCTCAGTGGCTTAGTTACGTGAAGAAATTCTCGAGTCTTATCGCCATAACATAAAGGGCGGGTCCCTGAGAGTAGACGGGGCAGAGGGTCCTCATTCTTGACCTGCTCACAGACGCATTTTCATCTGGTGCCGATGGAAAGAGTGTCACCATGAAAAGAACTATTTGTTTCCGAGCTAGAGGAGGTGGTTGAGCGCACGAAATAGTGACTGCTATAAAGGGCAGAAAGCCTGTCTCTGTGTGTCCAGTGCTGCTGGGTATGTGCCCTGGCTAGGCCAGGGGCTCTCGCTCAACTGCGAGGAGTGATAAGGTCTGTTTTGTCCAGGATTTTCCACATTTAAAATGAGGGAGTCTGCACCCCCACTGCATGTGGGGATCAGGGATGGGGAGAGGGAGGAGGAACATTCTCAAGGGCAAAATTCCTGCTGATGGAGATCCTCCCCCCGCCCCCCTGCCACCCCCCCCCACCACCACACTGAGTCCCTAGAACTCATTGAGGACCTCCATCCGGCCCCAGGCACTCCTACTTTTGATGACCCCACTCCACTTTCTAGGAGCTGTATTAAAATGTAGCAATTTCCCACATCCAATGCACATTTTTTTTTCTGTAAAATTTTTAAAATTAATTAGCTCCAGGGGCGCCTGAGTGGCTCAGTGGGTCAAGCGTCTGACTTCAGCTCAGGTCATGATCTTCTGGTTCATGGGTTCGAGCCCTGCATCGGGCTCTGTGCTGACAGCTCACAGCCTGGAGCCTGCTTTGGATTCTGTCTCCCTGTCTCTCCTTCCCTCCCCTGCTCATATTCTGTCTCTGTCTCTCTGTCTCAAAAATAAATAAAGCACTAAAAAAAATTTTTTTTAATTAATTAACTCCAAATGACTCTTTATTCGTGAACAGTTGTGATTTTTCTGCATGCTTGGAAAATGTTGCAAGTGAGGCAATCTACCTATAAGATCTTTGCAAACGCAGTGTAATATTTGTAAAGACTACATGTGACCAGTATATTATTTTGAGGAGATTTAATGAAGCATTTACTAATTTGACCTTGCAGGGTTATGTTTATCTTGAATCTCATCATTTTGTTTTCAGCTCAACCATTTAGGCCCCCGGGCAGCCTATAACTGCAGGCATTCTGACTGTGGTGGCCAAGGGACAGAACAGTGCCTGCTGATGGCCAGTGTCCTACATATTGGGGCCCAGTCCAGAATTGCTGGACAAGTTGAGTCAGTGGCTGTTTCAATAATAAAAAAGTGAATTTTATATTTCTGCATTTATTTTAAGAACTAAGTTTCATCATAGGCAATGGGACAAATTGGGCATTGGGCCAGGGACAGAATAGTCCGGGTTCCAGAGGCTTTGAAGGCAGAGAAAGCTGGACTGTCAACGTGGCTTAGTCTCTTACAGGCTCTGTGCCTTTGGGAAAGTCACTTGATCTTCCTGAATTTCAGGTCTTTTATCTGTACGATAAGGATCATAATTTGTATCTCACAGCATGCTTGAGGGCTTAAATCAGCATTTCCCACGGTGTGGTGTTAACACCAATATTGGTTAATAATTATATGGGATTGTGAGTGATGCAGACATGACACAGAGGGGCTTAAGCCAGACAAAAGATGATTTTTCACCCACATTAAACTCCAGATGTGAGCAGACCACATTGGTATGGTGTCCCTGTGGCCTTCAGACCCCAAGTTCCAGCCGTCTTTCTGCTCCTTTGTCCTGAAGTACAGCTTCCACTTTCAAGACCACCTTTGGGTCCAGGCTGACTTTTGAAGCTTTGGCCATGGCCTGGATGGAGCCACAGGCTGGACGGAGAGTAAAGTAGAGTGAGGAGGAACAGTGCCTTCTTTTTTTGGGGGGGGGGGCCAGGGAGCAGTGGCAGGCGGGTGATGCTCCTACATCTCATTTGCTGGGATTTATTTATCTGGATGCACCTGAGAAACAGAGACGCTGGGAAGAGCAGCCTGTGAAGGGGGTACAATTCTAGGTTTGTCTCCGGGAAAGAGCCCGCGATGTGACGGTGGCCACTAGCAGCCTTTGTTCTGCGGTGGCTGCGAATAATGAAGATGCCTTTAGGGACCTATGAAATACTGCTCCGGAATAGCCCTCCCAATGGAAAACTGTCTTCATTTTCAACCTTCTTTCAAGGCTTGTGTTTAATTCAAGAAAGAAATGTATTTTAGGATAACAAATTTATATAATTAACCTTTGCTAATCTCCCTTTTTTTTTTTTTTTTAACAAGGAGAACAGGGACGGGATCACCTCCATTATCTGTCAAGAGTATCTGGCTAGACTTTAATAACACTCATCTGTTTTCCCAAACAAGCGAAGTCACGCTGCAAAATCAACGTATGCCTTTATTTGGGGTCTCAGGGACTGCAATCCGGGAGACACACAGACCCCGAAATGGGGTGTGCTCCAAGCTGGAGGCAAGAGATAGGGTTACAAAGGCAAAAGGACTTCCATAAGGCATTTGAAAGAATTATCATAGGCGCTGACAACAGTTAGACTGATCCCTGATTGGCTATTTAGTTACCAGTGTTTCATCGTCTCTGTTTCAGTCCCAAGTGTGAGGATGTTTTCCAGGATGGAGCTAGGCTGTGGTTGTCCAAAATCCGAAGTCCATTTTCCACATGGTGTGGACATGTCTGGGTTCCACCCCCCTGGGGCCCCCCACTCCCCACTGTAAACAGACTCCTGAGTCACCCTTATTCTTCTTTGAATCTTTCATACTTTCGACCAATATCTCCTACGTGTGGAAAGCAACACTGGTTTAGTTTTTATAAGAGAATGATGCCAATTCCCCTTTAAATTGAATTTTGAAGCAGAACAAATTATTGCAAACAAATATTAAGCAATGCCAGTAGAGATAGTCAGGAGATACAGTAAAAATCATCCAAGTTTTATGTAAATAACTGAAGTTGGGTAAAAGGTTACATAAAATCCATTAGTAGACATAAAGCTCTCAGCTCAGTGTCTGAGCAGTTATATTGTACTGCTAGCCATTTTTATTTCCTAAAATAGCGAGACTCAAAAGCCCTCTCGGTTTTATAGAGTGCCTTTGATTCATTGCCCTATTTGTGTGTGCCCAGTAAAAAAATTAGGAAAATATTACTTGGGACAATGATACAGAACAAAATTCGCCCATAGAGGCCAACAATTTGAACAAGATACATTTTAAACCAGAGCAGGGTTGTCCTGGCGAGTGGGGTTACCAGGTCAGGCTTTCCCACAAATTGGCTTTCAGTTCATCCGTCCAATGTCCCTTCTTTCCAATGACAGCCAGAGATAAGAGGACGGATTTATGTTAAAAATTTTCTCAGGCAGGAAAATTAACAGAAAATGCCCCTGTTACTTTTTTCCATATCTGTATTGTATTTGGACAGTTGCAGAAAAGGCATTTCTCATTTTGTCTTGTTAGCTTATTGGGACTATCTCCAGGAGAGGCTGTGAGGAATGTATTATCTCTGAAGTCTGGCTTTTACTCAGAATGCTCTTGAAGGAAGAGTCTGAGAGTTTTGTTTTATTTTTCTATATTACTTTCTCCCCCTCCCCCACCCTTTTTTAAAATAGCATATTCGCTTTAGGTTTTAGGTTTTAAAGACTGCTTAGCTTGACCCGGCACATACATATTCTTGGGGAAATGTTGAAATCTACACGCACAGAAACGTCAGCCTAAGAAGTCTGCTTCTTCCGTCTGTGTGCAACACACTGATCTCCTGCTGGCGCTCTCAGGAGTCGGCCGACCTTTATAACCTGCTCGCAGAAGCCAGAGTGCTACTTTGTACTTGCAGATAATTCAGATTATGTTGCTTCCCAGCTCAGAATCCACAGATGATAGTGGTGATGAGGGTGGTGGTGATGGTGGTGAACAGCCGCGGCCACCAATGCTTACGTAACATTTAATCTGCCCCGGGTGCCGTTCCCACTCTTTGCAAATATTCCTCACGGCAACTCTGGAGAGTAGGTACTATTACCATCCCCATTTTACAGATGAGGATACTGGAGGACACATCTAGGAAGAGATGGGGTCAGGATCCCATGCCAGGCAGTCTGGCTCTTAGCCACAACATTGCATGGCCTTTTGTTTACCTTGGAGCAAAACGTGAACTCCTTGGCAGGTGCTGGTTGGCCCCGTGTGATCGGATCCTGGACATCCCCCTCACACTCATCTACGGCCCCCCTACTCCCTTGCCCCTCACACTCACCTACTGCCCCCCTACCCCCTTCCCCTTCACACTCATCTACTTTCCCCCACCCCCTTTCCCCTCACACTCATCCACTGCCCCCCTATCCCCTTCCCCTCACACTCATCTACTGCCCCCCTATCCCCTTCCCCTTCACACTTATCTACTGCCCCCCTACCCCCTTCCCCTTCACACTCATCTACTGCCCCCCCACCCCCTTGCCCCTCACCCTCATCTACTTCCCCCCTACCCCCTTGCCCCTCACACTCATCCGCTGCCCCCCTTCTCCCTTCCCCTTCACACTCATCCACTGCCCCCTACCCCCTTCCCCTCACACTCATCCACTGCCCCCCTACCCCCTTGCCCCTCACACTCACCTACTGCCCCTTACCCCCTTCCCCTTCACACTCATCCACCGCCCCCTACCGCCTTCCCCTTCACACTCTACTGCCCCCCCACCCCCTTGCCCCTCACCCTCATCTACTGCCCCCGCTACCCCCCTGCCCCTCACACTCATCTACTGCCCCTCCACCCACCCTCCCCTTCACACTCATCCACTGCCCCCCTACCCCCTTCCCCTTCACACTCATCCACTGCCCCCCTACCCCCTTCCCCTTACACTCATCCACTGCCCCCCTTCCCCCTTCCCCTTCACACTCATCCACTGCCCCCCTACCCCCTTCCCCTTCACACTCATCCGCTGCCCCCCACCCCCTTGCCCCTCACCCTCATCTACTGCCCCCGCTACCCCCCTGCCCCTCACACTCATCTACTGCCCCTCCACCCACCCTCCCCTTCACACTCATCCACTGCCCCCCTACCCCCTTCCCCTTCACACTCATCCACTGCCCCCCTACCCCCTTCCCCTTACACTCATCCACTGCCCCCCTTCCCCCTTCCCCTTCACACTCATCCACTGCCCCCCTACCCCCTTCCCCTTCACACTCATCCGCTGCCCCCCACCCCCTTGCCCCTCACCCTCATCTACTGCCCCCGCTACCCCCCTGCCCCTCACACTCATCTACTGCCCCTCCACCCACCCTCCCCTTCACACTCATCCACTGCCCCCCTACCCCCTTCCCCTTCACACTCATCCACTGCCCCCCTACCCCCTTCCCCTTACACTCATCCACTGCCCCCCTTCCCCCTTCCCCTTCACACTCATCCACTGCCCCCCTACCCCCTTCCCCTTCACACTCATCCGCTGCCCCCCACCCCCTTGCCCCTCACCCTCATCTACTTCCCCCTACCCCCTTTCCCCTCACACTCATCCAATGCCCCCCACCCCCTTGCCCCTCACCGTCATCTACTTCCCCCTACCCCCTTTCCCCTCACACTCATCCACTGCCCCCCACCCCCTTCCCCTTCACACTCATCTACTGCCCCCCACCCCCTTGCCCCTCACCCTCATCTACTTCCCCCCTACCCCCTTTCCCCTCACACTCATCCACTGCCCCCCTACCCCCTTCCCCTTCACACTCATCCACTGCCCCCCTACCCCCTTCCCCTTCACACTCATCCGCTGCCCCCCTACCCCCTTCCCCTTCACACTCATCTGCTGCCCCCCTACCCCCTTCCTCTTCACACTCATCCACTGCCCCCCTACCCCCTTCCCCTTCACACTCTACTGCCCCCACACCCCCTTGCCCCTCACCCTCATCTACTGCCCCTCCACCCACCCTCCCCTTCACACTCATCTACTGCCCCCCTACCCCCTCCCTCTTACTTTTCCTTGGATGCACCAAGCTTATTCCCAACTCAGATCTCCTGGACTTGTGGATCCCTCCACCTGGAGCCTCCACGTTCTGCCTCAGTTATTCAGGTGTCTGTTCAATGTCACCTCCTCAGAGGGGCTCCTTGCCTTACTTTTTTAAAAATAGAGTTCCCATTGTCACTCGGTTCCTTACTGTGCTCTGGTTTTCTTCAGACAACTCCAACAGGTGTTACTATATCCTCATCTATTGCCTGCATCACCTCTAAAATTTAATAATTACGCTTTCAGTTGATCATGACTGAGTGCTCTCTATGTGCTAGGAAATAGAATATTTTAAATGTTTTGTGTATGGGAAGGTACTTAAGTCATTACACCTTCTATAGGTGATAGGTCCCTTTTTGCAGAAGGGGAAATTTGGGCCTCTGGATTCCCATGGATTTCCTCAAGGTCCCCCAGACACTAAGTTGTGGAGCCAGGACTCCAGCCCGGTGAGTCTGGCTCCAGAGTCTGGCAGGTCCCGCGGGTCCCCTGCTCCACCCGCAGTGCTGAGAACGGGACCTGTGATAAGCATCCGCTGAAGGGGAGAATAAGTGACGTTGATGAATGGCCCTGCCACCCAGCTGATCCCACAAGAGCCACCCACACTTCACCCTGAATCCCTTCCCCGCCCTCTCTCCACACTGAGTCAATTTCCAAGTCCCATCAGTTGGGACGTTCTCCTCCTCAGCTCTCTTGGACCCCTCCATGCCTCCTGACCTGGCTATGGCTCAGCCTCGCCTTATCCTTCCCTGGGCTCAGCCTCCTCGCTGCACCTGTTCCTTGTGTGCCCCCAGTGTTTGTCAGCCATTCGCACGAACACCGTCAGTGGATTGACAAACCAGACCGGCAGGGGCTGCGCAGCCCGTATTCCATGGAAGGGCTTAACAGGGACTGCATGTGTCATCCCAGTTTTGGTGTTTAAATATTTAAACTCATATGAAAGGTGCAGTGAATGAAATATTTGTATTATCTCAGTGAATGTTGACACACTGAGGACCTACTTAAGAGCTCACCTTCTGCAGCCTGCCTGGGTTCGCATCCTAGCTCCACCTCTTTGAAACAGTGAAACAAGTGCCCGGTGCCTCAGTTTCTCCATGCAGAATCAATAGCTAGGGCAGAACCTTCCTTGCGAGGTCATGTTGAAGATTCAGTTAGGTAATGCGGGTCCCCAAGGAGTAGGATGTCAGCCTCTGTCATCCTCCTCATCCCCATCGTCAACCCAAGCTGGACTTTCTGTTCAGCTGTGCATCACTGTGGGAGAGATGCGGCAGGTGTACAAGTCTGATCACATGACCTGGTGCCAGCAGCCCACCCCCCCCCCCCACTCCCGCTGTGGCTCCCACACGTGAGGGGCCCGGCTGCTGCAGCTGCTCAGCACAGATTGGCACTACGGTGTGACCATGTGACAACAGACGGCATCCCAGGTCATGATGATATTGTGTCACACGCAATGTCCGCACGTACTCTGAGCTCCCCTCGCTTCGTATTTGACTTTAATATTCATGAGGAATAGTGTGAGCATTTGTTAGATATAATTAGAGACAGAACTTTCCAACAGACATTGATGACAAACCTTTGTTTTCCCATCGGTTTCAGGGCTCTTGAAATATCAAGGCCAACAGTGATCTTGGGAGTTAAAATGAAAAACAGAACCAAAACCAATGTTGGGGGTGGGATGAGAACAATCAGGCATTTATCACACTGACGCTTATAAACAGTAGTTACTGTAAGTGTTCAATACACTGTGTTTCGTGCAATCAGGGGGGAAAAGCAGAGCTTATCTGTGCCTCCTTAGCTGTTGACTTCAAGCTTGCCTGTCAATCAGAATGGCTTCTTGGTTTCGTTGATTTTCTTTATCAAATATGATACATTTGCAATATATGAACTAAATGACGTTAATAAAACCATGCTTCCACGTCTTCTAGATTTGACTTCCACGTAAGACTGAGTTGGAGGGAGGAGAAGAGACTCCCCTGCTTACAAATAATTTGGTATGACAATGTGCACAAACACCCAGTGCAGGGAAGTCCATGCTGGCTCCAGGGAAGATCCGAGCTACAGTTAATTTGTGCAGTCACAAGCAAACAGCCAGGGGCTCAAGCCAGTGGTGAAGACAAGTTTACACGTGGTTTCTGGGGCTGGTTGAACATCCAGGGGTGGGCAGATGAAAAGAAGCTCATGAAGATGTTGGAGGAGGAACTAAGAGAAACTGACCAGGGAGGGATTGGATTTCAGAGAGAAGGGCTCAGTCTCAGAGCCAGAGTCAGAGAGAGGTTCTGATATGGGGCAGAAAGCATGCATTCCCAGTGAATTCCTAAGTTGTATCTTCAAGGTCTTTGAAATAAAGCTTAACCAAGTTACCCCTTGACACGTGTCCTGGTTTGGGCCGGACCACTTCCTGTTCCCCTTGCTCTCTCTGTGGCACGCCCCTGCGTGCATATCCCTCTTTGTGTTTTCTTGGTCACATCCTGCTGGATCATCAGGTTTCCTCTTCCCACTTCCACAGAGCCTCTGGGCAGGAGTAATCTCACCTCTTAGAATCATTCCCTAATGTTTTATCTGAACGTCCTGTATGATTCCGTTCCTCACCATGTGTTTGTGTAGCGTGTGGATTAGCACTCCCTCTAATGTGGGGGTGCTAGAATGGACATTTGCATATATCGCCCTCTGTCTCCCCTGCCCTTTGCCCCTTTACTTGTACTCGGCCTTCAGAATTTTGCCCACTGGCCATTTGCCTCTGGAAGTCTCCCCTGGCCTGGCTGAGTGTCAGGTGCCTTCGCTCTGTGGCATTCAACACTGCCATCATGTATTTGTGTGAAAATACTGGACTCTTCCATTGGCTTCTATAGCTTCAAGCTGAGTGACGGCAGGAACCATGTTGTTTTCACTCCTCTTCATTCTCAGCACGTGACCCATCGCCCCATGCCTGGTTTCCCTCAGGGCCAGCAATGGTGTTCTAGAGATAAGGGGACTAGTCTCCTCTGTAAAGTTGTAGCTCCTGAGTCCACGTCAAAGCCGCCATCTGGGTTCTCAGACTAGTGCCCTTCTTAACAGGCTAGACTGTTCCTCTCACCTAGGAACATATTCTGAGAAATCCATGCCCTGGGCTGGATTACTGCACTGGCTATCAGCCCTCCTTAGGAGGGACTGTGAGGGACCAGGGCAAAGGGATTACTAACCAAAGGAATGAAGCAGCAATGGTGGAGTTTTAGAGTTGAATCAGGAGTGTGTGAGGAACGATCATGGTCTAACTCTTCCTTCTGGTTAGTTTACATTCATGTAGAAAAGATTCTGAAGATCATGGCCTTGAAGTCTTAGACATAGGAACCAGAGGAGATAAGAAACGGGAAAATAAATGGCCATTAAATGGGAAATTCAACATAGCTTTAGGGCCAGAAGGGACTCCAAAAATTCAGTGGAAACTTTGAAGTCCCAGAGTCATTAAACGGATTGGCCAAGGTCACTAGTCAGTGGAAAAGCTGGTATTTTAAATTCAGGGACTTGAGATCTAAATGGATATTTTTGCCTTCATTAAAATTTTTGTCCCATTATGAAAAGGCCCTCCACTTGCCGTTTGAGTAGTGAGGAATTTATTTAAAGTTCCCGAGTTTTAATTTCCCCGGGGGATGAAGAGGCCTCGTTTTGTTGTGCAACCAAATGGATCAAGCATCACGAAGCTTCCAGCATAGCACATGGCACTTTCATGGCAGTTGGCCCCTTGGATTCTATCCTCCCCTTTCTACCAACAGTACCCTGCCATTGCCTAGGGAAACGTCCATCTTCCTTTTCCTCAGCCATGTGGCTTACTGATTTAATTCCCAGCTGCAGGCCTGGCTCTGATTAGCTTTTACCAATCAACGTATCCTTTGGTCTTGGTCCAGGGAGGGACCTGACTTCTCTCTCTATTCTTCTGGATATTGAGGCGCTGGGATATAAGTTCTAATGCTGCTGTGTCCATTTCTCTATCATAGAAAGAGCGATGGGCTGTCCATGCAGTAATCGGAGGGGGGCTAGAGAAAGGAAAAACAGAAAGGACATCAGAGTTTTGAGTGTCATCCCTAAGCCAACGAATTAAGCCATCCTTGAAGCTTGAACTGCCTTTGGGTTATGATTGGGTTTTCTTTCTTGTTGAAGACAGTTTGAGTTGAACTTCCTGGCCCCTGAAACCGCTTTCTCATGGATACAGGGGTTTCAAAAAGACTTTTCTTAACTTCCCCTTAATTTTAAAGTAAATGTCTCGAGAGATTGAAGAATAGATAGCATGACATTTCAGGGTCCACCTTACTTTGAGAACTCTGATTTGAGTGTTACAAGGACCTGCCAGACATCCTTGAAGCCAAATTTGTTGAAGAGGACTGTGATGCTGCTGGTGTCACATTAACAGGCTTGTATCCAGCCACCCCCTTCCACCTCCACCGGGGCCAGGTTAACGGGCTTTGTAGGAGTCCTTGGTCCACAGCTCTGTGCCTGAAATCCTCCTCCAGGGCTGAGTTATAGCTTTTCTGCATCTCTGCTCCCCTTTCTCCCATGAGGCAGGTTGATTTTTCAGACGGGTTTCTTCTCATTGCAAAATGCACGCATGTTCATTGAGAATATATTTAAAACCAAAATACAATGCAGGAATACAAATAACCCCATAATACCACCATCTCGGTCTCATATAAGCACAGCATTTGGTGAGTTATCTTCTCTTTTCAAGTTGTTTTCTCTTTCCCTGTCTTTTTTTCCCAGCCCCGTTTCCCCTTCTCTCTCTCTCTTTCTTCCCTCTTTCCGTTCTAAAACACCTCTCTTTCTAGTCCCTCTCTGTATATATGGAAACAAAACTGAGTTAGTTCCACAGCGTTTAGCTTTTACTTTTGTGTATTGCAAATGCTGTCATTTCAGGAAGTATGCCATCAGGTAAGTCTTTTTAATTTTCTCATAATTTTCCATTTATTGGGTGGAGTGTGATGTATTTAACAGCTCCGTTATGTGGTGTGATTTGATTTCAGTGTTGTTTCTTGTAAATGATGACGTGATGAGCATTTTATGCCCCAAATCTGCCAGTGTCTTTGTTGCCTTAGAACAATCTTACAGTAGCCCAGTGCCTGGTTAATGAGCATGCATACAGATGACCTTGTAAGGCCCCAGTCTTTCAGGAAGACCTGCTCGTCTCCCGGTCTAAACATAGCTACCTTGATCCAGCCACTTTTCAGCCGACTTGTTTGTTTGGATTCAGCTGGCTCTGCATGTGGCATGTTGTGAAAAGTTCCACATACCAAACAGCCAATGTTTGATACGTGTTGCAGATCACAAGAACACAGAGCAGGGAATGGGGGGTGGGCAGAGAATCCCCCCACCCCGCCCCGCCACCTGCTACAGGCAGAAGAGCAGAACACGGCTTGCGGTTGGAGGCAGCAAAGCGAGTTTGCACCTTGGCCCAGCCTCAGGGGTTGGTTTTTTGCTCCTACAGTTTTGATGTCGGACCCCAGAAAACCAAAGGCTGGCAGGATCGTAGGTCACTTTCTGTCTGTCAGCCTTAGTTTTCTCAGCTGTACAATAGGAGAGCTTACGAGCAGTGCTCCCTGATGAAATTGAAGTAGGGTTCATGAGCAAACGGGTAAGAAAGAATTCTTGAGACGTTTTTGGGGCATCAACGTGATTTTATTATAAAATTTATTTATTTTATTGTGGCACTCTGAGGAGTGACTGACTATGTGCTTTCTAATTAGTGGGGGTCAGGGAGAGTATAAGTTTCTTGTTAATGTTTATTTATTTAAAAAAAATTTTTTTAACGTTTATTTATTTTTGAGACAGAGAGAGAGCATGAACGGGGGAGGGTCAGAGAGAGGGAGACACAGAATCTGAAACAGGCTACAGGCTCTGAGCTGTCAGCACAGAGCCTGATGCGGGGCTCAAACTCACGGACCGTGAGATCATGACCTGAGCTGAAGTCAGCTGCTTAACTGATTGAGCCACCCAGGAGCCCCCAAATGTTTATTTATTTTTGAGAGAGAGACAGAGTGTGAGCAGGGGAGGGGCAGAGAGAGAGGGAGACACAGAATCTGAAGCAGGCTCCGGGCTCTGAGCTGTCAGCACAGAGCCCGTTGCGGGGTTTGAACCCATGAACCATGAGATCATGATCTGAGCTGAAGTTGGACGGTTAACTGACCGAGCCACCTAGGCATCCCCGGAGGGTGTAAGTTTCTAAGGAATTTGGAAGCAAGGCTTTCAGGGCCTTGAGGGGCAAGGTGCTGTTAGGATAAGGTTACTTTTCGTCTTTAATGGAACATAAACGTTAAGGCGCTAAGGCAGCCATGAGTTCCTTGAGGATGGTCACGCTCTGCATGCTCTGGGTGTCTATCAGTGGACTGCAAACTGTAAGGAGATTTAATTTAAGCTATATTTTCTTGCTTTGCTTCCCTCATCCCTCACGGTATCGCTCAAAGGGCTGAGTGTTGGGAAGGAAATGGGGAGCGTTAGCCTGAGGACGGCTCCGTCCTAACAGAGCCCCTTCCAACAATAAATAGCACTACCCGCTTCTCTGTCCGATCTTGCTGTAAGATGTTTTTATCAGTAGCTCCTTAGCTCCGATTCAGGCACGGCGGTTGCCAAGGAGGAGAGGAGGCCGTGTGGAGCGCAGGATGCTGGTCGAGCCCTGCCCTTGCTTGTCAGGAGCTGTGACCCTGTCCACAGCGGCCAAAGGGCGGAGACAAAAGGAGAGTAAAAGAAAGCACAATTTTGCAGTTTCGACTTTCCCAACGGGGGG
The DNA here is from genome assembly GCF_027475565.1 of Acinonyx jubatus. Taxonomy (NCBI): domain Eukaryota; kingdom Metazoa; phylum Chordata; class Mammalia; order Carnivora; family Felidae; genus Acinonyx; species Acinonyx jubatus. Next base: position 5,000,773 of record NC_069394.1, read on the forward strand.
AGCCCTGCCAGCCTTGCAGGTGCCGTTTCTGTGGCAGAGCGAGGATGGAAACCAGTGCCCAGGATTGTGTTCCGCCTCCGCCCTGCGCGCTGTGACCTCGATCGTGTCACGCAGCCTCTCCCCGGCTCACTTGACGGTTCCGTATTGTGGCGCCCACAAACACACCTCACCGGGCTGTGAGGAGGACTAGGCAAAATCGCAAACACCCCAAAAAGTGCATGGTGCACACGGCACATGTTCGGTGAGTGTGAAATCCCCAGAGCAGGGCGGACAGAGCAAAGGGGAGTCTAAGCAGAGGCCCCGGGGCAGGGGAGAGGGGGGCATTAGTTGTGCCCCAACCACATTCTCTGACATCAGAGGTACTTAGAAAGTGGAGGTCGCCAAGGGATGGCACCTTGCTCCGCAGTTAGGGCCGTTGGGCCAAGAAATGTGTGTTTGCCTCCTAGCCTACCTGAGCCTTGATGGTGATTAGAGCAGATGCATGGATAGACCCTGGGACAAGGGGAGTCCAGCCAACTGTAGGGAAGGGATATCTAAGCACCTCAGACAGTAAAAATTGTAACAGAGTTGCTGCATTAAGTTAAAACAACAGGGACGTCTGGGTGAGAGAGATGGGAGGAAGGAAGGAAGGAAGGAAGGAAGGAAGGAAGGAAGGAAGGAAGGAAGGAAGGACAAACAAGGAAGGAAAGGGTTTTCATCTACAAAAAACTGGACATATGGCCAAGGAAATGAGGATTCAAATTGACAGTGAGTAATGGGAGGGATACCTGTGTTTTCAGAAAAAAATCAGTGTCAGGACCTCTGTTTTAGGTAGACGTCCAGCCTGTAGAGGCAAGCCCTGAAACAGGAAGGAGACCCATGTTTCCTGCAGACCTACTGTGTGACATTGCCTCTCCCAGGCTCCGCAGGGTCAGTAATCTTGGACACATTGTTGTAGAAAAGGTTTGAGGGAGATTTTGTCATCTGGTGATTTGCCGTGGAGGAATTTTAGGTTTCTGTTTGCTTCTGTCACAAAAGTACTTTGATTACCAACCTGGCCCCGGCCTCGAGGCTTCCTGGGTGCCGACCCTCCCGCCTGCCTGGTATCAGCCCTTGCCACCGCCTGTTTGTCCGCCAAGTTCCAGCCCTAGCGGCTTCTTCCACCCCCCACATCCCTGGCTCTCTCTTCCCCACCTCGGCCCTCTCTTCCCCACCTCGGCCCTCTCTTCCCCGCGTGCTTTGACATGATCTTTCCCCTTGGTGTCCTGGCTTCTTCTCCCTCCACGCTTCCCTCCGCCTCCCCAACCTTCCTTCCTCCAGATCCTTCGGACGTTGTACCCACCTGCAGACTTACCTCCCGGCATCCCAGATCCCGCCAGTGTCACACCTACTACGTGCCTCTTTTCTCCCTTTCTCAACAAGGTTTGCAGCCTTGGATCGTGGAAATTGCTCTTTAAGGTAACATCTGTTTCTCCATTAGACGATTAATAAGCTCCCCCAGGTGGGGGAATTCGATGTACATCTTGCTCACCGTATTTTACTGGAGAACTGAGAATGAAGTAGACACTCAGTAACAATTTATTTCATGCTTGCATGAACAGACTTGATTTGTCCCCCCACCCCGGTGTGCACAGCAATGGTAGGAGGGAGCTTAGCAGAGGAATCAGCATCCACTGGCAATTCCATTAATTTGCTGCACAAAGAATACAACTACGTTACTTCAACGTTCGCAGTATTAATTTTGTTGCATAAGTGATCTGGGACTGAAGTCTCCTTTAGCACATTGTAAAAAAAAGGCTAAAGATACCTTTGACTACTATCTAAAGGCACGACCCCACCCCTTCCCAGACAATCCATTATTAACTTGTTGGTATATATTCTTTGCATTTCTTTCCACGTTCTGCGCGCCACGAGGTAATATGGCGATGTTGGGTTTTCTTGCTTTTTCAAAATCTCTTCACGTATAGTATTGGGGGCCATAGCAGCCACAGTCAGCTGACACTGGCTCATGAGAGCTGGCTTTGCTCATCTCTCCCCGGATTTAGAGACTTCTCCTTGGCAGTTTGAAATGGGCCATGGGTGGGACTGGTTGCAACAAGAAATCTGCAAATGGGACAAACCTGGTCTGTTTGGAAGGGCGGTTGTTAAACACGTTTGGGGGACTTCTGCAAATGGTGATGAGTAGTGAGCATTTCTGTGCATGCTGTGTGGGGAGCTTCTCAGGGGCGGTGACAAGAAGCTGCACTGCTAAATCCGTCATCGGGTGCGCAGATTTAATGTTTTAAAACAGCGACTGCCCAAAATGCCTTTCACAGGGCCCGTTTAAACTGCCATCGGCAGCTTGTGCAAAGACTAGTTCTCCACACAAATCTAGAGGGGTAAAATCTAGTGGCTTGGGTTAGTTTGCATTTTCCTGAGGAGGACCCACGGTTTTATGTGTGCATTAGCTATTTTTATTTCCCCTTTCGTGAATTTCCCCTGTACAACTTTTGGGTTTTTTTCTCTGGGTAATTTGCTCCTTTGTGATACAGTTTAGCTTCCTGCCTCCTGCCAAACCCGTCTTCCCCCGAGCCAGTCTTTGATCTATGGGGTGGAAAACCTCTTCTCCTGACTGGTGGCTTGCCCTTTAACTTTGCAGGTAATTTTTGTCATGAAGAACGTTCAACCTTTGAAGTCTGAAGTATCAAAGAGTCTGCCTCTTTGCCTGTTCACACGGTTATGATTTCTTCTTCCCAACAGTCTGAGCTTGTAACTAACACTGGCATTTACAGGAGGAGAAGCTGAGGCTCAGGGAGGTAGAGGGTGGGTCAGGATCTGTCCCTGGGTCTGTTTGGTCTCCTTATCGCTTTGCCTTTGGGCCATGGCTCCACTTGGCTAGCGTGGTACACCCCCAGGCCCCAGCAAGCCCCTTCCAGTCCCTCCTGCTGACTCCACCTTCCCCACAGGTCCTCTCCCCGGGCTTGTTTTAGCCACAGACGTTCCCTGCTGGGGTCTTCTTGTCCTGCCAGGTGGTCCCCCGGGGTGAGCCTTGAAACAGCAGCGGGCCAGCTCCCCAGTCCATGTGCCCCAGCTCTGGTGCATAAATAATGCCTCCTTTCTCTCAACGAATTCCAGATGTCTAAGCTTATCCTAATACCTCAGCCTCTATCCTGCTGACCTTCACCTTCTGAGGCATGACACGTGAACTGGCCCTCTGGTCCCCAGACTGTGGGGATCTGTATCAGGCTCCTTGAGTAGGCCCTCCATGCTTGGAGGAAGGGAGATGATACCTCTTTTCTCTCCTCCATTGGAGGAGGTAAAAATAGAGGCGGACTTCACAGCCACGGCTCTCTCCAAACATCTGCATACGCGCTCTCTCCCAAATCCTTTCTTCCCTCTCCCTGACCTAAGGGAGGAGGGTCTGGAGCCACGGTTCCCAACCGCTGCCTCCTGGGCTCTGCTTTTGGGTCTGGCCTCTCACATTTGTACACAGGGTTGGTTGTGGCCTCTGTCAAACTTCAATTTTAATAACCCATAAGAACGGTTGTTTTTGTATTTTAACTAACTGGAGTTTAAATAAAAAAGACACAAAAAATTTTCCAAATCTAAGAAGAAAAGAAAGAAAGAAAACCCATGACATAGATTTTAATCATTTAAATTTCTTTTAATTTTTTTTTAACATTTATTTATTTTTGAGAGACAGAGACAGAGAGCGAGCAAGGGAGAGGCAGAGAGAGAGAGGGAGACACAGGATCCAAAGCAGGCTCCAGGCTCCAAGCTTTCCGCACAGAGCCCGATGCGGGGCTTGAACCCATGAACTGTGAGATTATGACCTGGGCCGAAGTTGGATGCCTAACAGACTGAGCCACCCAGGTGCCTATGAATCATTTTAAACAGGGGCACCTGGCTGGCTCAGTTGGAAAAACATGCAACTCTTGATCTCAAGGTCATGACTTTGAGCCCCACACGAGGCATAGAGATTACTTAAATAAATGAGACTTTAAAAAAATAAATCATTTTAAACAATTCATGATAAAAATGAGGGAATTTGTTTTACGTGTGATAATTAATTGTTATAATCAAAGATCCATAATGTCAATTATATGAAGAGTTTTCTTGAAAGAATTCTGTGTTGCTGTTAAGAAAAATGGTTGTTTTCACCTTTAGACCATGAGCTGTCCCACTCCAAATTAAGTGTGTCATGTTTCCCTTAGTCTGTATTTTTGCAGCATTAGGACATTATAACTGAAGGATTACTTGAATTTTTTTGGTTTTTCCCTTTCAGGTAAGTCCCAGGAGGACAGACCCTCTCCCTTCCTTGCTGCCATGGCTCAAGTGCCGGGGTTATGTCCTCCTTACTTGGGGCTTCATGCTGAGTCATGGATGGATGGTGGATGGAGGGATGGGTCTGTGGATGGATGGAGGATGGAGGGATGAGTCATGGATGGATGGCGGATGGAGGGATGGGTCGGTGGATGGATGGCAGATGGAGGGGCGAGCATGAACAACAATACTTTCCCCATCATTCCAAGACCTCATTGAAAGAACCCTTTCCCTCTCACCTCCCTCTGTTTCAGAGCTTCACCTGGGCACACATTCTCCAGTATTGATTGCTTTGCTTTAGAGCAGTTCAGGTCGATATTGTTAAAGTTTAAAGCACAATAAAAGTCATGACTCCTGACAATGAATGTTCTTGTTTTTCTTCCTTGAAGTAAATGTACTTCATCTCGGCTTGCTGAAATATGTGTTGCTGGCCGACCCATATTTTTATGGACGGGCACCAACGACACTTAATAAATCTCTGTTGATTGTGCAACTGAATATACCAGGCACTGTGCTTGGCATTTTGTAAATATTATTTTATAAATCCTCAGAACAATCTTTGGAGTAGTTCTGTTCCTATTTTCAAAGGAGGAAACGGAATCTCAGAGTTTATAAATGAGCAGAGTCAAGGAGTTGGGTGTTTCGGAGTTATTGCTGTGGCTTGGTCGTTAATTTTATTTCCTCAGGCAGATAACTTGACTTCTATCTTTATGATCTTTTTTTGTAATGGTCAGATGATAAGGAAATGACTTTATTAAATTAAAAAGGTCACTGAGTTAATAGCTTTATACTTTTTACAAAACTAATAGTACGTATATTTTAATTCCACCTTCAACAAATAACTACCAAGCAGCTACCGAACCTCCTCCCCAGGTTTTAGGTCTGTTTGAGCAGAAAGAACCTAGTGTGCACGGAGCACTTAGTCTAGTACAGGAGGTGGTCATTTGCACTCTAGCTAATGTCACGATGCTCAGAGAGGTACAGTGTGTAATGAGAGCCCGTAATCACACATTTGACCCTACGAGGGAGATCAGAGAACACCTCTGGGGAAAGAGACGCCTGAACTGAGGGCTGGTGAGTGAGCGGGGGTCAGCTGGGTCCTCAGAGAAGGGAGGCGCCAAGTGTGTGGAGGGAACAGAATGGGTGCAGGTGATATGCTGACGAGGAGGCAACTGCCGGCCAGTGTGGCTGCAGAGAAGTGGGGCACGGGAGCCAAGGGTGAGGAGAGGATGGACGGGTGGGAAGGTCAAATGGGCTTCGAGGACTCCATTGGAGTATTTTCCTTCATCCTAAGAGGTGTGGAAAGCTTTGGAAGCATTCTGATCAGGGGAACAGCTTTGTCCTATTTGCACGTTGGAAACATTCTTCTCTGGAGATATGGTGGGGGGTCATTGTGCATGAGGGGCAGGTGGCACTGAATGAACCTCCTCGTGGTCCAGGTGAGGGCAGGGGTAGCAAGTGGGCGAGTCCGTTGGTGGCTGAGATGGAGCAAAGCCGGAGCGTCGGCCAGGGGCTTACATTTGGGAGGTGACGGAGGTTACGTCGAAGGTGGCTCTCCTTTTGCTGGCTTCTATGCAAGGCCGGATCATAGAACCACTTACCAAAGTAAGGAACCTTTGAAGAGAAACTAGCTTTTTAGCTTTTTTTTTTTTCTTTTTCTTTTCTTTCCTAGTGGTGATATGGAAAAGTTACTTTTCAGCAGGTTACAAATGTGTGGTACCTTCGAAAATCCAAGCGGAAGATTTCAGTAATCAACTGGACGGACAGGTCCTGAACTGAGAGGACGAGTCTGGGTTAGGGACGTAAGTTCTGTTGAGTGGCCATGTGCTACATTCCATTTTATGTAGCAGACTCGGAATCCACAAACAGGCAGATTTATTGCTGGCATAGGGCTTACATCCTGGCTGCAAGGAAATAAGTGCTGTGGAGTAAAATAACCACTGGAAGGGAAGCGGGAAGCACCACCGGGGTGTGGAGGGACCGTGACTTTCAGAGAGGTGACTCCCAAAGGGAGTCAGAGAAACGCTACCAGAGTCAAGAAAAAAACGAGTGGAGCCTTATTTCTCAGAGGCTGAGGGAAGAACATCTTTCCAGGAGGAGGAATTGACCGACATTGTGGGCCCCTGCTGAGAATCGAGCATGATGTGGGCGAAAACTGTCCTTAAAATCTGAGCAGTGCGTAGGGTGCTCCCTTGGTGGTGATAAGGGACCAGAAAGAAACCAGGTGGGGCTTTTTTGGGGGGAGGGGGAGTTTTGCAGAGTGCGTGGGGCAAGGAAGAAATCGGGGCTGTCAGTAGGTATTCTCTGGGGAAGTTCATTGCTATGGCAAGGAGAGAGTCAGGGTAGCGGCTGGAGGGGCTTTGAGTTCTGAGTTTTGTATGCCCTTTATTTCTGACGAGGGAAAGTTGACTGCATTTAGCATCCATGTGGAAGGAGCTAGTTGAGGAGAAGCTGAATATGTAACATGAAGAAGAGAAAATAATCGAAACGGCCATTAAACGTTTACTTTTGCTCCAGCCCCATGCTACATGCTATGGCTGCCGAGGTGAACCTCAGCACAACTGAGTCCCAAGAAACTCACCCAGACGTGTAGACCGGCAGAGCCAAGACGTTGGGTGGCCCCGGGGAGTGTGGAGCGGTGTGTATAGTAGCCCCGCGTTGGGCGGGGCTGGCCCCCCTGGGCGTCCAGCCGCCCCCGTCCCCTGACCCCGACGGCTTACCCTGGCTGACGGATGGTGGCTGTGGTGCATTAAACAGCAAGCTTTGCAGGATTGCCTCTGCGCCAGGGTGGAGCTGTGAAGACAAATGAGCATGACTTAACGGGCCATCTGGTAATTGAATCTAAAGCTGCAATAATTGATTCCGAGGACGTAGGCCTAGGCGTGCATTGATTTCGAAGCCAACTGGCTAAGTGTTGGCTGACACCCAGGCAGGTGCTGCTGTGACTTTGAGAAGCTGGTTATAGAGTTTGCTGAGACACAAAGGCTTTGAGAGATCCTTGGGAAGAGTCCTTCTGGGCCCCGGCGAGCATCCAGGCAGGGCCAGGGAGGGCCAGGAGGCAGGGTCCTGGGAGAAGAGGCTGGGTTTTGGATTCTGCTGTTTATTCTACTCTTGGGCTGGATTCTCCATCTCCCAAAGCCGCCCAGTTCCTATCTGTGAAATGGGTTTATAGATGTGTGTGATTTTCTTTGTGCTCCCAGCCCCCATGTCGGATGTGTGGATTCTCAGACTTAGGACGGTGGCTCAGGGATGAAAAACGAAAAGCTGTCTTTCCTAGTGACGACTCAGCCTTCCTTTCAGGGTAACCCTACCCTTATTTTTGCTGGACTCCTGCTGAGCATTTAGTTTATTCAAGTACTCACCTCGGTCACCGGGAAGACCCAAATGACTGGCTTATCGTCTATGCCTTCACATACCTTGTAAGGATAGAGAAGCTGGGAGTATGGGGGTTGGTGGAAGGTGATGCCAAGATGAACGACTGGAAAGTCGACCACGCGGCACAACAAAAGTATAAGGACACTTATAGTGGAAGAGATGTGGCATTTTTGGTAACAATGACTATGCCAGTCATTGTCTTATCACCACAATGACCCTGTAGAAGAAGAGGGTCTCACGATTAGTTTACACATGAAGAACATTAGGCTCAGAAGGGTTAACTAACTTACAGGTGAATGGAGAGTCTGAACTTGAATACAGGTCAGATTTCAGAGCCTGTGCTGTTTGCAGCTACACTGACCGGGAACATCTCCATAAAGAGGTGACGTTTGAAAGGTCATCGAGACAGAGGCAGGATTCTGGGGTGAAGATGAGTCTATCGATTCATCAAAAAGTACTAATTGTGTGGATTTTATGCCAAGCACCTTGCTAGAAGCCAAGAGCACAGTGGTGAATGATGTACTCTGCAAGCTTAGAGCCACCTTTGGTCTGGTGACAGACGCAGTGAACTATAATGCTACACAACAGGTGTTCTTGGCAAGCAGGTGCAAAATGTTCTGGGGACAGAGGAGGGGTGATTATCCTTGCTGGGGCACTGAGGGACGAAGTCCCGATGAAGGGGCACACAAGCAGAATCTTGATGGATGAGAAGCAGAAAGCTTAGTGGGGAAAAATGTCAGAGGAAAAAGACTATTCAAAGAGTGCATACAGATTGCCCCCTTGGTGCAGGTGCTCTGCTAGACCCTCTGAGAATTATCAGTAAACAAACGGGGCTAATTGGAAAGAACTTGTATTTGGCATGGTGGAGGTTCCTAGAAGGTAATACCTCCTGACCGAAAAGAATAATTAAGAAAGTGATCAGAACCTTGAACAATAGTGTTCATTGATCATGAACCATAGACACCCATTTCCATCTCCTGGCTTGATGCTCATGACAACTCTGTAATTAGAGATCATACTTCCATTTTATGGAAAGCAAATTGATTAAAAGGGCATCATGGCCTTGTACTAAGGAAAAACGTAGACCCTCACCCAAGCCTTTCAGTGCCCACACCCCGCCATGTCCCAGTGGCCTAAAGAAGCTCTGGAATGTTCCTTGCAGCTTCTTGACATATCTGTATAATTGACCAAAGGTACTGTATTGATCACCTCTGATGGGTCAGAAGTGCAAGATTCAACAGGTGATGCTACTGAGCAAATTGTAGCATTTATTCAAAGAAACACAATGAGAGTGGTCCCTTGTTAAGAACAAGGGTTATCTTGAGTCTAAGTCCTACACGGGCCCTGGATTCTGAATATTTCTGGTGCGTGGTGTGTGTGTGTGTGTGTGTGTGTGTGTGTGTGTGTGTGTGTGTGTGTGTGTATTGGGGGGAAGTGGATAGAAGGGTAGCATCTTCTGTGTGCTAAGTGGTGTTGAGGAGTAAATGCGTGGGGTTCCCAGGTGAGGACATTCACTCTAGGCTGCAGCAGTCAGAGAAAGCTTGCTCACAGTGAGAGCCTTAGAAATAGGCCAGTGAGATGGGGAGGAATCAGCTCCTGCACCAGGACCTCAAGCTCTAGTTCCTGAAGTGTCTATGTCAAATAAGCAGGTGGCTGTTCTAACTCCAGCTGCACCTGAGACTGGCCCAGCTGTGGGCTGGAGCTAGGGGCCAGGTGCAGAAGTGCAGAGGAGGGAGTATCCCAGAGCTGGGTCAGGGTAGCAACCCCTTCTGTCCTGCGTTTGCTGTGGGTGGAGTTGAAGGTCAGTTTCCAGGCTCAGCCAGGGCCAGGTCTGAGTCAGGGTGACCCGTCGGAATCCGGTTGCACAGGACTCTAAGGGAGAGCCTGGGGACATCGAGAGATGGAGGAGGTTTGAGTTGGAGAGGGGAGCATTGGCCCTGGAATAATTCCCAAGTTCATGTGCAGACGGACGGTCCTTCTGTGGCATTTGGCACGGACGTACAGCAGCAGGAGAAGGAGCTGTTGGAGGGGAGGAGGGTGTGCAGGAGCCTCCATGTCCCAGAGGACCAGCTGAGGCCATCCAGGCCACCCTGGGGTTTAGAGGGAGGGGCGTGGGGTGAAAGATTTGGAGCTGAGCACACGAACCCTGGCCACAAGGGCAGGTCTCAGCGAGGAAGGCTGGGCTGACCTGTGTGTGCCGTGAACATGCCTAGTTCATTGGAACCGGGGGCAGCGTTCGGCCAGTGCCTCTGGTGTGTGCAGTTGTCATAGTAGCCGTTGCCCTAAACTTTTTGAGTGCCCCCCCGCATTGGCTAGTTGGTCTGGCCCCTCCCCCAGATGCTCATATTCCCTGTGATCCTTAAATCAAGGAGTTATGCCTGGCACAGCGCATGGCCTGCAGGACCCTGCTCATCACTCTGCCTGGCGTTATTCTGATTGGCGGGTGCCTGCACTAACCAGTTTGGGATATTCTGTCCCCTTTCCCAAGTATAGGTATGGCCCAGGTGTATGCCCTAAGGAACAGGACGGAGGAGTCCAATAGGGGAAAGGTGAGGCATAGGAGGGCAGGGTCCAGGTGAGAATGTCCTGTGATTGAAAAGAACTTCCTGGCTTGGGGAGGGGAAGGGTTGGATGTAGCCCTTGGAGCAAGAAGAGGGCTGAGGCTGCTGATCTTTCTGGACTGGTCAGTCCTGGCGCAGCCCCGGGCAGTGGGGCTAGCCCTCCCTCCAGAGGGACGTTCTGTTTCTGTGGAAGGAAAAGACAGTGACCACCTGTTCTCACCTACTGGGCGCTGACTGTGGGCACTCCCTGCCATTGTAGGAGCAAGTCACGACTGTCCCCCACATCCTGTGGTTTCCCAGTCAGGCCACGGTCACCGTGGGCCGGAGAGTGGCTCTGTGTTCCTCGGAACGTATTGGGGACTGTGACTGGCCCTGGGCGTGGCCGCTGCTGCTCCCACAAATATTTGATTAGCTGCAATCACTGCTTTTCTTGGTTCTCCTTGCATATGAAGCATATGGCTGAGGCAGATGGCCCTGGAAAGTCTGAACCACATAAACAGGGCTCTTCGCCTCCCGTTTTGTCTCCTAATGACTTACCAGCACAATAGGTTTCGGGATTAGGAGACAAAGCCTTACACCCCAGAAAACCCCATAGTGTGCCCCTTTAGGCGGATTTAGTGCCTGCTGTTTGCCGGGGAGCGTAGATCGGTGTGGGTGCTGGCCCATTGTGAGGACGTAGCAGGAGACAGAGCCAGCCTCATGAGCTAGCTCTCGAGCTGAGATCCAGCTCACTTCCTCAAATGTTTATTAAACACCGCTGCCAAATTCTCAGGGATTAGGTCACTTGGAGCTTTGGGCAGCCAGACATTCTATAAATATTTGTCCGGCCCGGACAACCGCCCAGAACACCGGCTCTGTGCTAAGCCCTCACCTTACTGCAGCGTCCACACTGATGATTTAGGCCCAGCGATAACATCGTAGAGAATTTAGATTTTATTCTAAGTGCCATCAGGGGTGATGACGTCCGGTTTATATTTCATATGAATAGACGCAAGAGTGGAAATAATAAAAGCATGTTTCAACATTGAGAGAAAATCCTGAAAGGACACGGAAAGGATTTGATTAATCAGAACCACATTTTGAATGTGAATTTGCAGGATTCGCAGATGATTGATCAGGGGGTGAGGGGGAAGAGGAATCAGAGATGGCCAGGAGGCATGGTACGACTGTGGGTAAGAGACGGCAGGAGAAACACATTTGGGAAACAAAATCAGAGGTTCTGTCTTGGATGTGTGAGTTTATGGTGCGTATCCAACATCAAAGGAATAATGTCTCAGGGCTGAGGGATCGCGCGCACCCACGTGGGAGGGATGGGACTCTTGTCACACATTTGAGAGCTCTTAGCTTCTAAGTGGTGTATAAAGTGCTGGAAGTGGCTAGGGTCCCCTGCGGAGACCGTGGGAGGAGAGAAGAGCTCATAGGAGAGAAAAGACGTGGGTCGAACACCCTGATGGAAGTCTACAGTGCAGAGAGGTGGGAGGTGCAGGAGGAGACACCCCATGGGATCGAGGCAGAAGCAAGGTGGCCAGGCATAAGGAGCCATCTCGCTGCCCCCTGGAGTCATATTGTTATTGTCACTTTTGCTCAGAATTGAGGTGGAGGGAGTTAAATCTCACCCCACATCTCCCAGCTGGAAAGCAAGGAGATTCTGCGTGCTTCTCCGTCCTTGCAGGCAGTGCCCCTGCCCTGGTCAAGACAGCTCCTGACAGCTCCCCAGAGCTGGAGGGCAACTGAGGCTTCCCCTTGCATTTTCCCTGAGAGTTTTCTAGTAGCCAGTAGAATTCTGCTGTGAGTAATTTTTTTTAAGTTTATTTATTTATTGTGAGAGAGAGAGAGAGAGAGAGGGAGAGAGAGAGATTGAAGCTCAGTGCAGGGCTCGAACTCATGAACTGTGAGATCATGACCTGACCTGAAACCAAGAGTCAGATGCTTAACTGACTGAGTCAGCCCAGAGCCCATGTTGTGAGTACTTTTTAATAGTCACATCAGCTACACACTCCTGTCCATGTGGCAGTACACGCATGGCTGTTTCTCTGAGCACCTGTTACAGGTTAGTCCCTATAGCAGGTGCTGTCACTGGTTGTCTTGCTCCACCCTGGCAACCCTCGAACAGGAATGCTCTCTCCCATCCCCATTTCACAGGGGAGGAAACTGAGGCTCAGACCGGGGTAAGTTCCTTGTTCACAGGAACACAGTGTACAAGTGGAGAACCCAGGGCAAATCCGTGGCTTTTCACTCAAATCTGTGTCTTCTCCTTGCAAAAGCAGGAGGCCATGTACTGCACTCTGCAGTTGAAATGCAGATGGAAACACCTGAGTTGGCCGGGTGGTTAGGTCCCATCTAAAGGAGGCGGGTGGGTGAGCTGTTGGGTCACTGGAGTCTGTTAGAGGCGACGCGCTGGCGTTTCACATTTGAGATGAGATAGCAGTGCACATTATGGGCTGACAGAATAGGTATCCAGTGCTGGCCTGGCTGGGCCCCCTCTGACAGGTGGGTTGCAGTGGTGATAATTAAGTAATTATGCCCGCTCGGTGTAGACGGGACAGGGCTCGCTGCTAAATTGCACCTGCAGCCATGTTCCCTTTCAGTAGGTTCAGTGATGGTTTTTCTGCGTGCTTTGGATTAGTTTCTGTAAGCAGGAATTTCTGCCAGGCCACGGTATCTCTGTGTAACTTGAGTCTTCGTGCGGAGTAGGCTGAGTGCTGGGACCGCTGGGATTCGGAAACTTGGGAGTGTCGCCTCCTTCACCCTGCACTCACCAATGATGGAGTCATGGGTTGGGTCCATGTGGACCCGAGTGACCACAGTATGCATAGCCCACAGTTACATCATTCCAGGACTTCGGCTGTTATTCTGTAAGACGCAAGTGATGGAGTAGTGTGAGTCCAGCGAGGAGAGAACAAAGTTGGGAAATGTTGGACTAAATACTGAAGACTCTTCCTTGTCGTTGTTGTGCTATCACCAGTGACTGGCATTATGTCTAACATACCGCCTGTGTGGTTGTTGGGTTCCATAACACATATGTGAGGAAACAAGCTTAGGGATGAATGGGTGCAAAAAAGTACAAGATGTGGCATCCCCGATGTACTACCTTTGACGCTGAGGACGTAACTTAACCTCTGTGGTCCTGAGCTTCTTCATGAGGATACAATGAAGACTCTCATACCCAAGGTCAAGTGAGACAAGGGATCTGAAGTACCTAGAACTCAGACCAATCCCAGGCTAGCTTCTGTAGAGCGATTTGCAGTGGGCGAACAGTTTTGCATGTAGTACACCTTACAGAGAAGAGACATTTGCACGTCGTGCGGTTAATACATAATGACGTCTAGACTGCAACCCAGGGCTTGCCACCTCAACCCAAACTGGTTAGGTGGGCCATACAAGATGATGCAAATGATTCGATGTGTCTGGAGAGATGAGAAACTCATTCAGACAAGGAGGTGTCTGTGGAGATGAGCAGCTCAGGGATTACCCATTCCCTATCCACGGACAGCTGTGTGGGACAGATACACTCCACGGGGAGCTCTGATTGTTCAGTTCCAAATTCCAGTGTCTTGCACAGGACCTGACATGTAGCAGGTGATTAACAAGGAGTTAATGAATAAATGAATATGTTTTATAGTAAAGAAAAAAACCCACAGAAACATATTCACTTGGGATTATGGATAAGGCATAAACTCATATCCTTGTTCATTAAAGCACATTATTTTCAATATTCCAGGGACATCATATTTTAGGTAGAAAGCAAGAAAAATGTCTGTTAGGGGAGTTTAGATGGATGGTGCAGTCGGTTAAGCATCCGACTCTAGATTCAGCTCAGGTCATGATGTCACGGTTCATGAAATCGAGCCCTGCTTTGGGCTCTGTGCTGACAGCATGGAGCCTGCTTGGGATTCTCTCTTTTTCTCTCTTTGCCCCTCCCCTGCTCTCTCTTTCTCTCTCAAATAAATAAACATGGTGTTGTAGGTAAGCGATGAATCATGGGAATCTACCCCCCAAACTAAGAGCACACTGTATACGTTGTGGTTAGCCAACCTGACAATAAATTATATTAAAAAAAACAATAAAGTAAAACAAAAAAATGTTTTTAGTTTTTTCAAATAGCTATACAAATGACAATATGATGTGCTTCAAAAATTGAAGGTACAAGTCCATTCACATCTCTGCAGATATCTCACCAAAGTGCTTTTTTTTATCTAAGTGCCCTGTTAGCAAAATGCTAACCTGCTTCCCTCATCTCACGGGGGCTGAGAAGACCTGGGCTTATAAAATGAAATGGGATCCTTTTTAAGAAAAATTTTTAAATGTTTATTTATTTTTTGAGAGAGAGAGACAGACAGCAATCAGGGGAGGGGCAGAGAGAGAGGCAGACCCAGAATCCAAAGCAGGCTCCAGGCTCCAAGCTGACAACACAGAGCCCAACTGTGGGGCTCAAACTCATGAGCTGTGAGATCATGACCTGAGCCGAAGTCGGACATTTAACTGACCGAGCCTCCCAGGCGCCCCAAAATGGGCTTCTTTTTTGAAAGCCAGGTTGGGAAAGAACTGGGTCTGATCCTTCTCAGGCTACTAGGGCTTTTCATGGCCACACGGATGTTCTGTTGAAGGTGGTTCTTTAGAACTCCAAGAAGCTCGTAGCCTCAACGATGAGCTTGCTTGTTCAGCCATCTGCATAGGACTTGGGGGCCCTGCCTCAGGACTTCAGGTTATTACTTTTCAGGTGACATTTATATGTTCAGTCATTGCTATTCAAAGTACAACCTTTGTGCCAGGTTAGATGGATGCACAGAACTTTCCAGCTTATGATATAACCAAACCAACCTTCTACTCGTGAACCCTGGAGCCATTGTGAACATCCAGAGCCATCATAGTGGGCTCCAGCTTTCCTCAAGCTACTTTTATTTCCAGGAAACAGTATTCCATGCTTTATCCATACAGGATGTTGACATCTCTTTCGTTGGGGCAAGTCTGTCCTAATCCGGTGGGTCTCCCCACTTCCATACTTCAGAAAAAGTCATCAACACCTTGGCTGTTTGCTCCCAGGGGATTCTTCTCTCCCTGTGTGGATTGTTTTATTTGGGGACAGAGTCTCCAAGAAAAGAAGCAGCTTTGATGGGGTCACAGAAGGTCATGTCCTACCTCTCTAACTTGGCAATGAGTGTTCCCCGGCCCTACCAGCCATAAAACACTTAGACGATATGGGACTTTGCTCTGGTCATTCTCTAGAGAAACAGTGAACACCTGCTTCAAGGTGGTTTTCTTTTCTGCCTATTCTTTGAAACTGGTAGAAAAAAAATAATAACGTTTGGCTTCAAGGTAACCTTCTGTCCTTCCTGTTCCTGGAAATAGCCAGAAAATCACCTGGCATAAAGATCATCATCATTATCATCTTTATCTTACTAGGGAGTCTGGCTGGGTTTGGGGAATTTTATAGTTAAACATACCCCTTTATTTCTCATCTCGTCTGAGTCTTAGATTCACTATGGAAATCAGGCAGGGCATGATTCTTGCCTTATTTGCACTCCGATTTCATGGCCCACCGAAGGCCAATGGTGAGAAAATGGTGGGGCAAGTTTAGAAAGCAAGTCTGCCTTACTGCGGATGTCCTGTTCTTTAGAACGGGATAAGAAAGCTGATGTCTTGACTTTGAGTCGCTCTTACTCCAACTGTTAGAGGATTCTCATGTGTGAATATGGCCTGGGGTTGAAGACATTCGCTGGTAGCTTCTCAGCATCTTCATTTGCCAACAGCCCAAGCCTCCCCTGGCTGGCCTCAGGCCTGGAGGGTTGGAAGAGAATCTCCCGGAGTTTTGACCATTTAGCACACACTTAGTTCTCTGGGCGGCTCTGCTGTGCAGGCAGAACCATGGCCATATTCTTGGAATTGGGATGGGGTTCCTTGCACAAGTAAATGTACCACCAGAGGGCTGCAGGCCTGGATTCTGGGGCACCGGGTACACATGCGATGAACAGCACCTACACTCTGTACTCTGCAGTCACGGAGGCCCTGGGGTGGGCGGGGACGCCCGGCAGAGGGAAGGTCATCATTCGAGCTACAGACGTTTGGAGACACTGCCGAAATGCAGATTGTTGATATCACTCATTTTTGTGGGGGAAAAACCCCATGAGAACCTGAAAGTCTTTTTACTCTGGCCTTCTGGCCTGAAACTCCAGATTGAGCTGTTCGAAACTCATCCCTTGAACAGTGGGCGCCATTAAGGAGTTCCTCTGCCTCTGTGCTATTCTCTTTTCCCTGCTCTTCTCCTCTCCTTTTCCTTTCCATTCCTTTTTCTTCCTCCTCCTACCTTCTTTCCTCTGCCTATTTCCACTTCCTTATTTCCTTTTTTTTTTTTTTTAAGCACACTCCACGCTCAGTGCAGAGAGCCTGACATGGGACTTGAACTCACGACCCTGAGATCAAGACCTGAGCTGAGATCAAGAGACGGACGCTCAATCTTCTGAGCCACCCAGGCATCTACCTTGTTTCCTCTTGAAGTTCTAACTGTCCTTTCAGATCCTTATGCATGGTACCGACCCTGCCACGCACAACAGCAGACAGATATTTGGGGAGACGCTAATCTCTGCCTTCTCACTGGGTCACTTGAGTAGAATCTGCTCACCTGACAAGTAAAAACATTCTAAAGAGAGATGTGGCTCTTTACTCCCCAGCCAGGAAAGGGCAGCCTCCGAAGTATCCCAGGGTCTTTGAGGGTAGAGAGAACACACATTTTCTTCATCTCTGGGCATCCAGTGCCTGGGATCTCTGGGTGCGTAGAAGGAGGGGGAGCTGGAACAAGAACCTTCCGTCTGCCCATGGGGGCTGCATAAAATAAGCTGGAGAGCCAGTCCTAGAAATTCTAGGAAGAGGCCTTGTGGAGGAGAAGAAAGTAGCATTTCCTTCAGAGTGCAGGAGGAGGGAGCCAAGATGATGGGTAAGGTGTCCAAGTGTGGGTTGTCCTTACTGAGGGGAGGAGGCAAGCACCGCATCAGTGGGGCCCACAATCCCAAACGGTGTCCGTGATTGACGAGCCTTCCCTTGCAAGGAGATACCTGTTGATGTCCTACTTGATAGTAATGAGAAGATGACACAGGAAGTCCCATCAGGCGTAAGAAATGCCTCATCCTGGGCTTAATGGGGCCGTTTGGGATTTGGTGATCTCTAGATACCATGGAGTCTTGTGGTCTAGATTGACAGTCTGTTCAAAAATCAGAGAAGTTTAATTTCTCATAGAAATGCAACCAGTGGAATTGTCTTCGACAGAAAGCGCCCAGACCTTTCTCTGAGCACAAAGCGTCATCTTACCGCGTATTGCACACCCAGTATGTGCCTGGTCTTAGGATCTTGATTTATTTTATGCTCTTTATGTCTATATGGATCCCAGGTCAGGGTGGATATGCCCGTTTTTCACATGGAAAGCTGCTGTTACAAGGGGTGATGTCACCTGCCCAAGAAGGCTGGGTGATTGAACTGTTTTGCTGGCTGTCCCTCCTGGTACTGGACGCCTCAGTGCTGCTCTTGACCTTCAGAGTCTTTACCCCATCCATCCTCTGCCGTGCTGTCGGGCCGGCTGACAGATCAACTAGGCCTTGACAGTGATAGAGAAAGAGCTGGTGTAGCAAATAAAAACAGAAAGGCATTTGCACACAAGGATCACTTCTATTTAAAGGCCGCATCAATTTGAATCCAACGGGTCTAAATAGGGCTGCATTAGCCCAGTAATTTTATTTCCTTCATGACGAAGTGCAAATTAGAGCAGGCACATCTGAGCAGTCTTGGTAATGACCTGGGATTTTACGTGTTTTTGTTCCTTCCTCTGAAGCTACAAGACAGCTCTTGGTTTGTGTGTCACTGTGCCCTGGTGGGGGCGGGCAGTGACCCTTTGTCCCTGTTTCCAGGGGACTCTTCAGGCTATCTGAGGACAATGCACAAGGCAGTTGAGCTGTTTTTCTCTGCTGGTTGCACTGATTTTTCTTCTTATCTTCTGGGCTCTCTTTGCAAACATGCTATTTATTTTATTCTGTAGTGATTTATAGAGGACCTGCCTTTGGCTAGGCGACAGGTGCATTTTATTCATTCACCCGAGACTTCTTTCCTTGGTTGCTAAACGGATGGGCGTGAGGATAAATCCAAGCAATACCTCGTCACATGGCAGACACCAAGATGCCCGCCTCTTTTCCTTTGAGCCACGGTCTCTCCATCCGTAGTAAAATCTTCTCTAGCAAGTTCCTACGAGGATTAGGGAAGAGTAGCAAACGTGAAAGCTTGTTGGAAGCTGTAAAGTGCCACGTGGTTGGTCATTATTATGAACAGGTAATCATTGCTTTGTTTTGTGTAAATATTAGCATTACTTATTTGAGAATATTTTGATATTGTCCCTGGTGTGCACTTTATGTGTTAAGTGGTTCTGAGAAGTTCACCCACTTGCTTTCCATACCTCTGGCCGGTGCGTGCAGTAAAGTCTCCTGTCATCATCAGACAGGTGAGTCTTCCTGAACTTGGGTTTGATTCACAGACAGTGCTTAGGAATTGGAGTTTCTTTGGAATGCTTTGGAAGACACAGAGTTCCTTTGAAACCTTGATGTCTAATACAGTGAGGATTAGCATACGTACCTAAAACTCAAGACAGTGTTCTCCATATCATGCATGATGTGAACAACATTTTCAGGAGGGAGATTCTAGGGGCACTGGGGAGTTCTTGGAGGAGGAAGAGGTTTCTGTCCGTATCTTCTCTGTTCTTCTCTTCCTCCCTGATTTCAGGAGAGGAGGATTACGGAAGGCTTCATAGAGGTGAGTAGGTGAGAGGTGAGGAATTTAGCAGCCACTGATTTCCAGCCACGGAGCACTGCACGACAAGATCATAGGGTGTGTAAGGGATTAGTAAGGTTCTTCTGAGATGCCAGTCCAGTTCACTCGACAGGAGTCCTTCTGTGATTTCAATCTTTGGACATCGCAATGCGTTTGGGGGCCATTACTTTCTTTGGGCTGGACTGACCCCTGAGGACCCTGCGGGTATAGTATGGCACTGGAACTCACGGGCTCTTACTGGGATTTGTTTTGCAGACGGCAACAGCCTGCACTCCGCCTGCGCCCACGAGAACGCCGTGCACAGCCGGATCTTTCAGATCTTATACAGGAATGAAGAGGTGCCCATCAATGACGCCGTGATCTTCCGAGCTCATCTGCTCTTAGACGGAGAAAGGGTAAGTGGTAGAATCTGCCGCCAGCCACGAGGTGCCGTCCCCTCCTCCCGCCTTTTGTCGCCATTCCCAGGTGATGGTAAGTGACGGACAAGCTGTGGATTTGCCCTAAAGTCTGACAGGGATTCATGGCTTTAGAGAACTCATGCATGTATTTGTTCTTTCCGGTACTCATTCTTTCACTCATGTACTTTCTCCATCCGTGTCCCACACAGTTTCCATTAACCGACTTACTGAGGCTTTGATTCCTTCTTCCCTTGCCTGTTTGTTCATCTGTTTGGGCAGGCATTCTGTCACGGTCAGCAGGCACCGACGGTCTGCTCTGTGCAGGGCTCTGGGCAGGGCCCTTGGATGAGGGACAAAGCTGGAGAAAGTGGCAGGAACTGTGCCCTCGAGGGCTTGGTAATCGAGTAGGAGAACAGGTATAGAAGCCAGCACCCTGGCAGGTGACGTGCACTCTGCTGGCTGTAGGCACAAATAAACGAAGGCGCCCCGAGGCTGGAGAGATGAGCTCTGTGGGAGGCATCGATGCTTCCACCAAGGGGCTGGCTTTGAGATGCACCAACTAAGAGTCCCTCAGACTAGGACAAATAGAAAGGGCAGTCCATGCAGGGGCAACAGCATGAGGTGAAGCCCACTGACCTTGGGGGGTCTCGTCCCGTTTGTTGGAAGCTTGATTGTAAAATCTCTATTCTGGGACACCTGGGCAGCTCAGTCAGTTAAGCATCTGACTTCGGCTCAGGTCATGATCTTGTGATCTCACAAGTTGGAGCCCCACGTCAGGCTCTGTGCTGACAGCTCAGAGCCTGGAGCCTGTTTTGGATTCTCTGTCTCCCTCTATCTCTGCCCGTCCCCTGCTCATGCTCTGTCTCTCTCTGTCTGTCTCTCTCTCTCAAAAATAAATAAACCTTAAAAAAAAAAAAAAAAAGGAAAACTGTCTATTCCTCAGGTTAGCATGTTTCGAGGGAATATTCGGAGTCTAAGGCATTGCGCGCACTTCCCGCCTCTGATTCCCATTGTCGCACTCCAGCTGCTCGTTTCCTGCTGGAATGCCTTTAACGATATGGAAGTATATTCTCATTTTAGGAAGGTCCTTCGGCAGCAGGTCCCCCCACTCACATTCCCCACATGGTGTGCAGAGCGCCTCCTGCTGGCCAGGTGCTCTCTTCCTACTGTCAGGCCCTCCTTTCCGTCCAAGTCCTTATGGTCCACGCAGTGACCAGGTTCCACCGTGTGGCTACAGGTGAAAAACTGTGGCTCATGTTTCCTTCCTCCATCCATCCATCCATCCATCCATGCAAATTTACTGAGTACCACCAATGAGCACCTACGAGGGGCTAACGATAAAATAGTGACCAAGGAAATACCCCTGGTGTCTCGGGACTTATATTTTACTGGCAGATCAATACATTTCAGTGTAGTCAAATAAATAAGTCACGGACATCCTATCCCTGAGCTTCCCGTGGCGACATGCTCAGCCCACTTGTGGTGAGATGTACTTGCAAGGGCAGGAAGGGGGGGCCTGGAACCCCGTTGGGGGTCCTGCGAAGCCATCACTGGTCCCAAAGTGGAGGAGGTCCAACTCCGGGAGATGACTTCTCTTCACGGTTGCCCAGCGCTCAGCTCCTGCACAGCCTCCACACGGGGTGGAGGTTATTCCCTGAGGACAAGGGATAGTCAGGAGAGGCCTCCCTGAAAAGCCTACATTGAGCTGGGGTCCACGTGCCCAGGAACGCCAGGAGCTCGGGAAGACAGCATCCCTGGAGGAGGGCACAGCAAGGGCAAAGGCCCTGAGGTAGCATGTGTCCCAGCTAACGCCATAAGGCCGAGATGTCTTGCACAGTGAGTGGAGGGAAGGGGCAGGAGGTGAAGTTAGAGAGGTGGTGGGGGAGGGCGGCCTTAGCGCTGCGGGCGACGGGAGGGAAGGGGGAGGTTATGCTTGGGTGACGGCAAGCCATTGATTTCGTCAGAAGGGCGCGGTGTTTGTCTTAGATTTTGTCCCCCAACTTCCCATCTGTGAGCTTCTCCGGGGCCAGAGCCTCCCGTCTGTCTTTGCAACACCAGTGTCTGCCGTGGGACTCTGTCCGAGTTGCCCAGCAGATGCGAGCAGGTGACTTGGTTGGTGTAGTGAACAAACTGAACTTGAAATTCCTCCTTTTAGGAGGGGCCCCCTTCCTTCCAAACAGGAATGAGTATCCCTAGTGTTGCCTGTTAGCCTTCAGTGACCCTGGTCACCTTCTTCCTTATGCCCTCACAGTGCCCACGAACACTTTATCTGTCATTGAAATCAGAAAGACCAAAACCACCTTCCTTGAGCTGGGCGCGTCGTTTGACTACTGGAGCGTCTGCCCTCTGCCCTCCCCACCTGCTCTGGACCCCCGGGCTGACCGCATGCACCACTCAGCCGCATCCTCCTCTTTTGGGTTCTGTTTGGGTCCAGCCTGGCCCTGATTGGAGGAAGGGAGGGGAGTGGGGCCAGAGAGTACATTCCCCAGGCTCCCATTGGGCCAGAGAGAGCTGCTTGTCCACTGGCGTGCTGGGGCTAGCTGTTATTCTGGGGCTAGCTCGTGTGCTGGGGCTAGCTTGAGTGACCCAAAGGTACACATGCTTTGCCAGCTCCCCATTCACCCACTCAGTGATGTCACATTGGTGGCCAGCAATCAGTTGTGGTGGAAAGATTTATACCAGAGAACTCGGCAATGCTGCCCATCAGGGTTTTTAGTTTTCCTTCTGAGAACTGGTTGTGAAACATCTACCCAAGGTCTCAGCTCAGGTCAGGGGGCTCGCTCCATGGAGCTTTCCCTCCAGTTCTGATAACTCGCTTGGCCCACCTCTCTTGGTCCAGGGCATCAAGGACGTCCTGCAGTGACCAGTCCTGACACACTGGCCATCATCCGTGGCTTTCCATAAATCCTCCCTGCACCCTTGTGAGTTATCTCTTTGCTGAACGGCATGGATTCCTCATTTTGAGTATATCATCAGCTTCCTTCCTGGACCCAGTTTCGGAAGAGACCCCTGAGATTGTTTTGAGTTTTAAGGAACCCCAAACCAGGCTGCGTGTTCACGCTTGGCTCGCCCAGGTTCTGGTGGGTGAACATTACTGTATCTCTTGTCGACCATCATCCTTTGCTGTGTTGACCTCAAAGGCCTTCTGGGCAGAAGTTGCGTTGGGAGGCTGGGTTCAGACAATGTTCAGGTGTCTCAGTCATCTTCCATCTGAATTCCACCACTCGCTCCCACCCCAGCATTTTTGTAGGCTTTCCCAACACCCAAGTTTAGCTCAGGTCAGGTTGTAACAAACCTCTGTTCTGAGGTTGAACAGGGAGTCTGTGTGGCTTCCTTTTTATACCAAATCATTCATTGCTACAAGCTAATAATTTGTGTTGGAGTAATCCATACAGCAGCAAAGAATGCTACAGTTAATCATTATATCCAGATCAGTGACAATTAAAATTAATTGGGTATGTCCATAAATGTTTCATATCAAGAATGGTTCCATTAGCTCTTTTCCAGTGAGTGTCTGTCTGCTTTGGACGACAAAAACACTGCTTATTGCCAGGTGTCCAGAGTTCATGTTCCGGCATGCGCACAGCCATCATTGTGAACAACAGACACTTACATGGTGGCTATGCATCAAGCATACCGTTGTGCATGCTATGAGAAATGCAGATGTGAAGATGCCTTCCACCCTGGGAGGGCACAGGTCAGTGCAAGAGATGGCCGTGGACAGAAGCAGTCACCGCTTAAGGCATAAGATGGGATGTTTGCATGACGGTTGCAAAGAGTGAGTGTCCAAGTAGGGTAGCTGTTTAATTTATATACACCGTGTAATCCCTCAGAGGATTTGGAAAGGCTGACAAAATGCATAGAACAGTAAAAGGAAAAACAACAATAACAACAGACTGAGCCAGAGTCAAGGAAAATCACAAAAAGGGGGCAGAGAAGCCTGGAAGCCTAAATGTAAATAGGGCTAAATGTAACAGGCTGAAATGCATGAACATGGCACTAGGCGTTGCTAATGGAAGCTCGCACATTCAGCACCAAGTTTCCCAGCAGCCAAAGCAAAAAGGATAGTTACTAACCACAAGATGCTTGGTGCCCTGAGGAGGATGAGGGGCAGATTACATCAAAAAGTCTTTGTCAACAAGGCTGCGTGTTTATAGGCTTAAAAAAGAAAAGCATTTCTCAAAGTGTGATTCCTTGTTGTACCCACATCACGGTCTCCTGGCATTACTTGTTCAAAATGCAGATTCTTGAGCCCATCGCAGACCTAGTGAGTCAGGCAGAGGGTTTTCTTTTGAGGGGGCAGGGAGTTGATTAAAAGCGTTGAATTGTTACAGAATGGGTGGAATTTCTGCAGGAGGCTGTGAACAGCTCTTGAGACCAAGGGTAGAGAGGGCAGGGGAAAAGCAGTGAAGTAGACCTCCCATCTGGGGAAGAAAGCATCATTTCCAGAAGGATGGTGCAGGGACGAGAGTGGACGGGAGAGTTGAAGACACAGCAGTTAGCACCATGAAGGCCCTGCCGGACACCGTATGTTTACCTGTTGGGAAAGCGGGGGGCGCCCTCAGGAATCAGGAGGAGGAGAGTTGGGATTTGGAAAGGTCCATCTGGCAAAAGTACGGAAAGTAGGGCCCAAAGCCCCAGGACATGGAGGCAGTGCTAGGGTCCACGCGGGTGTTGGGGAGCACCACAGCAGAGGCAGCAACGGTGAGGATGTGTGGAAAGAGGGAGCTGTGTTTCAGCCGAGGGCCTGTGGACCTGGGCTCAAGCGTGGGGGGTGCAGCACATCGCGTAGTCAAGAAAGTTCAGTGGGAGTTGACCGTAAGGTTTGGCCACAAAATGGGCTTGGGGTCCATTGACGGTCCAGGGTAGCTGGGAGAAGATCACTTTTGGGAAGTGATAGAAATGCAAGCTGAGTTATAGTAACAACCACAGGATCTTAACACTAATACCACCTTATATGTATTCGACGTGTGTTGTGTGGTGGGCGTTGCACTGAGTGCTTTGCTTGGAAGTTCTCAGCAGCCCATTGCTACGGTATTGTGGTATGTTTTGCAACACTTGCTTTATGGAGGAGGACACAGCGATGTAGAGAAGTGATTTGTCCAAAGTCACCTACCAAAGTGGTAGAGTGGAGATTTGAACCCCGGCAGTTTGACCACAAAAGCCTGGGTTTCTGACCAGTATGTGGACCCACCATGTGGAGTTGGTGTAGGAAGGGTCCTCTGGTGGCCAGGTCCATAGGAATTTGGAAATAACAATAATAACTAATACTTATAAGAATGGTCTTTGCAGACGCCCAAGTGGCTCAGTTGGTTGGTTCCGGCTCAAGTCATGGTCTCATGGTTCGTGGGATTGAGTCAGTTGCACTACAACATGGAGCTTGCTTGGGATTCTCTCTCTTCCTCTCTCTCTGCCCCCCCCCCCCCAACACACACGCACTGTCTCTCTCTCTCCCTCTCCTTCTCTCACTCAAAAAATAATAATAAAAAAGAATGGTCTTGGCTCACATGTTGTGTTAAGCCCTTTGGGTATATTTTCTTAGTCACACAATAGCAGTGCTCTCTAAGGAGGAAGTAATATTTAACCTCATCTACAGCTGAGAAAACCAGTTTAGAGGGGCTGATTGGTGCAGGCTACAGCCAAGAATTGAACACATGTAGCTCGATGTCCGAAGCTGCCTCCTCCCCCACTGGCTGTGATGCAGCTCAGGAGAGAAGCTAAGAATGGAGAAGAGTCAGCATCATGAGCGGAGTCGAAAGCAACCAGGGAGGGAAGGCATACCCACAACACAGAGGGGATCACACAACAAGGCCAAAGAAGCTTTGGACCCTTGACTGAATCTGGGCTGTGGGACTCACCCGCCAGCTGACCTTGGGGAGGTTGAACTGGGAATTCACTCCTACATGAAGCCTCAATGTTCTCATTTGTGAATGAGCGACAATAGTTTTGAATTCTCTGTTTTATCCACATTGGAGAAGACAGAATGGGCAGTCAGCTGCTGCATAGGAACTCTTCTGCGGATATTAGGCTACTGGTTTTATGTTCAGTGCTACACCACGCTGCTTCCTGCTACTCAACAATGACTCTCTCTTTTCTTTCATGTTTATTTATTTTTAAGAGAGAGAGAGAGAGAGAGTGAGCAGGGGTGGGGCAGAGAGAGAGGGAGACACAGAATCCGAAGCAGGCTCCAGGCTCTGAGCTGTCAGCACTGAGCCCAGAGAGGGGCTGGAACTCATGAGCCCTGAGATCATGACCTGAGCCGAAGCCTGAGCCACCCAGGTGCCCCTAAACAATGACTCTTAAAGGGAGGTGATGTCTTAAACCAAGTGATATGCATCAGTGGCTGGGCGTGCACGTGTGCACATACAGACATGCACAGGTGTGTGCACCTTTCCACACGTGCCCATGTACGAGGGTGTGTATTTTGAGGGAGGGGAAGGCAGCCAACTGCCAATGATTAATTGAATGGTTAGAGAAGCCAGTGACTTTATCCTGGAGCATCTTGCAATTCAAGATTTATTGAGACATCAGTAAACCCATAGCCAGGCTCAACCCTGGCCCGGGATTCCGCTCCTAGTTCCAAAGGAATTGCAGCAAGTTTAAAACTGGGGCTTACAGTGAGTTTTTCTCGCCAGCACGCTCGGGAGGAGGTTAGGCGGGTTTCCTTTGCCAGTCCCACTTCCGAGGAACGGGCGGCAGGAGGCTCAGCTGCCTGGGTTGTGTGTACGAAGCAAGGTTTGTGATTATGCAAAACAAAGCTAGCAGAGGAAGTTATTCATAGCACTTGGATCCAGCAAAATGTTAACTTTTAAATGCTTTTTTTTCTCCAACACATTTTAAAACCCTGGGGACCTAAAGATAAATTCCATCCATATGTCTGTGCCTGAGTTCTGCTTAACCAGGAACGTGTTTCCAAAGATGCCTTTGGGTAAGAGATTTCCATCCCTGAAGGATGAGGACATTTTGCAAAGAAACAAAAACCAACAGGAGAGGGGGTGGAGAAGAGCTTTATTTATTCCTCAGGACACATGAATACTTTCTATGTGGCAGGCTCTATTCCTAGAGCTGGGGATCCAGAATGAATTGAGACTACTCTCTCCCTTAATGATGACTGATTGCTGTGGACACTGTGGCGGGGGGTGGGGGGTGGGGGGTGGGTGGGATTTAGCCACAGGCCAGATGGGGATTGTCAGTGAACACCGTGAGCCTGATCCAAGTGAAGTTTGCAAATGCCAGGCCTGCATTGCCGGGTCCAGGGATTTTTTTTTTTAACAGAAGCTGGAAACTTGCAATAGAAATGTGAGGTTGCCTGATTTTTGAATGTTTGCAATTTGTAAGGTGCAACTTGCAGCTTGGCGAGGACTAGACAGAAACAATTTGGGTCCCGGGCTTCCCGGTTATGAACCGGAAACAATTACAATAGGAAGCATTGAATGCCAAGATAGAAATTAGATACCAGGGTTTTGTGGGTTACAGGGTAGAAGGGCTCCGTCCAGCCTGGGTGTGGGGAGGAACTCATGCCCTGCCCCAAGTGTGTAGTGCTCACCTAGGTTTCCCCGCTGAGCAGCGGCAGCGGAAGGATCTGGTGTTGAGCAGGCATCCTTCCTGAAGGTGGGATGGTGTTGGAAGTGGGAAAAGAGGAGCAGAGGGTACCACCTTTTAGATGTAGGTGAGAAGCCAGCAGGTAGAACAAATAGATTCCTTTGATAATTGAGGAAAATAGGAAAGTGAAGAATGAAAGCAGCTGTGGATAGGACAGGAAATGCCAACGTGTCTCAAAGTGTAAACGGTTGAATGAAATGGACCTCAAGCCAAAAATGAAAGATCTGGGGGCGGCCAGGTGGGTCAGTCAGTT
The DNA here is from genome assembly GCF_027475565.1 of Acinonyx jubatus. Classification (NCBI taxonomy): domain Eukaryota; kingdom Metazoa; phylum Chordata; class Mammalia; order Carnivora; family Felidae; genus Acinonyx; species Acinonyx jubatus. The sequence continues at coordinate 5,028,048 of NC_069394.1, forward strand.
AAGTATCTGACTCTGGTCTTTGGCTCCATGAGTTCGAGCCCCACATCTGTCAGTGCGGAGCCTGCTTGGGATCCTCTCTGTCTCTCTCTCGAATAAGCTTAAGAAAAAAAAAGAAAGATCTGCTTTCTTATGAAGCTGAGCCCTCTTGGGGGATGACCCCCACTTTCCTGGGTGTCAGCATCCCCTGCTTACACATGGACAGCAGTGCCCACCTGGCGAGGGTGCCCGAGGGCAGAGATGATGTCACCTCCAGCATTTTCCCATCGTTAGCCAAAGGGGGCTTCTTTCGGGCAAGTTCACAGCCCCCTTTCCCAGAGCAGGTGCTACAGGACACTTCCCTCCTGCCGAAAAGGATTCCAGATCAAATCTGTTTGGGAAGTAAGGGGCTCAAAAGGCCTGCGCTATAGAAAACTTGCCTAACATTTTTTTTTGCAAATTGGCTTTTTCCCCCATTTGACTCCATAAATCCCTTCCTTCTGATTTCCTCATAATGCTCACAGAGCTCCCCTCCAACCAGAGTTCTATGGACTCTGCATGGGAATTCTGCTTTATGAGTAAATGACATTAACGTTGCAGTGAGGTTCTTTTCCTAAACTTTGGGAATTAGGCCAGCTACATTTTTCATCTGGGCCAGGTATGACTGCTAAATCCCTTCCACTTTGTTTCTCTTGCAGGTGGAAGAGGCACTAAGTGAAGTCGATTTTCAGCTCAAGGTGGATCTCCACTTTACAGACAGTGAACAGCAGTGAGTGTCCCTGAAGTCTCCAAATCCTGGTTTCCTTCCTCCAACCCTTCCTCGTCCCTGGGGCACCTCCTGGCCTTGAACCTCAGAACATTTCCCAGATGCCTGGCTCCCAGCAGTGGGGCTGGGAGCGTCTGCACGGTCACTGTAGACTGCGTGCCTTTCAGGCAGATAGCTCAAGTGCTGGGTGCACAGACAACTCCTGACTGCTTGCCTTTAGTATCTGGCACCTTCTCATACCTGACACCTCCATTCGTTTCCGGTGCGGTATTAATTAGGTCTTCAGATTGATGACCCTATGAGGCTGCAATCCTCAAGGCTTCTTCTGAATCAGAGGAGAGCCTGCCTGGATCCCACGTCTTTGTCCCAAATATCTGCTTCTGTGCTTCAACTCTCTGAAAATTGAAAACCCGTTGACTTGTGACGTGCCGATTCAACAGGCAGGAGACAACGCTCCTCCTTCCTATAACTGTTTCCTCTCAGCCCGATCCATGGCATCCCGCTCCTGCTACTCTGGGCAGGCTGTTAGCTGTAGATTCCGTCAGGTCATAAATAAATGGTCCCTGTTTCAGGTATCAGGAAGGCCACTCGAGGGTATTACCAAAACTCTAACCTCTCATCCAGTTTATGACCTCTTCACTGCCCCCCTCCCCTGCCTGCTTCTGCCACCCCCCAGCTTCAGGCTTGTTGAGGTCAGGAAACTCCCAGGGCAGGAGCAGGGCGGTGGGAGGCCTCCTCTTTGTTCCTGCCTCCTTCCCTGCAGGGGTGTGTGGGTCTCACAAGGTCACGCTCCGTCAGGAGTTAAGGGATTACAGAGGAGCAGAGGTCATATAGGACAGGTTCAATTGCAGGCAAGGCTCAGTAGAGTTTGAATCACTGCGCCCTTTGCTCTTGGGGTATCCCTATGCATTCTTTGGGGATATACCCACTAATTAGGCAAGCTTGCTCACTCCCCCACTGTAGTTCTTTGATGTAGATGCCTCCTGTGCCTGGGCCATTCACTCCTTGCTGGAAGCTCTTTTGGCATATTCTTGAAAAAACCCATATCTGGTCCTTGGGAAATGAACAAAGGCACTTTAATCCCTCAGGGGTGGGGAACCCTCTCCCCCTGCAATCCTGCTCACTCTTCCTTTGGCCAATCCAGCCACCCTCAGCCTCTCCCCTGAGGATATATGCAAGATGATTCAGGTACCAGGACCTATGTTCCCCCAATTGTAGGGGACACAGGGCAAACACACTTGAAGATCCCTCTCACTAGGCTTACAGTTATGGGGCAGACACTCCTTTTTCCTCTGTTCTGTTAGCAGAATCGCAGAGAATTATCCTGACCACTCTTCACAAACTAATCTGCACTTCTGGTCTCTACAACCTTTTCAGCAGAAGCATCACATCCTCCTATGGAAAATAGAAAACCAGGTGGCCAATGGTCTAATGCTGTCAGAACGACCTCCCAATCCATTCAGAGTTCAGACGCCCTTTTGGAACTTTCTCCCGCTTCTCAAGGACCATCCCATCCCTGAGATGTGTCTGGTTATTACAGAGTTTCCATAATGTGAGGAGTTGAGTCACGTGGGGTCCTCTGAGATGTCAGTGACCTGATGTGTCTGCGCATTGAGAATGGACATCTGCTGATGTGCGGATGGTGGTGTCTAGTGTTTGGGTTGTCAGAGGCATCTGTCCATGGTCCTGCCATGGTGTCTGGGCTCAATATCACAGATTCCTCATTCTTGTCTGGCCCCCAAGGCCCTCAGGCCACTTGCTTCCCTCATCACTGCTTTCTTACCTCTTTGTGAGATGGTGGATGCTTGGGAAATCTTATTTTCCTCAGGATTTGTTCTTCCAGCACCATATTGAGCTTAGAGCCCCTGCAAGAAGCTGGCTTTCTTCCTAACCTATAAACTCAGAAGTTAAGCCTCTGCCTCTGTTCCCATATGCCCCCTCAACCATCTGCGATTCCGATCATCCGCCCGTTTCTTTAACCCACCCTGCCTTATCTTCCTGTACCTGCTTCCTCAAAGACATTCATCCATTACTCCATGGTAGACATTTCCAAGCAGTCAGAGAACCCTGCAAATGATTCCATATTCGGCCTAGAAGTCATTCTCCATCCCGTCTGCCTGGCAGTCTGAATGATAAATCATGGCAGACCCAGGAGATGAGACCATCTTGCCATCAAGATGGGAGTTCATGGAGATGGGACCAAAGTGTAGGACATTTAGCAGCCCAGGCTCTGTGCTCAGCCACCACGAGATGCTGATCGAATCCCTGAATTGTTCCTACATCTCAACAGCCTCATTTATAAAATGGAAATTATTATAGAACCCATGTCTCACAAGTCTGTTATGAAGATTAAGAGAGACAGTATCTCAAGTGTGTGGTCTGCCGAATCAATGTCTTCTTCCTCTCTGTGGCTTCCTAGATGCCTGTGGGGCCGGGCTTCCACGTGTCACTTCCTGTCTGTAATACAGAGCACTTAATAACAATCAAAGCAGGGGGTTTTCATGGAGTACAAGATTAGCTAAGGGGAACAGGAAGCCAGGGACTGGGGAAGAATTTAAAATGCCATATTTTTTCATTTTCCTAAATTGGGTTTAAGTATGATGCAGTGTCTGTAGCACATCCTGGGGATACGCATTAGGCTTTGAAACATGACCCAGGCAGATGGCTTCTTTAGAACCATGTAGGCCCGAGTGGAGACCAAATAGGGAAGCATGGCATTGAATATCAGGGATTTGGAATGGCCAAAGTCAAGATCACCCTGCTCCAGTCGGCCCTCTCACACTTGCACTTGCTACTTTGCAAAGGCCCACGAGCACATGCCTGCATAGGGACGGGAAGCTCACTCCTTCCCATCAGATCCCCTTCTGTCCCTGGACAGTTCTGCCTATGAGGAAATTCTTCTTTATTTAAGGAACAAGTCCTTTTTGTGTGCCTTTCTTCGGTTGCCCTTGATTTTAATCCTTGCAACCACTTAGGAAAATTCTCAGTCTGGATGACCCTTTAAGATCAGATAAACAAGACTCTTCAATAAAGTCATCTCTTCATCTCCAATTAAATATCAGGATTCTTTCTCTGTGTTTTGTGTTTGATCTCTTTTTGGTTCCTTTATAGGAACTCAGTGCTCAGGGTGACCTTCATCATTTCTAAATTGAGACCCCCATGAATTGAGTTTTATCTCCATCGATTGGTTCTATCCATTATTGAACACAAAGCAGCTATCACCTCCTTTAATCTGAGTTCTTTACTCCTATTGATGTGGCTTAAATTCTTTTAACATTTTTGACACCTTTGCTCCCCTGACGTGTGCTTCACCTCCTCTTGTTGTAGCCTAAGAATATGTCTGTGATTCCCACAAGCTTGTGTCTGAATGGATTCCAAGTGACGAAGTCCAGTAGCACAGAAGGGACTGTGTGGTCAGATGAACGTGGGTCTAGCATTTCAGTTTTGTCTCGTGACTTGGAACAAGTCACTTAACCCATGCTGGCTTTGATTCCTTATCTGAAAATGGAATAGTACTAGTAAAGACCTCATATGACGGTCATAAGGATTAAGGGGAAAAGCACTGGATTCCGTTCATTGTAAGGCCTCAGTAAATTATTGTCAGAATTAAAGTGAATGTAAATGCTAATGGCTTTCTGAGACTCGGGAGGTACCCCCTTTCCCCATCCCCATCAGGTTTCTGCCTGGTAAGAGAGGAGGCTGTTGTTTGTGGTCTGTTTATGGAGTCACCCTGGGCTGTAATGATTTACTTGCCAATTTGCACACAAGCCAAGCTAGGATTCCAGGGGAATTCTAGCCCCTTGAGCTGAGTCTTGGGAGTCCGCTCCCTTCCCTTCCTCTCCCGGTGTCTCATTTCCATCTACGGAGGAAGGAGAAGTTTGTCCTCCGAATACTCTCTGCGCTCTGGGCTCTACCCATGGAAGATGCCCCATCCATGCTTCCCAAGTGCTCTGCTTCAGAGAGACTTAGAGAGCCGGAGTGATTGGCTTCCAGAACTTGAGGTTAGCACTGGAAGAGTTTTATTTAGAGAAGAATCAGCCCCTTTTTTTTATAACCAATGGCTCTGTTGGGCCTTGCCTACCAGCCAGTTCATCTCTTAGGAATCAGACACACCCCAGTGACAGAATGCTAGAGCAAAGGTGCAGGAATCCTTCTCGAAACTTGTCAGACTGTTCAGCCATTATGCTTTGGGACTCATTTATTCCTTTGGTCAGCCACTTCTTTTCCATAAGCAAACATTTGGCCGACGTCTACAGTTTGCCAGATACAATGCGAGGTATTAAGACAGAAGGACGAATTAGTTGAATTTCCTGGCCATAAGAGGTAGGACTCTGCCAGACTCACGAGGCAGTGCTGTTCTGGACGTTGGTGGAGGGAGACGAGCAGCGTGGGTGGGAGGGAGGCCCAGGGCTTCAGGGTTGATGTGAGCCCTGAAAAGGGGTCTGAGCGTCTTTCCGTCACTGGCCTGACGGGAGGGGGTGCTTGGTGTCAGTGGCAGCAAAGCATGAGCCCCGGGGCTGCTGAGAAGTAACCGTGTGATGCCTCCCGAGTTCTCTTCCTTCTCGGAGCCTCAGGGATTTCAAACCAGACAGGGTGATTGTAGGGGACGGATCAGATGATGCGTGCGTGGTGGCTGGCCCGGGGCGGGGCCATCATGCAGACCTGCCTGGGTGACAGCAGGGGTAGCTTGCCATCACTCACCTGGGCTCACTCGCTTGCCTTCCAGGCTGAGGGACGTGGCGGGGGCACCCCTGATTAGCAGCCGCACGCTCGGCCTGCACTTCCACCCCCGAAGAGGCCTGCACCACCAGGTCCCCGTCATGTTCGACTATTTCCACCTGTCGGTGATCTCGGTGACCATCCACGCGGCCCTGGTGGCTCTGCAGCAGCCCCTGATCAGGTATGAAATTACGCACATGAACGCGGAGGCGTGGGGCGCTGCCCTGGATTTCTCGTCATACACCTTCCACGGTGCAGCTGAGGGGGGCCGGGCTGGCTGGGATTGGTGGGCGCAGACCAGAGGGGCTTCTCCCAGGAGGAGGGTCTAGGCTCTGGGCCTCCCTCGGGGGCAGGGGAGTGGTGGGCGGTGGGCGGCGCGGAGAGGGCATCAGGAGTCCAGGGCGCGTGGGCAGGGAGCCAAGGGGCTGAATCTGCCAACAACGGAGTAGACCTGGCAAGAGTAGATTCGGATCGGACGTGGGCCCTGCACCTGGCTTTGCCTTTTCTAACCGTGCCTTATCTGAGAAGTCACCACGTGTCCCTGAGATGCACAGTCTTCCTCTCTAAACCAGGAGCACTCGTGTCCCGTGCACAGATCTTAGTGGCTCTCAAGCAAGGGTGGTGGCTAAGCGTGGGACAGGGACTCTGTTTTCTGCGCCCCTCCCCAGGTTGCCATGTGTTCAAATGCAAGGCCACCCATATGGCCCTGTGTTCACCCTGTCAGTGAAGCCCTGTGATGCACCGAGGCTTAATGCATCCTCAAGAGGGGGCTACAGAGCTGGCAACGGTGAGCATGTTCCTCCTGTGCCTGGCATGGCCTGCTTTGTGCACCAGGTCACTTCCTAACCTTGCCCGTGCACATGGGCACGAGGTGGTCATGCGTGCAAAGGGACAGTCAAGGATAGAATCTTGTGATGTGGAGTCTCGGGAAGGAACTAACGTTCCAGTGCCCCTTTTAAGGAGAAATTCTCACTGCTGGTGGTTAATATGCATGAGACTCCAGTCCCCACTGATGGTTGGGTAAGAGCTTGGCTCCGATCACCTGCTGGGGTCAGCGACTAGGAAAGGAGCCGGGATCCTGGCCAGCTGACGGGGCCCGCAGATGCTGTTCCTGGAGGCCTTTACCCAGTCCCCGTGCCCCTCAGCCGAGCCCCACCCCAGGCTCTGCTTGCTGTGGGGGCTAATTCAGACACTGATCTGAATGGTGGACAGGATGGATATATATGTTCAATCAACCATAATCCCCAAACTGAGAAGTGTCATCCAGAGATAAAGACTAAGTGGGCTAAGGAGCATGGTGAGAAGTTTCTGAAAGAAAGGGTGCATTGCATACACTGGGCCTTGAGCAGTGTAGGGTTTTGACGTAGGGAGAGCCCTTGGGGACTTAGCTCAGAGCCCATGAAAGGAGCCAAGGGCACTGAGGGTGGAGGGGGCTGGCATCATGGGCTGTGCGTGTGCCATGCCTGGCCTCCAGCGCTCCGCTGGCAATGTGGACATTCTCCTGCCCATCTAGGGTCGAGCTCCTCCAGACTGGGCCCTGAAAAAGGAGACACCCCTGTAAGGAAGACCATGGGAATATTCATTGTTCTTTCTCAATCGCTATATCGAGGGCCTGCTGTGCCCCAGGACCAGTGTTAGGGTATGCACAGTATATCCCACAGGGGCAGCTAAGGAGATGCTGCGATAGACTTCCTTGTCTGCATTTATGGTGTTATTATACGCCAAGTGCTGCTCAGAGTTTGGCAGAAAATATTAACAGCAATCATAGGTATAATCAAAGGAAAGCAGACCTGAATTTGGGGAATTGCAGGAAAAATAGAATCCAGAAAGGGGGGGCGGGCATGAGGATCCTGCAGAGATATTCCCTGGCTGTGTGCTCGCTCTGAGGCTTGGCAAAAAGTGGCCTTGATGCAGACTTCAGGACACAGTCTGCCGTCAGTGACACGGGGCTGATGGCGGGAGGTGGTGTCCTATGAGTGGCTGGCTGTCACCTGCTGGAAGTGAGGTGATAGCCACGCCCTCCCCCCTCCCCCGTCCCCTGCCCCGGGCCCCCCAGCGCTGGGCCCAGGGTAGGAAAGAGGAGTGTCCTGCAGGTGGTTCTGGGGCCTGAGACTGAGCTGTTGTGCCTCAGCTGGAGTCAGACCCGTCCTCTTGTCTGCAGCCACCAGGTAATTCCTGGGGGTCCTCGGAGTGATGTGTAACCGCTCTAGACATCTGTTTCAACATTGAAGTAATAAGGAAGGAGAAGGAAGGGAGGGAGGGAACTTACGAAATGGGCAGGGATATTAATCCAGCAGAGATGAACAGAGTGCAGTGAGATGAAGTTCATCGTCTATGCTGCACATGGTGACCATGTGCTTGCTTAGTGGTGGGTGGCCTAAGATTGACCCATTTCTGGAAAGGCCAAGCCAGGAAGCTCTGAGATGAGCAGATCAGATCTGGGACCTTAAGAGGCTTAGAGTTTGGCAGGGCAGAAACATATGTAAGTAATTCTAGTTCAGCAAGTGAACCATCCTGGGAGTGGGAATGTGATGGAGGGTGGGGTTGAACTGTTGGCTTTGGGGTCAGAGGGATCTATTCTGAGCCCCCTGCTGAGTGAGCGCGTTAGCTCCAGCACATGACTTAAGCTCCCCGAGTTTCTGTTGCAGTTTGTGCGGGAAGGTTATTAGAAGGAGTAAATGAGATAGCACACGTAAACCCTTGGCCATGCATTCCGTTGATTAATATTTATGCAGCGCCCGCCATGTGCACATCTCGGGGTCCGATCTCGGCCTCATGTCTAGCACAGTGAGAAATAAATTTGGAAGGATAAAGGTCTCATTTAGCAGTGTAATGAATGACACATTGAGGAATTGAAAATCCATTGATTGTTTAAGAAGGGGGCATTGAAGGACATGAGCAGAAGAATCACCCAGTAAGACCTGTGTTTTGTAAAGATCCCTCCTGCGGCCAGAGTCGGCTGGCCTGGAAGCGGTATCAGGGTGGAGACAAGAGCCAGGGTCCAGCTAGGAGCTAAGTGTCCATGTTGCCCAAGATGGCTGTGAAAAGCCATCTTCCTGCCGCCGGGAGCCCTGATACTCTCTAACCAGGATTTGGGACCTGGAAACTCCTCGTAGAAAACTTAACCTTCTGATGGAAACAGCTCCTTGCAAATCGAATGGAGTGCACAGAGATATTCAGCGTCAGAGCCTGGCTTCTCCAGGGATGGCAGTTAAAATACAACTGTCTTTTGTTCTCTGGGTTTTATAGGAAGGATTTCTGTTAGTTACCTCACAGTGGCTGGGAACAAAGGCAACCCTTTAAAATGATGGGGAAACACCTGTCAAATGGGGCAAGTTCTGGTTTTTCCAGAAAAGTGAGTTTCCCAGCATTCCTCAAGTCCAATCAGGAAGGAGCAGGTGAGAAATTAAAATTTAACCTCAAAAGACCTTCCGCCTTTCCTGAAACACCCTCAAGAAGAGACTCCAGTGTTTCAGCCTTAAATGGGGCAGGTGGATACCACTGGGGGGATTCAGATCCTCTGGAAGAGTCGTCAAGGCCACAGTTCCGGAAAATAGCTAGTGATTCCAGTTACTAACTTGCGGTCTGCCCCCGAATATGCCGTGAGCATCGCTGCTCATGCACATGTTCTGTGTTTTCCTGCAATGTTCCTTTGATCCAGTTGTAGCCAAAGTGTACCCTTGCTTTAAATTGCAGTTCTGGCTCAGTCGGTTAAGCGTCCGACTTCGGCTCAGGTCATGACCTCATGGTTCATGAGTTCGAGCCCCGCGTCGGGCTCTGTGCTGACAGCTCGGAGCCTGGAACCCGTTTCGGATTCTGTGTCTCCCTCTCTCTCTGCCCCTCTCCTGCTCACACTCTGTCTCTGTTTCTCTGTCTCTCTCAAAAATAAATAAAGGTCAAAAAATTTAAAAAAATCGCAGTAAACAAATCAGAGTAATGACTATATTCTATTCGATTAGGTGTGTGTTATTAGCAGCGGTGGCTACATAAAGATAATAATGATTGTGTAAGGTTTTGTTGTATTTGTGGTGTCATCGACATCAGCTGGAGCCTTTATCGAATGACTGCTGTTTGTCTGACACTGCACTTGAAGCCACGTTGAGCCAGTCTCACAGAATCCTCAGAGGCCCCAGTGAAGGTGCTGGTGTCAGCTTGCCCGGCATAAAAGCTGTCCCCTCCCCATGTCATGGAGCTTATGGGCACTGTCACCGGGCTCCCAGTCTGGACAGACCAGCCTGGATGGCGGCCCCTGACCCCTGGGCCGTGCTCTATCGCTGACCCCTCGACTATCCCTCCTCCCCCCTGGTTTGCTTTATAAACTGCTCTCCAGTGCGCCCTGTTCTGAGTTCACCTTCGTGGTATCCCCTCTACCTCCCTCTCTATGCAAAATGTCTTCACAGAGAGGGGGCTGGGCCTCCATCGTCTTGCCACCTGCCACCTGACTCCTGCCAGGCCTGTGGCGCTCACCGGATACATGTTTGAATACATGAATTAAACGTATCATATTAACTTTATTTCCCGTCAGGGCGTGAAGCAGGGATGTGGGTCGCTTGGACTGGATCCTTCCAGGGAGATTCCTTGAGTACCTGTGATGCTCTCGCTCTTCTACAGGACAAATGGAGGCTCAGGGAGGGGAAGGGTTGAAGGAGCTCACCCCAGACTGTGCCCCGAAGGGAGCAGACACAGGACTCAGACAGTAGCAGGTGGAGCCCCCGTCCTTCTGTCCCTCTGGTCCTGGGGCCTTGGAGCTGTGCCTCGGTGTCTTTCGGCAGGTGCACGGTTGGCCTTTCCGGGCATGTTCGTGTTCACAGAGCAGGTTGTGTGCTGTCTTCGCTTCCCAGGATCGCGTGCCGGGTGCACCCCTTGTCAGGCCGGCATCCTGAGGGGCAAACTGCTCCTTCTAAGTGGCTTATCTCGCCGTGTCCCACTGACAGCCCGGAGGGGCAGAGCCAACCTCACCATCGCTTTCTTCACACTGTTTCTCCCTCTTCAATCCCCCGCCTTTCAGTTTTACCCGTCCGGGAAGAGGGTCCTGGCTTGGTAAAGGCGGCCCAGACACGGGACCGGAGCAGTCCAGCCTCTCTCTGGAGAACCTGGTCTTCGGAGCTGGGTACTGCAAGCCGACTTCCTCGGAGGTAAGGTCCACACAGGACGTGGCCCCGGGGTCAGATGCAGCTTCGCAGGGGTGCGTGTGGGCCCCTTCCTCTCACCCGTCCGTCCGTTCCTTCCTTTCTGTGAAACATATTCCTCATGACGGACCCTGGGGTGGACACTGTAGGGTCCTCTTCTGGGCGGTCCCTTGCGAGGGCACGCGGTGAGCGGCTTCCCCCGGACGACATGGTAACCTGGACAGCCCGTCGGCCGTGAGCCCCTGTCAACGCCCGCCTCCGTCTCCCACTTGCTCACTTCTCTGAGCCTCAGTTTCCCCCCTTGAAGAGTGGACTCACAAAGATTCAGTAATCTTCTGGGGTTGTGTGTGGAGCCATCGGTGCGACGAGTGTGAAGGTCCTAGTCCAGTGCTGGTATTCAGTAGGCGCTCAATAAATATGCACATCCTGACCGTTCCCTTCTTCCTTCTTCCCAGTCAACTCCCGTCATTACCTCTCTGTGAGGCGCAGGGCTTTGGCCACACTCAGGGTCGCTGTGCCCGGACTTCTCCTGAGCCAACACGTCATTACGTTTGTGAGGGACTTGCTCAGAAATAACCAGCCTGCATTCGAGACGGATGGAGGGAGGGGCAGATGATAGTATTTCCAACTAGCAGTGACATATTTATGTAGACACAATATATATAAAGAGATCTGTTGAAAAGAATTGGCTCATGTGATGATGGAGGCTGAGGCATCCTCATGACCCATCCCTGCAAGCCGAGGACCCGGGAGAGAGCCAGTGGGGGGCTCCGGTCTGAGCTCAAGTGGGCAGGCAGGAGAACGCGGGTGTCCCAGTTGGAAGGCAGGCAGGGAAAGGACATTCTCTCACTGTCCCCTTTTGTTCTGCATTTTCTTAGCCGGTCAGCTGATGCCGCCCACCTCGGGAGGGCGATCGGCATGAACTCGGTCCGCTGACTCAGGTCAGTCTCCTCCAGAAACCCTCACGGAGACAGCCGAGATAAAGTTTTACATGGTGTCTGGGCACCCGGTAGCCCGTCAGGTTGCCCCAGTGAGCTGTCACACAGTCCACAGTAGAAGTGTGGAAGTCTGCCTACCCAGACACGAAAGAGGCACCCCCTTGTCCCGTGCAGCCCTGCCCCCTCCTCACATATCCGGCTCTGCTGGCTCTCCTGTGACATCACCTCTCCCTGCCTGTGGCCCAGCCAGGAGGCTTGGCCGCAAAGGTGGCTGAGCCATGCGTTTCTCCATCTGGTCCCAGCCGCGGTGTCTCGTGTTCTCACGATGCAAGGAGCTGAGGAGAGAGCTTCTGAGACCCTCCTGAGGGGCAGGGGACCCAGACCCGGGGCAGGGTTCTGTGCCCAGGAACGAGCAGCCTTTAAAGCCAGATAGAACTTCCTCGGAGGTGGGCTCCAAACACTTGTAGATGCCACCGAGCCTCGAGGCACCAGTGTCCTCAGCGTTGACACTGGACCCAGCAGATAGTAGCAAGGGGGGTGGGAGTTTGGGACTTCCTGCTCCCTCTGCGTATCCCCAAGGCCAGGCACTGACCCTCCATCGTTAGTGGGTGCTGTGTGCGTCCCGTGGATCAGCCCCAGCCCCCTGCTGTAGGCCCAGCCCCTCTCCAGACTCCTGATGGGTAGACCGAGGCCTTCGTTGTGACCACGTCACAGAGCCAGGGCCGCTTCCCCCTCAGCCAACTTCTCACTCGCCCGCATGTGCCTCCCCAGAGGATCTACCTGAAAATCTCCAGCTCAGACCATTTCCCAGGTAATGTGGTGTAGGACGTTAGGGAATGTCAGAGATCGGTTCAAAACATTTTTGACACATGTTCCAAGACAAGGGCCTTTTCTAGGTCCACGGGAACACGTGGGGATGATTATGCTACAGCATCTCCCAGAGGGAACTCTTATGCATATCCTCTGATGCCTTGTTCAGATGCCACCACCTCTGAGAAGCACTCTCTGATTTCCTAGGAGGAAGTTCTCTGTCCCAAATGTTCCCTCCGTGGTTGGCTCTAGGCATCTCTGTCTCTCCTCCGCCTGATTCCGAGCGGCTGCGGATAGAGGCCAACTCACTCAGCAGCACATCCCTGGGCCCAGCACCGTGTGGGGCTGCCCCTGGAGACTGTTCAGAACCCTGGACCTGGGACGGGCTGGGGCGGGGGACACGGACTCTGCCGCATCCGAGAAGCCGAGCATGACCCAGCCAGATCTCTGCCTTTGACACGGTGTGACATGGGGGAGAGAAGATTATGGTGTCAGGCACCTGCCACGCTCCCCAACGCCATGTGACTTGAGGGCGTTCATTCACCCTTGCAAACTCAGGTTCTCAACTTGAGAAAGGGATAATACCTGCTTTTAGAGAGGATTTCAGGAGTTAATATGTATAAAGACTACAAAAATAGACTCATAGCAGGAACATGATACAGTATAGTTTTTTCTTCCCCTTTCCGTTTCTTTTCTTGGCTATTTTTGGGGATGTGTGTCAAAGAAGACATCCCTGTCTTGTACAAGAGTCAGATAAAATAGCTTATTTGTGGGTACTCAGCAGTGAACTTGCTCATGGAGCTTAGCTCAATGGGTTATTTTCGGGACCTGATTCTTTCCCTGTGTATTTTCCATTTGGGTCCCATCCAATTATGCGGGCTCAGTGCTGCGCACCCACCCTGTGCCTTCCCACCAGGCAAGGGCTGCTGAGCAGAGAACAAAATCCACTCCCCCTGCCTCCCCTAGGAACGGTGCATCCAAATCCCCAGGAAGCCCAGTACATTAGCAAATAACATGGGGATCCACGAAGATTGCAGCATCAGCTGAAAGGATTAGAGACCAGGTGTTGCCTTCAAAATAAGCCTTTCTGTGCAGAGACGTTTGCAGAAGCTAGAGCGTTATAGCAGAATGAGTTGACTGCATGAAACATCATGGGTCCCTTTCCCAACAGCCGGGCCCCTCCCTCCCTCCCTCCCTGTGTGCACCCCGGCTCTTTCCTCTTTCCCAGCTCCAGGCGGCTGGTGCTTCAGATTAGAGTTGGAGCTCCCATCCCCTCCCCATCGAGAGCCCGGCAAGCTCTGCCCGAGGGGAATTATTTTGCCTCTCTGATTTGCGGCTTATCTGTCAAAAAGGGACACTAATGCCTGCCTTGCAGGGTTGCTGAGAAGATTAAATGAAATAAGCATGTAAGAGCCTGGAGCGTAAAGCCCAGCACAAAATGCTCAGTAAAACCCTCTGTTGGATTATTTTTCTTTTAGTTTATCCACATAATTAAATCGAACGTTCCTCCAAGAGCCCCAGTGTGGTCTTGTGGGTAGGACATTGAACGAAGGGTCTTAGGTGTGGTTTTGTTCTTGGCTTTGGCACTAACCTGCTGTGTGACCTTGAGTCAGATCATTGCCCTCTCTGGGTCTCAGTTTCCTCATGTGTAAAAGAGGATTGGACAAGATGATGCTGGAGGCCCCCTTTAGTCCTTTCTCTGCTATCTTCCCTGTGATATCCCTGTCACTGCCTGGTGCAGTTGGGGACGTTTGACACATACTTGACTTATTAGTCCAGATTCTCCAGAGAAACGGAACCAGTAGGATGTGTGTATGTGTACACACACGCACACACACACACACGCATGCACAGATCGATGCTAAGGGAGTGTTTCATGCTTTTCTGGAGGCTGTCAAATCTGAAATCTGCAGGTTAGTTCAGCAGTCTGGAAACACGATAGGAGTTGCAGTTTGAGCCCAAAGGCAGTCTGCTGACCAAATGACCAAATCCTTTCTTCTTGGTGGCAGGGGGTGGTCAGTCTTTCTTTTAAGACCGTCAGCTGATGAGGTGAGGCCCACCCACGCCATGGAGGAAAATCTGCTTTGCTCGGAGTCTAATGACTTAAATGCTCACCTCATCTAAAACATACCTTCACAGAAACACCTAGGATAATGCTTGGCTGAGGAGCTGGGTACTGTGGCCTGGCAAGATTGGCACGTAAGATCTGCGGTCACACTTAATAAAGTGCTCAGGATCAGGAATCCACTTCTCGAAACCAGGATAATCCCTTTCTCCCGCCAGGGATGCTGCGCACTCCCAGCGTCGCTGAGATCAGTGGTGTTGTTCCACTGCCCGGGGAGAGGATGGCAGCCTGGTGGATGAGCACAGGCCGTAGGGTGTCCTGGTCCTCAGAGCTCAGCCTCCGTGGGCAGGAGCATCGGTACATCATGTGCTCATCCATCAGTCACATGCTTAGTCCCGACTAGGTGTCGGCCTCCCCATGTGCCGCAGGGGCCCAAATGGATGCACCTTGGCCTCTTCCTCGGTGGGTCGTGGGATCTAGTGCATGAGGCAAAGCAGTAATCGAAGCTTTAAAAATTCCTCAATAGCGTGTAAAGTATGATGCCGATCATTTCGCATTGAGTTTTTGAACACCTGTTCCGTGAAGCCGTGGACGCCCAAGGGCTCCGTCAGTTTCACCAGCCACCGTGTGGGATTTCCTTTTGCAGGTGAAGAAGCCGGGACACAGGTTTAGTTCTGTGTCTACAGTCATAGGACTGGGCAGCCTCTTGCCACGGCCCTGCCCGGTCAGTCTGCTGCTTCGCAGGGCTGGGTGTGGTCTTTCTGTGTCCACGGCGTGTGCCTGATACAGCACGTGTGCTCAGGAGACCTTTGTTGAACGAGCACC
Organism: Acinonyx jubatus; assembly: GCF_027475565.1. Classification (NCBI taxonomy): domain Eukaryota; kingdom Metazoa; phylum Chordata; class Mammalia; order Carnivora; family Felidae; genus Acinonyx; species Acinonyx jubatus. Next base: position 5,043,276 of record NC_069394.1, read on the forward strand.
TGTCGGAAACCGTGGAATCCGAGAACATCTGAATGCCAGAAGATAAAAGCCCTTGTGAGTAGACGTTAGGCATTTAACTTTCCAACAGATGTGTTCCACCCGATGCTTTGAGCCTCCCTGGCCCCTGGCTCACCTGTGGAAATCACAGAAGCCGTGCTGGGGGGGGGGGGGGGTAACTTGTGCTCTGCCGGAGCAGATGAACACATCTGAGACGAATGTGTTGGCCACCAAAGTGAAATCCCTCCATGCTCATGTGACGTAGAACATACTTTCCAGACCCAGGAGTGTGTCATTGAGAGAATATTCCAGACTGTGGCTCTGGGGCCACTTTCCTACTAAGTCAGGTGGCAGAGGGTTGTAAACCAGCATCTTCCTGGAAAGGAGTGATGCTCCCAAAGCACACGTATACAAAGTGCTGAGCTTTACAAAGCCTTACACGCCAAGCCTTGTGGCATGACAGCCCCTTGCTGGAGGCAGGCATATGTCTGCAAGGGCTGGGTGGGGTGGAAACCGAGGCACAGGGCTGATCTCCAGGCAAAAGTCTCCCACCTCCTATATATGCCCTTCTTCCTACTCTTCTGCTTCCACTTTTATTGGGCGCTTTGTACTTCACCCTTGCTTTAAATTCGCCCTTGTTATTGTAAACATCCTTGTATCCCTTTCGCGAGCATCCGGAGTCCCACGGCTAAGGCATGGACGTTCATTATTGCTGTTAATGCACCATCATATTGCCTCTCGACTGCGATGCGTCTCCATGAGCAGAGATGCTGCTGTCAGTCTATTCACTCATCAGATATTTATCAAGCACCTACCATGTCTCAGAGACCGGGCAAGGGGTTGGGGACACCATGCTAATGGGAATGTCAGCCTCAGCCCCCACCTGGTGGGGCATCTTCCTTTCTGTAGCCCCCGGCACCCATTCGAGGTGCTGGTCACTGCAGGTGCTCAGTTAGTGTTGGATGTAGGTGAGGTAAGCTGGTGCACCATGAGGTTCTTGGTTACATATGAGGGGTGACCACAGCCGACGTAGCCCTCAGACATAGTAGGTCCAGTACCCAGGACCCAGGGCCCATAATACTTTGGGGGCCAATGGAATGTTTTAATGTCTTGTAAAATCAAAACATATATATGCATACACACACATATGCATCTACCTGTATCTACATATGTGCATGTATATATGTAATTATGTCATTCCAATCCTGAAAATAAAATTTTAAATATATTTTCTATTTTCTAACAGATGAAAAGTCCCAGTCCCCAGCAAAGGCATAATCTGGCTCTGGGGACAATTACTATTAGCTTAGCTTTCATTTTTACTTCCTGATTACAGACACAAGAAAGCACAGCCCGGTAAACCCAGATGTTCTCCCCGAGGTGGACAGGTGCACACTTAGCACTGAGCTTTCTGTTTAGCCCCGTGCTTTGTCAAAGCTCATCACACCAGTGTGATGCCCGCCTGGGGAGTGGGCTGTACAAGCATTTGTGTAGGGATGAGCACAGACGACTTTGCAGTCCGTGGACGCCATGTTCTAAGGTTAACTACCTGGGGACGAATCCGACGTCATCAGGAAAACACAATCGTTATAGAAAGAAAAACATGTTTCACAGTTTTAAAAATTGTGTTGAATGATGTCTGCTATTTCAGGAATTAAGATGCCAAGCACTGTTGTACTCGCCCTCTGTGCTAAAATTAAATAGTTTATAACGTTGCAAAACAAATAGTAAATTGCTATCTGGTGCACAGCCGTGATGGGCTTTGACTCTCTGGTGGGTTGCATTCATCTGTGTATGAATCCAGCGAAAATTCCATGGGTCATTTCCACAAAAGAATATAAATCCGTGAAAGTGGACTTTTCATGCAAAAGTCTACAGTATTGCTTATTTATGCACAACACTTTTCATTGGCGAAAACCACCGTTTTTCCTCGTCTCCTGCCTTCGGAAGCCTTCCTCCTCTCCCGAGTTTCTAGGCACGGTGGGAGGTCACATGGCAAGGACGAGGCAGAGCAGTGTTCTCAGCATCCAGTGTGACAGACACCCAGTCAGCACATACTGACTGATTACAAGGCCAGGGGGCAGCACGGCGCACAGGCGAGAACACTGGATTTGAGACGGACCCCTGGCAGGGCTAAGGTCAGGTTCATCCGTGGATTACCTGTGAGAGCTTGGCAGGTCATTTGACCACTCTGAGCCTCTGTTTCTTCTTCTTTTCTTAAGGGGAGAGTGAAATGTGTTCACCCTGTAAGGTTTGCCTGGGACTCAGGAGGGGAAAGATATTTCCCCCTTTGAGTATCCCTGTCTCCCCTCCTGTTCTTCCTCCTACCCAGGGACGGTGTCATGGTGTCACCAAATGTCACACTTACCTTTTAATGTAATTATGTCTGTGAGATGTGCTGAGCACTTACTCATCTTAGGCTCTGTGCTGAGCATTTTTACTGTGCTTCCTCGTGGCTCCTGGAATAGATTCATATTATAGAGGTAAGGAAACTAAAGGTCTAGTAACTTCATAGTTGCCCAACACTAGGCAGCTGGTCCCCGGCGGGGCCAGGATACATGCCCAGGTCCCACTGCATCCAGCCAAATTACTTCCACTTGCCGTCTCCTAGAACCCTCCCAGTAGGTGGACAGCCGTGTCCCCCACCTTCACCACCTAGTGCCGGGCAGGTGGCAACAGCTGTCTCTGTAACCAGTGCCTCTATGATGTTTCCTCCTTTTCGTGGTTGAGGATCCTGAGTCTAAGCCATGCCTTGTCTTCTCATTAAGGCAGCGGTCATGTTGGAGCACCCGGGTGGCTCAGTCGGTTAAGTGTCTGACTCTTGATCTCAGCTCAGGGCTTGATCTCAGGGTTGTGAATTCAAGCCCTGCATTGGGCTCCAGGGTGGATGTGAAGCCTACTTAGGAAAAAAAAAAGCGGTTATATTTAACATTGAGGTGGGCAGAGTGGAGCGATGGTCAACAAATCAGCCCCAATTCTATCCTCGTGGAATTTGCAGTTTAGGCAGAAAAAGGAAGGAGATTGAAAAACTAATCTCATAGGAGATAGATGCTAACAAAGAATTCATCTGCAGTGCTCTAGCTGGCTGGAGCACACAAGAGAGGGGCCCACCCCCCAGGGTGATTGACAGAGGGCTTCCCAGAGAGAGGGACTTTAAGCAGGGAACAGGACGCAGGACTCTGAATCTAGATCCGTCTCTTGCCATGGACTAGTAGTTTCCTAAATCCTCTGTCTTCCGAAAGCAGACATTAGTAGGGGCCTTCCAAATCATTTGGCCCATCATTTTTTAGAGAGAGTCGTTTCCTTGCAACTTCATTTATTGCTTCATTTACCATGTGTTCGCAGGGTACTTATTTTGGTTGTGCTCATGTTGGAGTGGACAGACACGGCCCTGAGAGACATGTGGACTCTAGACAGGAGCTCCCGGTGCAGGGAATCAGGCCTCATGCTGGTCTGCTAGTGAAGCACAAAACAGGGCCGGGTGCTCGAGACTGGGACACAGTCCGGAAGCACTTCCCAGAGTGAAAGAGCTCTTGTCTGAATCAAAATGAGTGATTGTCAGCTGTGGAATGTCAAGGGGTGGGGAAAGGTGAGGAAAAGTAGCATCGAGGCCCAGGGCAGTGAGGGAAAGGGTGTGGCACATCTGGGGACTCCAGGGAGGCAGGGTGACCAGACCTGGGGCTGGGAAGGTCACCAGTGGCCCGATCACTGGGGACTCTGTAAACCTGGTTAGTCATGACAGTACCACATGCGGGGGATTGGCATGATGGGATGAGTTGTCATTCTCGCCGCTCTGGACAGGATTGATGGAAGGAGGTAGGGCTGGGGCAGAATCCGCAAGAGCCTGGAGTGGAGGCCTGGACCATGTAGAGGTGAGGTGAGCAGAGTAGAGAGATGGATGGATGTCATAGCTGCAACTGAGGTAGAATGGAAGGAACTTGAAGAATCGACCTATTTGGTAGCTGTGTGTCATGGGTCATAAAGGGCTCTGCTGTGAGCTAGCTTCCTAGTAAGGAGATTTGGCACACTTGATTCACACTAAAGTGTCAGTGGCTGAAATCATCCATTGTGGGTGACCTTGATTTAGGCATTTACATTTTTTAATTTATTTTTGAGAGACGAGAGAGAGAGAGAGAGAGAGAGAGAGAGAGAGAGAGAGAGAGCATGAGCACAAGTGAGGGAGGGGCAGAGAGAGAGAGAGAGAGAGGGAGACATAGAATCCAAAGTAGGCTCCAGGCTCCGAGCTGGCATTGCAGAGTCGACTCAGGGCTCGAACCCATGAACTATGAGATGATGTTGAGGCCGGATGTGTGTTCTGTATTTGAGCCTTCATTTGATAAACATCTTATTGCGTATCTAACCTGCACTTCATGCAAGACTCTGGGAGTTTAGCTAGGAGCAAGGTATACGTGCAAGAAAACGCACCAATCTCTACTTAATCATAGTGTCTTGGATGCAAAGGAGCTGCTCTTATGGGGCCCCTGACCTGGTCTGTGATATGGGGGAGCTTCCTTGAGCAAGGGGAATTCAGGCTGTGACGTGAAGGATGAGACATAGCCGGAAGTGGGGGGGGGGGACGTAGGGCTGCCATGTACAGTTGTGTAAGTTGTATGCTCCACAAAGGCCCCTGGTGGAGGAGGTGGGTTGGGACTGAAATCCCGCCCACTTTCCACTTGCCAAGCCAAGCATCAGTAGGGCAAGGGAGCTTCCCTCTCTCCCATTGATCCACCAGCAGGGAAACTCATTCTGGTTGGCACAGAGGCAACCCATGGACAAAGAGTGGCGAGAAAGAGGAAGAACATTTGAGCTGCGTGTACTGTGGCAAAGACCCTGGGCTGGGACAAGGTGTGGTGATGCTGTTGCAGTCCCTGGGCTGGCACCCAGTGACTGAGAGGGGGAGGGATATGAGTGAGGCTCTGGGGGTGGGGAGGGAGCTGTCACTTGCAGGAACCTGCAGCCTGTGTGCGGAGGGTAGCAGGGCTGACGTCCCAGCACGACTGTGATGAGCGAGTATGGCACGGGTGTGAGGCACCCAGACGGTGTTCTGCAGCCCCCCAGCAGCCTCACTTGCAGCACCCGCTCTCTGCGCAGGGTCATTGGGCTCCAGCCACCACCATACCATGAACGCAGCTTTCCTAGGAAGGGATTGCTCAGGGAGGGAACAGAAGGAGAATCACAAAGGCCTTGGCAGGTGTTGGATCTGACTCTTGTCCAGTGTTGTGTGTGAATTTGAAAACCAGGTCCGAACATAAAACACTGCCCTCTGAATGTGTGTCCAGAATCTCTGAGCCAGTTCCTGCTGAATGGCAAGAGCCCATAACTGACTGTAACTAGAATATCGGTAATTCGTTTGGTTCTTTCTTGCCGTCTAGCTGGGTGGGTATCTACCAGTGGATGTCTTGATGTCGTGGAGAATGCCTTTCCTAGTTAACGGAGTCTTGATGGAAGGGATGCTGACGTGGGAGCCAGGATTTCGAGACTCTAGGACCATTTCCCCCCAGAGTGTGCACTGTGACCCCGGCAGACACACCCCGAGCATTTGGCTTGACTCAGGAGATGCAGAGCACTGGCGTGTGGGTGGAGAGAGTGTGAAGTCATTGAGGAACCGTCCCCATGTGCCCTGAACACCTACAGTTAGTTAAACTATAAGGCTAGGCTTTGGGGTGCCTGAGTGGCTCAGTCAGTTAAGCGTCCCGCTCTTGACTGCAGCTCAGGTCATGATCTCACGGTTCATGGGATTGAACCTCACATCGGGCTCTGCACTGACAGAGCACAACCGGCTTGGGATTCTCTCCTCTCTCTCCACCCCTCTCCCACTCATGCTTTTTCAAAAAGAAGTGAACTTTAAGAAGGAAACCACGAGGCTCTAGTCAATGATGTAGGGATGTAGGTGATATAAGCCTCTTCTCCTTACTCTCCAAGCATCTTGCTTGATGCTCCGGGCTTCCTTTCTTCTGTGGTGACCTGGGGAGTCATGTGTTTGGGACAGCAGTGGCACAGAACAAAAGAACCAGGATAGGGAGACATCGTTTGGGGGAGAGCCACACAGGAGATCCGCTGACCTGTATCAGACTTGAGAAAGACAAACACACAAACTTAAAAATGTTAAGTAACTGAGATTTATGGATTGCTTGTCGCAGCAGTTAGTGTTACTTAAGAAAAAATGTTTCTTTCGATGGTCTAGCCTTATCAGAAAGCTAAAAGCATGGCCTCGACCTTAGCAATCAGGGATCTGGAAATGGAGACTCAGCTATCAGAGGATGGGCACACGAGGACCTGTGTTACTCAGAGGCAGGACATGGGGTAAACTGTCACCTCTGAGGACTTGGAAGGGAGACTGAAGGCCGTCTGAGCTGTGTCTGGGGCAGGTCCTCAGCCTCGGCACTGTTGACACTTTGGGACATTTAGGGAAAGTCCATGCAGAAATTTGGGGCCCGGCAGAGCTGGAAAAGCCTACTTCTTTTGGAACAAAAACACTGAAGTTATTTTAAAACTAAAAAAACAAACACAAGAAAACTTTGACAGAGCCCAAGAAAACTTCTCTGTTGAATAAAGTGGCTTGAGGCAAACAGCAGATTCTCCTACATGAATTCTCCTACATATCGACCCAGAAAACTTCAAGGCAGCTTCTATTTACTTTCTATAGAGACCTGGGGGGGGGGGGAATAAAGAAATGCAGCAGACTTAAGGGCACGGGGACGAGACTGGAAACAAATAGATTGACAGCCTACTAAATTTTGAAGAAAATGGTGTTGTAGAAGAAACCACAGACTTAGACTGGAAGACTGATTGGCTATTTGGGGCTAATGTCAACCCGTGGGCCTCCAACCCGTGGGCCTCTTGCTGGAGAGCAAGAGGTAGGCTTTGAACGCTGTCTGTCCCCCAGGGACTGTGCTCCCTTCCACCCAGCCTCCCGGGAGGCGGACCCAGGGACCGCGAGCTGCATGGACCCAGGGAGATGGACCAAGGAGTTCTACCAGTAGTGAAATTTGTGCCTCATCACGAAACCTACAGACCTATGTCTGCGGTGGGTTCCCCACTCTCCTCCATCCCTAATGGGAATGTCCATGTCAGTTTCTCCTTCCCACTCCTACCGTTGCCCGTTGTGAAGGGCAGTTCATTTATATTCTTAGGTCTTTGGTTGTTGGACCAGTAAGAACCATATCAGACCCAGTGTCCACACTGCCTCCCCCCCCCCAAAATCCGACAGCTGGAAGGCGAGGCAGTGAACACCTGTGACCAGGGCTGCCCCCCTTGCACGAGGGTGTGGCAGGTGTAGGAAGAAGAGGGGAGCAGGGTTGGTGATCAGAATGACAGTGGTGGCCGACTGGCTGTACCTCCCCAGTCCCATTTCATTTAATATGCACGTGTGAAGATGTTTTGCCAGGCCTCCCTTGCGGTTAGTTGAGGGCCGTATGCCTGGGTTAGAGCCAGTGGAATCCCTGAGTATTTTCCCTTAAAAATATTGTGTGATGCTTGAGGTTATCTGTTCATTCTGTGGTGCCTCTGAAGAGTGTATGTCAAAGTTGGGAGTGGCACAAGATGGGAGGACCCTGGATCCCTGAGTCTCTGCTTCTAGGAACACTGCCCACAGCACTGCTAACCCACAGTGGCCTTTGTGTGAGTGATAACTCACTGAGAGCTCAGGGTTATTTGTTATTGCAGCGCTATACCAAAGACGAGAAGTCTGATGCACAACACCTGTTTAGAGACTGTAGTGTGGTCTTGAGATCCAGGATGCTTGGTGGGGTTTAGTGGAAGATGGGCCTGATCACGAGAGGTCTCCAACGTCTGGTTCAGACGTCCTCAGTGATTCCTTTAGACCCAGTTTCTAGCAGGCCCGGTGTCTAGGCTACCAAAGGAGGGACACACAGCAGGTGTAATGCAGGAAGAGAGCACACAGGATGTGAACTCAGTGACCCTCTTAAGTGATTTCCCCCAGTGATGAGAACACCCAGCAACGGACCGACTGGCTATTCGGCGACAGCGTTGCCAAGGTCTGGGCGAGTGTGCTGTGCACGTGGATACACATGGGAGCACTTACACAGGCACAGGCAGGTATGTTTGCAGGAGAAATGAAGCAGTTTCCACAAAAGTAGCTGTGTTCTGTCTTGAACGCGGCGAGCAGAGGACCAGGATAGTGCACACCTGTTTCTCCCTCCTCGGTCTAAGCCGCTAGCTGGCCCAGGCAGGGCAGATGGGCCGCCCGATGGCCGAATGGAGTCCTGGGGACCGGGGGGTCATCAGGGCCCCTCCGTACAATGCAGGAAGCACCCGCAGGTCTAGCTACTCTCTCCCCTCCTTCCTCCTTTTCCCAGTCTCTCCCTGGACTGAAGATGAGCTTGCAGTTTTAAGAGGAGGAGGGAGAAATGGAGAGAGGCAGCCTCAAGGCTGACATGTATGTCACTCCCCTCTCCCCAGGAAGCTGGCTCAGGGGGGCGTGTTGTCCAGCTCAGCCTGTCAAACCTACCTTGTCGAACCCCGGCCTGTCCACCACCAACATGTGTCTTCAAGCTTCACAGCTTCGCTGCTCTCAGAGTACATGTTAACACAGGTATAGACTCAGAAGTCCAACACATGGACTTTTGGTAGCTCACGGGTGGTAAACAGCCTTGAACGTGGTACCAGGCTGCCTGCAGAGAGAGCCTTTCCCCGTGGCTTTTCCCGCAGTTGGGGACAGTGCACAGCAGAATCTCCTGGGGAGACTTTTAAAAATATTATGCAAATCTGAGCTCTACTCCCAGGATTCTGAATCAGCCCAGCTAGGCTGGGGTTTAGACCGCAGTGTTTTAAAGATCTCCCCAGGTGAGTCTGAGGCATCGTCCAGCCGAGGTCTCCTGGAGTGGACCAACAGGTACAGACTTGGAGTTGGACACGCTTGGGTTCCAACCCAGGGTCTGTCACTCTGGTCGTCCAGCTCATCACCTCTGAGCTAGAAGGGCGCTCGACGTGGAGTCAGAGCTCCATAACGTCCCTGACTCAACTGGGGATTTGTGTCGTGTCTGTGAAGAAGGCACAGGAAGCTCCACCGTTTATATTTCTGCATATTCTCCTCTGCCTTGTTGATTGCATCGTCCTTTCCTCCAAACGCCTCCCAGTCCTACCCTCTCCGCTGGCCCCAGGCTGGGTTAGGAGGCCCCTCTCTGGGCCCCAAATAACTTCTTGCCCACTCTTGCCTTTATGACCTTTGCATTTCATTGGCATTGCCTGTTTTCTAGCCAGTCCCCTGCTAGACCACACGTGTTGGGGGCAGTAAGTGTTCCTCCAGAACAACAGGTGTGTCAGAGATGGACCTTCAGTGAGTAGCTATAGATGCTGTCTCTGTGCTTCATCCTTCTTAATGCCTGTGATAACCCTCTGAGCGAAACCTCATCACCTACATTTTGGACACAAGGAAACTGAGGCTCAGAGAGAGGAACTAACTTGTCTCAGGTCACACAAATAGAAGGCTGCAGGGGAGAACCCAGTGTGGCAGACTCTGTGTATCATGTGTGTGCATAACCTTTGAGTCCGCATATGGAAGGACCTAGTCTCCAGTGTAAAGAACCTCCTCTCTCTCTTTTAATATTTTGTTCATGTTTATTTATTTATTTTGAGAAAGAGGTAGAGCACAAGCAGGGAAGAGGCAGAGAGAGAGGGAGAGGGAATGAGATTGAATCCCAAGCAGACTCTGGGCTGTCAGCACAGAGCCTGATGTGGGACTTGATATTGTGAACCATGAGATCATGACCTGAGCCGAAATCAAGAGCTGGACGCTTAACTGACTGAACCACTCAGATGGCCCAAGAACTTCCTCTCTTTGACAGCAGCCTCCCAGGCTGCCATGCACTGTCCCTCCATTGCCTTGCCGTCACCAACAGCTTGTACAGAATGTTTCCTTCCCCTAAATATAGCAGAAATGCTCTCTGAGCCTCTTTGTACTCACAACTGTTCCATCTGAAAAAATACAAATTATAATTGGATCATAACTATTCATTGAGGAGTTAAAGATTTGGCATGAGTTACCAAAAGGAATGATTTTATTTTCTGGCCTGTAGGAATGCCTGGACTTGGAACAAAGAACTCCATATTTAATGGGACTGCCATTACTAGCTTTTGTCCTTGAGTAAGTAACTGACCCTTCTAGACTCAGTCTCCCCTGGTCAGTAAGGTAACAGTGATACTTGCCCCCTCTCTTTGACATATTCAGCAACTTGGCCACCTCACTGTATTCTGGGGCTGTGTTCATATTTGGTAAAACTGCAGTGAGTAAGACACACGCTATCCTGGCCTCACGAACAAGCAGGGTACTGCTGGGGGAGTATATATGGCGTATATATATTAAATACGTAATTGCATCAATAGGTCACAAATTATTGTGATAAAGGTTATATAGAAGTGGAGCAGGTGATGTGCTTCCCCCTTCTTTCTGTCATTACATTTGTGTCTTTTCTTATCACCTCCTGGTCCTGCCCCTAATTCTGTCCTGCCCTCTTTCCAGGCATCTCTGCCCTCCTCTATGCTCTCTTCTCTTCCCTTGTTTAGATGGCTTGCTTCTCTGACCCCCTTTCCTCTCTGCTTCTGCCTCCTTCTCAGCTCCCTCCACCCCAGTCTTTCCTCTCCTCCATGTCTCCACCTCCCATTCTCTACCTCACCCCTTTTTCTTCACTATAACTCCCTTTGCTGAGAACTTCTCTGTCATCTGTGCCATTTTTGTATCAGTTTCTACTGTTTGATTTTTCTCCTCATTATGTGTTGTCTTTTCCTGACTCTTTGTATGCCTGGTAATTTTCGATTCAATGTCAGGCATTGTGTTTACCTTTTCATTTTCAGTGCTAGATTTATATGTATTTATTTATATATACATGAAATAAAAATATGAACATGGATTTATATTAACTAATACATCGAAAAACAAATACGTATATATCATTATATATACACAGAGAGAGAGCTTTGTTATGGGATGTGTTTAACTGATTCCAAACTGGGAATCAGTTTGATCCTTCCAGGGCTTGCTTTTAAAGGTTTGCTAGGAGAGACCAGAGAAGTCTTTTGTCTAGGGATAGTTTAGCTGCTGAGACAATGCTCCTCTGAGCTCTGCCCATTGACCCATGAATTGTGAGGTCTCCCACTGTGACTTTTGGATGCCCCCATCATTCCCTGGGAATTGTTTCCTATGCTCTCATCTCTGGTGCTCTGTCCTGTGAACTCTGGGCCCTTGGCCTCCTGAACTCTCAGCGCTGTCTCCTTGGCTCAGGGAGGCTGCCCTGGCAGCCTTAGTTCCACCTTCCTGGATCATGTCCTGGAAACTCCCTATAGGCAGTAAGTAGTAGGACTCACTTCACTTGTGGTCTATGCAGCCTGATGGCCCATGTCTGAAAACTGACACTTCATATTTGTATGTGGGTTATTTTGTTTTTTTTTTCCCAGTGAGAGTGTAAACTTGATTTCTGTTACTCATTGTTGGCTCAAGCAATCACCCCTCCTTCCAACACCACTTTCGGTGGAACCTTTAAATTTAAACATCAGTATACTTGCAGATATTGTTGTGCTATTATTCTATTTCCTGCTTGCTTGTAAACCACGAGCTGAAATCCATGGTAGCTATTTGAATACAGGTCTTGCATATTAATTTTCCTAGACGTCTTTTGTGGGGTAGACGTATATACACATGGCTTGTTTTTATCCTCCTCACCACCACCGTCGTCGTCTTCACGGACGTGTCAAATACACTTCTAAGCTCTTTACATTGATTTACTCATTTAATTATAATGACAGCCTCTGAGCCAGGTTATTATTAGTGTCAACTTTTTTTTTAAGTTTGTTTGTTTATTTCTTTGGAGAGAATGCACATGGACAAGGGGCAGAGAGAGAAGGAGAGAGAGAATCTTAAGCCGGCTTCATGCTCAGTGAGGAGCCTGATGTGTGGCTCAATCCCACAACCGTGAGATCATGAGAGTCAATATCGAGTTGGACATTTAACTGACTGAGCCACCCAGGACCCCCTGTGTCACTTTTGAAATGAGGAGACAAATGCACAGAAAGCTCAAGGAACCAGCTAGCCAGCAGCATCTAGAATACAGATGTAGGCAGGGTAGCTCCAGCATCTCCAGCCTCCACAACTAGGCTATTTGCTTCTTATTAGCAGCTGAACACAGCAGGGCCTTTCCAGGTGCCCCGGAGGGAGGACCAGCATCGCAGCTGCTGACCCAAGTGACATTTGAACTGCCTTTGAAGGAGCTAGGGTCTGGAGGGAACGGTAGGTCATATCTGGATTCCAGGCTAGAAGGATGATCCAGCCATGAGCCAGGAAGTTCCTGTTGGAACATCGTCATCTTTGGGCAACCCAAGCATTTAAAACCCCAGTTATATACCAGCTGGAGTGCCCGTAGTTTCCACCACGGACTCTGGATCCACATTGCTATGTTCTGTTCTCGACTCTACGGTTTCCCATGTGTGAGCATGTGTGTGAGAGTGCATGTGAGGCCGGGCAAGGTGCTTATTCTCTCTATACCTGAGGCAAACTCATCTGTATGATACAAAAATATTACTGTGGAAAACTCCTAGGTTTGGGGTGAGAAGTCAATGAGTTAATTTATTAAAACATGTAAGATGGCACGAGGAACAGGCCGGCCCCCCATATGCTGTTACACAGATTACGGTTTCTGGTGACTGCTAGGCCCCCGCCCATGGGTGCTTCCATCTCTCACCCAGGTAGCCCCCAGAGGAAGGGAGCAGAGCTGGCTGGAGGCCCTTGCAACCATCCAGGCAAGAACCGGACCCAGGCAATGAAAGCAGGAGGTGGGGGCAGGGTAAAGAGTGGGAGGCATTTTAGCGGGAGAATACATAGGTCCAGGTGAAGGAGAAAATCCAAGGGCAACTCCTTCTGTTTTTGATGACTTGGAGAATGGCATGGCCTTTCCCACATTACCTTGAACTGCTCTTTCGACATTTTCTCAGTCTCTAGCTCACATATTTAATCAGATTTGATATTCTTTATTGATGATTGCTGAGTGGTCTCCCTGCATTGATTAGGGCTCTGGGCATTCACTGGTCCCTGGTGGGCATTTGTAAAATGACTGAAGGCAGGAAGTCCGTTCTCTGTGATGAAAGCTTCCCTCTGTAGGTTCCAGGCTTGGCGATTCTAGGAGTCACAGGAGGACCTGACATTGTGGTCTCTTCTCCCAAATATCAGCCTGTTCTCCCAATCAGTGTCATCTTCTCTTCCTGAAAATGAGTGGGACCAAAGGAATATTCCAGACCCCACACTTTGTATCTCTGATGTTATGCATAATTGAGTGTGTTTGGTAGTTTCTATCATCTTGAAAAATCACTCTTCAAATACTGAAATAATAAAAGATCCATCAAAGAACAGTGGTGTAATATTACCTTCTGTTCCCATGGAGACCAAATTGCTGGTGTTCAGCTGTGGGATTATTAATGGCATTTGCCCATATAACGTGTATTGGCTTAACCTGGTAAGCAGCCCATGATATTTATCATCACCTGCAATGTGTTCAACTAATTTCAACTTACGTTTATTGTGGGGGTTTTAGGAATGGTTTTATTTGCCATTTTGATTCAATTCAATTTTCCTGAAGGCCAGATTGCCAATGCCAGGTAAGGAGTTTCTTGGCTGTGTTGCTTAGTCTGATGGGGAACGTTCTGTTCATACGTGGTGTGTATGTGTGTTTAGGGGAGACGGGTCATTGAACAGGATCCCTGGAGTGTAGACGCAGTGGCTATAGCACACATTGGGAGGCACTGTGTTATACACAGGGCTCAGTTTCTGCAAACATGATCTCTTTGGAGTCTTCTAACATCCACCAACACATCTAAGAATGAGACCCATTCTAAAGGTGAGGAAACCAAAGACCTGATAGGCCAGGCATCTAGCCTAAGGGCAGTTATTTGAGCTGAAATTCTAACCCACCTCCGTATAATTCTGAGTGATTGTGCTGTGCATTTGGTATACTAGGCTAACTTACTTAGTAGTTCTGAACAGCACATAAAGCTAGCCGCCTGGGTTGTTCTCAAGGTTAATGTATTTACAGTGATTGGCACATGGTGAATATTGAGTAAACAGTAGCTCTTGTCTCCTGTTTTCCTTCTCTTGTTTGTATTTTTTCTTGTTTTTGCACAGCTACAATTAGAAGTCAAAGATGTTGAATTACTACTATTTTTGCTCATGTGCACAAAAGATTTTTGGTCAACGCAAGAGCTGCATTTACATGGATTCGGTTTTTGTTTTCTGCCAAAGTGTCATTGCTCACATATTTGGAAGTAATCTGAGTTAACCGTGTTTCCATAAACACTAAATTTGCACCCATTAGACTCTACCAATTATACTTGGTATGAAGGGATATAGATTAAACGTGCATCCCATTGATAGCCTCGCTGTTGCTTGGAAGAAAGAGATCGTTTTTGTTATAGAAACAAGAACTCTCTCAATCTAAAAATCTGTCCAGAAGAAACCCTTACATTTCTTGCCTTCTTCCCATGGTTATATTGTAGTGACCTTGTACATCTTATCTTGTCCCCCAGTTTGTCCCCATCACTCTACAAGCTCTGAGGAAGGGACCATGTCTTTCTTGAACACTGCTGTAGCCAGTGCCTCGGACATGGGAGGACTCACTCCATATTTGTGTGGAAATCACTGATGAGGGAAGAGGTGACTAACCCTGTGAGGGAAGGAAGCAGCAGGCTGATTTTTCCCATCTTCTGGAGGAGGATGTTGAGATTCCAAAATCAGTTCTTCTAACACTTAAGCTAAGAGCTCCTTCAACTCTACCCTGTTGCTGTCCAGATATGAGTATCTGGAGATCTATGGATAGTTCTAGCCAGAAGGCACATTTTCCATTAGTTACCACTTATGTAAACATAGGACTTGACATCAGCGGGCACGCTGGCCAGATGCTATGTGGCGATGGTGACTTTGGTGACGGTGTGAATGACAGCCAAGGCTTACATCAGTTATCTCACTGAGCCCTCACGACAACGATGAGGCAACGTTGTAGCTATGGCGTCATCAGGAAACGGGCACCGAATGGTCGTGTTATTTGTCCAAAGTCATGCAGCTGCTAAGTGAAGAGGTTTTGTGGACTGTGCAGCTGAGAGCCTGAGTGAACTCCGCAGACCACTAGTTATGTGGGCTCATACCTCGGTTTCCCCCCTTACAAAATGGTGAGCCTTGCGGCTCTCTTCCACAGACACGGTTTATGTTATGTGAATGTGCTTTATGCGGTGTCCACCAGGACAAAGGTTGCTGTGGATAAACCAGACTTCGGGGAGAGGATTCTCACTCTCCAGTCGCCTCTGTCACCAGCTGATCAGGTGCTCCATTTAGAGGCAGCCATGGCTTCCAAGTGCCATCTTGTTTGCAAACATAACAGAGGACTGACCGCATATATTCCCCTAATGAGTGAGAAAGGCAGCATGTGAGTTTTCTTTTTCTCAGATTTACCCCTGGCCCACATTTCAGCATCCAGAATGAACATTCCTTTCCCGAGGATGCTCTGCCCGACCACCCAGACTGGCTACAGACCTCATGGCTCTCACGTTGCCTGCTTGGTGCAGTGCCCACCTCACCGGAGACGGTTGTCTGTGTTCCGTACCAGACCGAAGGCCCAGGACCGAAGGCAGACCATGGCCTCCTTCACCCACGGCCCCCCTCGGGTGGGCGAGCTCCTGCACGTTGTAGATACCATATGCATGAGGGCTCATAAAGTGTAACAAAGTCCCATCCCTGAGTAGATTTGTCCTCTTATTTAACCTCCCCTGACAATTGTTGTAAATTGTGTTGATAGTGGCTTCATAGCCAGTTTTATTGGAGTCACTTATATTTTTATTGCTGGTCAACAACCCACTGCCAGCACCGACTCAGGACCTCCTATTCCTAAGGTGGGCACAACAGTGAAGCGCTCTCGGAATCCTGTCCCCAGACCATTCCGAGTACAGACAGGGCGCTGATCTGCAGGCTCCGAGCTGTGCTGACTGTCCCTTTCGCTGTGGCATCGTCTGCCGTAGTGTTTATTATTGGAAACGAATCTCATCCCTCCCTGACTTCAGCCATTCTCTCTGCTTCACTGGCCGCTTTCTCTGGGTAGCAGAGAATCCCGTTCCGTATTGATCTCATTCACTTTCCCAGGAGAACCTTGGACAAAACTGATGCTTGCTCATGGCTGCCGGAAAGGCTGCCGGTGGCTTCAGGAAATGCTCTAACCTTTGCTCAGCCTTGCCCACGGGGTCTCAGCCCTCACGGGTGGAGACATCGCGGGGAGCGTGCACAGCGCCCACCGCCCCGGGTGCCTGAGCTGCACTTTCTTGAGAGTCGGTGCTGACGCATCAAGTAATGGCAACACGATCCTTGAGTTCCACTGTGCTCTCTGCCCCAAAGGCCTTTTACCTGGTTGTTCCTATCAGTATTCATCACAGCCCTGGGACGTGCCAACCCCAGGGGTAGAAGTAACTCGCCCGGGACTGTCCACATGACCATGTCGTCAGAGCTGGATTGCAGTATCCAAATCCAAGTGTTCGGTTTGCTACACGACAGGTGTCTCCAGTGACACAGCCATGAATTCACAGAGGCATGAGGGATGTGGTTCCACAGCCAACTTCCAGACCACACTCTGTGCTTCCAGTCAATCAATAGAATAATATTAGCCAAACTAACGCTGAGTTCTTACCCTTTTCCAGCCTGTCTTGAGCCTGTGTACATGTTCCATGATTTACTCTTTACTCGAACCCAGTGAAGAAGTGATTAGTAGTTCCCCCATTTTATAGATAAGGAAACGGAGGCCCAAGGCCAGGAGGGTTGTGAGTGATGGTGCCGGGATTCCAGCCCCAGTGGTGGGACCCTGGAGATGTCGTCTTGGCCAACACATCTCCCCAGCTGGCGCTCTCCTCCTGGGACCCAGGCCCTTGCTGTGTGTGTTGCTAATTTGAGTGAGCTTCCAAGGACCTCGGTCATCCTCGGCCCCTTCCTGTCTCATGCACTGATGCCCTCGTTGCTTCCTGCTGGACAACAAACAACTTCCCGACTTGCCTCCTTTCTTCCGAATCTCTTCCCTCTGTTCCATTTCCTCTCGGCCCCTATGAGATGGTGAGCCTTGAAATCATCCTAGTGACAAGGAAGAGAGACCCTCCCGCCTCAAAACCCACACCCGTCTTCATTCAGCCTCGTCCCCGTGTGTCCACGCTGCTGATATCATCTCAGTTTTATTTTTACTTCTGCAAAAGGTTTTCCTTCACACTCGGTTTTCCTCCTCCTAGTATCTTCTGATTTCTTTTAAATTATTAGGTCATTTCTTATGTGGCATTTCCCTTACTGGCCCAAGAAGAATGCACACGCTTTATTTTGTGCTGCAGTGGCATCGTGTGGAAACTTGATCCTAGCACTCACCAACCTGTCCTGAAGCCCTTCACCTGTGTGCTGCCACACACACCAGATCACACAGGCTTTAAACCCAGAGATCACACTCCAGTAATCCTCTTTATTCCCTAGACAAGCCCAGAAACAACACCCACAAAATGGTCCTTGAATAGATGTGTCCAGGAGTAACTTGGGCACCATGTAAACATGTCATATACTCTACTTAATTCTTCTTTTTTTAACGTTTATTTATTTTTGAGAGTTAGAGAGAGCGTGAACGTGGGGAGGGGCAGAGAGAAGAGGAGAAAGAGAGAGAGAGAGAGAGAGTCCAAAGCAGGTTCCGCACTGTCAGCGCAGAGCCTGATGAGGGGCTCGAACCCGTGAGATCATGACCTGAGCCGAAGGCGGATGCTCAGCCAACTGAGCCAGCCAGGTGCCCCAAGTATTTTATTTAATTCTAAAATATGGCTGTTTGTAATAACACTAACCACAATCAGGGTTAAAAGCATCCAAAACTCTTTTCGAAAGAGATTTCTCTGCTTCGGTGTGGAAGTCATACTAGCAGTAACATTTGAGTAGCGGAAAGGACAAGGTAGCTAACGCGCAACAGTCTCGTTTACGAGGAGAAACGGTGTGGGGCCCTGCCTGGCCGTCTGAGACACGGGCTTGGTGAGGTGAGGGCACCGAACCCGGAGGCAGGCAGCCTGGGGCGGGAGACCAGTGGCAGGGTCAGAGCAGGCTGGTGTTGGGCAGTTAAAGCCGGGCAAGGAGAAGCCACAGGCAGAGGGGCTGGCTTTGGTCTCTGGAGCAGGGCCTCTGTAAGGGAGCAGGGCCACCAGTGGAGTCACCGCGTGGGGCTGAGGCCAGACGGGCGGCCGCAGTCCCCAGGGTGGATGGGGTGCTCACGTCCACTAGCCCCTGCCTTCTGTCTCCTCCTCGGCGAATCCACAGCCCCGTGGTCTTACGTGGCCTGCCACTGCTCTGCTGTTTCTTTCACGCCTCGAACCTGCCCTTCTCTTGCTTAAATCCACCAGAAGCAACTTGCCAGGGAGATAAGCATCCTCAGTATCAGATCCTCGACAAGCTAAAATCCTCTCCCCAAAGGACGTTTCTGCCGGATCAGAGAGCCAAGTGGTGAAGATTTGAAGACCTCACGTAACATAAAAGGGAATCACGCGATGTTGAAAACAATACATGGAATGTGACCACGCTCTGCCCACCTCCTGTAACTCGTGAGCCTGGTCTGATGAGGAAACATGAAATACCACTCTATTACACCATAATGGTATTAATAAGAATAAGAGAATTAACTATAATGCTAATAACAAGGATTATCATTTTGTTCATTAGATCTACTCTTTGTGGAATAACCAAATAATGCACTTAATATCCACCAGGCATTTGGTTTGCTCTGTAGCTAGTCCTGTCAACAATCTTACAGATGGCATCTCATCCCAAAATTGTTTTTATTTTTTATTTTTATTTTTTTAATTTTTTTAACGTTTTATTTTTGAGACAGAGAGAGACAGAGCATGAATGGGGGAGGGGCAGAGAGACAGGGAGACACAGAATCGGAAACAGGCTCCAGGCTCTGAGCCGTCAGCCCAGAGCCCGATGTGGGGCTCCAACTCACGGACCGCGAGATCGTGACCTGAGCTGAAGTCAGACGCTTAACCAACTGAGCCACCCAGGCGCCCCCAAAATTGTTTTTAATAGACAGACTGAGCATGTGCACATGTGGAGCCTGGAGGAGGTTACAGGTTGCAAAGCCAGTGTTTGGGTTCAGATCGACTCTGATGATGGAGTGCACACTCATTTCGCAAAACATACCGTCTGTCATGACTGGTGATTTCTTTTAAAAAATTTTTTTAATGTTTATTTTTGAAGGAGAGAGAGACAGAGCATGAGAAGGGGAGGGGCAGAGAGAGAGGGAGACACAGACTCCAAAGCAGGCTCCAGGCTCCGAGGTGTCAGCACAGAGCCCGACGTGGGGCTCAAAGTCACAAACCTTGAGATGATGACCTGAGTCAAAGTCAGATGCTCAACTGACTGAGCACTCAGGTGCCCCGTGACTGGTGATTTTTAAGAGACACTGATACATCTAATAGAGTTGGAGAACGATATTTTTCTTCTTTAAGTCAGAGCCCTCCTCCAGCTAGACTGTAAAAATACATTCAGCAGAAAGGTGTTTGGGTTTTATGATGGGCTGACAGCTGAACTGCTCGTTCGGTGTGAGTTGTGCGATGTTGTTCTCAATTAGATTAAATGTTAAGAATCCCATTTGCCAACTGCTAACAAAAACTGTTGAACGTCGCACACGGTTTGGGGAATTGCTTGCAGAGAAGAAAAACTGGAGATAAAGCACCAGTGAATCAAAGTGCCAAAGCCATCCGGGTTTCAACAGATAGAGGCGGTACTTTTCGACGTGGGGCATTAGGTGTTTTCGACACCGGAGTGCTGTTTTGACCGCGGTCACCTTAGTTATTTACTGTCTGCGGAGCCCTTGTTAGTAAACACAGTGGTGAAGTGGCCTGTTCACGCCGTTCAGAGGCTCTGTGCACAATACTAAAAAGCGAAGGGCCAGAAGGTCCCCAGTGTTTGGGAGGCCGCAGGGAAGCAGGCTCCGGTCCCCTCTTTCGTCCCCTTCCTATGCTTCCATCTCCTCAGCTCCGCAGAAAGGGAGGCAGTGTTTGCACAGTGCGGATGCTGGAATCATGGCCGGCGTCCTCACTGCCTGCGGGCCTCTGGCTTGTCCTGTCTGCTCTTGGGGACTCTGCCACATCTCCTCCCAACCCTGCAGACTGGCTCGCATGCGCCTCTCTTGTGTTCCCGGAATACAATGGTCTGTTCTTTGTCAGGTGCTCATTCTTTGCCAGATACGCTTCTAAGTACCTCTTTCCACTACCTGTCTTAGTCGCTCGTCACCACAGTGCTTGGAAATAATTGCCTTTGTTATGGGACAGGCAGTGAATGATCACAAATACACAACAGGCTCGGGGCGCCTTGGGCGCGGGGGCTTGGTCTGTTGAGCATCTGACTTTGGTTCAGGTCACCATCGCACGGTTCGTGGGTTCGAGCTCCATGTCAGGCTCTGCACTGACAGTGCAGAGCCTGCTTGGGATTCTCTCTCTCCCTCCCTCTGCCCCTCCTCCGCTCGCTCTGTCTGTCTCTCTCTCAAAATAAATAAATAAACGTAAAAAGTATTTTAAAAACGCATGATGGGCTCAAGACCACATAGAAGGTACACACGATATTCAGCAGAGCACCGCCATGTGACAAGCAGTCACTAGATGTAGACCAGCACGGGAAACAGGTCAAATGCCGTGGCCTCAATTAAGAAGGGTCGCAGTGGGGGCGCCTGGGTGGCGCAGTCGGTTAAGCGTCCGACTTCAGCCAGGTCACGATCTCGCGGTCCGTGAGTTCGAGCCCCGCGTCAGGCTCTGGGCTGATGGCTCAGAGCCTGGAGCCTGTTTCCGATTCTGTGTCTCCCTCTCTCTCTGCCCCTCCCCCGTTCATGCTCTGTCTCTCTCTGTCCCAAAAATAAATAAACGTTGAAAAAAAAAAAAGAAAAAAAAAAGAAAAAAAAAAAAGAAGGGTCGCAGTGCAGGGCCAGCCCTATCACTTTGGTGCCCATACGTCTAGTAGCTTCGTGTTGGACCTGAGGCAAGTGCAAGTAATAACACCGCACAGCAATATTTGATTGCAACGTGGCCCTAGATGTGATCAGAATTTTACTTAAAATGTGCTCAGGTTATTTTTGGTCTGTTAATCTTGACAATTTTTTTTTCATAAGAAACTCCCAATTCCTGACACTGTCTGACAGATCCGTCACTCTGCTTCCTCATCCATAGATGAGGCTGATGTTGACCGGTACCTTACAAGGTTGATTTAAAAGCCCTGGATACACTACGATCTATTATGCAGATACTCTTGTTTTGGTTTCTACGATTGCCATGATCGTTCCGATGAAAGCCATACAAGCTTTGAGCTGATTTCCTATAAAAGTAAACATCCTCATATGATAGCATCCATGCAGTAGCCTCCCATTTGTCTCGGTGGCCTCTCAGAGCAGCCCGATCTGTTTTCAACGGGGGCCGAGAAAGGGCTCACATTCACTGAGCATCGTCTCCGAGGAGTCGGGAATTGGCAGTGGTCAGGTGTGTGGGCTCTGGAATCAGGCTCACCTCATTCAAGCGACAGCCATACCCTGTTCTGATCATCTGCCTTTGGGACGGGCCATTACCGTGGCTCTGGCCACCTTGCTCTCGGGCATGAGTCTGGGTACTCCATGCATCTCAGATAAGGAGGCTTATGAGGAGACACGTGGGTCTTTGGAAGTTTGCTATCAGAATGTAGAATCCATGTTCAGTGCTGATCTGCTCTGGTCTAGTTCCCAGGTTCCCTACAGAATGAGCCATGTAGAAAGAGTGCACCAGAGGTACCAGGAGGAGAGACAAGGACCGAATCCGCATGACAGACTTCATAGCTCGCAGTAGGAGAGTAATTACGGTTGCTGGGTCGATATCTGCCCCAGTGTTGGCTGAAGGAATTTAATACCTTTCATAATTAAAATCACAAAAGCATAGAATTTTACACCTTTAAGAGACCATAGTGAACATCTCGAGTTTCCAAAACAGAAACAGTTTCAACGGTCACAGTATCCCCCTGAGACTGGGAGTAGCTCATTCTGCAGGTACGTCAGAGTTTGTGGTCTTGGAACCAGCCTCTTGGGGATGGCAGTAGTAATTATTCCACACTTCACGTGCTGTGTGATTAATCCAGCACTTCTGGTGGCCATTATCCCTGTCCTCACTGCCTTGCCCTTGTTTGGGAAGACTTTGATTCTGGTGAATTTGGAATAGTGCCCTGTGGGATGAAAGAGTGTGGCTATGCAGTTTTGGAACCCTGGATTTATCCCTTAGTAGTTCTGGGACCCAGGGCCATTTGTTTTTAATGGGACCCAGGGCCATTTACTTAATCTCTCTGGGCCCGTTCCACTTTTATAAGTTTACATTATGATTTCAACTTTCCCGGAAGGTTTGGAGGACCGAATGCAGCAACTAGTGAGAAGGCAGAGTCGGAGAACAGAGCCTCAGCACGTGCCTCCCCATCTCCCCTTGCCCGGTTCACTGGCACACATTTTGTACCTGTCGTACGTGTCTCTGGGTTCCTGGGAACTGAGTTCTGATGAACGCGATGTGCCTGACCCTCCACGACCACGTCCCACCTGCATCCTGGACTCGTGCGCCTCAGTAGGGTGGCAAGGGTTGTAGTTCCCTGCATTTTATTCATTTGCTCACCCCGCGTCTTTGCTTATGGCGGTTTCTGTGCTTGCTCTCATCCCTTTTCTGCCTAACCATTCGAGATTTAGCTGCAGCATCACCTTTTTCTAGGGCGCCTCCCCTGCTCGCACCCTTCCGCACACTCAGCATCGTACAGTTTCTCCTGGTGTGAGACCTTCCTGCAGTTAGGGGTCTGTGCTCCTGGTTCCTCCAGCCAGAGGGTATTTTCCTCCAGCTGGGCCTCCAGTGTATTCTCATCTCTGGAGCTTAAGTGTTTATAGCATGGCGGTGGGCACCCAGGAGGCACCAAATAGAGAATAACTGGGGTCATGATGATGCACTGAGCCCATTGACTTGGTGAAGAAAAAGAGAAACCCAATGGGACTCTCTGTCATAATGCTTGCCATGTGTAAGTATCCTTCTAGTCAAATAGATCAACAGTATATAGGCATTCACCCAAAATGCATCACAGCCATTGCATTGTAAGATGGTGATGGATTATTCAGGGTCAGTGTATCAAGTTATTTCATTGCTAATGAATTATTACCTTTTGAAGTTCTAAACAGGTCAACAATCTCTTGGTCAAAAGCATAAGAGACTCTTAAAAACTGAGAACAAACTGAGGGTTGATGGGGGTGGGAGGGAGGAGAGGGTGGGTGATGGGTATTGAAGAGGGCATCTTTTGGGATGAGCACTGGGTGTTGTACGGAAACCAATTTGACAATAAATTTCATATATTAAAAAAAAAGAAAAAAATCTTTTGGTCAAACAGTAATTGACCAGTTTACTAAAGAAAATGCCACTAAGTACATTAGTGGGAAGGATTTGTATGGAATTCTTACCTGTAAAATCATTAGACTAACATTGTGTGTGTGTTGTGCTCTGTGGAAGGTAAGGAACTTTCCCTTTTACCCCTAGTCTTGACCCATGAGGGCAGCTTAGTCCCTGTCTGAGGTGTTAGAGCTGGAGAGTAACAAGGGTCAGACTTGACTCCTTGACCCCAGGTCATCCTGTAATGCTAAGCCCACTGAATGTTTATGGGTCTGTGGCTTTGCCCCGCAAGATACAAGTAAAAGAAAATGCATGTCACAGTGATTTGGGGGCAAGCTGAATCAAAACCGTGCCTTTCAAAAAGTGCTGTTTAAAACAGGCTTATAAACAGGAGAGAAAGCAATATTTAGGAATCAGGAATGAAAACGATGACCACTGGTCTCCTCTGGCCCTCTACCCAACACTGACCAACTGTCCCACTTGCTTCCTGTGGTCCTGAGCACCCAGGCGATTGAGGCTGCCACAGCGAGGCAGCATTAACGCAGTGACTGTCACCAGAGGAGATCAGATCTGCTGTCAGGTGTGAGGGCGACTGGGACGTAATACCTTCTTCTCTCCAACTGAGTGCTGAGCCAGTCAGAAAGACAAAGTAATAAGACACGGAGATGAAACTGAAATAGGAGATCATAGGGCCACTTGGGTGGTTCTGTCGGTTGAACCTTTGACTGTGGATGTCGGCTCAGGGCATGAGTTTCATGAATTTGAGCCCCACATCAGGCTCTGAACTGGCAGCATGGAGCCTGCTTGGGATTCTTTCTCTCACTCTGTCTCTTTCTGCTCCTCCCCTGCTCGAACTTTCTGTGTCTCAGAATAAATAAACCAAACCAAAGTAAACTAAACTAGGAGATCATTTGGCTTCCATCATTGACCGAGGGGGCTCCCAGATATTGAACTCTAGAGTGAACTGCTTCCCTGCTCAGGTGCAGTAGTGCTGGACGGATGCAGGCCCCCGGCTGAGCACATCCTCTGCCAGGCCTCCCCCGGGACCGAGGGGGATGGAGACAAGCGCCTCCAAGGGAGGACTTGCTCCCAAGAAAAAGACCAGGAAGCTGCCAGTTTCTTGTCCCAAACTCACCATTTGCCCAATAAATGGGCAGAGAGGATCTGGGGGTGTCACGCAAAGGGGTGTCCCTCCACATACAAGACGCATCGAGAGCGGAGAAGCCATATTCTCACCCACAACATGTGCCTCTGGATCCACTCCGTGGGACCTTGTGCGCAACGCCCCCCACGATGACCCTTCAGAGAGCTCAAGGCAGCTCTTCTGCTTCACCGCGGCCCCCCCTCTTTTCCAGCTCTCGCTTCGGTCAGCCACGTGGCTGGATTGCCCACAGGGCGGCAGTAGCTGGGAGTTGACGCATGCTATCCCGTCCCTGATTCCAAGAGCAGGCGTGTGTAGAACACATCTACAGAGGGAGAGAAACACCAAGCAAAATTTACTTCTTTTATGGACGGAGCCACATAGATCTCTCTGTGGTCACTCGGTGGTCGTGTGGGGGATCCTTTGGCGCTGGAGCGATGTGCGGGTGGAGGGCAGCGAGCATATACGTGTAGAATAGAGAGACGCCTAGACGGGAATGTAACCTAGACCGGGGACTGTCAGGTGCCTCGCTGACCCCCGTGCCTGACCTGCTTCCCTCTCTCCTGCTCAAGGAGCCGTGTGGGATGTCAGTAAGAGGACACTAGGGGCAACGTAGATCAAGTCGTGCTGATGCGAAGTCATCTGTGATTTCTAGATTTCAGCCACTTGTAGTAAGAGGTTCTTATAGTCCAGCCCACAGCTGGTTCCTGCAGTCTTGTGTGTTGGGGCACAAAATCAGGGACTGCTCACCCAGGTAGCGGCCGTCTGTTGCTGACCAGATGAAAGAACAGATAGACAAAGGTGTTTTCCGGGATTCTGGATAGTTGGTTGCAAAGCAAAGACTAGCCCCAAGGGGTTTTGATTCTCTTCAGAATTTACAGAGCTGGGTACCTTTTTAAACCCAGGCTCTAACAGGAATTAGAGGCTCCACTCTTCAGAGCACCTGGGTGGCTCTGTCCGTTAAGCGTCCAACTCTAGATTCTGTCTCAGGTCGTGATCTCGTGGTCCGTGAGTTCGAGCCCCACATCAGGCTCCACGCTGGCAGAGCCTACTTGGGCTTATCCCTCTCTACCTCTCTCTGCCCCTCCCCAGCACTCGATTGCTCTCTCTCTCTCTCTCTCTCTCAAAATAAATAAACTTAAAAAGCAAATACTGGTACATTATTATTAACTAAAATCCCTACTGTATTTAAAAAAAAAAAAAAAAAGGAAGAGGTTTGACTCTCCTGCATCCCAAAGGTGGGGACACAGGCTGACTCTATAAACCTCCCACATCTCAGTTCCAAGAGTAAGGTCAGCATTGCGAGGCTTTCAGTGCCGGCCCGTGTCTGAACTGCTAATCCGCCACTTCCTTGCCGTGAGGCTTGTAGACAGGCTGTTTCCACACTGGGGTTCGGTTTCCCAGTCTACAAGATGGGGGTAAATAATTGCACTAATTTTACAGGCTTGGCATAAGAATGGAATGACTAACACATAGAACACATAATGCGTGACGTGTGCTAGGGCCAAATAATAAACATTAGTGCACTAATGCTATCATAGTTTGCTCCTTGGTTAAAAATAAGATAATAATGAAAAATCCCCTGAATTACCAAGAAGAGGAATCCAGGGACCGAAAACTGGTATGAGGCACACAGCAGGCATCTGATGAACAGTAGCTACTATTAATAGAATTCTAGATTGTGAGGTCTGATGGAGCTTTTGCGTTCCTGTTTCAAATAAGCATCCAGAATATTAAAACCCCATTCCGTTTATGCCTTCTCCCACAACTGCAACACAGAAGATGTACTGATATTTCTGTACAAAAACGTGCCTCACTTTCATGGGCGTGTTTGAATTAAATGAAAAGTTATCCGTGCTTACCCCATGCCGAATGAATATCAGATTGTGTGTGCATCTCATGTAAAGAGTAAGTTGAGTGTGTTTCTATAGGACATAGAGATCCAGAGCATGATTTTTGTGGTAGGGCAGCAAACCCAAATTCCAGTATCAATTCCAGAATTGTGTGAAAACCCATGGTTCTTTTTACTTTTAAAGAAGATGTGGTATATTTATTTATTTTGAGAGAGAGACAGAGAGAGAGAGAGAGAAAGTGAGCACAGGAGGGGCAGAGAGAGACTCAGAGAGAGAGAATCCCGGGCAGGCTCTGTACCTTCAGTGCAGAGCCCGATGTGGGGGGTCAAACTCAGAAACGATAAGATCATGACCTGAGCCAAAATGAAGCATCGGGCGCTTAACCAACTGAACCACCCAGGCGCCCCAAAACCTACGGTTGTAAGGAAGGGGGAGGTGAGAGTGATTTGCACCTTCAATCCAGGCCCGTGTTGCCTTGTCAAGACCCCCAGCGGATGCAACAGCCCTTTTCTCTTTTTCTTTTCTTTTCCTTTTTGTTTTCTTTTTTCTTTTCTTTTCTTTCTTTTTTCTTCTTTTTTTCTTTTCCTTTTCATTTTCTTTTCTTTTTGCTTTTCTTTTTCTTTTCCTTTTTCCTTTCCTTTTCTCTTTTCTTTGCCCCTCCTTCCTTCCTTCCTTCCTTCCTTCCTTCCTTCCTTCCTTCCTTCCTTCCTTCATCCCTCCCTCCCTGTCTCTTTCCCTCTCTCTTTCTCTTTCTCTCTCTCTCTCTCTCTCTCTCTTTCGTCATTGAATTTCTCTCTGCTGTTTCAGGTTCAAAGACAAATGACAAACCGCTTGTACCCTCAGGGGATTCAGGTAGGGTGGTGGGGGGGGGGGATCATTGTGGTCTAAGGAGGTGTGCGCAGGACCCTGGCAGAGGAGGAGCCTGGAGAAGCTTCACAGAGAGAGGACATTTGACCCAAGTCTTGGTGGTGAGTTTCAGGCGGCCAGGGGACAGGCCCTTAAAAGGAGAAAAGCAAAGAGAGCTGTGTTGTGCAACAAGAGGCAGCAGATGAGGTGGAAATGTGGTCGGGGCTTGAAGGCTGTGAATGCCGTAGTCAGGAATTTGAACTTGATCTTGTAGACAGTGGGTAACGCTGTGAACGAACTCGCACACACCAGTGCCACAGGAGGAAGGTAAGACCAGAGGGGTGAGGCCCATGAGGAGGGTGGTTTAATAATTAAAGCAAGCAGCATAGACTCAAACCAGGGCTGACGTGAGAGCGTGGTAGAGACAGAACCTTCGAGACTTTCTTACAGGTTCTAAGGTGAGAACGAGATCTGGAGTCTGGGCGAATGCAAGGCTTTTGTGAATGTTGGGCCAAATGGGTCCACTAAAGATGCCCAAAGGGAAGAGAAGGATTGAGGGGGGCCAGCAAGTTGCTCCTTTTAAGCTGCCTCTTTGACAACAGGCCGCCTATCCAACTGAAGTCTGGAATGGCGATCTAGAGCCCAGGGCAGGATTAGACCTGGCCACGTAAACGGGAGAGGCGTTAATAGGAAGGTCAGAGGTGATGGCAAGCTTGGCTCTCTGTTGGGGAATGAATGAAGGAAGTATAAAGCAAAACTTCCTGACGAACACCTCTTGAGTACTGACCGTAAACCAGGCTCTCAGGTGAGCGCCGAGGCTTTCTTACTATCCCCACCTCTCATCTGAAACGGACGCTTCAGAGGGGAGGGGGTTAGCCTGTCACGCCATTAGCGCGTGGCTGATCGATGACCAAGGCACAGGCCCATTGGACTCCAGATTCTGTGTTCTCATCAAACCATGGTTCAGCAGGGACTCCAGTTGAGTTAAAATCCATTTTTAGGGGGGCACCTGTGTGGCTCAGTCAACTAAGCTTCTGACTTCAGCTCAGGTCATGATCTTGCAGTTTGTGGGTTTGAGCCCCGCGTCGGGCTCGGTGCTGACAGCTCGGAGCCTGGATCCTGCTTCGGATTCTGTGTCTCTCTGTCTCTCTCTGCCCCTCCCCCACTTGCATTCTGTCTTTCTCTCTCTCCCAAAAATAAATAAACACTAAAAAATCCATTTTTAGGTTTCTGAGAGGATCACTGTTGATGTCTAAGCTGCATAATCCGTAGGCGTATCCCTGGGGACCACCGGTGCATCACGAGGGAGCCGAAGGTCCTTTTCACGCCCGCTGACCTTACCCTGGGACGTGGCTCGCGTCCGGATTCTATCGCGATAGTCTTGTTTGATCCTTAACAGCCGCTCGGAGAGGCCGCGTCATGACCGTCCGCTCTTCACCTGCTTTGTGCCTGTGGTGGGGTGGACCCTGGCCCGGAGCTCTCCATCGTGAGTTCACGTGCAGCCTGATGTTCGGCTGGCCCTGCGTGAGGCCTGTGTGTCTTTCCAGACTGTTGGAAAGGACGGTGCTCGAGTGTCCTTTCTTCGTGTGGGGACCCTGTGCCGTTCAGCCGCGCTCCGTGCACTGTCAGTGGAGGTGCACAGGCTCTCCCGCACCGGCTCTGCAGGCCCGGGGGGGCGGCTAGTGGGGCCTTCTGTGTCAGCCCACTCACTTTCTGAGCCTTGTGCCGTTGGCTGTTTTACAGGGGACAAGATTTGTTTTGTTCATAATCGTCTCAGGCCGTGTATTTTATTTCTCTTTGGATTACCATTTTGACTTTATATTATCTGTCATCATATTGAATCAGCCTTCTGAAGATTCCCCAAAGATTACCCAATGTGTCTTTTGAAAAATCCTCATGAGATTGGTATGTGGTTTTAAAAGTCAAAGTCAATATCGGACTTCGAAGATCCCTTGCCTTCAGTAGGTCCTGAAAAGCATTTTCAAAAGGAGGCATCGGTGACAAGGAAATTCGTTGGCAAACAGGTGTCAGGACCAGAAAACGGGATGCTCGGGGCCGCTGGAAGCAAGCAGACTGGGGGCTCATAGCTTCCTGGATCTGACGCCTTTGTTAATCCCCTGTCCGCTTTCATTTCTGCTTAGTCACAGCCACTGCAGGCAGGACTTAAATTAATGCCTCAGTCAAAGCAAGCAGGCCTGATGGAACATCTGTCCTCTGCGAGGCACTGTCTCCAGGACGCATGTGGCACACTGAGAAAGGACTCCCCCACTTAGCACCTGGCCTTGAGAATCATTTCTTCTGCGGGAAGAGTGGGGTGACCTTGAACAAATCATTTGATTCTTTGACCCACAATCTTTTATCTATGAAACAGAAATTGAAGTTCCTACCACTTATTATTTGATCTAATCAGAAAGAGCTTTGAGGCACGGTAAGTGATAAAAGCAAGGAATAGAGAACCGCCCAGAGCCTTTTCCCACATGTGAGTGTGTCTGCGTGTGTTTCCAGGACGCGCATACATAACACACATGTGCACATGTATGTTCGGAAGTCTTCTAGGAAGACCCACAAGAAATTACTGGACTCTGGGGAATGAGGCACTTTAGATTGTTTCTGGAAACACTGAGATTTTTTGCCATATGTATATTCTAATTTTGAAAATCAGAATTAGAGCATCTGCTTTGTATGGTGTTTGCCAAAGACCAAATGAGGTCAAGATCAGGGGAATACCTAGATGCCTTGCGAACGGCGGATTCCTTCTTGCTCCTTGGGTCTGGGGATCCGACACGTGCACTCTGCTACCCACAGGCTCTGCTTGTCTTTCTATAACTGCCCCGACTTCTGATCCTTACAGAATAAGGATGAGAAATGGGGATAATGTGGATTACCTGAGGGCCTAGCTGACTGAATTCTCTGCTTATGAAATGGAAGAGTCTTTTGGTTCCAAACCTCACTGAATGTGTCTCATAAGTTCAAATCCAAAGGGACCTGGTGGCCTCGTAATGCAAAGCCAGGTTTCAGTCGAGGCCCTGGGGAGGGTTCACGGAAGGCCTCTCCAGCGGGTCCTGTGGCACGCTGCCCACATCCCTCCTCGGGCCTGAGTCACTGCTTCTTCACACTGCCAGGGATGTCGGGAGCCTCAACCAAGCCCCTCTCTGGAGGGGCCAGTTGGCCAAGCCCCTCTCTGGAGACCGCTGTGTCTGAGAGAGCTGCTGACCCAGGCCCCACCTCCTCCGCAGGGTCACTCACACTCGATAATGGTCAGTGCATGGGTGCAGTCGTGCAATGCACGGCCCCTACTCTGAGGCCGATGGCCCTGCAGCTCCAGAGCCCCCCGTGGGATGGACTGAGGTCTCCGTTGTCCTGCACGACTCTCTCTGCCCAGTCCTACACTCCCGCAGCATTGCCCCCCGACAGCACACCCGGCACCTCCTGCAGGCACCGCTCTGTCTCAGTCTTTTTGCTAGGGACCTGCCTTACAGCCATCTCAGAGCCAAGGGACAGACGCTGACCGGACGCCTCCATCCCGGTTTCCTGACTTGTAGCACCTTGTGTGACTCACTCATCGTGATGCTGTGATTAGACCCAGTACAATACACCTGTGATTGCCTGCCTTCATGGCACCATTGAGAGTGCAGATGAGTGCTGATGGCCACGGATCCCTATCACACCTGTCCTGTCCCCATGGACCAACTCAGTCCTCCCCGATGGCAGCAAGGAAGGAGACCAAATGAGGCAGGAGGCTGCCACATCTCCCACTCACAAGAGCCTGAAAGGTGGGATTCTACCAACTCGCCGTCTGGAGTTTCTTGCAGCAGGACAGACAGGCAGCAGGGGATCGTGCAGAGCCATTTGTGTCCTTTCATGGCCCCTTGAGCAGTAGATGGACAGGAAGGTCCCACATCCATGGAACTCTCCAGCCCAGTACTCAGCGCCTTCCTCCTCTGTGGACCAAGGTCCTCCCTGGGGCTTCCTTTCTCTGTGTCCAAAGCAAATCCCTCCTGAAATTCGCCCTAAGACACGCTTCTCTCTTGAGTTTGTGCCCAAGTCAGGACTGGCCTGTGTCCTCTCTTCTGTTGTGTCTGGGTCTCCAGGTACATCATGACTTGGCCACCTTGTCCTCATCGCACAAAGCATAGTTGGGTCATTATGCCCGTTTAAGGCTCCCTACGTCTGTGAGCAGATGGCAACGTACGGAGCCTCTGAGGCCGACTTGGGTTCAGTCTCTCACCAAACGCACCTGCCATGTTGTGTATCTAAACCCACAACTACACCCCATCTCACAGCAGTGCATTTTGCTCTCTCTTGGACCACTCTGCCACGCACCAGGAGGGTCTCTACAAATTCCTCATCTCCCTGCGAGAGGAGACCCCTCTGTCTGTCCCCGTCTGCTATGAAGTGCTGTGCAGTGGCCGAGGAACGAGACTTGTGAGTGGGTCCCATTAGGTTATCCCAAACCTTGCAGGTCAGTGCCCTCCTCCTCCTCCTCATTCGTTGTTACTATTACTGTTGTTATTGCCATTATTATTATTGTTGTTGTTGTTTTAATACGAATGCACAAGACAGAGGCTTGGCAGATCTCCGTGTCTTTCCTGCACAGAGAGGCAGGGACTCAAACTCTCCTTTCCCTGGAACCGTGAGCCCCTCCTCGGTTGTTCTCCGAGCCAGCCGCATGGTGGCCCCCAGCTTCTGTCTGTCCCGCCCGCAGGGGAGTTTCTATGTGCCCTCGGAGAACTGCATGCAGCACGCACACAAGTGGCACCGAGAGCTGTGCTTCCTGCTCCTGCACGCCTACCGGGGGCTCCGCGCCTACTTCCAGGTCATCATGAGGGACGTCCCCGAGCTGCCGCACGCGGAGCTGGGTAAGGGGCCGGGCGCGGGGCGCCGCAAGCCGCGGCCGACCTGCCCCTCTTGGGCCGGGCTTGAGAGAGCGGCGTGTTTTGTGAGTGTCGCGGTGGCAGATATGCTCCAGGTATGTGTCGTGTATGTTACCTTGTTCTGGAAGGAGGGAGTCTGGGACATGCACCTGCAGGAAGTCGAGGCAGGAGCCCCCCTCGGTTCACCCACAGGGCACTTACTGAACACCTGCTACGTCCACCGGGCACTGCTGACACCATGTTGACTTGCTTCCTAAGGGAAAATGCCAGTTTATAGCCTTTCTTTTTTAATGAGGCTGCAGTTACAGGATTGCAACTTACAAGAGGGGAAAACAACCCCCCAAATAATACGTGTATTGTTCTGTATTATATACATATATGAATATATACATATATATAATGTACATATTATATTATATTATATACATATATACATATATTTTATATAACATGTAATTTTAATATATATTAGTATATACATATATATTATATACATATATCATGTACATATATAAACATATTTTACATATAACATAATTTTAACAATAATTTTAATGTTTTACATGTTTTATAGAAAATGTAATACCTGTTTCATATTTTCTATTTTGATAATTTTAGTATGTTTTTGTAATCATATATAAAATACGTAACATTTTTATATATAATATATATTTTCTATATTTTGATGTATAACATAATATGTTTATGTATACTTTATAATATAGATATCTAAATATTTGTATATTTGTATATAAATATATGTTATATATGGTTTTAATCTGGACGATTATGGAAACCTCTCAGTAGCCATCATCTTTGGTTTTCTGGGGATGGATTGCCCCGTGCACTTCATCAGACATCATGGACATCCCTGGGCCTGAGTCCCTCTTTGCTGCCAGGTGGTGGAGCTGAGATCAGAGAGGTGCAGTGGCTGCTCAGGGTCACACGCAGCAGTGCACGGCAGGACTAAGACAAGAGCTCCTGCAGTGGCTCCTGGGGCAGGGTCCCTTCTATCATCCCTCTCATTGACAGCAGGTGACACAGTGTGATTCTGCTGTCCGTCCTCTGCTGAGGACCCTTTGCTTCCAGGACAGAGGCCAGGTCTTTAGCCTGGTTCAGGGTTAAGAACAGTCCTGCTGGGGTTCCTCAGTTTCCCCACTTACACCCCTAGACCTACGGAGCCGGTCTTGGCTTTGGAGGTATTTATGGCCTCATACGTTGTCCGTTACTGCACTGCACACACCACACGAGAGTGACATCCTATTTGCCTGTTTCTCATCCCCACCAGATGTGGGGTCTTGGAGAGCAGAGGCCCCCTCAGATGCCCCCTCTGTGCCCCCCCAGGCACAGATCCCTCGTACACAGTGCCTGGCCTGCAGGGTGAAGGAGTCGGTACAGGGCGGTTGATGAATGGTGGTGCCATGTTCCCATCTGGGCTTACCAGCTCTGACCCCCTACACAAGTCAGGCACTACTCTGAATCATGCAGTAGCAACATCGAATTTTTCTCCGGTTCAGATGTTATACACACCATAAAAGCATGCACAGAACCAGAGACAGCTTACGTAACCCAAAGGGAAAATGGAGATTGTACACGGACAGTTGACTTGTTGTTTTAACTTTTTGCCCAAAGGAACTGGGTTTATTTGCTCACTCATTCACCATCATGTTTTTACCAAGCCTCTACTATGTGCCAGATGCCCCGGACACAGTCATGTTCAATATGACAAAAGTCTGCTGTGCCTGGTGGGACTCACAGACCTGAGGAAGGTGCTGGATGGGGGCAGGGGGATAAGGCATGTGCTTATCAGGACATCAGTGAGGATCCGGAGGTGTTGATGGATTGGTCCCACTCATCTGGGCAGCAAGGCTTTAAAGGGACCTGATGCCGTGCCCAAGTGCAAACCCCTGACCACGTGTCATAGAACTAGGGGAGAGTCCTAGTACAGGCAGATGCAAGCATTAAATCACCACTGGCCGGAGGCCAGAGGTTCCTGCTGATCAGAGGTGAGATCGCCAGCTCCTCTGTGGGTGGCAGGGAAGGTCGTGATGACCCTCAGTGTCAGAGTCAGTGGTCTGGGTTCAGCTCTGCTGCTCCACTTCTCTGTGCTTCCCAGCATTCACCTGGCTGATGGAGATCCAAACCCAGGCCCCACATGCGTCACACACACGGATGCATGTACATCCACACCTGTAGGCACATACCTGCAGAAGTCCAGAAGAATGTGGGATCGCTCTGAACCCCACAAAGTGCTGTGTGAATGTGGGGGCCTTCTATTCCTCAGAAAGGCATCCCTGAGATGCTGTTGACCTTTATCTAGTATGAGGTCACCGGGCTCCAAATCAGGTTTCTCCTTTTTATAAATATGACCCCGTTAGGCAATTAGAAGAGAAAGAGGGAGAGTCCTCAGGCCGTGTGTTTCTTTCTGGGACTCAAACGCCAACCTGAATGTATGCTTCTTTATTGTAGTTAGCAACTGCAGCTTTTCAGCGTGTGTCCATTTTATTGTGCATCTTTTTGTTTTTTCTTCCTAGAGTCCCTTGCTGTTGAGGAAACGCTTTCTCAGCTGTGCTCCGAGCTACAGGTAATTAGAAAACTGGTCCTGTGGGTCCGAAGGGCAGTCGCGGTACAGGGCCAACATGGGTGCTGGCTTGATGTAGAAGTCGGAGATGAAGACACGGGGCACGTATGCTCCCTCTAGACCTGCACCTCCTCTACCCCCTCACCCTTTGTTCTAAGTGTCACTAGACCTCTAGCTCTCTGCGAGAGGCTTTGGGAGAAAAGAAACCAGTTAACAGGTCTCTGTCCCTGGAGCTGACGCTACATCTGTTTGTCGATTACTCATCCATTTAACAGAACGTATTAACGACTAACTGTGTGCCTCTCCCGGAGGGTGATGGAGACTTTGCGCCTGTGCCCAGATGGCCTCAGCCACGGCTGGGGGCTAGTAGCACGATGATACTGACGATGGAAACAATTGCATTTGCCAAGGGTTCATCAGGCATGCATCGAGACTATGTGCTGAATATAGGCACTTGGCTAATGCATGCTGTTGTTACCTGCGATCCCTGGAATACTTTCACATCCCGTTGTGTTGGGTGGCCTAGGTGCATACTGCACACTGTCCTTCTAGAGCGAGAGGCAAATTAAGATGGAACCAAGGCTGGCAGCTCGGGGTTGGTGACACTTTAGTCAGTGCTAGAAGCTGGGCTCAAAAGACCATCTCATTGCAAAGTGATGCCCCTGTCTCGTAGACCAGTGTTTTCAACCCTTGCCGCACAGCAGAAACACACTTGGAACTTGAAAGATGTGCCTTTGCCCGGGTCCAGCCTGAACCGGTGGAGACAGAGGATGAGGGAGTGGATTTCAGGTATTTGTATTCATTAAACGCTCCCCGGAGCAGTCAAAACCACAATGAGACATCACCTCACTCCTGTTAGAGTGGCTGTTACCCAAAAGACAAGAGCTGTCAAGTGCTGTCGAGGATGAGGAGGAAAGGGAAGCCTCGTGCACTGTTGGTGGGGATAAAAACTGGAGCAGTCACCGTGGAAAACACTGTGGAGGTTCTCCAGACATTTAAGACGGCAGCTATCATAGGATCCAACAGTTTCGCTACCGAGTAAACATCCAAGGATGTAATCACCATCC
Source organism: Acinonyx jubatus (assembly GCF_027475565.1). Taxonomy (NCBI): domain Eukaryota; kingdom Metazoa; phylum Chordata; class Mammalia; order Carnivora; family Felidae; genus Acinonyx; species Acinonyx jubatus. The sequence goes on from NC_069394.1 coordinate 5,079,041, forward strand.
CGAAGAGACGTCTGCACGCCAGCATCCACTGAAGCGTTATTCACGATAGCAAAGGCCTGGAAACAACCTGGGTGTTCATGTGCGGATGAATGGGTAAAGAAAACGTGGTCTATCTCTGCAGTGGAATACTATTCAGCCATAAGAAGCAAATCCTGCCATTTGTGACAATGTGGATGAATCTTTTTTTTTTTTTTAATTTTTTTTTCAACATTTATTTATTTTTGGGACAGAGAGAGACAGAGCATGAACGGGGGAGGGGCAGAGAGAGAGGGAGACACAGACTCGGAAACAGGCTCCAGGCTCTGAGCCATCAGCCCAGAGCCTGACGCGGGGCTCGAACTCCTGGACCGTGAGATCGTGACCTGGCTGAAGACGGACGCTTAACCGACTGCGCTACCCAGGCGCCCCAGGATGAATCTTTTTTTAAGTGTATTTATTTATTTTGAGAGAGAGGGCGGGACAGAGAGGGGGAGAGAGAGTGCGCGCAGAGAGGGGAGAGAGAGAGAGAGAGCAGAGACAGAGAGAATCCCAAGCAGTCTCCACACTGACAGCACGGAGCCCGATGTGGGGCTCAAATTCATGAACCGTGAGATCGTGATCTGAACCGAAACCAAGAGTCAGCCCTGCCCGACCGACTGAGCAATTCAGGTGCTCCACAACGTGGATGGATCTCGAGGACATCATGCTAAGTGCAGTGAGTCGGGCGGAGAGAGACCGATCATGTATGATCTCACTTACCTGTGAAACCTAAAACAAAAACCCGAGTCCTAGGAACAGAGCACAGCTCGGCGGTTGCCAGAGGAAGGGGGAGATGGGGGATGGTGGTCAAGAGGTACAGACTTCCTGTTAGAAAATGAGTAGGTTCTGGGAGTGTAATACACGGTGTGGAGACTGAAGGTGACAGGCCTGCTCTGTGTGCTTGAAAGTTACTGCGAGGGTAGATCTGAAGTGCTCTCATCAAAGAGGGGAAGCGTGGTAAGCAGGTCAAGTGACAATGTGTTAACTAACCCGATTGCGGTGATCACTTCACAGTGTATGCATTTATCAAATCGTGATGCGGTACACTTGGAATGCCCAATGTTCTATGTCAGTTATTTCCCAGTAAAACTAGAAGAAAACAATTCGAAAGGAAGAGCTCCCCAGATGAGTCTCCTGTGCCACCAGGGTTGAGAGCCCCTGGTCTAAAGCACGTCATAAAGTCAGCAAAACACTTCCTCCCGGTGGTAAGGCAGAGCACAGAGGTCGTGCTGCGTGCTGGGGTGTGGAAGGGTCTAGAAAGGAAGGGCCATATGCTGGGGGCCCTGAGGAAAGGTGGGGCTTAGGTGTCACGGTCAGCAAGGAGTCACATCGCAGGCGCTGCTCCTGATACAGGTGGGGACACGTGAGGGACACAAGAAGTCTGCTTAGAGAGTGTGGAAGGGAAAGATGTGGCTGGCAAGGGACCTGGATGCCACCACGAGGAGCATACACCCCCTAAACGTGGAGGTGATGAAGGCGGTGCACCAGAGGGACGGCAAAGCGGTCCACCGGGCGGAAGACAGCAGGGGCCGCTGCTCTCCCCTTCCCCTGAGTGAATCCAGGGTTGGCGGCACCTTGGAAAGGTCCACAGGCTTCCAGGCCCAAGTCCAGGCTCCAGCCCTTCCTTGCGTCAGCTGCGTGATCCTGCTCCTGCGATTTAAGATCTCTACGGGCCTCGGATTCCTGTGCGTGTGTCTTGCTTGTTGTGAGGGGCCCAGGAAAGAGCTCACGAGAGGACCCTGCGAGTGCCCGGCCCAGGGGTCTGCCGAGCGGAGAAAACTGGGGAGTCTCAGCTCCGCCCCTTGTGGCGTCCCAAGGAGGCACAATCTGCGAATTACCGAACGCTTGGTTCTAGTTTTAGAAAACGCAGCCGTGCACGGCTGTTCGTCACCCCGCCGACCGTCTCTCCTCCCACTGCCAGCGCGGTGTGCAGTCAGAGCTGGGGTGTCCCGTGCGTTCTCCACTGGTGGCCGTGCCTGTGTCGCTCCGGTTCCCAGACAGCCAGCATTTCCCGAGTGTGCGCTCTGAGGCAGGTGCAGGTTAAGCGCTTGTGGTGTGCAGCCTCCCCCTGTAACCGCTGGGACTCTGCCTTCTTTTTTTTTTTTTTAAAAAAAGGTTTATTTATTTATTCTGAGAGAGACAGAGAGAGGGGAGAAGGGGAGGGGCAGAGAGAGAATCCCAAGCAGGCTCTGCACTGGCAGCACAGAGCCCGACACGGGGCTGGAACTCACGAACCGTGAGATCGTGACCTGAGCTGAAATCAAGAGTCAGACGCTTAACCGGCGGAGCCACCCGGGCACCCGGAGACTTTGCCTTTATAGAAGCACTCGGCCAGGGCACCCAGTAAGTGGTGGAGGGAGATGGGGTGCCCGGTCCCGGGCTGTGCAGCGCCCGGCCCTCTGCCTCAGTTTCCTGCCGTGCTCCTCTCCTCAGGGTGACCTCACTAGGTGCCGGGTGGATGGGGGGCTGTGGCCGTGACCCGGAGTCATGACACGCTGCAGAAGTGGCCCCGTCCACGCCAGGGAGCCCTGGCTTTGAACTCCACACCTACTAACCGTGCGACTTTAGACAAGTTGCTTACGCTTTATGGGCCTTGATTTTCTCATCTGTGAAGTGGAGACACAATCACTTGGTTTTGATTAACCTCCTTTTCTCCGAGTCGCAAGCTCTCACGCTGGCGGGCTGCGGGCTGCTATTCTGTGTGCGTTTCCTCCGTTGACGGACAAGGCGGTTCTCCAGCGTGGGCGATCCTGTTTTTCTCAGCGGATGAAGCATCAGGGCTCAGCTCACAGAGGACGGGTTGTTCGCCCAGAGTCACAGCACTTGGCAGAGCAGGGTCAGGCGCCGGCCGCAGAGGCGCTGGAGCCCTCCCCGCCTCCTCCACGACGCCCTCCTGGGAAGCAGAATCATCGTTTGCAAACCATGGAGGTGGAGCTTGTGGGGCATCCCCATGCGGCCCTGGCGGGCGGCAGATGCACAAAAAGCCAACCATCCTGTTTGCTACAATCATCACGCGACCTCGCTTGTCACTTCCCTGGCCATAAAGTAGGGTCTGGCACCACACGTGCCCAGCAGGGCATGTGGTTCAAAGGCCGTGCTCCGCTTGTCCCCGTGACCACAGGGGGTCAGTGTTTCCGCGAACTACCCGGGAGAGTTGGCTCAGGAGTGCCGATTCGTTTCAGCAAACATTTTGTGAGTCCCCCAGGACTCACCAGGCCCTGCACTAGGCCCTGAGGACTCAGCGGGGATCCCCTTCCCTGGGGGACCCACAGCCTAAGGAAGTGACTTGGTCACTCTCAAACCTCCAGTGCCTGGAAGGGCTCATTTGTGGAATGAACGGGTGTACTCATGAATTGCAGGAATGCTACATGCTACCAAAGGTGACCCTGGTCACGCTGGTCCCAGCAAGTGACCCTGGAGCAGCTGTGGTCACCCCAAGGCTGTTGGCTCGTCTCCAGGAGGAGGCGGGAGTCAGCACGCTCATTCACCGGCTCAGCAACCCCTGAGCGTCGCCACCAGGGAGGGTCAGTGGTCAGAGGCCACTTCTGCCGGACCGCACGGCACAATCCTGAGGATGTGGGCTGGCTGTCCAGTTTGGCCAGGCCATGTCCCCTCTGGGTGACTGCTTTATCGCGTGTACAGGACCGTTCTCAGGGCGAAATGAGCTCACATATGCACACGGTTCCATTGCCACTTGTTGGCTCTGTCCCGATAGACCCTGCATGCTGGTGGAGGCTGCAGATACGGACACAGACGTGTGTGTTTGTGGGACTTCATGAGGATGTGTCACTAGCTAAATTGCTGTGGGGAGACAGATACTAGTGGACCCCAGAGCATAGGCTGTGTGGGAGAAAGCCTCATGGTGTCCAGTAAGAGGACAATCTGGGCAATGGAGGTGAAACAGAGAGCCTCAGGGCCAAGGCCAGGATTATGCATCAGTGAATGGGGCTCCCAGAAGGGGAGCCAGTGGGGCGACTGAGGCTCCGTCGGGGAGCCTGGGCTAACGATGAAGGAGCCTGCGTGCCCTGCATGGTGAAGAGCTTGGATTAATCCCCAGGCCATAGGGAGCTATGCAGGAAGGTGACAAGTTCATTGGGGACCATGTGGAGGAGGCGAGAAGGAGAGCGGGCCTTGGGGCAGGAAGGGTGGCTAATCACATTTACAGCTAAAGCCAGTGACAACACAGGCTCGTGTAGACTGGACGCTGGCTCCCACCTGTGACACACTGGGCACTCCCTCCCAGCAGCCCTGAAAATGCAGGGGGACGCACAGACCTGTCCCCATTCATTTTGTCACAGCGGCACCAAAGGGTGGCCACCACCAAGGGGTGGGCTCAGTGCCTGGCCCCAAGGCGGTCTGCAACCCACTGCTATATTGACGTATCTGGTCCCTGTGATGGTTCGGGTGAGAGCCGGGCTGCCGCTGAGTCTGTCTCATGAACAGCCAGTGGGTTGCCTTCCTCCTTTGGCGCCGGACCCCTGGTTTTGAGTGATGGTGTGGCTGCGGGCTTAATTTTGTAGAGAGCAATCAAAGTAGCCCACTGATGTAAGGGTGTGGCTGGGTGAGGGGAAGGGAAGCAGGGACTGGGGGTGGGCTTCAGCTACAGAGCTGCCCTAGTGCTGGCGGCAGAAGAAACCAAGCCCCCTCCCCGACTCCCCAAAAGGGTGCTCACAGCCCAGCAAGTATTCAGAGGCAGGACGTCGCCACCTAGTGGTCAGTCACACCAAGTAGAGAGGTGTCCCTCAAAGGGGATGGATGGAGGTGGGGGCTGGCGGGGAATCTTTTCCAGTGATTTACCAAAAGTTGAAAACATAGAGTTCTGTAGTCATGGAGCAGTTCACATATATCTTTATGCCATGTGAATCGTATAACATTTATTAGGCGCCTACTGTGTGCCGGCCACTTTGCTCGTTGTTGGCAATACAGTGATGGGGACACTTTCCCGGGGCTAGCAGCCTGGCCAGAAAGATTTGTTCAGAAGCTGCCAGTAAGGTCAGGGCTCCACCGGGAGGTGTAGGATGAGGGGCTCCTGGCTCTCTGAGAGGCTAACCACGAAGGAGTCCGTGTGTGTGCCCAGCGGCAGGGAGGGAACAGTCACACACGCTGATGTCCTTGCTGTGCATCCTGATCCGGGAAGGGATGGGGCGTGCTCTCTACCCACACGGCAAGGTTCTAGTGATATTGAGCCACATGCTTTGGTACAACAGACATGCTCACCGTATGCTGATTATCTACCTGAAAGCAATTGCCAGCTTTCTTTAAGAATTCAGAAGGACTGGGTTTCCTTTCATACAAAGGACTCTTTCTCGTTTGCCGCTGTAGACTTCTAGGAGACCTTAAATTGTTGAACGGTCTTTCCTCAAGCTGTACCCTCCTAGCAGGAAATACTAAAAATAAGTTATCAGGTATAAATGAACAGCTACCAGTTGAGGTGGCCTGGGTTTTTCTTGTGTTGTTTACTTAATTGTGTGGAATTTTTTTTTTTTTTTTTTTTTTTTTTTGCCAGTTGCCTTGCCAGAGGGTTTTTTTTTGTTTTGTTTTGTTTTTTTAATTATTTCACTTAGGCCTGAATACATCTTTGTGATGTGGGTCAAAACAATGACCCCACTGATAAGGATGTTACAAGATTTCTTACTGAATCCTTGCTTTGGTCTGTAGGTTTGGGCACGTAGGTTTCATTAGCCCAGTCACCTAGCAGAGAAACGAAAGCTAGAGAGAGTGACTGTCCCCTGTGATCACGGCGACTTCTCCCGTGGCCAGCCACAGTCTCTGGCACGGTTACTTTTCAACACGAACTCTGGAGGGCACCTCACAGCTCTGATTATTTAGAGCCAGGGAGTGACAGAGCTCAGCCAGTGGAAGGTCTTTTGAGTACCATCCGTTTCGGTCTCCAGTTTTAGAATTTCTCAAACTTGATATGCTTAAGAAATAGCTGGGAATCTTTTTGTTTGTTTGTTTTCTGGAAATCTTGCTAAACACAGATTCTGATTTGATCTGGGCTGGGGCAGGAGATTGTACCTTTATAAGATTTTCCAGGAGATGTCAGTGCAGGTACGACCCCCCTCTGCCATGCTGTGAGGCCGGGCACAGAGGCTGATCCCCTCAGCCTGGGCTTCCCTTCCCCAGAGGACCTCCCAAGCTGCACTCCCCCCCCCCAGAACTGAGGAGTGGGGCTTTGGCAGTAATGACCAGCATGCCCTCAAGGCCCCCTCCCCTCGAATAATGTGGGAACTGTTCACAGACCCAGAGGGACCCGGCCACGTTGTATGATCACTCTGACGACAGGGGCCTCTTCTGTAAGTGCAAAGCTCTGGGTGTCAGAGAACCTGGTTAGTTCAGGGAAGGTACAGAGGCTTTTATTTACCTTGAGAACACAACACAGCTATCACTTCCTCCAGGAAGCCTCCCTGACCCTTCTGCAGTACTCAGTACATATCTCTTCCACAGCACTTAATAGGTATATTATAACTTTCTAAATGATTGACTGTCACGGGGCCATCTGCCTCTTCCAGGACTGGCTGTATTCATCTGTGGCTCCCCCAAGCTCCGCACACCCCTGGCACATAACAGTCACTCAATAAACCGGGGGTGCGAGAGTGAACAAAGGTGCATGGTTAGAACCCAGGTGAGCGGCAGGGGTGAGTGGTGGAGCGTTCCTCAGGCAGCTTCACCCGCAGCAGCGTGGGGCCCAGTTGCCTCCTTGTTCGCGTGAAGGGCCTCTCCTCGGTCTTGTGTGAGAAGCCCCTCCATGCCCATCATCTGTAATGACACAGGCCCAGGCATCTGTGAGAGGGAGGAGAGTCCTCTTGTGGCCTAATTAGAAGCTTCCTTAACCTTCTCTGGAGCCCTTTCTGTAATCAACCAGAGGAAAAAATAATTCTCCCAAAGACACGTTCAATGACTGGCTTTGCTTTCTCGCTTTTTCGCTGTGGCAGCCGAGCTCGGGGTTCACGCTGTGTTTCCTGCTTCCACTGCGGTGAGAGTGGGAGAGCCATGGCTGGGAGGTCTGGTTACCGAGGCCTGGGGTGCCTCTTACTTATGCAGAGTCACCAGATTGTTCAGTAAAGAGTGACTAGATCCCCACTGCTCGTCCACCAGCACGTAGTTATTGGGAATACAGAGAAGGCTGAGTCTCACGGCGCAGGCAAAGGAGGGCTGTAGGAACCACGTGTGGCCACGGGTGCCATGAGCGTGGTCTGTGCGAGGTCAAGTAGGCTTCAGGAGAGCGAGGTTTTACTTACCCTTGAGCAGGTAGATGTTTCTAAAGAATCATCGGGAACAAGGGGGAGCGCATTGGCTCCTTGAACAGTTCTCTGGTGGGGAACAGACAAGTCCAAAGTGACGAAGGGAGGGAGAAGGGAGCTGGCTGATGAAAGGAGGTCCTCGGGGTGGATGTGCTGTCTGGTCAGAGCCTGGCACGTGGGTGTAGCCGGGTGTGTTCGGGCCACGGGAAGCGGGACAGTGTGGCCGGGGCAGCGTGTGCCCCGGGCCAGAAGGGAAGGGAGCCGTGGTGTCAGGGGTGAAACAGTGCCGAGCGCTGATGCACGTGTTTGGTGCTCATTAGCGAGGGGAAGTGGGGAAGAGGGGCCACTCCTGGTTCCACCCGAAGACCTCACATTCCAGCCTAGAGGATTCCCAGGGGCTGACCATGTCCCCCGCTCTCCCCAGCCCAGTGTTCACTTTTCCGCTTCTGAACGGCGTTGGCCACCGACGGTGGGGCTGAACCAAGAATGGACAGTGCCCGTTCGGCCCTTGCCTCCTAACAGAGCCGCTGCGGGAAGTAAGCTTCCCATCAGAAGAAAGTGGGGCCGTTCTCCCACTTGGGAGTTTTGCAGCTGGTGTATTCATCAAAAAGTGACCTTTCCTGTGGGAAGAAGCAGCTCAGAGATGGCTTCAGTTGGTTGACACCCTGTATCTAGAAGCCAGCCCTTAATTATAAACTAATGATACCTAAAGAATTAAGCTTGCTGGATTCAAAACTCCTCCCTGCCTCCTTTTCTTCCTCTTAGATAGATGCCTCACTCCAGCCACCTGCCTTCCTCTGGCATCAGCCTTTAGTCCAAGGAAAGCAAAAGGCACTTCACTGTTATGAGCAAGGCTTCGAACTTCCTTTTCCTATTGTTACGGCATCCACTGAGTGCTCACTTGCTTTGCACGCCCATTTCACAGATGAAGAAGCTGAGGCCCAGGGCAAAGAAGGATGGTAGAGATGGGCTTGAAGTGGCTGTGGTTATGTGTCCCTGATGCATCGCCCATGATAGAGAGATCCCCAACCCTCCCCATGGTTAACTCTCCTCTGCTCAGTGAGGCTCCCTGCAAGCAGAGACCTTCTCTCGTTTGTCTTTGTGGCCCTGTTCGTTCCAAACATATGCCTGGGACATGGAAGATGCACATCTAGTGCTTGTGGAACCCATGGTGAGGCCTAGAAGTCAGTGTCAGGCCTTGACACCTGGCTTCTGCCTCTCCTCGGAGACCTGATCTCCCCTCTCCAGAACCAAAGTGCCCCCTTCCCCTGTAGCAGGTGGCCTCCCAGTTCTACACTCAAACTGTCCAAAGTTCCCATAAAGGCTGTAGGCTTCTTCAAGTTGTAGTTAAGGCCACCCGTGATCCCCCATAAGGTATTTAGAGCAATGGCGGGAGGACGGTGGAGGGCTGTTGGGCACCCGCCCCCCTTTTGGGAATTACCTAGACTAGTCGGCGCCCTGAGGCTACAAAGACGTAAGCACTTCTCAGGAAGCATCCTCAATGCCTCCTGTGTAAAGGCAGCTTGGTGCTATGGGTCTGTGGTTAGACAGCCGAGCCACTGATTCCCAGCTCTGTGTGACCTTGGCTGTGCTACTGTAGTCCTCTGATTCTCGTTTTCTTTTTCTGTGCGGTGACGTACAATACCAGACGGTAATGGTAGGGATGGAGTGGGGAAGTGCCTAGGGTTCTACCTGCCAAACAGTGGCCATGAAGAACTGGAGTCCGTAGAGAGTACAGAGGACGGAACTCAGGATGCAATGCGATACAGAATCCAGAGAAAGGAGCGACGCACTAAAAGCAGAGGGGTCTTCCAAGAGGAAGACTGCAGGAGCTCCATGGGGAAGAGGTTCTTTACTACCCCCTTTTTGGCCTCTCCAGGTGTTGAACAATCCAGAGAAGATCGCTGAGCAGATAAGTAAGGATCTCGCCTGGCTCACCTCCCACCTGATGGCTCTCTGGACCCAGTTCCTAGACACGGTGACTCTGCACTCCCAGGTGACCACTTACCTCAGCCAGGAACATCACACCTTGAGGGTAAGGTGTCCAATGGTACACAATCTCTAATCATGCGCGCGGGGGATCCCTTGAGGAAGCTTGACGACAGTTAGTTTGTTGGGCAGGACGGGAATTGGGGTTGACTTCCATAGTCAGTGCTGGTCCTGAGTGCTGGTCCTGACCCCACCACCAGCTCGCAGGGAGGCTTTATGAACTTGTTCAGGCTCGGAAACTGTTGCCTCCACCGTTTATGAGACCCTGCCTTGGCTACCGGATGATAACAGAGCCTGCCTTGAGGGGTGTGGCGAGTGCTTAGAAAAGTGTTTTCAAATGTAAGATCTTATTCTTTGCCACCAGTTCAGGTGCATACGGATAGGTCCTAATGCATAGTAGCTGTTGGTTGGTCTCCTCATTTACAGCAAGAGAACCAAATATCTGGGTCCACAAAGCACTTGGTGGACACACTTCCATGACTGGCTTTGCAAATTCTGTTTCGTCTGCACTTACTTATGGTCACAGTCTTCGAGTGTCTTATATTCTAGTAGAAGAAATGCAACCTGAATAAGAACATGACAGAAAGCAATGCAGGAACAGATTCATAAACATGCATTCAACTGTGTCCGTAAGCCAGCTTTGGGCTAAGAGCCGCAAGTGAGAGAGGGTAGCTGTGGAAGTATTTGTTTCAGACCCCCTGGGTGGGGGGCTCAGCTGTCCTCAGTACATGCCACTTAACCTCCGTGAGCCCTAGTTCCCTCTGAAAAATCAAGGTCGTGCCCACCCAACGAGTTAAATTGTTTACATTATCTTATTCCTCAGGTCCGAAGGTTTTCTGAGGCCTTCTTTTATATGGAGCACCAAAAAGTTGCAGTCCTGACCTTTCAGGAAAATCTGTAAGTAACCAATTGCATGCCCGCGTCACACTGTAAAAGTAGCCACCCGAGACATTCTTATCCAAAGGTACTTCTTCCCTCATCTCCGCCTGCAAAGGAGAGAAGTCTAGCCACCTTTGCACATTCAGGCTGCCTTTTGTCTGCAGGCAAGAGAGTCAGACAAATTGCAGAGGCGGGATCTAGCAGGTGGCAGAGAAGGTCAGTAGCCAAAGTTTTCTTTCGTTGAGTGTTATTATGGTTCTATAGACAGAATCAAGACTTCCCAGGTCCCTGAAGACATCTGTGCTGAGTCTTTGTGAAATGAATGAGAAGTAGGTGGTGTGGCCACAAGCAATGTCAGAAAAAACACAGAACTAGCTGGAGACTTCGCAGGAGCTTCTAAACGCACTTAGCATAAGAATGAAGACCAAACTGCCTCATTAGGAGGGCTGATGAATTTCTAAGTCTGCCTTCCTCCCAAATTAAAGAAAAAATGAAAACCATACAAGAAAAATCAGAGGGTTAAGGAGAAATGAGGTCATTGTCTCCTAGATCTCCCTGGTGGGGAGGGACAGATGGGTTCCCCCAAGATGTGTTGGCCTTTGCCACACAGGAATAAATGTGGATGGAATGATGTTTGAAATGGCACAGTAGATCCAGCAGGAAAAACATTATGGGTCCGCCTCCCACGCAAGACAGATCTGAAGACCTTTTCGTCCCCCATGTTGACAACCCTCTCTCGCTTCTTTCCACACTTAATCCTGGTGGAAAGTAGACCAGCATTTACAGTTTACCTCGCGGAGCCTGAAAGCGCCAAGGGAGACACACCTGGGGTTAAAATAGCTTGTCTAGAAACACATACGACCTCTCGCTCGCTCACGCGTTTCTTCATCCCATCCAGCTCTTGGCCAGGACGGGCTGAAGGGCCGTTCTCAAACTAAAATCAGAAGGCGTTAACCTGACAAATGTAAACATAACATGGAGGGCCGCTGAGCAAAAAGGCTGCGAGTCAGGACTGTTGTAGGAATCTGCTTCCTGACTCCCGCCGCAACAGGCGAACCCTAGGTGGTTGGGCCATGCTGTGGTCCCAGGGGGTGTAAGTCCACGTGGAAGGAACAGACACAAGGGCCATTTTGTGGAAATGCCAATTTCCACATCTGCTGTACCAAGTACAGAGGATGTAACATTCGGCCGACCTGGGTTCAAAATCCTGTTCCTCTCTTGACCTACGGCAGGTCCTTGACAAAGTCATTTTTTTTGTTGATTTTTTTTTTTTCTCTTACTGTCCCCTAGTCTTTGTTTCCTTGAAACAGGCAGGATAATGGTTGTAGAACATCCACGCCCATGGAACACACTGTTCAAGCCACAGACTCGACTCACAGAATGTTAGGTGATGACTAATATGTTACACAATCGTCTCTTGTGCCCGCGGGCACTGGGGACACCACAGGGAACAAAGTAAAGACTCTGTCCTTAGGGTCCCTCATTCTAGGGCAGAAACAGGCAAGATGTAAGTTGTGTCATTTCAGGTAGCGACAAGTAAAGAGAAACAAGTCAAGGTGAGGACACAGAACATGAGGAGAAAGGATGCGGCCAGCGTCCTCATACACGGTGAAGGACTAGCTCTCAGAGAAACAAAACCCAAAACTCGGGTCTCTAGTGTTTGCTGATTTTCACTGTGTGAACGCTGGCACCGTGGTCACTTTCAAGCTGCCACTATGTGTTTTTTGCTTGTTTGTTTCAAATTTTTGTTTAGATTCTGATTAACAAACAGCGTAATATTGGTTTCGGGTATAGAATGTAGTGGTCTGTCACTTATGTACAACACCCAGGGCTCATCACAAGTACCCGCCTTTTTTTAGTGTTTATTTATTTATGTTGAGAGAGAGAGAGAGAGTGTGTGTGTGTGTGCACGTGTGAACGGGGTTGGAGCAGAGAGAGAGGGAGACACAGAATCCAAAGCAGGCTCCAAGCTCTGAGCTGTCAGCACAGAGCCCGAAGTCAGGCTCAAACTCAGGCACCGTGAGATCATGACCTAGGCCGAAGTTGGATGCTTAATGGACTGAGCCACGCAGGCGCCCCCAGGAGGAAGTAAACTTCTTATTAGGTCATTAAGAGTAAGACGCACAGAACAGAAAGGGCATTTTATGTCGGGAACCGAGAACCTTCCTGGAGGAAAGGCACAGAATTTCCGCTCACATCGAGGCAGTGAGTGGGTGAGCAGGGTGAGCAGGTTCGCACGGGCGGGGTCCAGCCACCTGGGGCTCCGAGCTGCAGAGGGAAGGTGTGCCTAGGAGTCAGAAGCGTCCCTCCAAATCAGGATGGACAAGTGGCCAGACGAGGTGGAACCCATGTGTCCAGACCCATCTCGTTCAAGCTCAGACTAGATTGTGTCTCTCAAACAGCGGGTCACAGACATTTAGGAAGATGTGACATCCACGTAGTGGATTTGGAACAGCACTTTTTAAATGAAGTAGGATGGGATGGGCCAGAACAAGATGGAGCAGGAAGTACGAGTGAGATGTGTTTCTGAAACTTGTTTCCTTGTGTTTCTGGGAGTGTGGGATTGCACTCGTTTGCCGTATAAAATGAATGAAAATGAAAATGAAATGAATGAAAATGCCATGGGTTGCTATGTTTTATTTTTTTAAACTTTATTTATTTATTATGAAAGAGAGAGAGCAAGGGAGGGACAGAGGGGGGCAGAGAGATAGAGAGAGAGAGAGGGAGAGAGAGAATCCCAAGCAGGTCGGCGCAGAGCCCGATGTGGGGCTCGGACTCACAAACTATGAGATCATGACCTGAGCCAAAACCAAGAGTCCGACACTCAATCAACTGAGCCCCCAGGCGCCCCATGGGTTGCAACATTTTAAAACGCAGCGTTGCCGTGTTTAAAACGGTTTAGAACTGGCTGGTAGCAAGGGTCTGTTTTATTGTCTCTCTCTTCTGTCTCACCCGTGTCTAGACTGTGCTTTTCATACAGTAAAGCGTTCAGGGAAAGTTGCTAGTGGAAATGTTATGAATGAAATGTGAATGTCGGTCTGAATGGGAGTGAATGCAGGAAGACCGATACTGGTGGTCTAGCCCCTGGAACAATGACCATGGATTTATCACTCTGTCTTTTATGTTTTTCTGTAGTAATAATTGTAACACTCATCTTTAAAAAGCATTCATTTTACAAGATGCTGCCTATATAGTGTTGAACACAAGAGGCACTTTACCTGCCTTGCTGATGCTTTTTCTGTTGAGAGAACTCTGGTAAGAAGCCGTGCTGAGTGCTGTATGTTCATTGGCTCACCTAATGTTCACAATAACACTACGAGCTACGAACCGTTTTTATCCTCACTTCACCAAAGAAGAAACTGGGGTAGGGCACCTGGGGGGCTCAGTCGGTTAAGCGTCTGACTTTAGCTCAGGTCATGATCTTAGGGTTTGTGGGTTTAAGCCCCGCGTCGGGCTCGGTGCTGACAGCTCGGAGCCTGGAGCCTGCTTTGGATTCTGTGTCTCCCTCTATCTCTGTTCCTCCCCTGCTCACGCTCTCTCTCTCTCTCTCTCTCTCTCTCTCTCTCTCAAAAATAAACATTTAAAAAAATGTTTTAAGAAGAAACTGGGGAAACCAGGGCTCAGAGAGGCTAAGTAACTTATCTTAGACCACACAGCAAGCATGTGATATACACACGGACTGCTGGAGTCCAGATTCCACACTCCTAGCCTCCTCGTCATGGCTGTGCTGTATAGTGGTGATCCATTCTCCCAAAAAATACACGGAAGAACCAAACTGTGGATTTCTCAAGCTCTAAAATAGAAATATCCGTATATTGCCAGCTGTCTCGCTGGAGTCTGAGTAAATCTGAAATGGAAATAAGTAGGTGATGGACAGGGCCCTGGATGCTGCGTATAACAGATCTCCAGAACTTTCTCGTCTTATTTCCTTGAAACTCTATGCCCTTTACTTAGCATCTCCCCATTTCCTCAGCCCAGTCCCTGGCGGCCACCACTTTATTTTCTGATTCTGTGAATTTGACTATTTTCGACTCCTCCCGTAAGTGGAATAACACATCATTTGTCCTTCTGAGGCTGACTGATTTCACTTAGCATCGTGTCCTCGAGGCTCGTCCATGGTGTCACATATGACAGGATTCCCTTCTATTTTAAGGCTGAATAATATTGCATCGTTCTGCGTTTTCTTTAACCCTTTCCTGTTCATGGACACTTAGCTTGTCTCCAGAGCTGGGCTGTTGTGAATAGTGCCATGCACATGGGGGTGCACATATCTCTTAAACACCCTGGTTTCGGTTCTTCTGGGTAAGTACCCAGAAGTAGGATTGCCCGATCATATGTAGTTCTATTTTTAATTTTTCAAGGCACTTCCATACTGTTTTCGAAAGCAGCTGCGACATTCTACATCTGCATCAACAATATACAAGGGGTCCGACTTCTCCACATCCTCACCAACACTGGTTTTTTGGTTTGTTTTAACAAAAGCCATTCCCGGTGCGAGGTGATAGCTCACTGCATGTGTGCCCTGGAATTCTTAGTCATTTTTTTAAACACATGCTAAGCACTGTTTTAGGTGCTCGGTCACAGGCACAAAGTCTGTGCACATAATACACCACCTTCTAGCAGGAGGTAATTCCCTGCATAAAACAACCTAGACCTGACTCTCCTACAGCTCTCCTGCTGTGTTACAGTTACTTGATTAATCACCTGATCTATTCATGGCTATTAGCTCTTTAGGTCCAGAATCAAGTTTCCATCCTGGAGGTATACACCCTAGCTATGCACATGGGTGTCCGGTCGTATACCTTTGTAAAAAACTAAAAACGGGACGCAAATCCCACGTTCCGATGATGCCTAAGAAGTGCATATTTGAACAAAATACCATTTAAATATTCAAAGGAAGGTGCACAATATTAGGAAGTTGCTACAGCCTTCAGGGGCGCCTGGGGGGCTCAGTTGGTTAAGTGGCTGACTTCAGCTCAGGTCATGATCTCACGGTTCGTGAGTTCGAGCCCCACATCGGGCTCTGTGCTAACAGCTTGGAGCCTGGAGCCTGCTTCAGATTCTGTGTCTCGCTCGCTCTCTACCCCTTCCCTGCTCGTGCTGTGTCTCTCTCTGTCCCAAAAATAAATAAAACATTTTTAAAAATTAAAAACAAAAAAAGGAAGTTGCTACAGCCTTCATGGCTTTGAGGAAGATAATACATTGCTTATCTTTTTTTAAAAAAAGTTTATTTTGAGAGAGAGAGAGAGGGAGAGAGTACGCACAAGCAGAGGAAGGGCAGAGAAAGAGAGAGAGAGACAGGATCCCAAGTGGCTCCCTGCTGTCAGTGCAGAGCAGGATACAGAGCTCAATGTCACGAACTGTGAGATCATGACCTGAGCCGAGATCAAGAATCGGATGCTTAACTGACCAAGCCATCCAGGCGCCCTGTATCCTTTTTGACCATAGGTTAAAATCCAATGGAGAAATGAGAAGGAAATAAAATATTCATATTTCAAATGTATATTCAAAATTCATATGTAACATATCCATATGCATATGTTTATCATATTTGTCACCAAGAGTGCTGACTGGGAGAATTTTCCCTGGGCGCGTGTGGAACTGTGCTGCAGGAACAGGTGACCTGCCTCCACAGCTGACAAGTGACGTGGGGGCCTGCAGAGGTCAGGCTGCTCCAAAAAGAGTGACAGTCAGACAGAAAGTAGCTACATGTGCTTAGTTCTTCTCCCAAACTGGCCAACCCAGTAAGGCCCTCTTCTCCCCTTGTGCAAGTGTGATTGAGGCAGAATGGAGAAGATGACAGAATGCTCATACTTTTCCTTCGTGGGAGGAAATAAACTCTCTCCCTTATGCAGGGACTTGAGGAGAAGGGAATAAACGTTTCCCACCATCCAATCCTTTGAATGAGGAATACTGGTGGTTTCCAAGTCTGAAATGAAATTCCTGCTGGTGGAAGGGTATTCAGTTCATGGAGGAAGAACATGGGGCATTTTTTTTTAATCCTACTTAGAAGAACAAAAAACCAGGGCTCCTGAACTAGGGGAACTTACGTGCTAATCAAGGATGCTGGTGTCCACACAGCAAGCAATAAAAAAAAAAAAAATAGCAATTTTCGATGGTTCTTAATTCTTAACCTATAGGAGCTTAGAAATGCAGGAGTAAAGGATACGTAACTTGAAGTGTTTCCCCCAAAGTACTAATTTAAGATTCCTGCCATTTAGAAACTCAGTTCCTGCTCCGCTAGAATGGTATTTGTTGCTTCCCACTGAAATGGGGTGTGATAAAGTGCCCTGGTCATAAAATCACTGACCTCTAACCTCAGTGCCCAGGCAAGTTAGGATACAAAGCAGACCATGGCATTGGGGGCTGGGTAGGTGGCTGGGAAGAAAGGAAGAGAGGACAGACAGATGGTGGATTGTCAGAGCCTGCTGAACATTTTCTGAATGTTTTCTTGGGATAAGGGGCTGGAGCAATGATTCTTAACACATTTAAAACTTCCTTGGAGAGGTGCCTGGGTGGCTCAGTTGGTTGACTCTTGGTTTCGGCTCAGGTCATGATCTCCCGGTTTGTGAGTTCGAGCCCCATGTCAGGTTCTTTGCTGATGGTGTGGAGCCTGCTTGGGATTCTCTCTCTCCCTTTCTCTCTGCTCCAACCCCCACTCGTACTCTAAATAAATAAACAAACAAACTTAAAAAAAAAAGGCTTTCTTGGGTGCTAACCCGGTACGTGTGTCCCCAGGATACAGACCCACAGCCAGCTGTCTCTGGACATCCGGAATTCAGAGTATCTCACCACCATGCCCCCGCTGCCCGCAGAGTGTCTGGACATCGATGGTGACTGGAACACCCTGCCGGTTATCTTTGAGGACAGATACGTGGACTGCCCTGCAACAGGTTGGTCTTTGTTTTGGAGAGAACAGCGGGTCCCAGTCCTTTGCCCTATTTGTTTTCCGATAACAGTGGAACCAAATCAAGGAAGTCATTTGTCAGTTCAGGCTCCACCAGTGGGAGATGACCTTATGTCAGTGCAATTGACAGATCGATGTAACAGAAGGACAGCTGCAGTAAAGATCCCCTTCCTGACTCCTCCTGGGGTAAAATCGTACCAAGTGCCTCAGTGTTTCCACCTATAGAATGGGAACCAGATTCTCCCCTCACCAGAATACCGTGAGCATAGGATGGGCATCCTTTCTTATCCCATATGTGCAACTCAGATATAAAATCATTTCTCTTTGAATTCTAATGGCATTCGATTCAGACTCCTATGGAGTGCTTGCTTTGTGCCATGAACCAGACAAGGTATTCGAGAAAGCAGGCTGCATCAGTGATCAGATTGGTAGATGAGCTACTCAGCTCAGGGAGAAAAGACAGCGGGTTCCTGTGTATTTGTGTGTTTGTGTCCGATTCACAGTCTGTCTTGCTGGTGTTGCAGTTTGTTAATGAATTGATAGCTGGGCGGGGTGGGGGGGGGGCGCGGGGTGTGGCTGATGCACACCGGGCATTCGGGAGATGTTAGTCCTCTGTTCCCTCGCACAGCCCTGCTCTTGGAAACCCCAAAGCTATCACAGGTGACAGAGCTGAAGTAAACCCCTAGTCCCTGAAAGAGCCAGAAAATACCCCTCTGGAGGTTTTACCTGTTTTATCTTTTTAATCCTATTAAAAAACAGACAACCCAACCTCCTAAGCCCTATTTCACTGAGAGAAACTGAGGCTCGGGAGTATAAATATGTATTAAAGATCATGCAGCTTATAAAAGCCAACTGACATCTAGTGTCCACATCGTGTAGGACAGCCAGAAGGTAGGGGCTCTGGAGATGGCCAGCTACCCGGTGGTCAGACAAAGCTTATTCCAACTCTGCCTTGACACTGCGTGTGTAGGTGTGTGTGTATGTGTATGTGATCATTTTCGTTGCAGTTTTGTCATGTAGCTACAGGCAAGTTGAACAGTTAGAGAAGAAATTTAAAATAAGCACCCATGATCAGACCCCCTGATGGTATCATTAGGCCTCATTGCAGCCGATCTTCCAGTCTGTTTTCCTGTACATGTTAAAACAGACACCCCAGCGGATGTAAATCTCAGTCCTGCAACATCTCCGTGCAATTGTCTTACACAGAAATCAACCTCGGGCTGCAAGTCAACCTCAGGCTTTCTGGAGTTTCCCTGCTGGCCCTCACCCACTCTCCCCCATGTCAGTGCCCTAGACTTAGATGTGGCTGGGGTCGTCTTTCCAGGGTCATCTGCCCATGCAGTTTCCTCTAAGCTCTACATCTAATTTAGAACCAGCAGCTTCTGTAATGGACATGGGACTTGGCGGAGTCTGGGCCACCAGCACTAAGGATCCCGTCTTCCCAGAGGGACCTCAAGGCAATTGCTCTCAGAGGGTTGGCTGTCTCCTCAAGATTTCTCTCTACAGACCTCTCACCTGCTCCTTCCCCTCCCGCCCCCACCCCCATTTCCCCACTCAAAACTTTCCCTGACCTTCTTTGTTCCTTCACAATGTGCTGTGATGATTTAATCCCAGAGCAAAACCATTAGCAAATAAAGAACTATTTCCTTTTCCTCCAGGGGTTGGTGACCTTAATGTAATTTGCAATGAGGCCATCACATTTGCATTTCATTGTTTTAGCTAGTGAAGAAAGGGACAGAAAAGAGTCCCATTTCCATATGAAAATAGTAATATTTATTCATGGTTTGCTGTAATCCCATGGTAGATACCTACTGGGTACCAGTCACTCGGGAAGTCTGTCTGTATTGTCTGGATCCTTTTTCCCAGGTACCGGTCACTCCTAGGTCCCAAGGCAATTGAGCCATTTGCCTAAGGGCCTTAAAGGTTGGCCCCACTGCCTGAATTTGAATCTTTTCTCCAACCGTTGGTAACCATGTGAAACTGGGCAAAAAGAATTGTAATTTATATTCCGCAGGCCTACTGTGAGCAAGGGAGAGATCCAGCCACAGAACACGTAAGAGTGATCGGCACAAAGGCAGTTAGGAATGCATGTCAACTAATACCATGAGCTAGGATCTGACTACATCCATCCTCTTTGGATTAGATGTTCTGCTACT
Organism: Acinonyx jubatus; assembly: GCF_027475565.1. Lineage (NCBI taxonomy): Eukaryota > Metazoa > Chordata > Mammalia > Carnivora > Felidae > Acinonyx > Acinonyx jubatus. The sequence goes on from NC_069394.1 coordinate 5,098,234, forward strand.
TTTTTGTCGCACAGTTGTGGCATGAAACCAGTGTTGCTAATTTTGACAGCCCACCTCCTCACTGGGCTTTCTGTGTCCTGGCATATACTGTCTGTGATCAATCAGAGGCATCTTTCATTTTTGTTCAAAGAACCCATCAATCCTCCTGTCTTCCTCTAATCTAAAGACCAGACTCCTCATTCATACAGGGCATTCGAGTTCATCCATATCGTGGGTTCTCTCTACCTATCCAACCTCATGCTCGCCCCACGTCCCTGTTCAGTCTTATTCCATTCACATGGGATCTGATGTCTGACCAGACTGTGCACCCCAGGCTTCTGGGTCTTTGCCCTTTGCTCTTCTCTGCACCCAGCACGACTCATTATCTCCTTCTCAGAAGAACCCAATTCATATTTTCCAAGGTCACAGCCCGCATGGTTCAGGTAGAGCCAACCATACTGTGCTATGTATGCTTCCCAATGTTTTGAAGATCCCTTGGAGACAGAGAGACTAGTTCATTATTATTACTGGTCCCCACCTCCCGTCTCCCTAACCCAGGGCCTCGTACAGGACTTTGTGCAGAGGCTCTGCCAATTATTATTTATGGATTCAGTCACACTGATGTTGTGGTTTTTTCAAACCGATGTAAACAGCTCACGAGAGTAATCGCCTTTTTTCTGCTACATTTCTGTTCTGTTCTCAAGTCATTTTATGAACACAGCTCAGGGACTATGTGGCGACCATGGTGCTAGCTGTGGGCGCACAGATATTCATACAACACAAGCCCTTCTCTGCAGTGGGGACAGGAAGTGCACAGGTGGATCCCATTATACATGGTAGTCGTGGTGGTGGTGTTACAGCACATGTGTGTAGAGGGGATGCTGGGAGTTTGCCCAGAGAACGTCTAACTTGTTGTTGGCCTTGGAAAAGCTCCCCTAGAGGAAGAGACATTTGCTCATCCCCTCAAGATGCAAAGAACATATCGACCTGAGGAAGAGACCCATTCTTTCCCAGTCTTTGGTCTACTCTTTGACCCAGTCATAAATTTCACTCCAAGGTGTGAGCTGTTGATATGTTGTAAGTGTCTCCTGATTCACTTCATAACCTCCTATAGTTGTTATATTCCTTTAACTTCTATGAAAACCGTATGAAGGATTTGAATGTTTTAAGTAAAATGAAAGCCTAAACCCCGTCTTCTTTTGTTTGCTGTATATGGGAAGTGAGTAACATATCAGATGGCTTTGTCGAGAGAGTGGTGGTTCAGACAGACATAGCAGGTACTTATTTTCTTTCATTTATGCTTTATTAGAAGGGAGAGAAAGAGAGATAGGGAGGAGGAGGGCGAGGGGGAGGAAGAGAGGGAGGTAGAGGGGAAAGTGGGGGTGCAGGGGGGAGGGAAGAGAAGAGACTGAGAGACAGGATGAGAGAGATAATAGTTTACCCTAGAGAAAAATAAGAGAAAGAAGGTCATGCTGTGACCCCCGCCATCCTACTGGGAAGATCAGAGTGACCTGGGAACCTCTGTGGTCTGAATGCCATGCGGGATAATTGCCCTGGGGACAGAGCTCAAGCTTGGAGGGTTTCCCTACAGAAGGCAGAGATCTGTCTTCCCCACATGTGCCATTTCCTATCGTAACTCTCCTGTGAGCTATGTCTGTGAGGCCTGCTGGTCACTATGAATCTGCCCATCCTAGAGTTGAGGCAAGTGAGCTCAGGTGGGAAAAAAAGGCTTATTTATTCTGTCGTTGTCCAAGGCCTCACGGCTGTGCCAGAGTCAGGATGAGAAGGCGGACCTTCCTGGATGCAAAGCTGTCTTTCTACACTGTCAATACTGTACAGAAGACAGGGAAGAGCTTTAATATTTAAAAGTGGTAATTGTCAAAACTGTTTTGATAAGTAAAAGGTAAATCATGAATAATGATATCTGACAGTTTTGCATTAGTGCACGGCGATTCTTACGCTGATTACCTGGTGTTCGGTTGAGTTACGCAGGTCAAGGGCACAGCCTCTGATAAGGCTGCCCCCGGGTCAGACCCAAGCTGGAGGGCTCCTGGGCCACCCGTGTTCCTGACCAGCTGGCTACCAATTCAGGGCTTCCTACCAACCCCTCAGGTTTGACGATTTGCTAGAACTATTCACAGAATTCAGGAAAGTGCTATGCTTATGGTTACAGTTTTAACATAGAGGATCCAAATATAGACCAGCCAAAGAAGAGACCCATAAGGCAAGGTCTAGAAGGGTCCCAAACACGAAGCTCCGTGACCAGTGCCCCCAGGATTGGTCATCCAGGCAAATCAATGTGTAGTGCCACCAGGAAAGCGTATTCAAGCCCCAGTGTCCACAGTTGTTGTTGGGGTTGGTTGAATCGTTGGCCACGTGATTGAACTACTCTCCCGGGAGATTGTCCTGGTGTTATCTGGCGACCAGTGGTTGGTCTTTCTCGCATGGCCAGTCCCCATCCTGACTCATTTCCTTAGCGTAAACTATTAAAGGGCTCATCTTGAGTCACCAGGCTAGCATACGCCTTCAGGGCCTGCCAGCCACAAATAACAAAGACCTTTCCATCACTTGGGAAATTCCACGAGTTCAGGGCTTGTCCGCCAGGAACCAGGAACAAAGCTCAGCCAAGTTTTTGATTATACCGTCAGGCTTCTGGATAATCTGTGGGCATAGATTCATAAACGACAAACATTCTTCTTTCTTTTTTCTTTTTGTAGGGCACAGTTTGAGTGTTTCCCCGAATTTTGATGTTCAAATAAGTCCCGCAATAATGAATCTGAAAGACAGAGAAGAGAGCCCGGTTGTAAATAGAAAATCACCTTTCAGGGAAGACCTTGTCTCGCCCGCCATGAAACCACCCCAGATGGACTCCGACGAGGAAGTTCTGAGGTGTCCAGAGGCAGATGACAGTGCAGCTACACCAAAACAGGTGGATGTGTGCTCCGAATCTCAGGTGTATCTGACAATCGGTGAGGTCCAGAACAAGGCAGGTTTGCCTGAAGATGAATGTTGGGCTGGCCCGAGGGCCGATGTTGGAACACGTCCCCTGGCAGATGAGGACCTGCCCAGAAGGAGGCCGGGTCCAGAGGATGGCCAGCCCCCGGTACTCACCTACATTGATGTGAAATCTAGCAATAGGGACCCGTGCGGCCCTGAACCCACGGTGGTCGTTAGTGCTCAGCACGAGAGTGGGCACTCCCGAGATAACTATGAACCCGCCAGAACTGTGCCGGGCAAGGAGGTATCAGGTACAAGTCGTCCACATGCCATCTCTTCAGAGAAAACAACACTCCGTGAGTTAAGTCCTCTAGGAAAGGTTGCAGACCGAGACGGCAAGGTGGTGCTGCTAAGCCTGAAGCTCATCCCCTCTGAGCCCTGCGATCCACTGAACTCTGCTTTGAGGGATCCCTTGGATGTTAGGGCTTCCCCAAAGGACCCTCCCTCAGAGGAGCAGGAGGAAGTGTCGGTGCTCTCTGGGGTCATCAAGAGATCTTCTTCCGTCGTCTCCGATTCAGGCATTGAGAGTGAGCCGAGCTCTGTCGCTTGGTCCGAGGCGCGAAGCAGGGCCCCGGAGTTACCCAGCGACCGGGAACCCTTGCACCATCTGCTTCGAAGACACGGCCTGCACAGGAACTCCTTGGAGGGCGGACACACGGAGAGCAACACGAGTTTGCCGAGTGGGATCCAGGCGTCCCTCACCTCCATTAGCTCTTTGCCTTTTGAGGAGGAGGAACGGGAGTTGGCCCTCACCAAGTTGACCAAGTCCGTATCTGCACCCCAGATCAGTAGCCCGGAGGAGTCTGCTGGAGACACAGACGCCATGCAGCAAGGTGGGCCTCTTGCTGAAAGTTGCACCGTGCCCGTCGAGACCATAGACTCCCCGGGATCCAGGACGCGGGACGCTGGGGCACAGGTGGTTTCAGGTGCCGACAACCAGCAGGGCCCCGGTTACATAGACATCCCCAAAGGTAAAGAGAGTCAGTCTGAGCCTCAAGGACCTTGCTGTCTTGATGGCAGGATGGAGAACCCTCCAGGTGTGGAAACCAAAGGTCTTCATTTAAAAATACCGCGTATCATAGCCCTTGAAAACCCTGGGAATGGATCTTTCCCTAGAGTACTAAAGGAGACCCCAAAGGGCATGCCTGAGGACTTGAAACTGGAGAAAGGAGCTCGTTCCCACAGCAGCATCTCAGATGATGAGACTGTTGCCCACCGTACGGTGCCTGCGTTGAACTATACCGCAGTTGCTGACGCCGTCGACCTGGGCTCAGCAGGCAAGCAGAGCAGCTCACCTTGTATCATGGATGATGCAGAGTTCAGCAAGGGAGCCAATGCTGTCCTGGAGGCTGGGCGTGAAGCGGGCACTGCGTGCCCCACCGTGACCCACTCCGTTCACTCCCAGGTCTTAGGAGACCAAGAGCCAAGGGCAGGCACTTCCGTTATGGTGTCCCACCTGCCCCCGGCAGAGACCTTCACCCTGGACAGCCTGAAAGCCGTGGAGGTCGTCAACCTGTCCGTGTCTTGCACTGCCACGTGTCTCCCTTTCTCGTCTGTGCCCAAGGAGACCCCTGCCAGGGCCGGATTCGCTTCCAAACAGACCCCATTGCCTATCACTCACCAACCTTTGGGTTCCTTTGGAGTCGTTTCCACTCATTCCAGCAAGTTGGAGGAAGAAGTCAGTGAGAGGATGTTCAGGTGAGCTTGCTGACAGCTTACCCACCCCAGCACAGATTTGGGTTTGCCCACATATTTCTCAATTCCATGCATCCGTCGAGATAGGAGTTAGTTCCCGACTTAGATAACGTAATATGCTTCTATCATACAAGTCCGAGATACAGGACAGTGCAAGTCAACACGCTCAGTAAGCCCATCTCTCAAATACAGCCACTGCATAAGTTCTCTACACTTTTTTTCTACGTACATCCCTATATATTCTTCTTTTGCCAAAATTGGATAGTTCTATACAAACTCTCTAAGGGTTTTTTTCAACTTTAATATATTGGGGACTTTTCTATATTTACAGATTTATTTTTGCATTCTTATTTTAACGTTTAAACAGTATTGTCTAGGTATAGCTCGATTTATTAAAAACTCCTTTAGAGATGGGCATTTCAGGTTTTATTCTTAGTTTTTATTGTGAGAAACAATTCTCTTACGACTGTCACGCTACCTCTATCTTTGCACGTAGAGAGGGCAGTTCCTCAAGAGGCTTTGGGGAAATTTCATCAGATTTACCTCCTAAGCCCCCTTGTACAATTCCTACATTTATCATCCCTTTTGCAATGCCAAAATCCATGCCTGCGTCTTCTCATTGGGTTTGTATTCATCGTGCTCCCTCATCTATGAACTATACATTTGATTAAGTATATCGTGGAATCATTTGATTACTCTCCTGCAAAATGATGGAGAGTTACCTATTAACGGTATCCACGAAAGAGATTGCACAGGCAGGTAAACTCTGGATCCCTTACTTATAAAGAACATTAAGTACCTATTACGCTCCTGTTGTCAGTTTAGCAAATAGAGAACAAGCAGTGCCCCAAGCCTGGTTGGGTTGTCCTGGCTGGCACCGTACTTCCAGCCTGACAGGGAGACAGAAAGACGAGAGAAGTGAGAGAGGGCGGCTGGGTAGATGGGATGGTTCCCGTGTGTGCACAGCTGAACCAGGAGAAGGACCCAATCGGGGTAGTGAGTGTGCATAGAGACGGTGGCTAGGGGAAACTTTAGACACGACTACAGAGCAAATACGAGACACATGGTGATGATGGTGGTGGTGATGACGGTGATGATGATGATGGTGATAAGTCTGGTAATAGGTCATTGTTTTTTACTATTGAATCAGTCTGGAGGACTGTCCTAAGCATTTTGCGTATATCGCTTAACATACAGAATAGTTTTATGAGTTAGATAATCGTGTCTTCTCCTTTTACAAATGAGGAAAGGAAATGCAGAGAGGTTACGTGGGTGGCCCACAGCTAGTAAATGTCAAAGCTGAGATTCTGACCTTAGCAGTCAGACTCCCAAGTCTGTGCTCTTAACCACCACCTTGCCCAAGAATCAGGCAAGCCCGGTGGGAAGGCATCTCAGACAGGCCTGAATGCACAAAGACGTAGGAGTAAGCGAACTTAATTCACGCAGGGAAACATGAGCAGTGTGTTCCCTTCGGAGGCTGGGAGATGCTGCTGAGAAGCAGGTGGAGTCCAAGCCCTGGTAGCCTTGTGGGCCACTTTGGGAAACTTTCCCTCTGGGGAGATCTTTTCAAGGATCGCATGGATCCCTAGAGCTGAACAGAATCTTAAAAGTCCCATTCCATGCAGAAACCACATAGAAATCTGCAGAAACCAAGCCAGTAACGCTTTTCCCGGGACGCTTTCCTGGCTCCTTGTGGAGGAAAAAGCTTCCCTTACCAGCATCTCCCGGGGCCTCATATCCTGCCTTTGCTGCTCGCAGACACTTCTTTGTACATGTGCATCATTTCCACTCCCCAGCTCAACTCATCTCCTGCTCAACACGGCACACACAGCGTGGCTTCTGATTAATTAGTGTATTCTCCAGTTTTTATCAGGCCAAAGAAAAATTTAAAAAAGAACTGAAGATTGCTGGATTTCTGTACAGTGACTTATCTGTACTAGCTTCTGATATACCGTATTTCCCACCAGAGGAAGAGGAAGAAAATTTGGAAGATGGGATTCACCTGGTAGTCTGTGTCCATGGCCTAGATGGTGAGTCCCAAAAAGGTTTCTTCCGCAGAATTCTGTGCTGTAAACCATTTATGATATTTATGAGTTAATTTGAGTCAGGTACTTGTTCAACTGTGTCACCAGCAACCATGGAGTGGTGGCATGTTGGTCTAGGGAAATGACATGGCCTTGTGCCCAAAGATGAGATCTCTGACACAAAAATCTTTTAAGTAAATGAAATACATAAAAAAGTGCAATAATGCAGTAATGGAATAATTAATGGAATGAAGGAAGGAAGAAATGACTAAATAATGAATGGAACTAATGAACAAAAATAAAAGAACAAATGGATGGATGGATGGATGGAATGAAATATTAATGGGATGCATGAGTAGTTAGAATGTGTGGATTAATGAGACCCATGAGTCAATAGAAGGAGGGGAGAAATTCAGTGGATTCATTTCGAGGGGCTCAGGTTAGTAGCCTACGCTATGCTGTTGCCTACTTTTATTCATTTCTCACTTATGGGGCAACACCAGGCACTGTACCAAATTCTGGGATTGCAGAGACCCAGCATGGTTCCTGATCTTAAAAAGTTCTTAATTTCGTGAGATTAGCCAATGTGGTCCAAGGGAAGAGAGAAGGGAGGGGGGAAAGGCTCCTCCCTACCCTGCCCCCTAAATGACTAGTCCCCAGTGTCAGGTCTCTTTAGGGTTTCTGAGGTCAGTCCAAAGGCGCTGTGCTATAAGATAACAGAACTTACCAGCTCAGCCTGGACCAAAGGCAAGAACTTGCTCCTGCCTCCCCTCGTGAATTTCAGCTTCTCCCTAACTGGCTGAAGAAAGCGATCAGATCAACTAGAGGTACGGGGTGTCTGAGTTCTCCTCAAGCTCAAGTTTACATCATAATTGATCTGAAAGCTGGAATGTGGAACATGATTGGACATCCACTTTGTATGGACTCCAGTGCATAACTAGCGTCAGGCAAGAGAAAGGACTTCCCTGCGGCAACATAGGTGACGAGTGGCAAAACCTGTGGTCACAGTCTTCTGCTGACAATTTATTAGGGAGTGGTGGTGTGCTGTCCTTCAAGGACACACTCTTCTTTATACTCTTAATTTTCAACCTGGGGGCTAATGCGTTTTATTGTCTGGCCATATGCCTTGGGTACCAGGACACTCAGTCTAACGGGTCTATTTGGTGAAGTGTCTAATAATCCAGTGGTGAACAATAGATTTTAGAGGAGGAGGAGGAGAAGGAGGAGGAAGTGGAGGAGGAGGAAGAAGAGGGGGAAGGGGAGGAGGGGGAGGAAGAGAAAGAGGGGGAGGAGGTGGAGGGGGGAGGAGGGAGGAAGAGGAGGAAGATGAAGGGCGGAGAGGCAGCAGTAGCATTGGTTTATCATATCGACTCATCAGGGGCCAGACATCCTTCGAGATACTTGACACATATGAATGCCATTGATCATCACAACCGCCCTGCAGAGGAGGTGTTGTTATTGTCCCATTATCACTGGGGAAACTGAGTCAGGGGAAGCTAAGTAACGTGTGTGAGTTCCCACAGTTAATGTGGTTGAGCCAAGGTGAAAACCCAGTGGAACTGTCAGGCTCCAGAGCCCATGGTTTTGTTCTGCGTTATGCCAACAAGTTCATCTCTTCCCCTGTCCAAACGTCGGTCCCCATCGCCATTTAAGTTATCTTTTACAAAGATCTTGTCAAGGGGCACCTGAGTGGCTCAGTTGGTTAAGCGTCCAACTCTTGATTTAGGCTCAAGTCGTGATCTCATGGTCCGTGGGCTCGAGCCCTGCATCTGGCTCTGCACTGACAGCATGGGTCCTGCTTGGGATTCTCTCTCCGCCCCCCACCCCTCTCTTTCTCTCTGCCCCTCCTCTGCTTGTGCTCTCTCTCTCAAAATAAATAAATAGGAATTTAAAAAGGATCTGGTCATGCCAGTCCATTACTGAAAACTCTTCTTTGTAGCTGCTAGAAGATAAAACTCCTGTCTCAGAAAGCTCCTAGCATGAAAAGCCCTTTAATTCCTACCCTCCCCGCCATCACCTCCTGCCCTCTCCCTCCTGCGGTTGCATCAACTCCCTGCCTTTCCCAGGGATGTGTGCATCCCACACCACTGTGTCTGGTCACCCACGGCTCTCCCTCCAGTGAGCTGTCCCCGCTCAGCGCTGACTTCAGCACTTCCCAAATCCCAGCCGTTCACATACCCTTCCCCAGTTTTACTCCACCAGGTACCTTGTACTATGACTCCAAACTTCATACTGCAATTGGCGTGTTTTTGGAATGTATTTATTTTATAAAAAGAAACGTCAGATGACTTCCACAAATAAAATCCTGGAATCACTTGCCACCCAGGAGAGTAATGCTAAAAGTAATCACAGTGAAACGAAGATAATCTTACTGGAACGGCCCCACCGTCAGAAGACGGTGCTTGAGACTCACGCGTCTGTCTCATAAAGTAAGAAGCTACTGAAGACAGACTTGATTTTAAGTGGGACTTCAGATCAGAAGGGCCGCAGACACAGTGACTCTCTCGCTCACCGGCACCACGTGACACAGGAGCTAAGGTCAGCTCAGCATCAGGTGGCACATGCCCCTCTTATCTGATAGTGAATTAAAATAAGAAAGACCCTCAATCTCTTCCTTAAAATGAGGAAGCTTGTCAGGCCAGAGGCTTTTGTTCTTTGTTTTGTTTTTTTTTTTTCCCCACCATGCCTGTTGGAGAAGGAGCAGAGAAGCTTCACCAATGTTTGAACGATGTCAGAAACCTTGTGCTGACAAGTACAAGTACAGGCTTATCTACTGGGCAGAAGATCTTCAGAAAGACAAGTGATATCACACACAGGTTTTTTTATTTTATCTTATTTTTTTAGTTTTGCTTTTTAGAAGGAGAGAGAGGGAGAGTGGGGGCAGGGAAGGGGCGGGGGGTGGGGAGAGAGAGAGAGAGAGAGAGAGAAGGAGAGAACCTCAAGTAGGCTCCACGCCCAGTGCAGCATCCTACACGGGGCTCAGTTCCACAACCCTGAGATCATGAGCTGAGCTGAAATCCAGAGCCGGATGCTCAACCAGCTGGGCCACCCAGGGGCCCCACACGCGGGTTTCTTTCCAAGGTCACTTCTTCAGCTCCAGGTACATAGGTCCAGACTCTACAGGGTTGTACAGGACCCACTTGTTCAAATTCCACTTCCCAGGATATGTTTATATCAACAGAGAACCGAAGAAGTTGGTAAGAGTTATGAGTATTCATACAACTCTTCGTGATGTTCCCCAAAGCCCAAGATTTCTAGGCTCGTAAACACCCTCAGTGTAACACCTTGTCCGATCATATTTTCTGAGAATGTTTTGAGCTACAGCGAGTTCTCTCTCTCTCAGCGGCTGAAGGAGAGGGGACATTATCGTCCCTTACTTAGACTCCTCATGCTGAATATAAACACTTGCTACTCTTCTCTGTGAAGGCCATGTCCTGGAATGTCAGTAGGTAGCTTTAAATAAGAACAATGACGGGACCAAAGGGCCTAATTGTATTGTCAGAAATGAATAGGAAGAGGGACGCCTGGGTGGCTTATTAGGCTCAGATCTATCACTGATGGTTTACAAACTACTTTGAAACTCTGGTTATATGGTAAAATAGGTCACCTATCTATCCACCGACGAGCTTCTAGCTTTCGACTCTGCAGGGACCCGTTGGAGGAATAGGTCAAAAATCCATTAAGATGGAGTTGAGCGCCATAGTCTGCCTGAAATGGACGCCCAAGAACACTTGAATACGAAGCTTATTCTGTTCTATTAGATGCATTCTCCACGTGATTTTTACGTTGGGTGCTACAAGATGCCCCAGATTCCTAAGCTGTCATTCCTCTGTCCCGGTGGTCACTGGGGACCAGACGGAGTCCATGAAGCTGGCACTTGCATGACTCCTGTTCCCAAGGACGATTGTCATTTTGTTGCAGGTAGAACTATGCCCCCACTGGCCGGTCTGGGGGACTTGCTGGCTGTAAGTGGCAGAACTAGACTTTGTATTTGGCAGGAACTTGAAGGAGGGACATGTAGATGTCATATCGTGTCCCGTCAGCCAGCAAGTGGCACCCCTTGCCGTGGACAGAAGTGTCTGTAGAGGAGGAGGAGTGAGTGTATCTGTGATTGTTCTGTGTGTGGAATGTTCATGAGTCACACAGTCATGGATCAGGCAGTGATTCCCCTGAGGTAGGACTACTAGAAAGGCCGTGACCTTGTGTTGGGGGGTGGGGGGAAGCACAGGACCTCTAGGTTGGACTTGTTTTAGCTGTTTTTATTATCTGCTTCATGAACAAATGGGACCTGGGGGGATCGGAGAAGAGGGGGAGCTGAATCCCTTGTGTGTCAGTTTTGATATAAGTAACCGTGGGTCTGGGGTGGGGGTGTCTCTCGTTTTTAGGGAACAGTGCAGACCTCCGCCTGGTGAAGACTTTCATAGAGCTGGGACTTCCGGAAGGAAAGCTGGACTTCCTAATGTCCGAGAAGAATCAGGTATGACCAAAGCAATAAAAAATAAAAACAAAACAAAACAAAAAAACCCACATCAGAACTAAAAGAATCCCTCAATCATGTCCTATATGAAACCCCTAAAGTCACCCTGGTTGTTCAAGGACGCTCAGCTAGAAGGGGGGCCTGCCAGAGAGCACTGGTCAGCATTCAAGATGGGCTGGGAAGAAATGAGTCATTGTTTCCTTTTGGAGGGTGCAGAAATAGTACGGAGTGAAAAGATGTCCGTCAGGTGCCTGGGGCCTTTGGCCTCTGAGCTGTCACCCACAGAGCATAAATGATGGGAGTGTCCCTGCGTCTCTACTGGGTGAAGGGGGCTGTCACAGGCGTAATTCAGCCCCTGTGATGCAGCCCTCATGGCAGAGGGTTTTAACCAGGGTACCCTGGGGACCATTGGACTGGATCTAACAGAAGTCATGAATTGGTGTGTGTGTCGGGGGTGGGGGGTGGTCACTCAGGAATGATTATATTCCGTGACCTGTTGTCATTATTTCTTGAAAGTTGTAAACGTCATGAGCAAGTGGATTTCCAGTACATCCCTTTAAAAGCACCCTGGTCAGGGGTGCTCGGGTGGCTCAGTCGGTTAAGCCTCCGACTCTTGATTTCGTCTCAGGCCATGATCTCACGGTTCGTGAGTTCGAGCCCCGTGTTGGGCTCTGCACTGACAGTGCGGGGCCTGCTTGGGATTCTTTCTCTCTCTCCCTCTCTCCCTGCCCCTCCCCTTCTCTCTGTCTCTCTCAAAATAAAGTTAAAAAAAAAGCTTACAAAATAAGCAAATGAAAGCACCCTAGTTGCTATCAGTTTTTAAACCTACTCTGTCCTCCAGAACATTTCTCATCAAAGTCTGCTCCGCCCTTGTAATTGCTACCATGTATTCAATAACCCCTGTTAAGTTAACGGTACACAGCTGAGGAAACAGGGCCTGGAAGGCTGGGGGTCTCGAACATAGCGGCCTCTGTCTTAACTGTGATGCGAATAGTTTACCGAATGCTTACACTGCGGCTAAGGAACAGGCTGCATGGTCCGCCTTCAGGACTTGGAGGAGACAGGTTTGCACTGGGGAAGAACAGTCCCGGGCGCAGGTCCTGTAAGCAGGAGAGCTGGCCTGCACACGTGGTTCTGTCCCCCTCTGTGACACTGAGACATTGACCAGAGCGTTTCATCCCTCCAGAGCCTCAAGGACCATTGAATGGCAGGTGACAGTGAGCCAAAGGCCTTCTCTCCACTCCTCTTCTTCCCCACCCTGGTGAATACTCATAAGACCTGTTGTTCACCTCTGGAGCTGGTGCCCCATGCAGGTGCAAGGAGCCCATGACACTGGCCGACAGTTCCACTAGTGAGAAATGGTTTTCATGTTGGCCCTGGATCTCCCTCCCCAGAGTTCCCATCTGTTTCCGAAAGTTCACCTTTGAAGTTATATAAACCAACCTAGCCTGTCTTCCCCATGCCCTCCCTTGAAGGTTTTCAAAGACACAGATGACGTTTCTCCTCTTCCTTTGATGCCCGTGTCCTCTGACAATCTGTGTGGAGTCACTGATGGCTTTGGATCCTTCCCTGGACATGGCCTGGGAGTGCGGTCTCGAGGCTGAGCTGGGGAGAGGGCAGGGTTTTGAGGCCAGGCAGGCTTGGGTGCCAGTCCTGGTGGCACGGGGCTCACCCTTGGAGCCCGTCTCCTCGCGGTGCGGTGGGGCCAGCAGTCAGCGGGCACGTGCAGTGCCTGGCACGCGACGTGGAGGTAGGAGCTGCCTGGTCTGTCCATCCTGCTTCTCCCGTTCGTTTCCAGCCACCCTCCTGACTGAGGGTTCTCCAGCGTCCCGAGTGTCCTCCTTAGAGCCCCGGACTGTGAGCCCCTTTCCTTGGCGCTGAACCCCCTGCCCCCTGTGATCCCAGCACAGTTCCCAGAACGTGCCGCCGTGCCCCAGGGAAGACCCCGCCCTACAGCCGTCCCCTCTCTCCTCTTCCAGGTGGACACATTTGCAGACTTTGATACCATGACAGATCGCTTGTTGGATGAGATCATTCAGCACATCCAGCTGTACAACCTCTCCATATCCCGAATTAGGTAAAAGGAAGCCACAGGGAGTTAATGCCGGGGGAAGAGGGGTGACCTTCCTGGATGTTGGCTGCATACAGCTTCAGCGTACTGCCTTCTGTCCGCCACCGTGACAGGCTAACTTGTGACTTACTGGGGTAGACGACTCCCAGAGCGGAAGCGAGTGGGGGAGGAGGAACGTTGGGTAGCTCAGTAGGAAGGGACTGGGCTCCAACAAAAATCCCTCGGTTTGAACCATTATTCTTCTAACACTCACACGTCCGAGTACCGACTGGGCCATGCAGACTCTTGCAAGCTTCCCAAATCTCGGAGCCTCTGGTTCCCCACCCGCCAGGCGGGACCAGCCCCGGCGTCCTGTGGCACCTAGCGGAACACGTCACTGCCTGGTGAGAGGTTTCCGTCTGCGCTCGTTCCCTCCTTCCACTGTGGCAGTTAGCTTGGCTGAAATGTTTCGCGATCCAAGTGGCAGTAAATGGCTTGTGTCTTTGTGCGTTTGCCATTTGTGGACACGGTGGGGTGTCCTTCCACGGGCATTAGCCCGCTGAGGCCTCAGAGACAAAGTGTCCCTTCTGTATCTCACCATGAGGAGTCAGAGGCCTGTAGAGATGAGGTGAAAGTCACAGGCCACCAGCGAGGGAAAGCAATCTCGTAGACTCCTGTTCATTTCCGTACGTGGCCTGTTTTACGCTCACCATGAGCAGAGGTGGGGCGCTGCATACCTTTCGTGTGCTAGGGTTTCGATCGACCGGCCCTCGATTGGATGATGACGGTGTGTTGGGTCCACAGATGTGTGAGGGGCCGTGTGACTGGAGCCAAGCAAGTAGGAGGGTCTCAGACGGCATGAGCCGACAGCGGGCGACTCAATAAGTGTGAAATGACAGTGAGAAATGAGTACATTGCAGAGGCCGTCGGAAGTCAGATCGTGAAGGGCCTCATAGGCCGGGCCAAGGAAATGGGGTTTCGTCCTGTGAACGAGCAGGATGGTTCAGTGCCCAGTGTGTATTTCAGAAAGCACCCCCGGGTGGCTGGGGAGGAGACACAGAGGGCACACAGGGATGCTGCAATAACAGAGAGCCGGGCCACACGCCCGCACTTCCGGCCACACTGGGCAACAGTGGCCTCGCTCCCAAGGCCTCCATCTCAGGCGAACTGTGGCCAGAATCTGGAAACCCAGCGAGGATGGGGTAGCAGCCCTCATTCTCTTTGCCCTTTCCCCCGAATCGGGGTGGGGGAGGGAGGCGGACCCCGTGGTGCCGCCCGCCCAGCCGCTGGCCTCCTGAGGCCGCGCTCACGCGCCGTTTCTGTCCTAACAGCTTCATTGGCCACTCCCTTGGCAACATCATCATCCGGTCGGTCCTAACGCGGCCCCGGTTCCGGTATTACCTCAACAAACTGCACACATTCCTGTCGCTGTCCGGGCCTCACCTGGGGACCCTGTACAACAACAGCACGCTGGTTAGTACAGGTAAGACTCGCCCAAGCCCCATCACCCCCGCCCCCCGCTATCCATTCGGAGCAGTGGGAAGATGAAAACAGAAGCAGATGTTCTCCTCGATGGAATCTGGTGGCTTCAGAGCCTCTTCAGGCATGGGATGCCGAGCAAAGGCTTTGGCCTCGGAGAGAGGGCCTCTCGTTTGTGAGTCGAGTGAGCTCAGACTAGATGCGCCCCAGGATCTCATCTGTGAACAGAAGCGTGATGCCCCTGGGTCGTGGCTGGAGGAGACTGAGGCACAGAAGTGTGGAGGGGGCAGGAGGCCTGGGGCTGTTCGGGCTGTGGTGACACATCCTCACAGACCAGGTGGCTCGTAAACGACAGAAGTGTATGCCTCACAGTCTGGAGGCTGCAAGTCCAAAACCAAGAAGCAGGCAGATCCAGGGCCCAGGGAGGCCCCACTTCCTGCCTCACAGGTGGCACCTTCTTTCAGCCTTCAGCATGACGACTCTGGACAAGACATTTTCATCTCTCTGCTACTCAGTTTCCTTCCTTTTTTTTTTTTTTAATGTTTATTTATTTTTGAGAGAGGGAGAAAGAGAAAGAAAGTGCACGTGAACGGTGGAGAGGCAGAGAGAGGGGGGGACACAGAATCCAGAGCAGACTCCAGGCTCTGAGCTGTCAGCACAGAGCGCGACACGGGGCTCGAACTCGCAAGCTGTGAGATCATGACCTGAGCCGAAGTTGGACACTTAGCCGACTGAGCCACCCAGGTGCCCCATCCTTACTTTTTAAAATGGGGCTGTGTATGTGTGTCTGTTTGTGTGTCTGTATGGATGCATTTGAGACATGGATACGTTTATGATGTGACTGTGTATGTTGTGTACCTTTGCATGTCTGTAAACGTGTATCATCTCTCTTTGTGTGCAGTGGTGTGTGTGTGTGTGCGCGCAAGCGTGTGTGAGAATTGTTGAGGATTAAGCAGAAGGAAAGAAGAAGCTTGCTAACACACACACGCATCACCCGTAGCCGGATTCTCTTCTTCTCACTGGCACGGCCCGCAGCTCTGAGGCTCCCACAATTTCCTCTGTCCTGTCAGGCTGGGGACACCACGGAGGGTAAGGAAGCAAGGTTCACTGAATCTTGGATAGTGAGCAGACTTTCCAAGGTAGCGAACGGTGGGACACGTTTTCTGGTGCAGAAGAAATGGTGCGTGTAATAGCATAGAAGCATGGTGTAATCAGCAAACAACAGAAACGCCGGGTGACCGAGAGGGGCAGAAGATGACAGTGGTGCTCTCAGCAAAAGCCTGATGATGAAGGGTCCCGAGGGATGTGATGGGGGTGGACTGCCCAGCAGATTGCACGGATGCTCCCCAGGGGCCGGTGACTGTTGGAGCCCAAGGAAGGCATCGGGTCTCGCTTAGCAGCTAGTTTATTAAATCACGCTCCTGACAAAGACTTCAGTGGTCCCCGATCGCCCCAATCCGTTAGGTGGCACCTTGGGCCACCCCGAGGTTCTTTGCGCCCTGCCCAGCTCCCAGGCCCCTGCCACTGCTCCCCTGACCTTGCCTGACCCTCAGGGCAGACTGGGCTGCTGACCTTCCTCACCGATGGGGCAGATCGGTTGTCTGCCTTTCCGTTATTTTGAGGGCATTACTGGAAATGATCATGACAAATGGAAGACGGCTCCTTGGCCGTTCTCTCTGTCCTCACAAACCGGGGCAGCCATCTCTGGGTAGAAACAAGTGATTTAAACCACATTTCACTTTTTTCACAATTATAATCTTGCAATGTTCCAAAAAGAACCGCATTGTATTCATTCCCTTGCGTTTGTATGAAACTCACTTTTGTCGTGGTGATGTCATAGTCCCCATCAGCGTTGGTGCCCCCATAACCAAGGTCAGGGATAGACTCTGACATGGAAGCCTGCTTTCAGTTTGTGTGCTACGTGGATCTGTAAGGACCATTCCTACCTACAGCTCTGCGTTTGGGATTATTTCCTTTGGCTAGATTTATGGGAGGAGGTCAAATGGGCCGAAGGGTATGGAAGTGTCAGGACTCTTAATGCTGATCGCCATATCATTTGATTTTATAACCCCGCCACGGGTACCTGAGAAAAATTTACCCCAACTTCCCAAGAATTGGGAAGAATTGCCAAATTCCCAAGAATTGCCAAAGTGCCTACTTCCCTCTTATTTTAAAATTCACTAAAAACCACAGTTTCACGTTAACCCCTCCCCAATTATTATTATTTGCTCTCTTTATGTTCTTTCTTTCGTTTTTCTTTTCTTGCGTTTTTGTCTTTCTAGGCTTGTGGCTCATGCAGAAATTAAAGAAATCCGGGTCCCTTCTGCAGCTGACCTTCAGGGATAATGCTGATCTGCGCAAATGTTTCCTCTACCAACTCAGCCAGAAAACAGGTGAGGGCCTTCCTCCACAGCACGTGGCTGTGGTCACGAGTGGGAGCTGGGGGTCCAGCCGTGAGACCCCAGATCACTTCACCACGGCGTCAGCATGCTCAGGGAAGGGTGTAGTGAGGAGGCCCAGCACACACAGCCTCTTCAGCTCACAGGGAGCCCGACAGCGACTCACAAACTCAGCTGCCCCCGAGGAAGGGCACCAAAGACCAGCCGAGGTGTGCGTAGGGGTCCTCTCGGCACACAGAAGCTGTGGCTGCTACTTCCTGCCAAGCCTTCGGTGCCCCAGTCACAAGCCCTGGGTCTACTCCTTCCCAGGTCGGGATCCCCCCACAGAAAGGGCACATAAGCACTGTCCGTTCGGGTGGGCGGCGCAGGGGGAGACAGGAGTCTGTCCCAGGCAGGGCTGAAGTCACACCTTCGCCCCCAGTGGACTAGGAGACGCACAGAGGTGTTGAAGTCCCCGTCTGTGCTGTGGGAATGAGCAGAGAGCAGCAGTGGTCTGTGTGTCCAGGGAGGGAGCAGAGAGGTGACCGGTGGCCTGCTCAGTCCTGCCGGGCAGGCCAGCCTGGCGCAGCCTCGGTCCCATGTCCCCCTCCCTGTGGTCCTGTGAACGCTGCCCCTGCTGACGTGTCTGCACCTGTCTGAATGTGAGTCCGGCGTGGCTGCCGCCTGGTGTGGGTCCCCGGGCAAGTCCTGTCCACCGTGTGTCTGTGCCACGCCGAGCCTTCCAGGCTCCCCCCGGCCCCGGGGGGCAAGGAGGGCAGAGGGGAAGCTGGACGACGGTGTGGTCGGCACAGAGAGCTCGGGAGCTGGGCTGACCCTGCAGAGCTGTCCTGAGATGGGGCACGCGGCTGGTCCTTACGGTCCTGCCCTGTATCCGCCAGCCACTGAGGCAGGCTGGCTCCCAGCGGGTGGTCTTGGGATGTGACCTGGGATGAGAGGTCCCACCTTGCTGGAGGGGCACTGGGCTGAGGGCCTGGGGGGCAGTGTCTGCTGGCCCGTGCTGGGGTCTGAGGACGAAGGGACACGCTGTGCCGTTCGGCCCCCCTGTCCCAGCACCGGAGACCGGCTGCAGGCAAGGAGGCGCGTTCAGAGGCCTTCTTCCTCCTTCGGGTGATGGGATGAGCCCCGCAGGTTGGGGCTGTCCCTGTTGAGAAGGTGGAGTCAACACTGGCTTTCTTCCTTCTGCACTCAGTGCCGCTGCCCAGAGAGGTTCCCTTGTCACCTGCCTGCAGCTCCCCTTCCCCCCCTTGAGAGCAGCTCTCTCCGTGCGTCCCTTCAGCATCTGTGGCTAATGGGACAACAGTGCCACAGCCAGCTGCTCTTCCCTCTTCCCCTCTCCCGGGGCAAGTTCACAGAGTGTGTGCGAACCAGGAGGGCAGGGGGAGCCGCCTGGTGAAAGGCACCCTCCCGGCTCCTTCAGGTCTGCAGTATTTTAAAAATGTCGTGCTGGTAGCTTCTCCCCAAGATCGCTACGTGCCATTTCATTCAGCCCGGATCGAGATGTGCAAAACTGCCCTCAAAGACAGACATACGGGTAAGCCACATGTAATGTTTTTTTTAACCAACTTTCTGATTGATTGTTTTTTTATATGGATTTTGTTTTTTCTGAAAGAGAGAGGGCACAAGTTAGTGAGGGGTAGAGACAGACAGACAGAGAGAGAGAGAGAGAGAAGTGGGTCTCGAACTCACAAACCGTGAGATCATGACCCGAGCTGCAGTCAGATGCTGAACTGACTGAGCCACCCAGGCGCCCCCCTCCCCCGGCTTTCTGATGTAAAAAGCCCAAGTAAATTCGTGAAATCGACAGCGCCTTTGGGCACTGGGATGTCCCCCCTCCTGGGATGGGGACCCAGCAGGCCCAGTGTTTTTCTCCAGATCCCGCTGGCCGGTTCTGCCCCGACTTCACCTCCTTCTCCCCTCCTCCCAGGGCCCGTGTACGCGGAGATGATCAATAACCTTCTGCGCCCGCTGGTTGAGGCCAAGGACTGCACTTTGATCCGACACAACGTGTTCCACGCCTTGCCCAACACTGCCAACGCCCTGATTGGCCGCGCCGCCCACATCGCCGTGCTGGACTCAGAGCTCTTCCTGGAGAAGTTCTTCCTGGTGGCGGGGCTCAAATACTTCAAGTAGTAGGGGGCGGGGGCCTTGCCGGAAGCCTGGCGATCCGCGAGAGCTTTAGCTGAGACGTCCTTGTACAGCCCGCTGCCACTCCAGGAAGAGCTCGGAGAGGAAGGCACCGAGGCAAGGAGGGTGGGGTGGGACCGGCCATTCGAGGTGCTTCCATTTTGGAGATGTGGGAAAGCTGAACCAGTACAGTAACGCAGAAGACAAGACTTTGCCCGAACCTGTCTAGCCACCTGGAGTCTCCTTCAAGATATGGAGGGAAACTATGACAAAATAAAGCAACAGAATACTTGGGACTTGGCGAGCCCACCTTTTTATCCACCACCGGCTCCCAGAGAGATCGTTCTTGATTTACTAGGTTTGTCCGGTATGTTTCTAGCTCATAGCTTTATCATTCTGATTCAATTAAGTGCATACAAGCATTTCAGAACTCAGGTTAATCTCTGTGCAGAAGTGGAACATATTTGTGTACATATAATCCTCGATAGATTCCCATGTGCCACTCGTTCGAGACAGTGCGATGCCCACGCGATCATTCTCTCCTCGTGTTTTCTCAACAAGGGGCAAAGGAATGCTTTATAAACTCCAATCCTGTTTCGTTAGCAGCAGTGGGTTGGGTGATGTAAGGTATGGGCGGGGGGTAACGGTGATGCTCTGATGCAGGTTTGTTACAAAGAGAAGTAACTAGAGGGGACGAGGTGAACTCATTGCTTCACCTGCTTCTCCAGACTGTCTATGCAGAGCCCTGGCCCACAGGTTACTTCTGTGATTGCTTAAATCTGTCTGTAGTCAGGAAAACGGACTTAGGGTAAATCTAAGGGTTAAAGCGGAAGGGGGAGCTGGGATTAATGCACATGCGTCAGGCTTCTGCTGATATGCCTCCAAAGAAATGCTATGTTAGCATTGGATGCAACTGCAAAAAAAAAAAAAAAAAAAAAATACAAATAAAACCATTACCATGGCCAGCCGCTGCTTCTCTCCGTGGAAGGAGAAACATCTAAACGGAGGAGTGCTGGATTACAAACCTCAGGGGAGCTCTAAGAAGGTGCTGGTTATCTTTCCATAGAAATGTCTTCTTGCCTTAGGAAAATAAAGGGCTAGGAGAGGTCACCATTGATAAAAAACAATGGACGACAGGGACAACAGTGAGATCAGAGAGGAGGACAACAGCCAGATTGCGGACCCAGCTTAAATAGTTAGTGGCAAATGACTTAAGGGAAGTTTTGAAAATCACCGGGATGTTTGATATGGTCTCATAGACTGTGTAGACTCTTGGCCTAAAGGAAGGCCGGAGAATCACCTAGTTGTACTAAAGGAGCACGTGGACCAGGACAGTAGGGATGATTAACACAGAGACCCATCTTCAGGAGACAGAGGCTCCTGTTTCTGCAAAATCCCCTTCTAAAGTGCGGAAAATCACCTGCGACCAGATTCCCGGTCCCAGCACCTGGACCGTGACCTTAGGTCACCAGTGCCATGGTCATAAAAGCAAGCAAATCTTGGCTTATCTGAGAATTTTAGTCCTCACATATTAACAGTGAGACTTTACAAAACAAATGCAGACCAACGAGAAACCAATGCAGATGGGCAACTTTGCAGGATCGTAGACCCCTGGGTTCCTTGTGAAAGGAGAAGGCGGGTTTGGGGGGGGGGGGTGGAGTTGAATGAGCCACAAAGGCAGACTTTCACACAATGGAGTTAGGGCTTCTCTGTGGGTCTTCTGCGAACTTTCTCTGTGTCCTAGGCTTAACCCGTATGGGATCAGTAAATCCTGAGGGTCATTTTCCAAGTTCCCGATGTACATAGACTCTGATTACTCACGAATGGCGCCGACCCGGTGTATAACCCAGGAGGAATCCGTTCCCGCAGTGGAGCCCATGATGTGGTGTTTCCTGGTCTAGACGAGTGTTCATGGTCAGTGCAGGACTGTACGTTTGTAGCAACTTCTCCTTTTTGGCCAAATGCAGAGCCCCTCCGATGAGAGCATTTCATTTTGTGTTTCTGACACCCATCAGCAAAGCTTGTCACTCCCTGGTCATTTGCAGACCGTGTAGCCAGTGGTTACGGAGCCAGGGGGAATCTGATGACCATTGTCTTTTCCAATAACCAGATGCCATTTTTAACTTCAATATGCTGTCTGGACACGGTAAGAACTAATGGCAATAAACGTCCAGCTGCATGGTGCACCCCTCTTTTACAGGGGTGATCTCCTGTCTTTGTAAACCCTCTCTGGCCTCTGAGCATCTATTATATTGTGTAGAAATTACATCTCTATATTGTAAATAAGAGTGTCCAGTGTTGTGCGTCATGCCTCATTTGAAAGGCTTTTTTATGTCTCTTTCTATTGAAGTATAGATATCTAATATACATATATATATATATACACACACATAAATATATATATATAATGTAAAACAGGGACATTATATTATTTATTATAAAAATTATAAACAAAATGCCTGCGAAGATAATGGTCTAGTATGTTTTCATTCTCAGCGTATTTTATGTTTTTTGTTTTTACGATTTGTTAAGTCTCTCAGAAGTAGTTAGAAATAAACATCGCTACTATTGAGATCAACTGGAATTGGTTGTTCACAAGCCAAATACATCCAAGAAGCAGGCATGAACCTAGCGTCACCCGGGGGCAGGACTAATACCTCAATGGCAGGTTGAAAGCTCTGGAGAAGGTGAGCCCCAGGGAGAAGGAGGGGAGAGGATGGGCTCCTGCTGGTGACCGCGCTCCGCAGGTGGGTGCAGGGGGACTTCCGGCCATGCCAGATTCGAGCAGAGATAGAAGGCACAGTCCCTGCCCTCGAAGAACACAGCCTTGTTATGAAAACCAGATAGATCGAAGGTGAGGCACGGGCAGGTGCAAGGCAGTGCTGGAGGGCCAGTCTTCATGGCCTAGAAAAGGCTGTGAGTGAGATATATGCTCTGCACAGCTGGTCACCGCCAAGGACACTCATTCACCAATTCATTCATTCATTAATTCATTCACTCATTCATCATTTCATTCATTCATTCATTCATTCAGCAAGTGTGTCTTGAGGGCCTGCTGTGCTAGGAGGTCCAGGTAAGATTGAGCAGCTCGTAGTCTGCTCAGATGGGAAGGTGACGTAGGTCGGCACCCCCCGGGGGTAGGGATCAGAATGTGCTCAGAGGAGAGATACCCAGCCCACACTGGGGGTGTGTGGGGTCAGGAACAGCCTCGTGCAAGGTAGGATGTCTAAGGCCAGACACAGGGCTGAGTAAGGCTTGGCCTGGGGAAGGTGGGTTGCAGGGAACCCCCCGGGCAGGGAACGGAATGACCGAAAGGCTCGAGGAGAGAGGGCCAGGACCTTCGGCACACTGGACGGGCTTATGGAGACTGTGTCTGGGTCCCAGAGTGACAGAGCAGGGGCGTGAGAGGTCAGCCACCACGCCAGACTCTCTTCTTCAGGAGGAAATTTTTTGCTGTTGACACTAGTAGGAGAGTTTCAGAGGCGGGGCCTCTGTCAACCCTGTGTTCATGTCCTTCCCCTGGGTAAACTCCTAGGACAGACCCAACCCTGTGTCTTATGGGACGCCCAGGGCCACGTCTGCTCCCCCCAGGTCACTTCCGAAGACAGTGGACGTGTCTTCCCGGCTTCTTGTGGAGAGAAAGCTGGAGGGAATGGCAGTTTGGTTAAACTATTGCAGTTATCATTATTGTTACTATTTTCTGCTTTTCTGTTTTTCTTTTCGTGCATGGAAACAATCAGGTGAGATTCCTGCACTGGTATTTGGGGTGACCACACTGATCGCTCTTGATCATTTGATGTTTATTTTTTTAAGTCTATTTATTTATTTTGAGAGAGACAGAGACAGCACAAGCGGGGCGGTGGGGGGCAGGGAGAGAGGGAAAGAGAGAATCTCAAGCAGGCTCTGTGCTCTCAGCACAGAGCCCAACAGGGGGCTTGAACTCCTGCAACCTCGAGATCATGATCTAAGCCCAAACCAAGAGTTAGATGCTCAACCGACTGAGCCACCGGGCGCCCCGATCATATGATGTTTATGTGGGCGGGGAACGTACGGAGCCCTTCGTTGACAACTGCACAATCTGCAGCCCCACCAGGTTGAGGTAACTTGCCCAGAGCTACAGCCCCTCATTCGGTCGTGGATATTTCCTAACAGCTGCCCACGAACCAGGCATGGGTCACAAAGCACAAGGAAACAAACGCGAAGCAGCCCCTCCTGATGGAGTGTGCATGAGAGGGGAGGGTAGAATGCAGAAAGCCACAGGCATGGTGAGGTGGCAAAGGTCAGTTCGGAAGGAGCCCATGGGGCTGGGGGTGGTGGTGGTGGTGCGCCAACACAGTATGTGAAAGGGAAGGAACAAACTAGAAAATGGCGTGTGATCCAGGTTTTTCCGTGAAGACCGAAAACATGAAAAGGGCTAGGACGTGACCAAGTATCAGTGAGCCCTCACTTATGCGAGATGATGGCATCCCTCCAAGTCATGCCCATTGAATTGAAAGTCTGCTCTTGGGACGCCGTTTGTTTGGGTTTCATAGAGTATATTTCTGAGCATCGGCGATAACCGGGGCTGCTGTGTACCGTTGCACAGGTTGTGTAAAAACACATGGCAATGACACAGAGAGGGAGAGTTGTGCTTTCTTGTGTCATTCGTGCGAGGTATCCATTCCAACACCCTTAGGGAGGACGTGTGTCCGTCTTTAACTGATGGAGCAAAGCAGCATATGCTAACACCTGCATCCATGTTGTTTGTTTCTGCTTTTTTCATTTGCTTCCTCTTCCCATGCCTTACTGCGTACCTATTTTGTGCTGGGTACCGAACTGGACTATGCAGCTATTAGCATAAATCATGCAATCCTAAATAAACACTAAAAGGGTCTAGGGGGGGATAATAAAATTTACTGTTTTATTTTTCACTGTTAGTTTTGAAATTAATGCCATGGGGCCTCCACGTTGGAGGAGGAACAATGAATTTTTCCTCCAGGCTCTGTCTGATGGTTAGCATCCTCAGCTTTGCCCTTCCGGAATCCTCCGGATTGTGCACACGGGTCTCTATCCACGTGTCACAAAGCAGGGATGAACTTCAGTGACGTTACAAGTCTTTCTGTGTCCCTTCCTCCTTTCCTTTTTCTTTTGTTCTGTTACTTTTTCGTTCCCTTTTTTGGGGGGGTGGGGGAGGGCTTTGTCCGTGGTACCTCAGCATGATGCATAATGCTAGAGATGTCTCTAGAAAGCGCTATTAAAAAGCTAGCACAGCAAAGCCATTCCCTTCCCGCGTCTTTTCGGGTGAATGGGAATAATATGCTTTGCTTCACAGTGGGCTGAACTCTCTACACCAGTTTTCATTTTAGGGAAAAGGGCCCCGGTGCCTTCTGTCCCACAAAGGACTGTCCCCGGTCTAGAGCTGGACTTCCGGACCAAATGTCAATGTGTGGATGCTGCTGAGTGATGCTTCGTTAATGTCTGAAACAGGCTGTTTCCCATTTGTGATCTCTTCACAGCCACGGTGTGTGAGGTGCAGAATGTGTGTGCTTTCATTCCATAGATGTGGTTGTGATGATATGGCTTTAAAATCGTCCTCAGACTCAAGCCTTCATGCTTCATCACAGACTCAGAGCTTCTGGAGCTAAACCAAACCTCAGCTCTGATTTGCTCCTTTTTACCAAATGAAGGAGCAAAGGAACGGGAACAGCGTGCAGGGCTCCACGTTTGTCAGCGAGGACTTTCATGCAGAGGATTTCGTTTCACAGCCACACAACATACAAACGATGCTGGTTACGCTTTACTTAACAAGGGTCTCACGGCTCAGGAGAGGTGGACTCAAGGTTTGGTCCCCGAGCCTCTATGTCATCTGTGAGGCCGTGATTCCTCCAACCCAGAGAAGTTCATAAATCACAAAAGCCACCCACCCATCTTGTGAAAATCCATGCCCGGGCTCAGTCTGCATTGTCTAAACCACACTCTTGTGAGCTTTCCACTACAACATAATGCTGGAGGAGACACCTTCAGAGCCAGCGGACTAGATGGCAGACAGCATGGTTCTGTGACAGAGGTGGGCTTAGAAAGCGTGGTCAGTAAGCACAGTCTGGCGGTCGGCTGGCCTTTCGTGTCCCTCCGCCACCGTCTTAAGGCTCTCAGTCCCGCTAGCCCAAATCCACTCTTCCCAAATCGTAATGCCTCTCCTTCCACTGTTGTGCTAGCCTGCCCTCTTCCATTTACACCTGCTACTCCCACACTGGAATATTCACCCGGGGATCAATTCCTGTGCTGTGGGCTTCAAGCATGCACCAGATGCTTCGTGGCCTGTTCATCCCTGCTTCCCGATGGATCTGGGCTCCTTGTCCTACGGTCAGAGATACGTTTTCTTAGGATTCCAGGAACCGCTCCTTTCTCATTCATTGTCACGATGTCGTCTGTATCCTCGTAGGTCTCCCGCACGTGTACATGCTTTTTGAGAGCAGGAGCCATGCATAGACAGCGCGTTCCTGCTGCCCTCACCATTGCCTGGCACGGAGTTGGGGTTCAGTAAATATTTTCTGGAAGGGCTCGTTCCTCTTCGAAAGCTCACGTTTTCTTCTCTAACCCCTTCACCGATCCATAGTAGCTGATTCTGATGCAGGGAGGGGTTGACATTGGTCCATGTTTCCCCTGTAACCTTCCGCATCTGCAAGAGCAAAGTAGTTTCATGAGCTCAGACATCACACTGGAAGTTTTATTTAAGTGGGAAGAGCCGTTATGTCTCCAGGGCGTGCTTTTAAGCCAGTGGGGATGGGGTCAAGTTTCCTTAGCTATAAAATAGATCTGAAAGTACTTCAAGAGATAGTTGAGGGGCAGAGGAGAAAGGGAAAACAGAGTCTGAAACAGTGGCTGTGTCGAGTGGGTGTTTTAAAATTTGGGGGCGGGGAGCTTAGGAATGTTTTATGGCAGAAATTTGGCTAGCGGGAATCTTCTCTGTCATACACTGGGAAACTTTCTACACGGCCGGCCTCAAAGTGATTCGTACATGATGCCTTGCGGTGGGGGATCACCTATGAAGTGTCAGGCTTAAGCTCCCAGCATTCAGAACGTTCCATTGTGATTCCAGGGGCCTCCAAGGCGGAGCTTTCCAGCTCAGCCCAGTACCTAATTAGATGATCTACGGAGTAAAGCTGTTTTCTTGCTCAGGGTAGCGTTGTTGAGCGGTAAGAAAAAGGCAAGGACTTGGCACACAGCTGAGAACAGTATTGCATCAATGTAAGACTCTGGGAAATTTGAATTCTGTAAATGTCACTCAGAATGTTTTAATTGCATCAAACTGAGAAGACATCTTGAAATGTCTTTTAGCCCAAGGTTAAATTTACCGCCTTTGGGAAAATACCCTGTTTTATGCTTCTTGTTCCAGAAAGTTTAATAATAATCCAGGTACGTCCGGTAACCGGCACATGTCTTTGTTTGTTTGTTTGTTTGTTTCCTTTAAAGAGAGCACCTCATTTTGTCCCACCTACTGTCTTGTCTGAATGTAACCTCATATGAAAGTCTGTGATTTTAGCTTCATTCACCGTTTTCCTGTAACTTACTCTCAAATGCATTACTTCTCCAACACTGTTTAGTCTCTGCCTGGTTCTATACTAAGCACCAGTGACTACAGAAACTTTTCAGACAGGACCCTGCCCTTAAAGAATGTATAATCTAGTAGGGGGAGCAGACACCCACATAAATGGAAGAATGTTCGTGTAGATAGAGTAAGGAGTCAAGAGAACACGTAGGAAACATTGAGAATACCATCAACCCAGTGCCCATTAAGACAGATCCCTCCTGGCATGGGAGTCTGGGCACCTCTACCGGCTCTGGAACAGAAAACCAGCCCCAGTGAGATGCTGTGGTGATCTCTGCCGTGCCACTCAGGTAGAATCTCATAGCTTCGTTGGGGCCACCATCCCCAGGTCAGCGTCAAGTTAGGAAAGTCACAAAGGAGAAGCTGGATGGTGCGCGTGACAGCCCGACCTGTCAAGAAACACCACCACTTGAGCGGCATTGTCCCCACCCGTCTGTTGTCCAAAGTCACTGGACATTCTGTGACTAGTCTCACCTAGTCTTACTACTTCTTTTCCAATGAATAGACCAACATCGCTTATCAAATAGACAAAAGGCACAGCAGCGGTGTCTGTGAGCAACGCCACACTCAGATCTGACTCCCAGAGCGAGCCTGTGGCTTGTGTCTGTTGATCAGCCCGCACGGGATTCTGGCGTTTATTTTATTTTATTCCAGGGTTCTTTAGTTTTCCAATGCGACCTTCTACATTGCAGAAGGCAAAGAGAGGCAGGGTCTTTTGCATGGTCCCTTTCTCTGAAAAAGAACTTGAATGTACAGCTTGATGTCACTGTGAACTCCTAACGCGTATCTATTCTGGTGACGATGTCTGTATACAACGATCATCGTCTCCCACGCACACCCTCGCACACTGTCTGCAAAAAACGATAGTGAAATAACAAAGTCCATAGTGCCAATATAATCCCACTATTTTTCTACATTTGCTCTTTGGTTGGCATTTTGTGCAGCTCGTGATGTGTATAGATGATAAACAACAACAATAATAAAATCTTTGGACTTTCTTTTGCCAGGACTGTGTGTTTATGGGACGCACCGTAGCCACCCTCTAGGCATGTAGTTAGGGCTGAAGGAATTATTTCTATGTGTGTGGAGAGGACGTTTGGGGCATGGGTGTTATTTCTAGGATGCACACTGTAGGAAGGGCCTCGGGTTTCCCAGGGTGGCCGATCCGAGCAGGGAAGGGACTCCAAACGGGATCCTCGGAGGATCAAGGCGTTATTCAGTGAACGGGACACCTGGGTCTTTGTCCCGGCAGCGAAGGCACCCAGATCACTTGGGTTTTTGAACAACCAGAGCCGCTCTTTCAAAATGCCTCTGGAGCGATGCATTCTTGGTCTCCGGATGCAGCTTGGTTGAGCGTGTCTGGAGGGCCACGTGGGCGGGAGGGTCCTGTCTCCTGCTTTGCTGAGAGGTGGGCCAGGATGAGGGTCAGGACTACAGCCCCTGACCAAAAAGGAGCCCCTGGGCAGTTCTGTGGTTGGTGTCCGCACCCGGGCGGCCACAGCCCACGGGACCGAGGATGCACAGCGGAGCCAACGACAGACCTTCTGTAGACGGGCAGACGGGCAGAATGGGGGTGGGGAAAATTAGCCAAACCACCAAGGAGCTCTCTGGACCATAAGCTGGAGAATGTAGCGAGCCTCTGGCGTTAACAGTCCAGGAGGGGAAAGTCAGAGAGCCAGCCCCAGCAAGCTCCGCGTCACCGCAAAGCAGGGCAGTGGTGGGAGGGGGCTCACCACGGAGGGGGCAGCAAGCTGACCAGCCCCTGGACCTGCCTTGGATGGGTCCCTGATTCCAGTCTCTGTGGGATCAGGAGAAGCCACAGTCCTGGGATCCCGCGCGGTGCTGACAACTCTGCATCTAAGCCAAGGTCAGGACCCCCGACCGAGGGGAGTTCAGAAACATGTGACTTGGGGTAAAAGGGGTTCGTTTAAACGATCACAGCTTAATGACACTCTTCCCGAGTTTATATTCTATGTGTTTTAAAAAGGTTCTTTATATTCATTGTTCAGACAAGCCCGTGGAATAAGGGAGCGGATGGGATTGTCCCCAATTTGGACAGAAAGAAACTTGGAGTCCGGGAGGCTTAAGGCATTAATCCCCTGTTTCCACGATAATCCTTGGGGATGGCAAGACTTACATCTGGCTCTAATTTTAGGCAAACGTTTTAAGAGTCTCTGGAACCTGAAACCGATGCTTGAAAGTGTCAGGAAAGGTGCACTGCAGTTACCACAGACTACAAGGGTGCCCTCGCCCATCATCCTGGGGGACCCTCACCAGTCCCCGTGCCCATCAACCTGGGGGACCCTCACCAGTGTCCGTGCCCATCAACCTGGGGGACCCTCACCAGTGCCCGTGCCCATCAACCTGGGGGACCCTCACCAGTGTCCGTGCCCATCAACCTGGGGGACCCTCACCAGTGTCCGTGCCCATCAACCTGGGGGACCCTCACCAGTGTCCGTGCCCATCAACCTGGGGGACCCTCACCAGTGTCCGTGCCCATCAACCTGGGGGACCCTCACCAGTGTCCGTGCCCATCAACCTGGGGGACCCTCACCAGTGTCCGTGTCCATCAACCTGGGGGACCCTCACCAGTGTCCGTGCCCATCAACCTGGGGGACCCTCACCAGTGCCCGTGCCCATCAACCTGGGGGACCCTCACCAGTGTCCGTGCCCATCAACCTGTGAGACCCTCACCAGGCTCTGGAAGGCAGGACCAGGAGGGAATAAATGCAACGAACAGCACTGCATTCCCCGGGTTCCCTCCTGGGTCTACTGGTACTTTCCATCAGTGCAGATGCAGATGAAGAAATTTTTAGAGCGGTGGCTAAGAACAGCAGCCGGGGGGCAGGCAGTAAGGACGCAGGAGGGCACCTTGGCGCAGAAGGAATGGGAGGCAGGAGAGGAGGACAGTTTGAACCAATTCACCACGTGCCTCAGGCTTCCGGTTCAGAGACCCTAAGTCAGTGTGCAGATGTGACACGTAGGGGAGCGTGCATGGGCACGTCCTTGTCCCCTGGCCCGAGAGCATCCAGTGGACACCCCTTTGGTGTCGTACAGCTGGCCAGGCACTTTCTTAATCCCCCGAACCAGTGCTCCTGTCCGTGTCTCAGGGCTGAGAACACTGGTTAAGCAACGTGCCTGGGTTCACACTGGAGCTTGGAATTGGTCTCTGAGGCACTTCATCTCCTCCTTAGAGTAACCTATAAGACCCTGCTTCATCTGGCCCCTTGTCCCTCTCCCACCTAATCTGCTTCCCTCCCCTGCACACCTCCTCCCCCGGCCTTGGTCTCTCCTGTCCCACACATGGGCCCCCACCAGCACACCATTGCATTCGCTGCTCACTCCTTCCAAGTTCGCTCCTGCCCTTTCCTCCGGCCTTTCCTGCAGAGTCGCCCCATTAGCGAGGCTTTCCCAGTTCTCCTGATCTGGAGCCTCCCGGCTCCCCACCTGGACCCCAGACACTCCATCGCCCCCTTCCTGCGCCACATTTTCTCCCCGTGGGCACTTAGCACCCTCAAATGTGCTGTCTTACTTATTTATGTTATTTGTTGTCTTTCCTCACTAGAGCGCCAGCTCCACGAAGGAGGGATTTGTTTTTGTGTTTTGCTCTGCTTTCAACTTCTGAATTCCCGTGCCCTGGCACATAGTACGGCTTTAATCAGAACTTGATGCGTGAGTGAATGAACGCATGGATGGGCTTTTGGCTCACGGTAGGTGCTAATGCTCCCGGGCTAACCAATGTGGCAGAAAGGGCTGCAGCTGGCCGCCTCCCTGGGCGTCTCTAACCAGCCCTGTCTCAGCACCCGGGTCCTCTCCAGCATTCTCCTATTACCCTCTCCTCCACGGGGGAGGGGGGAACAGCCCGGAGGCTGCAGGGATACAGCTGTGGGGAGCCCCCACCCGCCGCCTGGGTCACCCACCTGAGCGGTGCCTGCAGCACCGGCACAGACAGCTGGGCACGGCCTGCAGGGGGCGCCCGAAGACTAGCGAATAGGGCACCCGCAGCGCCCCGGAGGTTCAGCTCCCCGGCTGTGCCCGCCCACTTGGAATCTGAGCGGGAAAGAGGAAGGATGGAAGTTATTTGGGGGAGCGAGAGAGGAGCGTGGAAGTCAGGAAGCTAGAATCGGGGAGGGGCAGCAAGACCTTTTCGGATTTTTAGCCAGGACTAACAGGGTGAAGGAATTTATCGCGATGGAGGCGTGGGGGGTGCAGTCCCTGCCTCCGTCCGTGTAAGGAGAGGCTGGTCTCCCAACGGGCCCAGCTTGCTACGCAGGGAGCTAGAAGCTTGCCTTCTCGGACCGGGCGCCCAACTCTCCTCTAAAATAGGGTGCCTGCTCCTCTCATTTCCACGGAACCCCCTGCTGCCTGTGGGGCAAAGGGAATCCTTAGGAGATGGGCAGGAGGACCCAGTCATTCTCTGGTTTCACAAATATTTATGGAAAACCAACCACTTTCCAGGTTCCGTTTCAGGCACTTTACAGAATCACTTACCAACGTCAGCAAGAGGCCCGCCTTAATGAAGCCTGTCTCCTATCGCGGGAGCTTACCGTGACAATGGCCCTGATAAATGACCAAAGGTGATGTTTTTATATTACTGCCTGCTTCAGAAACTTTTCCCTGCTGCCTCGCGTCGCAATGATCTTTCCTCTCTTTTCCTTAGACTATTGTTTGGTCTCTGAGTGCACATCATGTTACGTGGTAACAGTATTGATCGCTTATAACTATTATTGCTAGTAATAATTAATAATATTACTAATGCCTGTTTGTATTATTAAGAGTTTGGCTCTTTCTCCCCATCAGATTGGAAGCTTCTAGAAGGAATGACCATTGGATTGTTAGTGAGAAGCAAAGCTTGGATTGACCTTTTTAGGTTGGTTTCTAGCTCCTCATCTGTAACGCAGCAGTGATAACGTACATAAGCTACATACGCCCAAAGGTTGTGGGGAGATCAGTTCCCCACCTCTTGGTCCTATGACCTTGTCCCTCTCCTTCAGTTTTCTCTCTAGGGCCCCTGCTGATCTGACCCCCATGAGAGCCCAGATAAGCAGTGGAGGCTGCCCAGTCCTGCTGTTCCCAAGGTGTGAGAACAGGTCTGAGACACAGGGACAGCCTTCTCCCCAGGCTCCCAGCCCGGCTCAGGGGACAAATGTCCTGCCTGAAGCAGCCCCCTCCTGTCTCCTTCTTGGACCTCAGCTCCTACAAGCAACGTGCACCATTTTCTTTTCCACTGAAACAAGCTTTTAAGTTAAGGCAAGTTCATCCCCCTAAATGTAACCCTTTCACACCTCTATTTTCTCCCCTGTTAAAAATACTAAACAAAATGTCATTTAAATCTCAGAGACAGTTCTAGATGGACCTAGCCAAACAGCAGCTGAGCGAGATCTCTTGGCCCAACATCCTATTTCTGCAGAGGCAGCAGGTGCACCAGCTCTATGCTTGTACAAGATGTTGTAAAAGAAAGACGTAATGTAACGCTTTCCCTGACCCTGGCCCCTGGCCCCCTGGTCCCCTGGCCCCCTGTGTCCCACCCCTGGAGAATCAGGCTCCATATGCATGGTTAGAACTTCAGTGCTTTGCAAAGACACTTTCTAAACTCCCTCCACTTCCTTCCCCGGCTCACGCACATTTCTTGAGTCTTTGCATGTGTAAGGTATGGCTGACAGTTTTGCCTCTTGAGGGAATCTGTAAATATTAGTGCTTCCTCCTTACTGTCCCATCATTCATACAGAAGGATAAACTTGGACCCAAAGGTAATCTAAGGTGATTTGATGTGCAAAGTGCTCTAGGGACACCGAGGCATAGAAGATCAACGATGCCGAGGGCAGATGCGGGGGGGGGGGGTGCAGAGGAGGTTTACAATAAGGGTGAGGTATGTCTCAGCCGTGAACGAAGACACAGAATTTTGCAGATGGGGGCTGTAGAGGATGGGGCGCAGTCACCAGAAATAGTCTGCGAAGGCACAGGAGGGTGGGGATCTGTCCGGAGATCCTTGAGGACCTCCGTGAGATGAGAATTTGGGAGGGTGTGGGGTGGGAGCTGGCTGGAGGTGAGACCCCAGCGGGGCACAGTGCTCTGTCTGGAATGGGGGAGAGTGCGTGCATACAGCGGGCAACAGAGGAACCGAGCTGGGGCCAAAAAAGACGGCTTAATATTCAATTAATGCTCTAAGTAGCACAGCAAAGAGAAGCAGAGAGTCTAAGACAAGCTGCAGGCTATGGCCCGGTGCTCACAGACAGAGCACATCCGTCAGGCAGACAGGTGCTGGATCGATGCTGCCCCTGGAGCAGGTGGGTTGCCAGGAAACTTGGCATGTCTCTAAGAACAACCATAGTCTACTTTCTGGTTTTCTTACGTGTGTGTTTTTCAGTGATATTAATTGTACTGATGGATATCGTCATGTGCCGAGAATTCTGCCAAATACCTTGCGTGGGATCCAGCTGGCTCACTGAACATCTGGGTGGCCGACAGTGGCCTTAGGCTGGCTGACCAGGCAAAGGCAGTCGGATGCCATAGTCCCAAGAGGGAGGCTTGGTGCACGCCAGCGCTGGCCCCGTGCCTGCCTGCCCCTCGGCCCGCATGTTGTTTTGAAGGCTGAGACTCGGGTCTCAGGTCTGCTGAGACTCAGCAGCACTAAGGGATTCTGCTTACCTCAAGTGGACTGGGGTGCGGGGTGGTTGGTCTTATTTATTTACTTAATTTTATTTATTTTTGAGAGAGAGAGAGACAGAGTGTGGGGGAGGGCCAGAGAGAGGGCGAGACACAGAATTCAAAGCAGGCTCCAGGCTCTGAGCCGTCAGCACAGGGCCCGACGTGGGGCTCAGACTCATGAACCGTGAGATTCTGACCTGAGCCGAAGGCGGAACTTAACCAGCAGAGCCCCTGGGGTGGTTGGTTTTAAAGGACGTATACTCCACCTTTCCCCTCACACCAGAGAACATCACTTCTGCACTGGGCAGGCCCCCGTGGACAGCAGGACTTCCTGTGACACCTGCTTTTCACTCTCTTAGTCTTTTTGTTTTGGCGTTAAGTAAACACAGGCGTTACACCGTATCCTCAAAACTCCATGAAATGTGAGTGGACATCATTCCCCAAACTGAAACTCAAAGTCTAATATGCGGGCCACACAGAGCTGGATGGGGTGGGGCGGGGGGTGGGGGGCAGGAATCTGCCTCAGGGCATCTGGGTTCAGAGTCTATGCTCTTAGAAACCACACTGCTGGAATAGTTTCCACTTTTCTCTTTCCTTATCCACGTTTATTTACTTCTACGTTAAACGAATAGGCTTATTCCAGTTTGTTAAAGGCTCTGACGTGTCAGGTAGCAGGTGCGGGGGATAACGGACTGGCCACTCTGAAGCATCTTGTGGGCCAGGGTTTCCAGAACTGAGAAGGATCAGCCAAGGTTCTCCCGGGCTCTCAAGCCCTCGGCCACGCTGAGACCAGTTCCTTTTTCCTTATGATACAGACTCACTGGTGCCTTCAGAACCAAGAGTTTCCCTTAAAGCATCTGTTCGGCTACCTTATCTCGAGAAAATTGAGGTGCAGAACATCTTGGTGGCCCCAGGCCACACAGAGCGGCCTCTTGGCCTGGGAACGGGCGGCCAGGAGACACGTCCCCAGCCCTGTGCCGGCCCCGTGGCCACCACGGTCCCCGTGTGTCTGGGTGAGGTGTGTGCTATCCCTGGCAAGCCCGAGGGCACAGTCACCCCAGTGTTTCTCCGTCGGTGGGCAGGGGGTGCGTTTGCAAAGCCTCCTGTCCCAAATTCCCGTGCCTCTACCTGTCCCTCAAAAAAATGTACGTATGCCTGAAAACCAAAGAGGGGCTTTCACTCCTATTTCGATCACGAGGGTCGTCTGAACCCCTTTAATGTGAGACCGGTTGTCTGACGAGTTCTCATTAAGTCCTGGGCTTGTAGGTTGAACGTCAATATTTGCTTTCTGCTTTCATATTATCTTAAATCCTTCCAATAATATATTTTCCAATGAATTAATTGGTATTTTCCAGTAAATTAAATGGAAAAGGCTCTGGGCCGTGTTCTCTTCTTCATGCCCATGTCCAGTCACTCGTGCCAACGGGGCCCCCAGTGGCCTGTCCTCCCGAAGGGAGGGACGATAATTAGAAAGGAGTCAGAGTAATTGAAAGTGCCTATTGGGCTCAGAGCCCATAGGGAAAAAAAATCAGCCCTTGCATTTGTAGAAAGCTCATTTCACAGATTCAGCTTTTAAAAATACAGATGTGGGGGCACCTGGGTGGCTCAGACAGTTAAGCGTCCGACTCTTGATTCCGGCTCAGGTCACGAGCTCACAGTTCGTGGGTTTGAGCCCTGAGCTGGGCTCCGCACTGACAGTGTGACCCTGCTTGGGATCTCTCTCTGCCCCTCCCCTGCTGACACTTTCTCTTTCTCTCTTAAAAAAAAAAATAGGGGCGCCTGGGTGGCTCAGTCCGTTGAGCGACCGACTTCGGCTCAGGTCATGATCTCATCATGGTTTGTGAGTTCGAGCCCCGCGTCGGGCTCTGTGCTGACAGCTCAGAGCCTGGAGCCTGCTTCTGATTCTGTCTCCCTCTCTCTCTGCCCCTCCCCCACTCATGCTCTGTCTCTCTCAGAAATAAACATAAAAAAAATAGACTTAAAAAATAAAATAAAAATACAAATGTGATATGTTGCCTCTGGTCTTATACCCTTCCATGGTTCCTTACCACTTTTAGGGCAAAAGCTACACTTCTTACAAGACCTGACCTGACGCAGCCAGCTCTGAACTCTGCCTCTTTTGCTCATTGTTAAGTCTCTAGAACCGGGCTCAGGGCCTGGACCGTGGAGCTTCCTAAGTGTTCCTATTCTGCACTCACCCACCCTGTGCCAGGAGTCTGCTTTGGGGACGGGCATCGAGGGCGTAGAGGGGGCATACGACCCTGGGACTTGCCTCAGTCTAGTGTACAGATTGTGCCTAAGGGGCCGAGACGGGCAGAAGAGTCTCAGGGGACAGTCTCCCCAGCACAACACTTCTATAACAGGTAAACATCAGACAGAGCACAAGCATTCAAAGTGTCAAAGCAAAAACTGCCCTGGGCCAAGTTGAACAGGCAAGTGAGCCTTCCTTCCAGGGTACTGCACAGGGGAGAGAGCCCAGAGCCTAGATGAAGGGACACTAGGACAGAGACGGTGGGGCCTCTGCGTTTACTCACTGGCTTTGTCCAAAGGAAAGTAAGTTCTCCCCTGTGTTAGGATCCGAGGTAGTTGTACCGCTTGGAGTGAGCTGTCCACAGAGGCTCCTAAACTCTGCTGTCTTTTCCGATGATTGAATCTTAAAGAGAAGTTCCCAGGTCCCGAGAAAGACTTTCCTGGACTGCGAAGCTGGCAAAACGTTTTTAAGAAGACACACATCTCAAAGGAGCAGAGACGGAATTGATAATTGCAGGTTTTTCAAAGAAAATGACTTAAGAAAAGGGAGGTCAGAGACCCAGAGTCGGGAAGTCTGCCTCAAGTTCATCTAAACTCAGGGGAATGTAAAGGGCTTCTGGGTCAAAAGTTTCTGGAAATTGTCCTAAGGGAGTAGAGAAATGGAGAAGAACCCCTTCAGGAAAATGTGCTAAACCTCAGGAAGAACAGTGGTCGTCTGTGGCCTTTGAGACACAGTCTAATTTGCTGCCTCCACCCAGCTCCTTGTTACAGAAGCTCTTTCCTGGGCATGTGCAGCCAGGAATATGGAGGGCAGGCTGCCGGCATTTTGGTTTTTTTTTTTTTTTTTGGTCTCTATTCCCTCGGGTTCATGACGCAGAAACTCTATTCCAGGCAGGTGCAGCTGGGTGGACCGGGTCCTTCTTGTCCCGCCCAGCCCCCACTGGCAGAGTGGCAGCTCCAGGCTTGGATGCCCGAGGATGCTGAGGCCACCTTGCGTCATCCCAGCTCGCTCGTAGTGTGAAGGCCGCATGCCAGAAAGGGCAAGACAGGAAGCGCAGGGGCTGCCCCGATGCCCCTACCTCCGCCCACACGCACACACTGCCCACTCATACAGCAGGGTTGTCCCTCGGGGAAAAACATGTCCTCGTCCCCACCTCTGGTGCTCTGGGGCAGGGGATCTTCCCAGGAGGAAAGCAGGTCAGAAGGAAAAGGGCCCTGCGGGTCCGTCTGAAGGACCGGCTTTATCTGGAACACACAGTTGGAGCTCTCCATATCCAAGGATGTTGTTGAAAATGATGGAGGTCTTGGGATCCCTGCAGGAGCTGAGAGCGGTCCCTGGCTGACGACCATCAGGAAAGCAGGGACCTCGGTCCTGCGACCACAAAAAGCTGAATTCTGCCAGTGATCCGTGAACTTGGAAGAGGGTTATGGGCTCCAAAGGAGAACACGGTCCGCCCAACAGCATGATTGCAGAGATGCTTGTGAAGCCACGCCCACAACCCTTATCCATGGAAACCATGAGAAAAGAAGCGTGTGTCATTTTAAGTCCCTACATTTCTGGGATTTGTTATAGAGCATAGGAAACTACTACCCACCCAGAATGAACACCGCGGGCACTCCGCCACATGCTATCCCACGTTCTGTCTTATGTCCATTTATAGATCAAGGATCTGCAAAGCGGAGAGGCAACTCGCCAAAAGCCACACGGCTCAGGAGGGCCACCAAGATGGGCGAGTGACTATTCTTTCTCCTCCGGTGTCGGGATTTCCTGGTGGACGGGGCTGCCTCAGGGCTGAGTGCTTTCTTCCCCTTCTTGTAGAAACATCACATTATGGCTGCTCCCGTTTTGTAGTTGGAGGAAATATGACCCCAGAGGCTAGGGGACTTGTTTAAGGCGACGTAGGTAGGTCTGATATCATCACCCACTGGTGTTTTCCCTGCCACGATTCTTTGGTTGGGGTTTGCGAGGCAAGGCCTCATGGAGCAGTAAAAAAAAAAAAAAAAAAAAAGCAGTCTTGGGAATCTAAAACAACCTGCCACTCTTGAAGCAATGAGCATCGCCACCATGGATGACGAGGGCCTAAACCCAGTCTGGGATAGGAGGGCGAGAGATTTCTACATCCGGAACATTAAAGAAAAAGTCCTCCCTCGTCTCTTACACAGATTCTACCAGTGCCTCCTTTGTTACCACTTAAAAAAGAAGCTGAAGAAGGAAAACCAAAGCTTACCCTAACACACGTTCTTAATTTTATGAGCTGGCCGTTTGTCCTGCTTATAGCCTAGAAACCACTAGGCGTTCTGCTGTTCCTGCCAGCGCATGTGGCAAAACGAATTTAAAAAGACGTAAGAGATCTGGTGTCTAACTGAATGGACGCACCTGCAGGATGATGCTGATCAAGCCCCAGAGACAGGAAGCATGAGGCCCCTGCGTAAGCTCTGCGTGTCCCTTCTCTGATTGCCGCCTCTGCCCGGGGAGAGGAAGGGTCCAGCTCCCTAAGAAGACAGACCTGCTGAGAACACATCCTCTGGCCTGTCATCGGCAGGAAGCGGCCTTGGTTAGAAAATGAGGCCAATATGAATGACTGCAGACAGGTGGACGCGTTCTCCTGAGATGCGGGCTACTCAGAACACGTTATTTAGCTGAACCGTAAGTAGTAAACATTTAGTACAACAGTGACCCTTGTCCGTATTCATTTTGCTTCTACTCTCCATTCTTCCGTCAGAATTTGGGGTCTCCGTCCTCAGCGTGGCCCCCCTCCCCCGTGCAGGGCTCACCGATGAGGTACATGGAACCACCACGGGCTGCATGCTCGAGTCTAAAGTCAGGCGTCGCCCTCCGTACCTTCTCCTTCCTCACCGGCCCGCGCTCACCCCTTCCCTAAGTCCTGCCGATGCTTCCTTCCATCGCCACGCGCCCCACACGGGACCGCTTCTCACTGTTCGTGGCCCCACTCCCATTCGAGCGCCCACCATCGTGGGATCCCTGCAAGTTCCCCTTCTCTCTCCGCCTTTCCCCGCCTACCGCCTGCTCTCCCAAAGCAAAGTCAAGGCTTGGCAGGCTACCCTGCAGTGCCGCCTGACAGCTGGGGTGCCTTTTCTGTAACGCAGGTGCCTGCCTTAAGCATGATTTCCCGGCAGCCACTCCAGTGCTGTCCGTCTCCAATGGCCACGTTGCCGGCCACGAGACCAGGTGAAGGCGCCAACCCTCCCTTCCCTGTTTTAGGTGTCTTGGTTGATTTCCGGACCTGACCACTTTGGGCCGCCTGCTTTTTTCTCTCTCTCCCTTTGTTCTAAGTTCCCACCCTTAGGTTTTCAATTCATCAACAAGGAGGGAGCCCTTGAAACCCTAAGCGCTCACCCTTGGCCCCAATAGAAGCAGAACCCTTTGGCCCCCAGCTCGTGCTTTCTCTCTGCCTGCGACGTCGCTCAGTGGCCCCAGGTGTACCCTGTGCGCTCCAGGACCTGTGAGTAGTAAACTTCTTCTCTTTTCCCCCCAAAGTTTCGGACGATTGTTGCAGAGAGCTGCTTGCAATCATACTATGAACCACAAGGGCCGGTCCAGCCACAACACTGGTTATGGATAAGCTGAGACCGGCACGTGATATGCCTTCCTCCTTAAGATCCTAAAATGCTCTTACAGTTTAGCTGGACTAAATATCCTGGCATTGTGGGTCCTTGCTCAGCGCTGTGGCTCCTGCCCCCTTCCCTCCCCTTCCTCTCCGTGATACAGCCTCACTGAACACACCCAAACCATCCCGACCTCAGGGCCTTTGCCCAGAAGGCAGGGCCTCCGTGTGGGTCTCCTCTGCCATTCGGATTCTAGCTTGGCTTCACCTTTTCTGAGAAGCCTCCTTGACCACCATAAGGTCATCCCCTGTCCCCTGGGGTTATTCGCTGCCAGCACTGACCATCATACGGATTCTTTCAGCTTTATTGAGGTGTAAATGACAAAATTATAAGCTATTTAGGGGCACCTGGGTGACTCAATCAGTTGAACGTCTGACCTCAGCTCGGGGCATGATCTCAGGGTTCCTAAGTTCGAGCCCCACATTGGGCTCGCTGCTGTCAGCCCAGAGCCCTCTTCAGATCCTCTGTCCCCCTCTCTCTTTGCCCCTCCCCTGCTTGCTCTCAAAAATAAATAAAACACTGCAAAAAAGGTTAGAAGCTATTTAAAGTGTACAACATGATGATCTGATGTGCAGATACAATGTGAAAAACTTTCCCCATCATTTAATGATCACTTCCATCGCCTCACATATTTATGTATTTTGGGGGGTGAAAACTTCTAACTGCAACTTTGTATTCTCTTACCGATCTCCCTATTTCCCCCAACCCCTAGCCCCTGGCAACCACTTTTCTGGCCCATGTTTCTACGAGTTTGATTTTTTTTTTTTTTTTTTAGATTCTACATATAAGTGATACCATGCTGTACTTATCTTTCCTGTTTGACTTATTTCACTTTGCATAACACCCCCCAGTTCTATTCGTGTTTTGCAAATGATGGACCTCTTTTTTGAAAGCTGAACAATGTTCCTTGATATGTATATACACCACAGTTTCTTTATCCGTTCCTCCACTGATGGACACTTAGGTTGCTTCCGTATCTTGGCTGTTGTAAACAATGCTGCAATGAACATGGGCGTAGGATCTCTCTTTCAGAGAGTGATTTTGTTTCCTTTGGATATATACCCAGCAGTGGGGGTTGCTGGGTCGTATGATCGTTCTCGTTTCAATTTCTTGGGGGAACGTCCACACTGTTTTCCACAGTGGCTGCACCGATTTTCATTCCCACCAACAGTGCAGGGGGATTTCCTTTTCTCCACACCCTCATCAGCACTTGTTAGCGTTTGTCTTTTTGGAAATAGCCATCCTGACAGGTGTGGGGTGATACCTCACTGTGGCTTGATTTGCATTTCCCTGAGGCTCAGTGATGCGGAGCACGTTTTCAGGCGCCTGTTGACCATCTGTATGTCTTCTTTGGAAAAATGTCATTCAAGGCCTTCGCCCATTTATAAATATAGATTTTTTTAAAAAATGTCCACTGTCTCTCTCCTCCAACCATAAAACCAAGGTCTTCTCCATCTTTATGATCTCTACCCAAGGCATCTAGGACAGGACACAGCATGGAGAAGACCCACAATGGGTCCCCCAGGACGTGTTGAGGGGAAACTAAGCCCCTTGCTCGCTTTCTCCTCAAAAGCGGTGGCTCTGAAACGAGACTCATCGCTAAGATCTGTGGAATGAACGTGAGTCCCTGCAATGAGACTTTTCTCCACGAGAGGGCAGAGTTCACCGCGTTTAAAAAATGTGTCCTTCAAAGAGAGGGCCCGCCCTACAGCTGGAAACCCTTTCCCGTGGCTTTGGTCTAAAAGCGCTAATAGTCCATAAGGGGCTCCCAATATCCGCAGAGCCTACTGTTTAATATAATTTGGTGTCTTTCCTGCCATAGTTTGAAATTAAAACGATTCAAAACAAAAGGCAAAACGAAAACTCCCGCTTTCTCCTAAATGATTTTTCTTCTCACTGAATGCTATCACAGCAATAAAAAGTTCAAACCAAATAAACACATTGTCATGCCTACATTTTGCATTAATTGCAAATGAGTCACTCCAGACCCCGATTAAATAAATGTTAAACGAATACTTAGAGACTGTCAGTTTGAAGGGCATTGCGTTCCTGGCTTCTCTGGGGGCATCTCCCAGTGCTCCAGCCGGCTGATGGCCTCCTGCCTATTGCTAGGTGAGGCCATGGGGCCTTACCTTCCCTCCCCTGCTGGCAGAATCAGGCCGGGTGCTCTTCTCAGGCCTAAGCCTAGTCCTCGGGAAGGAGACACTTAACCAACTGCTTCACCTTTTCTGCAGAGGTGCCCAGACTCCTGGAAGGTGAGTCACCAGCCTGATATAGACACCTTCTTGGCCTCCATGAATATCCATCGGGAGCCCATAGCTTCCCCCCACTCATCAAGCAATTAGGCCCAATGAAGAATGTCCTTTTCCCCAACTAAGTGGTTCTTAACGTGATAGTACATTAGCCTCATCTGGAAGCTTTTAAAAATCCTAATACCCACCCCTCCCCAGTTCAGTCTGAGTCTCTGGTGGCGAGCCTATGGATGTACGTTTTTAAATATCGTGTGACAGGGAGACTTCCAAACCTTCCGTGGATCCCTTTGAGCAGGCTAACATTCATGCCATGATTCCCACATTTGCCACAGCAAAAATACCAGCGTCTCCCAGGCATATGTCTTCAGGGGTAGTATTTGCTTTTTCTTTGAAAGTAATACCATCAGCCGAGAGACAACAAAGACCTGTGTCCTCTGCACCACGTAAGGACAAAAGACACAATTCGGGGCCCCATGCCAGAGAGCAGAGTTCCTTGTGGCCTTTTGGATGGCATTTCACTGGTGAAGCAGAAAATTTGAGAGAAAAATGGAAAGCAGAGGCACTTTGCAGACTCGTTCATGGGATTTCAAACCCTAGCCTCCATCATGATGCTTTCAAAGGTCTATAAAAGCTACAGTGACACTCATCACTAGGGCTTTCTGTTCACAAAAGGGCAACATATAACATCTGTCTGAAGGGCTAAAAGCAGATGTTTAAAATGGTTCAAAATGGCCCATGGCTTTCAAGTTCTCTTCATGGTAGAATAGGTGATTGCTGAGACATTCCTCAGGCCTTTCTCTTTCTCTCTGATGTCAGCGAATACCAATCAGCCTAATTGTTCCATTGAACATCCTGTAATTCTTTGTTGGTAGCCACCTAGGATACGCGTCCTTAATAAACTGGGCAGATGAATCCAGCTGGGAAATAGGCAACTCAAGCTGGCCCAGCCTTGGATTGCCACCAAAAGACTTCACTTACACCAGCCGAAAGCTCCTTCCCTCCTTGGGAACTCACTAGTCATTGTTGAGAAGGATGGATAGGAAGCCACTCTGATAAAGAAGGGGTGGGGTGACACGTAGCCTCTGATTAAGTCTCAGATGACGATTCAGACAGAGCATCTTGACCTCAGCACTCTGAGAAACTTGACATGCTGGGCTAGATCCTGGGCTAGATCCTTCTTTCTGTGTGGGAATGTCCTACATTACAGAGGATGTCAGCAGGAGCACTGGCCTTGACCCGCAAGACAGCATGCCCCAGTCGTGGCAACCAAAAATGTCTCCAGATATCGCTAGATGGCCCAGGAGCAGGGTGGGGCGTCACCCCAGCCTGAGAACCACCGGGCTCAGGTGAAGTTAATTCTAACCGGGATAAAAAGCTTGTCCTAGAAAGCAGTGTTTTGTCCCCGTGGACACATCTGGAAGGAAAGAGCACGTGGGGTCTGTGCGCGGGGTCGTCTGTTGAGCAAAGATGTGAAGGGCAACCGCTGGGGAGTTTATTTGGGGAAGTATCTTGGGGTCTGGTACGGCTGGACAGGGGTGAGGCTCTGGCTGAGGAAATCCCTGGGGTCCAAACGTGGGGAAGGAGAAATGCAAAGCTGATGATGGCTCCGGGTTTCATCTAACCCTCAAAGCTGGCCAGAGAGCAGTTTTTATTTTCCCATTTTCCAGAAGAGCAAACCAAGGTATGTAGCGGCCACAACCAAGTCCATGCGGGCAGCCCTGGGATTCCCTTACGTCTCTTCTGTCTGGGAATAAAGTGGTCCCCTCCAGGTGCAGCATTTGTGGGTCACCCAGATGCCCGGTCAGTTTACGAAAAAGCGAGCAGATGCCATGAGAGCTAAGGGCTTTAGGGTGGGACAAAACAGCAAACACCTCTAGTGGTGTTTGCTCACACATAACCTGAGGGAAAGAAATCATGTGGGATGGCGCCGACGAGGGATGGCTCTGTCCCAGAGCACTCTTTGGTGTCCCCCCCCCAATCTGCAGAACAGACACTTGCGGAGTGGGAGAGCTGGGGAGAGAGAAGGAGGACCTCTCTACAAAGTTTATTTTGCAAATGTCTCCATAGGATGCACACGTTGCTAACTGTCTAATGAGGCACAGATTGAAAATGGCTAAAGACTCTTGTAGTGAAACCAGGGTGATGGCACCCGGA
Organism: Acinonyx jubatus; assembly: GCF_027475565.1. Lineage (NCBI taxonomy): Eukaryota > Metazoa > Chordata > Mammalia > Carnivora > Felidae > Acinonyx > Acinonyx jubatus. The sequence continues at coordinate 5,141,977 of NC_069394.1, forward strand.
GGCACTGTGAGGAAATTCCTCTAATTGCAACTCTTAGTTATTACCAACACGGTCCCCATACTTCAGGGATGACTGCCAGAGAGCTGTTCTCACGTTTCCTATACAATCTCGGGGAGAACCCGGAGATCTGGCACAATTACCCGCTTCAGGACCAAGGAGAAGCCAGCCTGCTTGCCTTTGGAATTTTCATGTCACTCTTGAATATTCGTGCAGAAACCCTTTAAAGGGTAAATAATATGTGATAGGCATTGGGCTAAAATGGTGTCTATGTCAGTTTTGTTAATATTAATGTAATGATGGCTGTTACCATTGAGTGCTTACCACATGTCAGATGCTGTCATAATGAGTTAACAGGCGTTGACAATTACATTGAACGTTTGGGGGGTATATTTGGTGTCAGGCACTGTGTTAAATACCATGCACATAAAATATATTACTTGATCTAATCCTGATAATGTTTCTATGATATGAGTATTATTGTCAGACCCTCTGTACTGATGAGATACGGGTTTGGAGACTAAATAAATGACTTGCCCAAAGTCACAACATTGAAGACAAAGGGTAAAAATTCAAAGTTAGGCCCTTTCGGCTCCAAATTCTGTGTTGCTCACCCTGGAAAGCTGCTTGAGGGTCACCAAAGTGTTTTCAAGTAGTATCGGACGTACAAAACGGTACACAAGTCACGAGTGAGTGGTTCAATAAATTTTACAGTTGTTTTGTGGTTTTTGTGTTTTGTTTTGTTTTTAAAATTTGTACAGCCATAGACTAAACCCAGATCTTGAAACACAATAGACACTCTTGCCCCTTTTTGTAACTATGCCCTCCCAGGGCAGTCACTGTTCTGAAGTCTGCCACCATGAATTAGCTTTGCTTGATACGATACTTCACATAAATGGAAGTGGACTTTATTTCTCCTTTGTGTCTGGCTTCCTTAATTCAGCATTGTGTTTGTGAATTTCATCTTCATTTTGTATTTTTTTTGGAAAAAGCAGTCATTGTCACTCTATTCTACCGCATGATTATATGGCAATTTTACTTAGCCATTTAATGTCTTATTTTATTTTTTTTTTCTTTTGTGAATATAAGTTATTGTCAAATTGGTTTCCATACAACAGCCAGCGCTCATCCCAACAGGTGCCCTCCTCCATGCCCGTCACCCATTACCCCTCTCCCCCACCCCCCCATTCCACCTTCAGTTTGTTCTCTGTATTTAAGTCTCTTGTGGTTTGCCTCCCTCCTTCTCTGTTTGTAGCTATTTTTTCCCCTTCCCTTCCCCCACGGTCTTCTGTTAAGTTTCTCAAGATCCACATGTGAGTAAAAACATGATATTTGTCCTTCTCTGACTTACTTCACTCAGCATAATACCTTGCGGTTCCATCCACGTTAGCCATTTAATTTTAGATTGATGTTGAGATTTTTCCCACTTTTGAACAGCAAAAATATTGGTGAACAATAAGAATGTAATATTTTGAATATTAAGACTGTACACCCTTTATGTATTTTGGCTCACATATGTGTACATTTCCGTAGGTACATGCGAGGGGTGGAGTGGCTGGGGAAAGGTAGGCGTGTGTTCAGGTTTGGGAGATACTGTCAATGGTTTTCCAAGGTGGTTGTACTAATTTCACTCTTTCTACTGGTATTTATAGAGCCCAGTTACTCCATTGCTTCACCAATGCTTGATATTGTCATTAGTTTCCAATTGTAGACATTAGGTGACTGGGAAACGAAATCTCATCATGGTTTGAATTTTCATTTCTCAGATGGCCAATGGTGTTCAGCATCTTTCCGCGTACGTACAGGTGACTTTTATGTTCTCACTTGTGTTTTGTGCCTCTAATACTTGTGTTGACATTTTTTTTTTTTTTCTCATTGACTTCATGGAGCATTCTATTTGCTGCATACGCTTTTGGTAGGATAGTTTATACCCATCCCAAGGTTTGTCTTTTCATCCTCTTAGTGTCTTTTGATTAAGGATGTTTTGTTAAACTTCTGTGTAATGGCTTTCTTTCATTGTGTCCTATGTGAGAACTCTAGCCCAGCATCGTGAACATAATTTATGGTCTCTTTCCAACAGCGTGGCTGTTTCTGGTCTCACAGAGAACTTTTTAATTTGTCTTAAAGAGATTTATACCAGTCATGAGGAGGAAATCAGAATTCATTTTTTTGTGTGTGTATCCATCGACAGCACATTTAATGAAAAATCCTTTCCCCATTGTCTGGGGAGTGTTACCTTTTTCATGAATTAAGGAATCATACATATGTAACTCAGTTTCTGTCCCTGTTCTGCTCTGTGGTTTACACGTATACCAATTCCACAATGTTATAGGTATTGTAGCTCTATAATAAGCCTTATTATTGGGGCGCCTGGGTGGTTCAGTCGGTTAAGCGTCTGACTTTGGCTCATGTCGTGATCTCACAGTTTGTGAGTTCGAGCCCCGCGTGGAGCTCTGTGCTGAGAGCCCAGGGCCTGGAGCCTGCTTTGGATTCTGTGTCTCCCTCTCTCTCTGCCCCTCCCCCACTCGTGCTCTGTCTCTCTCTCAAAAATAAATAAACATTAAAAAAATAAGTCTTATTATCTGCCAGTGCCATCCAGTCCTGTCCTTGTCTAAGTTAGCCTTGGCTTTTGTTGGCACTCTGTAACGCCATGTATATTTCAATCAGTTTCTCAATTCCTGTTTTAAAAACCTTTGGTATTTGATTAGAATAACCATAAATCTATGGTTCAGTTTGGATAAAATTGAACTACTTACGATAGTGATTCTTTCAATCTTTTGGGATGCATCTCCCCTCTCATCTAGGGTTTATTTAATTTTTCTCATTGTGTTTTGTAGTATTGTGAATATAGGTCTTGGATGTCTTTTATTAGATTTACTCTTAGATGTGTGACATTCTCATGTGATTTTAAATGGCATTTAAAAATACATGATGGAATATAGAAATGGCAAATGCGTTTTGTATTTTGTCTGCATCCAACGATGTTCTAACTTCATTTATTAATCCTAAAAGATGACTGGTCAACTTTATTATGTTTTCTACTTTTGCAATGATAGCATCTGTAAATACTAATACTTGGTTTCTTTCATTTCAATCCATATATCTTCTTCTTAAATATTGGGTTTTATTGTACTGGCTACAGTAGTGTCTATAGGGATATACCTATTAAGGAAGTTTGCTTCTATTCTTTGCGAAGAGTTTTTCTTCTACATCATGAAGTGATATTGACATTAATAAGATGACATCTTTCCATCTACTGTGATAATCATACGATGGATCTCCATTATTCTGTTAATATTGTAGGTTATATTGGTCAAGTTGCAATTATGAAGCCACTTTTACATTTTTATTTTTTATCTAAAAGATTTTAATGTTTATTTTTGAGAGAGAGACAGGGCACGAGCGGGGGGGTGGGGGGGGGGGCAGAGAGAGAGACACAGAATCCGAAGCAGGCTCCAGGTTCTGAGCTGTCAGCACAGAGCCTATGCAGGGCTTGAATGCACGAACCGTGAGATCATGACCTGAGCCGAAGTCTGATGCTTAACCGACTGAGCCACCCAGGTGTCCCCACTTTTACAGTTATAAAATAAGCTCAACTTGATTGAAAAGTATTTTATGTGCATTTTATTTTATATCCATTACCTATCCATTATATATTAATATTTTAAGATTTTTGCATTTGCATCTGTGAGGGAGATTAGTCAATAGTTTTCAATTTTATTACTTCCTTCTTAAGTTTCCATATCAAAATTATGTTGTGGCTTCATCAAGCAAGCCAGAGAATTTTCATTACTTTCCTATTTTCTGAGGAGGAAGAAAGAAGCATGTCACTCGTGTCGTTTCTTCTTTCAAATGCGTGGAAAGATTTACAGTCTGGCCATCTATTCCTGAAGATACTTACGTGTACATATTTGTTGTTTTTAACATATATGATTACTCAGACACTATTTCACCTTGTTTCAGTTTTTGAGAAGATGTATTTTATAGGAATTCTTTCATTTTATCTGCATTTTCAAATGCAGATGTTAATTATTTATTATGTATTTTTAATGGCTATAGGACTTAGAATGCTGTCTTGTTTTATCATTCTCAATATCTCCTTGTATTCTATCTCTTAAGTCATTCTTTCTAGGGGCGTTGGGATTCTATTGGACTTTTCACAGAACCAACCCTGTGCTTTGTTGGCTTTTATCTATGGGAAATTTGTTTTCTGTCTCATGAATTGTATTCTTGCGTTGATCATTTCCTTTTGCCCATTCTCTTTGTGTTTAATCTGCCATTCTTCTTCTAAATTCTGCAAACATGTATTTGGATTATTGATTTTGAATAGTTCTTTAAATTGTATAGACACCGTTAACTGTAAATTCAATTATTTTAACAGATAAAGGGCTATTCAGTAACCTGGTTTTTTTTCGATTGACCTTTTGTAGTTTATGTCTTTTAAGGACTTTGTCTATTTCACCTAGATTTTTGAACATATGATATAACTTTGTGCATATTTCTTATTATCCTGGCAATGTCTAGAGAATCTATAGAGCTGTGCCCTCTTTCATTCCTGATATTGGCAACTTGTGTCTTCTCTCCTCCATCGTTATTCGGTCTAGCTAGTGGTTTATCATTTTTATTGATCTTTTCCAGGAACCATTTTTTCCCATTGATTTTCTATTTTCTTCTTTTTACAATTTCATTGATTTCTGCTCTTTTTCCTTTCTTTTGCTTGATGTGGTTTCAATTGCTTTTTTTTCATTTCTTAATGTGGAAGCTTGGATCACTGATCTGAGAACTTTGTTCCTTTCTAATATCAACGTTTAATGCTACACATGTCTCTTTAAACCCTGCACAGCTGTATCCACGTTTTACTATGTCACATTTTCATTTCCACTCGATTTAAACTGTTTTTTATTATTTGCAAGTGTGTTGTTCAATTTCCAAATCTTTGAGGGTTTTACTCCCAAATACCTGTCAGTTTCTTGTTTAAATCCATGTGGCCAGAGAACATACAATTTATCCCTCACAGTCTTACCCTGACAATTCCATGTCCCCCCTCCAGAATATGGTCTATCTCGCAGAATGATTCTTGTGCACTAGGAAGAAAAAAACTGGGTTTGTTGCTGGATGTTCTATGAATCTCAAATAGATCAAGCTGGTTGACAATGTGTTCAGTTCTTTTATGTGCTTATTGAATTTCTCAGTTTTGTTCTTCTGATTAATTGAGAGACGAGTATTGAAATCTCTAATGATTGTGGATTTGTCTATTTTTTTTTTTTAATTTTACGGCTATTGGTTTTGCTTCATGTATTTTGAAGCCGTGTCAGTAGATGGATATAAAATTAGGTGTATTATGTCCTCTTGGAAAACAACTCTTTTATCATCTTGTAGTGTCCCTCTTTATTCTTAGCACAATTCCTTGTTCTCAAGTTTTATACGTATAATATTAATGCCTCTGCAACATCCTGCTTTAATGAGCGTTGGCGATGTAAATTTTTTTCCATGTTCTCCTGGTGACCTATGTGTATATTTATATTTAGTGTTTGCTGTTGTGTGTGTTTGTGTTGTTTTTAAAAAATAGATTATTATATAGTTTGGTCCTTCTTTTTGCTATCCAAACTGACAATATCTGCCTTTAACCTGTTGTTTTGGAGAGTTTACATTTGGTATAATTATTTACATCTTGGGGCTTAAATACATCATCTTGTTAGTTGTTTTCCATTTGCTTCATCTGTTGTTTGTTCTTTCTTATCTTTTCTGCCTGTTTTTGGATTAATTGGATGTATTTGTGATTTTGTTTTATCTCTACTATCAGCACATTCTATATGTGCTTTTCACTTTTGCATGGTTACCTTAGGATTTCAATCTGTATCTGTAATTCGCCACAGCCTACCTTTAAACAAGGATATACCACTTCATGTAAGGTGTTATGACCTCATAGCCGTGCAACAATATCAATTCAATCTATTGCATTGTTCTAGTTTTGTCATGCATTTTATTTTACATATGCTCTAAAGCCATAGTACATTGCTACTATTTTGCTTTAGACAATTCTCTTTCAGAAGCTCTTTTTTAAAAAGAAGAAATGCATCAGGCAGAGAAAGACAAATATCATATGACTTAATTCATATGAAGAACTTAAGATACAAAACAGATGAACATAAGGGAAGGGAAACAAACATAATATAAACACAGGGAGGGGGACAAAACAGAAGAGACTCTTAAATATGGAGAACAAAGAGAGGGTTCCTCGAGGGTTGTGGGAGGGGGGATGGCTCAATGGGGAAGGGGCATTAAGGAATCTACTCCCGAAATCATTATTGCACTATATGCTAACTAATTTGGATGTAAGTTAAACAATAAGTAAATTTTAAAAATTAAAAAAATAACAATAAAAAAAGAAAGTTCTCTTCTATTGCTGGTATGCCAAGTGTATCTTTATTATAATGTAAATGGATGCTGTATTTTATACAGCTTTTACTGTATAAAGAAAAAAAGGCTTTTTCTACATCTCTGGAAATGATTATATAATTTTCCCTTGTCATTTTTTCTAATAAAATATATTCTGTTTTAAATTTTTTTTTATTATGTTTCTTTATTTTTGAGAGGCAGAGAGAGACAGAGCATGAGTGGGGCAGGGGCAGAGAGCGAGGGAGACACAGAATCCAAAGCAGGCTCCAGGCTCTGAGCTGTCGGCACAGAGCCCGACGTGGGGCTCGAACCCACGAACCATGAGATCATGGACCTGAGCGGAAGTCGGACACTCAACCGACTGAGCCACCCAGGCGCCCCTAAAATACATTCTGTTTGTTAACTGACTTTTTAACATTAAAAAAACTCTGAATTCTGAAAATAAAATCAACTTTGTTATAATCTAAGAAAAAAAGGAGAAATGCATTTATGTATTTATATTTGTCTTTTTGCCAGATCCTTTAAATTTCTTTGTGCAAATCCAAATTTTGTATCCTGTTATTTTGCTTGACAGAAACAACTGGTATTAGGGCAGAGAAGTCTAGCCAAACAAAAGGAATCAGATGTTTCAATTGCTTAACATAGTACTCTTCCCCATGTAACAATTCTGGACGAGGGTTTATGTTGGCAAGGTCCTCCTGTATCGGCATCCGGCACCTGGGATAACGGCCTCTCTCCCATCTTCAGTGTTTGACTGTGAGGAAGGCGTGGAAATAACTCTCCTGCTTCTGCAAATACTCCAACAGCTAGAACTCAGACTCATGGCGATATCTAACTACAGGGGGGGCTGAGAAATGAAATAGAGCTTTATGTCCAGAAAGAGAAGGAAATGGCTTGGATGAGAGCTAAGAATCATCTTAAAGAGAGATGGTCTAGGCACGTGTTACAGGTTACCTCACATTCCCCTCCAGCAACCCCGCAAGAAATGTTATCGTGCAGATGGAGATAAATTTTCAGGATTCAGAGAAGCCAAATGGTTACTTGTCTTATGGACAAATCTGTCCTTGGAACTGGGGGCTAAGAATCATTTCAGAGACCAGGGAGCACTGGAGGAAGAGGATGAAGAACAGAATAAAGCTGGAAAGTACACTGCTTGGACGGGGCTGAAATTCTTTCTCCTGGGTGGGGGAGGGAGGATTAAGAGGAATGTGATTGTGTGCTTTAGGAAAACTCACAAGACTCCGTTTTGAGAAAAAAAAAACTAGACGTGGAAAGCATCTAGAGAGTAGAAAAGTGGAGACATTTCTAGATAGGCCATCACTTAGGAAGCTCTTAAAGGAATTGTAAAAGTTTTAGGAAAAAGAAGCAAATTTTAATGATGAAATGGACCATCTTCAATTTTTTGAACAGCTCTCATGTGCATGAGTGTTCTGATTTGATCTTACTGGAAAATTCCCCAGGAGGAATTTCTCCTAGTGCACGTTACTCTGTTTGCTGGAAGATTGATGCGCAGCATGGAGCCCCCTAGAGGCTGCTGAGCTCTCCCCACCTCCTGTCTTGGGGCTGGGCCTGCACCTGCTTCAGCTGCTTTTAGGGCACTGCCTCTGGAACTACATCCTCTCCCCACGAAAATGGTGCTATGGTCTCAATGTTTGTATCCATTTCCACCAAATCCATGTACCGAAAGCCTAAAGCTTATAATTAGGAGGTGAGACCTTTGCGGGGTGATGAGGTCAGGAGAATGGAGCCCTTGCAAATGGGATTAGTGCCCTGATAAAATGTGAGGAAGAAGTCCATCAACCCAATCAAAGGAGGGATGTAGAGACTCAGAGCACAGGGAAGGGAGGCTTTAACCAACGTTCTTGCAAGAGCGAGTGGGTGTCTGACCGACAGGCTTACCCAGGGAAGTTACAGCAGACAATTTATCTCCTAGCATTCAAGTCCTGGTTTCATTCAATGCCTGGTTTCTCATTGGCTGAGTACTACAGAGGCAAGTCCCTCCCCTGGTTCCTCGTTGGCTAAGTACTAGAGATTACAGCCTTAGCCAGACATCGCCTTTGCCCTTGTAAGGCAAAAAGTAGTCTGACTGGAATGAATGTACATTCCCTGAGATGATGCAGAGACTTTCAGTCCCTCCTCCCTTTGTTCTTTGGCACCTGCTCATTGCAAAGCCTGCAAAAATAAGCCTGTGAAACGGAGAGGGGAAGAAGAACCAGGAAGTGAAGTGTCTAAGGGTTTAGGTCCTTTGTGTGTGTGGTGGAAGGGAGGTTCATATGTATTTCCAATCCATTGTATACCTACTGTTAATTGGACAGCACAGCTTTTATTTGGGATTTCTGAAAATGAATCATCTTCCTTATTTCTCACATAAAAGAGACCCTAGGGGGCTCTCCCACCCCTTCTACCACTGCAAGAGGTCTGCAGCCTGGAAGAGGCCTCTCATCCGACTATGTTGCCCCCTGATCTCAGACTTCCAGCGTCCAGAATCATGAGAAATAGGTTTCTGTTGTTCATAAGCCCTCCAGTGTGTGCTATTTGTTACAGCAGCTGGGATGAGCTTAGACAAACGGATAAAGCCCCAACAAGTCAGCAGCAGCCTTGGAGACAGGCTGCAACAGCTTCCAGTTATATCTGCATGTCCTTGAAGCCTTATCCTTTTTGTTTCGATATTTATACCACTATAGCTCTTCCTATTTCCATCATAATTATTATAAAAGCATTTCCTAGGGCATATGGAAGGTCGCCTTTGCCGTTTTATCATCACTAAGACCATGTACCTAGCTCATGTCAATATTTATATCCCCTTTGCATAATTTTGACCTCCAAACTTGCCTGCATTAAACTATATGACTCATTTTCAAAACCTCTACATAACCTTACTACCATATTATTAATCCTTAGCCATGTGCCCAAGTAGCAGAGTTGAGATTTGAGTCCAGATGTTTATAACTTTAAGGTCTTTTAAAAAAATTATATGATCCTATGTCTTTAAATTTTTCCATTATGTAAAGTGTTTTACTTTTTCCTTGGAGTCAATAAAACCTGAGTTTGGGCATTGGCTTAACCATAAGCACCAGTCACCATTCCTTTTGCAGATAACAGAATCCCCTCCAGATGATTGGGAAGAAATTTAATAGGTATAAGGAAGAATACCTCTGAATCATGAGGTTGGCTGGAGAAGTAGGCTTCAGTCTGGGCATTCTGGAATGAATTCCAAAGCCTCACTACAGAAGTGGACTGCCCAGGGTCCACTTTCCCATGGTCAGAAGGTTGCCTTTCCCAAGGTCAGAAAACCTGGTGAATCGAGAAGCCCCACCTCATCTTCAAGATCCAAAATTGTGCCACATTGGTCATAATCCTTGCAGACAAAATGGGTGCCTTGATATCCCGCCTCTTTCCCCAGGAGCCAATTCCTAATCAAGCCTCACATAGGTGTCAAAGCCTCTGATTGGTGGATTCTAAATCTCAGCCTGATTGCCAGCTGCAAGGGCATCTGGGAAATGTAGTTTTAGCTTTCCATGAACTAAGGAAACCAAGGAGAAAAACTGCTTGGGGCCAGCAAGTACTGTAGCACTGGAGCAAGGAATGATTAAATAGAGAAAGCATACTTTGCAATATCAGCACCCAAATGTATTAGTTAGATGAGATTCAAAGTGTGCTAATTAAATTTTTTTTTTTTTAAGGAGCACAGTTCATTATCTGAACCTACCCCTTCTCCCTTCCAGAATGGAAACAAGAATAAGGAAGGATGGAATTGGCCCAACACAAACTGCCTTGGATCCTTGGTCCTAACTCAGCTGTTTTATTAATTGGCTATTTCAGAAGGATGGGGTGACCAAGTGGCCAGTGGCTGTCTTTATACTGACCTGTGTTTTGATTTACCATCACCACTTACTAGTTTGAGACATGGCAATTTTATTAGACTTTTGGGGCCCCAGTTTCCTTTGTATTTAAAACATGGATCACAATTCCAATCTCCAAGGTTTGGTGAAAACCGAATGAGACAATAATCACGGAGTGTTTGGCACAATGCTTGACATACATTAAATGTTCGCAGGTGCCCATTCTCCCACACTCCCCCCTTTCCCTATAACTAAAGTGCAGAATGTTCTCCCGAAATGTGGCTGGGAATCACGCAGTCAGGATGTTATAGATTTGGAATGAACAGCACAGAAATTACCCCCTTTCACAGCCAGGGGAGGTAGAGGGTAACGTTAGCACAGGTGCCCGGCTATGACCAGAATGGCAGGCACAATGTATGGATGTGATGCCATCAGAGATCAGATGATATCCATAGAAAGAAGCAAAGAAAATCCTGCACAAGTACCCTGTTACCTATTTAGTGATTGTTTTGATGGGAAATACTTGGATTCCGAGACATCTCTTTCAAAACAGAAAGAACTGGGGGTAGGGAGCTGCTGGCAGGTGGCGGGGCCCATGAACTAAAGCTATAATCCAGGGGCTAGATTCCAGGGGCTAAACAGGAGAAGAAATGTGGAATGAGTTCTAGAGAGATATGTTTGTCAGACATACTATCCAGATGGATACTTTTGCACAAGAAACAAATGTAAAGGCTGTAACTGGAGTCGGGGAAGGGAAATCCAACATTAGGAGTTCACTTAGAACAGGAGCACAAGCCTAGACCTGGGCCAACAGTCAAGGGGACAGGAGACCAAATCCCAGAAAAAAACGGTGAAAGTTCAGTGAATCCAAGCGCTGGGGGCCATGAGCTGGGTATTGGGTTTGAAACAAGAAGCCTCTGTTAATTCAGTATAAATAAAAGGCAGGGGGGTGGCTGCTTTTATGGAATGTGTAAAGTGTTTCTCAATTGGCTTAAAGTTACATCTGGATTAAAAAGATCTAGCTTACATTCCGGATCCCTCTGTTTTTAAGCAACCATTCAACTTGTAAAGCATTCCATGTGAATCCTAATTACTGGGTTGGGGAAACCCAGTGTCATAATGGCTATGAAAAGATGGGCCCATCATTATCTTTTGGCTCTCAACCTGCACCGTCCAACAGAGTAGCAACATGCACTATGCAGTGCCTGAAGTATGATTGTTCTGGTTGAGCTGTTCTGTAAATGGATTTCCAAAACATGGTCCAAAAAAAAAAAAAAAAAAAAAAGAATGTAGAATATCTCATTAATAGTTTTTATTTGATTACATGTTGAAAACGATAATATTGGGGCACCTGGGTGGCTCAGTCGGTTAAGCATCCGACTTCAGCTCGGGTCATGATCTCATGGTTTGTGAGTTTGAGCCCCACATCTGGCTCTGTGCTGACAGCTCAGAGTCTGGAGCCTGCTTCGGATTCTGTGTTTCCCTCTCTCTGCCCCTCCCCCCACCTCAAATAAGTAATCATTGAAAAAAAGTAAAAAGAAAATGGTATTACTTGGGGCATATCAGGTTAAGTAATATATATTATCGAAATTAATTTTACTTGTTTATTCCTACCTATTCAATGAAACTACTACAAAATTTTAAATTACTCATGTGACTCTCATTGTATTCCCTTTGGACATGCTGCTTTGAACCATCATTCTCGATCTTCAGGCGGTATCACGGATTGGGCTAGCCGTATGGGCACGTGACTAACTACACTGCATCACTGAGAAATGAGCCTTGGTGTAATCGAACCCACCAGGTAGGGTACAGTGACAACGGCGGTGTGGGATCTACTCTCTGTGCAGTTTGACTTTGACAACATAGTGTCTAAACTTCTAGAGGCTGTAAGACAGATCCTAAGAATGAAACCAAGGAAGCAGATCCACAAGCTAGATCCAGATAAATCCTCAAAGCGGATCACCTCTGCAGCCAGAGCTGTGCCTTGGGCCTTTCAGTTCCATGAGCCAAAACACCTTCTTGGTCAAACTACATTAATTTTTTTTTCATTTCTGGCATAAAGAATGCCAGCTCTTCCCAAGCACTTTTCAACTATAGAGGGCTGTCTACATACACACTGCCTGCTCTGGTCACGTCTGCTGGGGACAATGAAGCCCGAGAATGGTGACTGGCTCCAAGCCACGGTGTAAAAACGAACAGAGTTTGACGTAGCACAGCAGGCTCCTGACCGCCAGAGGTATGCTAGCTGTGCACCACACCCGGTGTAGGCGTGGAAATAACAAGTGACACAAAACAGCACAACGTCTGGTTGTCCGAGCCCTGCTGTCCCCCCTGCCCTCTGCACCCTGTTCAGTGTAGGGCTGGCCGATACCCAGTCCCGAGCCAATCCTGCTGCGGGTTCAGAGTGCATCCGAACCTTTCAGACTGCCATCTTGAAATAGTCCTATTGTCCCAAACCTAAGACTGATTGTCTGTTGAGTAAGGCCTGGACACCTGCTTAACCGCTGTGCACAGCCTTCTCTCAGGCCTTACACTGTGGCCTATAGGTTGCATTTCCCTTGCCCTGGTCACTGGCATCACCAATGACGGGCACCCACAATTGCCAACTTTGCAGTGATTCTAGGAGAGGTGAGTGGGGACCATCAGGAGAGGGATGTGATCTTGAGACCTGTTGTGTGGAATCATGAGGAGGGGAATGACGGCTTCCCAGTAACCAGAAGATGGTAGGAGAAGAAATAACCCAGCTGTTCAGGGAGCAGGTTTCTTCCGACGTGCTCACACCTACCAGTTTAGTCACTGGGCTAGCGTCAACACCAAGGTCACTATTCCCTCCTTGGACTCTGGCGGCCTTTTCTAAATTATGCCCTAGAACAATGTAGTGGTTCTTTCTTTCTTTCTTTCTTTCTTTCTTTCTTTCTTTCTTTCTTTCTCTCTCTCTCTCTCCTTTCTTTCTTTCTTTCTTTCTTTCTTTCTTTCTTTCTCTCTCTCTCTCTCCTTTTTTCTTTCTTTCTTTCTTTCTTTCTTTCTTTCTTTCTCTGTCTCTCTCTCTCTCCTTTCTTTCTTTCTTTCTTTCTCTGTCTCTCTCTCTCTTCTTTCTTTCTTTCTTTCTTTCTCTGTCTCTCTCTCTCTTTTCTTTCTTTCTTTCTTTCTTTCTTTCTTTCTCTCTCTCTCTCCTTTCTTTCTTTCTTTCTTTCTTTCTTTCTTTCTTTCTTTCTTTCTTTCGAGAGACAGAAGGAGTGGAGTAGGGGCAGAGAGAGAGGGAGACAGAGAATCCCAAGCAGGTTCCATGCTGCCAGCGCAGAACTGGACACAGAACTCGATCTCACGAAACTGTGAGATCATGACCTGAGCAGAAACCAAGAGTCTGATGTTCAAGTATTGAGCCACACAGGCTCCCTATGGTTGATTTCCTTTTCTCTTTTCTTCGTTTCTCTTCTCTGTTTAATATTTATTTATTTTTAGACAGAGTGAGACAGAGCATGAGCAGGGGAGGGGCAGAGCGAGAGGGAGACATAGAATCCAGAGCAGGCTTCAGGGTCTGAACTTTCAGCACAGAGCCCAACATGGGGCTGGAACTCACAGACCGCGAGATCAGGACCTGAGCTGAAGTCAGATGCTTAGCCAACTGAGCCACCCAGGAGCCCCGCCATGGTTGATTTTCTTCACATTTTTCTGTACCCCTGAGTTTTCTCATCTCCCTGAATGAGGATCCCTTGAAGGAGCCCAGAGGAGTCCAGCTCTTCCTTACTTTTGTATGAGCCACTTAACGCTTCAGGCACAGGGGAGCATGATGGTGCCCGTGAGAAGCACAGGGGAAAGAGGATCACCGAGTGCATAGATGCTGTTGGTACATTTCTCCAAAACTAGTCGCGCTACAAGATACTGGCCAGTCTGAGCCCGCCCTTTCTAAACGGCAATTAAGGATCAGGCACAATGACCGTCTTGGAGCCTGCTGAACGCGACACGGGGGCTGCAAATGCTGGAGAACACCTGCTTCCAACGTCAGCCTCCCGGTTTCTTCTCACCTAGCATCTGGCAAGCGGCGTGATCAAGGCCACTCGCGAGGTGGGGAGAGGGGTGGCCTGTGGGTTACCTTTCCTGGAGCTCTGGTGCCTCCCTGCAGTGGCCACCTTCTCACTGGGCATGCGCACACCATCGCAGGTGTCCTTTTCCCAGATTCTCGTACAGGAGTCCCTTGGTAGATAGAGGAGTTTCTCATTTCCTTGTTATGTATACATCATCGCAGGTTTTCGATGCTGAATAATGAAAATTTAAAAGGAAAAAGAGAGAAAAGTGAACAATGGATTCTCAAGTCTTTTTTTATGTAACGTGAGAGCTTTTGAGGCAAAACCAAAAGCTGCTTGTCACAGATCCCGCGGCTTGGGCAGGTGATATGCATTCCAACCTCCACCTTGTGTGCAGCTGGGTCTTACCTGGGTCAGAAACCTGAGTATTTACCAACTTTCTTCATCTTTGCTTGTTTCTAGAGTTCCGGATGTGACTTAGGGCATTTCAATAAAATGCATCCACCTGGACTCCTAACAGAGCTAAGGGGGAAAGCGTCTACTTAGCGGATGTTCGTCACGACCTGCTTCTGGATCCCATGGTCGGAAGTGGCTTCCCCAACTGGCAGGCAACGTTCTTCTTTCAAAGCCTTCCGTCCTTGGAGGCTCAGTATCACCTTCACCTGCAGTGAGGGCTGGAGCACCGTCCTGGAGGCCAGGCTAGTCCTCTGCTTCTCCCCAACGACCCTATGACCTGCTTAATACACTCTAATCAGCCCCCTGAAAGTAGATAGACAGGCTTCTGTTCTCTGCCAATGAGCCCTGAGAACATACCTTTCCATTTATACGCTTAAACATAGAGACGCTGGCTTCAACACAGAACA
This sequence comes from Acinonyx jubatus, assembly GCF_027475565.1. Classification (NCBI taxonomy): domain Eukaryota; kingdom Metazoa; phylum Chordata; class Mammalia; order Carnivora; family Felidae; genus Acinonyx; species Acinonyx jubatus. The sequence goes on from NC_069394.1 coordinate 5,157,106, forward strand.
CAGGAGTCCAACTGGGGGAAGATTGACATTATCAGTACCACCGCTTTGGTCTAGACATTATATTCTTATAAATGCCACCAGAACTTTTGTGTGTGTGTGTGTGTGTGTGTGTGTGTGTATGCAGCCATACTATACTGCTGACTCTTACTGAAGCTGGTATGAAAGAAAAAAAAGCCCCTGAAACTTCTAAAGCACTTGCTTTGTCCCCACGGCCCTCTCCTAAGTGACTCTTGGCGGCTGCGGATCCCTAGGAATGAGCTACCTCTCAGGTGCTTTAAGGAGAGCTAGGCAGGCAGGGGGGAAAAGGCTTTCTGCATTATTTATCAAATCAAAGAGAAAGTGCAATGTTTTCTTTTTTGAGAGAGAGAGAGCAGGGGAGGGGAGGGGGGCAGAGAATGATAGCGTCATGTTTTGTCTTCAGAGAGAGCAGGGGGGAGGATGAGTATAAAAAAGTCACGCCTGTGATGGGAGCCCCTCGGTGCAGCTGTGGGTCGTGATGATGAGTGACCACACAGTTCCCAGGATCCGAAACCCGCTCCTGAGACACCCTGTCAGCCAGGCTATGCTGTAAACAATCCTCTGTTCCCAGCTGCTGAGAAAGAAAGCAGCTTTGAAGATCAGATGCCCTGCGGAGAGCCCCACGGGCGGTCTGTGGGCAGGAAACCCCAGGACTAATGCTTGGCTCATTTCCTTAAACACTAGTGAGCTTCAGAGAAAAAAAGTTTCGATTCAATCTGGTTGTGTTTGATTGCTGTTTTAACTTTTAATATGTCCTGAGATGTCCACTCAACCCCCCCAGACAGACACGGGGCTGCCTCGGGGGACAGTGCACGGCACCAGACTTGCACACACCCTCGTCTGTTAATTGTGGATCCATGCAACTCTCTCCCCCACCAATGGGCATCTTCCGTGGGTGTTGGATGTGGCAGGTGCTGCGAGCATGGGTTTTAAAACCAGACCGAAGCAGATTGAAATCTGTCCTTAACCACTTTTTACTCTATCCAGGGGTTTTATATTCCTTGTCACAGTCGCTTCACCAGTGAAATGGGCACAATGATGCCTCACAACCCAGGCAGCCAGGAGGACAAGAAGTGTGCACGGCGCTTTGCAGAGTCCGCTTTGGGGAAAGCAGCGTGGACCATCAGCCAACACGCTGTGTCTTTCCTTTCAGGACAGAGTCCTGGAGTGGCCAGGGAGAACTACAAGGTGACACATGCTAATGACATTGGAGCACACACGGGGAGGGACCTCCAAGAACTCAGTTCCGTTCAGCGGTTTACCAAGCACTGGCTCAGTGGCCTTGGACACCATGAACGAGCTCTCTGCACCATAGCCTCCACCCCTGTTTGTGGCGCGTAAGGACAGCTCCTTCACGGGGCCGCTATGGGAGCAAATGGGAGCGCGCAGGTGCAAGGGCTTTGCGCGTCTATAGAGGGGGGCTCCGTGAAGGCCGCCGAGAATTACCCTGGTCACCGCCCACCTCCTCACCTGCTGGCTCAGCCCCAGAAACTTCCCCAAAGGCCAATGCACTTCATCCTGTCAGTGCGCTTTCCACGTAGATGGGCAACCGAGCACGACGTGCTCCCATGACAGACGGAAGGCCACCCTGCAAGTTGTGGGGCAGGACGAGGGTCTCCTGTGAAAGGGAGTCTGTAGGTGTCCCCGTGTGTCCCGGTAGTGATGCTGCTAGGGGGCTGTGTGTCAAGTGTGACCCACAGATAGGTGACATCTGCCCTCTGCCTTGTCTCAGGTCAGAGCCACACGCTCACCTGTTTGACCTTGTGTCTCACAGGCTGGTTCTGGGTGGCCCAGGGACAGGCAGTGCAGGCTAGAAGGCTAAACTATCTTCCAGCTGCATGTTATTTGAAGCTCCCAGGAGATATTCCAGTAGAAACAAGGTAACAAAATGGGCCCCTCCAGGGCTAGCCCACAGATGCCATTTTAATTCATGGTATATAGCTGAAGTCTGTTCAGTTGTAACCTATGATCTGAGTCCTAGGATCCTTGAAAAAGGAGAAGCAAAGAGAATATACGTGTGTGTGTGTGTGTGTGTAGGAAGTTCTCACACGCTTTCTGGGTATAAATTCAGCTTGAGGGAACTTTCAAAAGTGGACAAAACTGGCATTTGGGATCTAACCACCCAATAGATGCCAATCTAGAAACAGTATGATGTTTGGCAGACTCTTTAAATTTAACTGATGCAACCCCACTCGCATTTGGCCCCCAGAAGTAGGTATGACCCTGCCATAAATATCAAATATGGGGACTCAGAGACCTGGACTGGGCCATCCCTTTGACTAATATGCAAGCCCTCCTTTGACTGGAGACCTGCTGAGCGCCACGGTGCATGTGCTTCCCATTATCCAAATCTTTCTTCTTTCCCCAGGCAGCAGACCCTTTCCCAGCACCCAGAAGGACAGGCGGTGGGTGGGACAGAACACGTGTCTTTTTTCCTGCAGCTCTCTATCAAAATGTACCCTTTCTCCAGTAAGGATGCAGAGAAAAGCCACGTGGTCATGTACAGTCTCCTTTGAACCATCTTTTAATCCTAAAGAATAAGCCTCTTATAACAAACCAGCCTCTACCGTAGGAGACACAGTTTCTGTCTTCAAGCGCCTTGAGGGCTATCACATGGAAAAGGGCAAAGGGAAAAGGTGCATTCTGCACGGCCTCATGGGACAGAGGTCGTGTGGATGGATGGAGTGAGGTGTGTGTGTTTTCTAACTTCCTTACAGACAGCAGGACGCACGTGCGGATTGGGACTCTGGTGGGGACCGTGGCATGCTGGTGGCAGGGTGCCTGCCACAAGACGAAGGGGCTGCGGACCTCAGGCATCTGCAGACGGGGGACTCCTCTGTGGTCCCTGCAATTCTCCTTATTCTTTTTCAGAGAAGAGAGGGGGATGACCCAGGGGCAACTGGTGACAAAGATTTCCCAGGAGAAAAGAAATTTGAAAGACTAGCTGAGATTCTGTGCTTGCTTAGCTCAAATGAGCTGGTCAAAGTTGCAGGAAGGACAGATTTCAGATTGTCCCCAATCCAGGCAGCCCACGTAGACATACTGGCCCCGTAAAGTGAGGTTCACGCCCTGCAGGTGGTCTGACACCTGCTGCTGCACCCAGGCTCCCACCTCCCCCTCCAGGTCTCCTCCTTAATGCTTCCCGGGGCGGCAGCTCTCAGGTGGGACTCCTTACCCGGCTCTGCAGGTGTTGGCAAGCCTGGGGGGTGTGACATATGGCTCACTTAATTGACAGGGATACAGGAGACAGCAAGCAGACCCGGGCCAGCTTCAGGGACAAGTGATCTGGAGAACGTGGTTCCCTGTCAGGGACTCCAGAGGCTCACCAACACTGTAAGCCACCACACCCCTGCACTGCTCCTCCACACCCCTGCTGCTGAGGGAGGTCATGGGGAGGCGGTGACCTCAGGTTGACCCTTGAACTGGCCTCCAGCAATGGGCGGCTCCTCCCGCCTCCTTCCCGTTTGGAACATGCGCTCTCACCCCATGATGCTCCCGCAGTTGGAGCATTTCCAAGGGTGCAGCCCTGAGAGGCAGTGATCTCTCGCGCTAAGGCCTCTCTGGAAACTCTGAAGATCCTTCGGGGGCAGGTGGGAGACTCCTGGTCCTGCGGCCGAGACAAGCCTGAGTAAGTCTCGCTGTTTCTCTAAACTTCCGCCGGCTTCTGGAATGCCTGCCGCCTGCCCTTCCTTCCTCTCTCCTTGTCCTCTCTGCACCTGCCAACAATGGGGCAGTCAGCCAGGCGGCCGGGGCCTGGGTCCTGGGACAGGGGCATCTTGAAGACCATGGCTTTTTGCCATGGTCACCAGCTCTTTGCGCGGAGTGGTGGCTAGTGGGTCTGGCGCTCAGGGACTGGGAACACGCCAGGGCCTAGCGGACGGCATAGCAGGGGTGCAGGGTGGGTGCTGCCTGTAGGGCGGGCACATGGGCCGCTAGTGCCCAAGCAGCAGTGGGGGCAGGGATGGGGGCCAGAGGGGGCGCTGGGGCTGGAGGGGGAGGAGGGGGGCCCTGGGGCCAGGGGCAGGGGGCGGGGGCCGGGGGAGGGGGCCAGTGGGGAGCGCTGGAGCCAGGGGCGGCAGGACTGGGGGCTGGGGCCAGGAGGAGGGGCCGGGGGTCGGGGGTGGGGATCAGGGGCCAGGGGAAGTGCTGGGGCCAGGGGCGGGGGGCAGGGACCGTGGGAGGGGTCATGTGCAGGAAGAGCCACCGCTCTGCTGCCTCCGGGGCTGGCGGACCAGGAGGGAGACCAGGATAGGCCAGTGGGGACCTTGGCTGTCCTTGGGCGAAGCCAGGAGCTTGCAGGCTGCCGGAACTAAGTCGTGGCCCTGTAACAGAGCCTGATGGGGACACGAAGGAGTGGAATCCCTGGGAAAGCGAGAGAGGAGGAGGGTGTAGTCGTGACAGGGAGTGAAGGGGAGGAAGGCCCCTGCCTTCTGACCCCGGATTCGTTTTACACCCTAATTAGCCTGGACTTCTGATAACAGCTAATGCACCCGAAAACCCCTCCTGGAAAACTTGCATTCTTTCCCAGTTTCTTGAAAATGCACAGCTTACCATGCCTTTGATGTGTGCACATCAGTGACACCAAACTCTGTCTTGATCGACCGACAGGGAAGAGGAAAGGGTAGGGCGTAGTTTATTCAAACCCAGACTGCCAGAGAAGCTTCCGTCCCAAATCTAGTCCACAGCCAGCCTGAGGCATGGGGTTGTTACCTCTCTGTGGGGCAGGCTTTACCTGAGGCCCCCGAGCAGCGTCACTAGGAAGGACAGTCCCCGAGGAGCGTGGAGACCCTCGTCCTGCCCCACAACTTGCAGGGTGGCTTTCCGTCTGTCATGGGAGCACGTCGTGCTCGGTTGCCCATCTACATGGAAAGCGCACTGACAGGATAAAGTGCATTGGCCTTTGGGGAAGTTTCTGGGGCTGAGCCAGCAGGTGAGGAGGTGGGCGGTGACCAGGGTAATTCTCGGCGGCCTTCACGGAGCCCCCCTCTATAGACGCGCAAAGCCCTTGCACCTGCGCGCTCCCATTTGCTCCCATAGCGGCCCCGTGAAGGAGCTGTCCTTACGCGCCACAAACAGGGGTGGAGGCTATGGTGCAGAGAGCTCGTTCATGGTGTCCAAGGCCACTGAGCCAGTGCTTGGTAAACCGCTGAACGGAACTGAGTTCTTGGAGGTCCCTCCCCGTGTGTGCTCCAATGTCATTAGCATGTGTCACCTTGTAGTTCTCCCTGGCCACTCCAGGACTCTGTCCTGAAAGGAAAGACACAGCGTGTTGGCTGATGGTCTACGCTGCTTTCCCCAAAGCGGACTCTGCAAAGCGCCGTGCACACTTCTTGTCCTCCTGGCTGCCTGGGTTGTGAGGCATCATTGTGCCCATTTCACTGGTGAAGCGACTGTGACAAGGAATATAAAACCCCTGGATAGAGTAGTATTAAGAATTGGTTCAGGAGGGATTTGATATCATTTCTTCCTCAAACGTTTGGTAGAACTGACCAGTGAACCATCTGGTCTGGGGTCTTTAATACACGCCTACTCAGATTGTTTCTCTCTTTTTGTGTGGGTTTAGAAGATTTTGTCTCACAAGGAATCGGTTTACTTCATCTAGGTTATCAAGTTTATGGGCATAAAGTTGTCCGTAGAATCCCTTCATTCTTTCTTTGTTGTCCAGGGGGGCATGCAGTGATGTCCCCTCTGTCATTTCTGATATTAGTGATTTGTGTCCTCTGTCTCTCTCTTTCGTAATTAGCCTGTCTAGAGACTCATGAGTTTTGTTGATTTTTTTCAATGAACCGGCTTTGCGTTCGTTGATTTTCTGTATCGATTTCATTCAGTGTACATTTCATTGATTTCTGCTCTCATTTTGTTATTTCTTCTGCTTACTTTGGATTTCATCTGCCCCTTCTTTTTACTTTCCTATGTAAAGTTCTAGAGGGTTCATTTGAGAGTTTTCTTGATTTGTAATGTATACATTCAATGCTATATATTTCCCTCCAAGCACTGCTTTCACTGCATCCCAGAAAGTTTGAAAAATTAGGCTTTGGTTTTCATTTAGTTTAAAATATTTTAAATTTTCTCTTGGGATTTCTTCTGTGACACACGTGGTATTTAGAAGTGTGCTGGTTAGGGGCGCCTGGGTGGCTCACTTCGTTAAGTGTCTGACCTCAGCTCAGGTCATGATCTCATTCATTGTGAGTTGGAGCCCCAAGTCAGGCTCTGTGCTGACAGCTCAGAGCTTGGAGCCAGCTTCACATTCTGTGTCTCCCTCTCTCTCTCTGCCCCTCCCTGCTCAGAGGCTCTGTCTTTTTCTCTCTCTCAAAAATAAATAAACATTAGGAAAAAAAAAAAAGAGAAGTGTGCTGTTTATTCTCCAGGAATTGGGAATTTCGCAGTTATCTTTGTGTTGTTAATTTCTAGTTTAACGCCAGGGCTAAGAGCAGACATTGTGTGATTTCTAATCTTTTAAATGTGTGCTTACGGCCCAGAACGTGTCCTATTTTACTGAATGCTCCATGTGAGCTGGAGAAGATGTTGTTGTTAAATTAAGTAGCCCTCAGATGTCCATTACCTCCAGTTGATAGTTGCTGTTGTTGATTTCAACCATGCCCTCACTGCTTTCTGCTGCTGGATGTGTCAGTTTCTGATGGGGGGTGAGGAGCCTCAACCATAATAGTGGGTGCACCTTTCTCCTTGTGGCTCCATTAGCTTGGGCCTCCCAAATTTGACGCTCTGTTGTCAGGCACATACATGTTGAGGACTGGTACCTCTTCTTGGAGAACATACATTGCTTTTTGTTGCTGCTGACAACTTTATTTGCTTTGAAGCCTGCTCTGTCTGAAATTAACGTAACTACTCTACTTTCTTTTTTTTTGATTAGCCTAAACGTGTGTTTTCCTCCACTGACCTTTAATCGCAATGTCTTTACATTTTAAGTGGGTTTCTTACAGCCAACATATAGTTGGATCTTGTCTTTTAAATCTACTGAAAATATCTTTTAATTGTTGCATTTAGCCCACTGGTGTTCAAAGTGATTATGGATATAGCTGGGTTAATATCTACTATATTTGTAACTATTTTCTCTCCATTGCCCTTGTTCTTTGTTCCTGTTTTTGTCGTCCACTCTTTTTCTTCCTTTTGTGGCTTTAACTGAGCATTTAATGATTCAGTTTTCTCAACTTTCTTAGCATATCACTGATATTTATTTTTTAACCCTTTTTAGTTGTCCTAGGGTTTGTAATATACATTTATGACTAATCCAAGTCGACTTTCAAATAACGCTTCGCCGTTTCACGAGAAGTGTGAGTGCCTTATAATAAGAAAATAATCCTAACTCCCTCTTCCCATTCCCAGTGGTCTTGCTCTATTTCATTGCACTTAGGGGTAAGCAAATGCAAGTAGGTGTGTGCGTGTGTGTGCACACTCACAAAATCAATACATTGTTGCTATTATTACTTGGAACAAGAACAAAGTTTTGTCTGTTAGCTCAATTAAAAATAAGAATTTACTGGGGCGCCTGGGTGGCGCAGTCGGTTAAGTGTCCGACTTCAGCCACGTCACAATCTCGCGGTCCGTGGGTTCGAGCCCCGTGTCGGGCTCTGGGCTGATGGCTCAGAGCCTGGAGCCTGTTTCCGATTCTGTGTCTCCCTCTCTCTCTGCCCCTCCCCTGTTCATGCTCTGTCTCTCTCTGTCCCGAAAATAAAAATCGTTGAAAAAAATTTTTTTAAAAAAAATAAGAATTTACTTTACTTTCACCCTTTCTCCTTTGATGTAGATCTGAGTTTCTGATCTATATTATGGTCCATCTCTGGGAAGAACTTCTTTTAATATTTCTTATGAGGCACGTCTACTGAAAATAGCTTCCCTCAATTTTTGGTTGTCAGAGAAAATCTTTATTCTTTACTTTTTGAAGGATGATTTTGCGGGGCACTGAATTCTAGGTTGGCATTTCCTTCCTTTTCCAACACTGAATATTTCACTCCCCTCCCTTCTTGCTTTCTGGTTTTTGAGGGGAAAATCAATGACTCTTTGCTCCTCTGCAGATAGGTGGCCCTCACCCCCAGCTGCTTTTTGGTATGTATATGGCTTAATGTTCTGTGGGGTTCCTGTATCTGTGGTATGCATCTGAAATTAATTCAGGGGAAGTCTCAGTCATTACTGTTTCAAATATTTGTTCTGTTCCTTTATTTCTCTTCCGAGACTCCCATTATGAGTGTGTTATACTTCTTGTTTATGTTTATTTTTGAGAGAGAGAGAGAAGGAGAGAGAGAGAAGACAGAGGATCTGAAGCACGCTCTGTGCTGACAGCAGAGAGCCTGTTGCAGGGCACGAACCCGCGAACCGTGAGATGATGATCTAAGCTGAAGCCAGATGCTCCACTGACTGAGCCACCCACGTGCCCTGTTGTGCCTCTTGTAGTTGTCCCACACGCCTCAGATACTCTGTTCTGTTCTGTTTTGGTCGTTGTTCTCTTTGCTTTCCAGTTTTAGAGGTTTCTGTGGGTATATCCTCAAACTCGGCGATCCCTTCCAGTCTACTATTATGCCCATCGATGGCTTTCTTCGTGTCTGTTGCAGTGGCTTTAATCTCTAGCTTTTTTTGGTTGTTGTTGTTGGTTCTTTCTTAGAATATCCATCTCTGCTTCCACTGCTCATCTCTTGCATGCCGTCTGCTTCTTCCAGGAGAGCCCTTAGCCTGTGTACATCAGGGTTGTTTTAGACTCTTGGTCTGATGGTGGCAACATCCCTGCATGTCTGGTTCTGATGATTGCTCTGTCTCTTCAAATAGTGGTGTGTGTTTGGTTTTTGTTTTTGTTTTTGTTTTTTTGCTTTTAGCACAGCTTGTAATTTTTTCTTGATAGCTGGACCTACTGTACTGGGTAAAAGAAACTGCCATAAATAGGCCTTTAGTTCTGTGGTGGGGTGGGGTGGGGGGGGCAGAAGTGCTCTGTATCCTACGATTAGGTGTCAGTCTTTTAGGGGAGTCCGTGCCTCTGGTCATAAACTTCTCCAGTGTTTCTTGTCATATTTCTTCTAGAATGATCTGGAGTTGGGTATTTCCCTTCTGCCAGGTCAATCAGGCTCTACGGTACCCAAGGCAGCTAGGCTCTGTTTAGCTAGTTTCTTCTGAGGGCAGGCCTTGTGAAGAAGAACGCTGTGCCCTGGTATGTTTGAAGATGGTTCTCCCCGCCCCCTGCCAGAAGCATTGGGGTATTTTTGTCTGATTTGAACTGTGGGAACCTGGCCAAACTCCTGGAGGTAAGTCTCACAATACTGCCCCTCCTCCCACAAATGATGGGGTCCTCTGGGAGATTGTAACTCTCAGAGTTGTCCCCACTGAGTCTCCAGCAATTTGTAATTTTGTTAAAGTTTATTTATTTATTTGGAGAGAGAGAGAGAGAGGGAGAGGGAGCACGAGCGGGGGAGGGGCAGAGAGAAGGAGAGACAGAATCCCAAGCACGTTCCACACCGTGAGCACAGAGCCCAATGTGGGGCTCGAACTCACGAACTGTGAGATCATGACCTGAGCTGAAATCAAGAATCGGACACTTAACCCACTGAGCCACGCAGGCGCTCCCAGCAATTTGTCATTCATAATTCAGGTTCCCTGGCCCCAGCCCCGGTTCCCACTGTGGTTTCCAGTGACGAGTATCTGCTCTGTATTCTCCTGGTATCTGTCTGTTCTTGGAGGGAGCTGGTTGTCCAGTGTCCTCCCCTCACTTCAGGATCCAAGAAGAGTTGTGGATTTTTCGATGTCTTCAGCTTTTTATGTGTTGTTAGGACAGAGTGGTGACCTCCAGGCTGTATATAAATGTATATACCTGTTTCGTTTTTGCCAGAACAATTGTAAATCTTATCATGTGTCTTAACTTTGCTTTCCATATTTGCTTTACTAGCATAAAGATATTAAATCGATTTTTATATGTTGATTTTGTGTCCTCCGACCTTGTTGAACTCATCTGTAAACGAGGACAGTTTTTATTTCTTCCTTTCCCATCTGTGTTTTTTCTTTCTTTTTTAAAAAAATTTATTTATTTAGTTTTGAGAGAGAGAGAGAGAATGAGAATCCCAAGCAGGCTCCTCACTGTCAGCGTGGAGCCTGACGCAGGGCTTGAAGTCATGAACCATGAGATGGTGACCTGAGCTGAAATCAAGAGTCAGACGCTTGACTGACTGAGCCACCCAGGCAACCCTGATTTTCTTTCCTTATTCGTCCTTTTCTCAGTGGCTAGAGCTTCCAGTCATGTTGAATATAAGTTGTGGGAATGGATGACCTTGCTTTGTTTGGAATATTAGTGGAACCGATTCAGTCTTTTACTGTTAAGAATCACACCAGATGTACATTTTTGCATATTCTCTGTATTGAGTTCAGGCGATCCACCTCTGTTCCTAACTTGCTGATGGATTTTATCATAAAGAGGTGTTGGATCGTGTCCGATGCCTTTCTGTGTCAATTTGAATCATCATGACATTTTTTTCCTTTAGCCTGTTGATATGGTGGGTCATGCGGAGTTTTGAATGTGAGACCACTCTTACATATCTGGAGTAAATCCCACGGAGGCATCTTATAGGATTCTTTTTGTATATCGTTAGATTAATTAATACCCAATTGGTTTAATTGTGGTGGGACTATTAAGATTATATATTTCATCTCGGTTGAATTTTTGTTGGTGGTTTATGAGAAATTATCCCATTTCTTCTAAGTGTCAAAGGTGAAAGCGTAAACTTGTTCATAATTATATTCGTTTCCCAGATCTGATGTAAGAAATGACCACAAACGCGATGACTTAAAACAACAGAAATTGATTCTCTAATAGTTCTGGGGGCCAGAAACCCAAAGCCGGGGTGTCAGAAAGGTTGGTTCCTTTGGAGGCTTGAGGAAATGTGTGTTCCATCCTCTTTCCTAAAATCGGGGCCACAGGCAATGTTGGCGCTTATCGGCGTGTGGTTGTGTAACCACAGTCCTTGCCTTCGTCAGCATGTGGCTTACCTCCTGCACTTCTCTGTGTCTCAGATCCCACCCCCTGTTCTCTTACGAGCACGCCAGTATTCGGCTTTAGGACCCACCGCAAATGCAGGGTGAAGTCATTTGGAGATCCTTAACTTAATTACACCTGCAAAGATCCTATTTCCAACGAAGGTTGTACAGTAAAACCTTGGGTGGAGAGCAACTTGTTCTGCAAATGTTCTGCAAGACGTGCAGACGTTTCTAATAAATTTTAACTTCATAAACGAGCGATGTCTTGCAATACGAGCAATACGTGATGCTGAATATCACATGATCACAAACGAGCCAATGGTTTTTCTCTCCCCTCCTTCTCCCTGTGGGATCTTGGGTGATCATTTCCCATGCTTGAATGCTCAGTCCCAGGCCACAGCATTTGACAAAAGTCAGTGATTTTCTGGAACGTTGGAAGGTGCCCACAACTGGCACTAGTGTATTTTTTTTTTTTTTGCCACTTCAGAGAACCTCTGGACAGTCCTTTGCTTTTCTGTACAAGAGTGAGATTAGGAATGCTTTGCTTCCTTCTAGGTCAGGCTGCCTGCAGATGTAGACCCTTTCCTCTGCTGTCTTATTGTCAGTTACATTAAATACAGTATATGACCAGAGTTTATTAACATGGTACTGTAGTCAAGATCCATGCGAGTGGATACAACGGCCCCTGTGCAGAAAAAGGTTGAAAAGAAAGGCGGTAAGAAGGAGATGATTACGGTGGAAGTCAAGAAGGAAATCATCGAGAAGTACGAACAAGGTATGCGAGTAGCCGAAATCACAAGATTTTCTGAGAAGTCTGTGTCTGCATCTCGTCTGCAGAGGAGGAGGAGAAAAAGGCAGTGGAATCCCTCACTTCAGATGAGGTTAGGGAGATGTGTCAAATGTGGGAAACGGTGCAAAATTTTGTAGTAAAGCACCATCCGAATAAGGCTATAGCAGTGTGAGTGATGAATCTGGTTAACGACAATGCAGTGTCACGTTACTATGAAATCCTCAAAAGGAGGCAAAAGCATCATTGGATAGGTTTCTTGTTAAAGTTGCACAGGAAAAAAAAAAGAGTCCATTGAGCCAATAGATGGCAGTGATTCTCTTAGCAACGGCGAAAGTGGTCCTACACAGTAACCCTCCTCTCTCTTGTCTCCCTCACACCAGCCGTGGAAGTTTTCAAAGATAAGTGCAGGTTAATTTGTTAATTTTTCTTTCTATTTTGTATTGTCTTTATTATTTTGTATTATCTTCCAGCATTGTAATCTTTTTTATAGGAGTAATTTGGGGTTGTGGAACACATCCTCTGAGCTTCCTTATTTCTTACGAGGCAATTCGCTTTGATATACAAGTGCTTTGGATTACAAGCATGTTTCCGGAAATGAATTATACTCACAAACCAATATTTTACCGTATTTATAAGAACGCAGGGTTAGGACTTGGACATATACCTTCTGGGGGACGCTAGTCAACCCACTACCACAGTATTCCATTATCTCCTGCGAGCTGAGAATGGGAAGTGCTGTGCCCAGTTTCATTGGCGATTTGTGTCTTTTCCCTTTAGTTTTGTCAATCTTAACTGAGGTCTATCAACCGTGTGTGATTTTTGGAAGAGCTGGCTTTCTATTTCATTGTCTTTTTGGAGTCTTACACTGGTTCGTCTCCCGCTTGCCACCTTCCGTGATTGTCCCTTGGTTGCCTCTTACATGAAGTCCAGGGGCTGTAGTCGTGATAAGCAGGGGGACCAGGGAACATGGTGTCTATGCTACCCTTGTCGGCCTGGAGAGAAAGTAGTTCTCATTTGAAGGATGAGAAACTGGGTTCGGTGCGTTAATCCCCTTCTCCCCAGATGTTAAGTGGAGGACGAGACTTGGTCGGGTTCTTCTGTCTCTGAGACTTCTTCCTCTTCTCCATTGCTGCACACATTCTCCCCGCGGCCACACAGGAACACGCCCTCCTCACCCCAACCTGTAGTGTTCACACTCAGCGTTTCCAAAGCTTCCCAGGAAGGAGGCAGACCAGCTGGAGAGACAGCCAGCGTTATCGCCGAGACCTGGATATGGGCGACCTCACATAAGACCCTGGTTTCCCAAGGGTGAGCACTGGCAGCTCCAATGGTGTCTGAGAAGTGCCTTTCTTAAAGACTCGTAGGGGGAGGACCCACTGCCCTTGTTAGCAGTGGAAGTAGTGCCGTGATTAGCATCGCTTTTTAAGTTTATTTATTTTGAGAGAGACAGAGACAGCGCAAGTTGGGGAGGGGCAGAGAGAGAGAGAATCCCAAGCAGGCTCTGCACTGTCAGCGCAAAGCCCGACGTGGGGCCCGGACCCACAAAGCTGTGAGATCGTGACCTGAGACAAAACCAAGAGTCGGATGTTTAGCTGACTGAGCCACCCAGGTTACCCCATCAGCATCATTTCAGTGAAATGCAGTGGTTGTATAAGCGACCCCGTGCTGCTTGGTCTCTGGCGTCCCAGTCCCTTCAGTGTAGACTTCCCCCTGGTGGTTCTGGAACTGTCTGCTGCTCTGTCCTCTCCTTCCGCCACAGTAGCCATGACATAACACAGCTCTGTTTTCGCCACTGGAAATTTGTTTCGTTTGGTTGGTTATTATTTTTCCTATTCACTATACAATAATTTGACCTCTGGAAATACATTCAAGGGAATGTATTGTTAATGAAACAGGAAGAAAGATGGCAAGATGTTCCTGAGCGTGGAGGCTGTGCAGATGGAGAGACCTGACTTCACCTCCTGTCCCTGCGTCCTCCTGCTGTGGGGTACCCTGAGAGGAACCACACCTCTGAGCCCAGTTTCCCAGTTTCCCGCTGAGCCCACACCTGTTTCCCAGTTTCATGAAATGGGGATAATCAGCAGATTCTTCTTCTCATGGGTCGTCTTTTCTAAAAATGTTTTATTTATTTTTGAGAGAGAGAGACAGAGTGGACATGGGGGGAGGGGCATAGAGTGGGAGACACAAAACCCGAAGCAGTCTCCAGGCTCCGAGCTGTCCGCGCAGAGCCCGACATGGGCCCGGACCCACGAACCGTGAGATCATGACCTGAGCCAGAGTCAGACGCTTAACTGACTGAGCCACCCAGGTGCCCCTCTTTATGGGTCTTCTCAAAGTTTGTTTGAGAGTCCGTTACGACCACAGTGGTGGTTTTACAGGAAACTGAGCCTCGGAGATAAGAAGTGGTTCTTTATAGTCTGTCTTCTGTCTTCTTGTGTCCTTTCCTGGATAGAATTCACTCCTCCTTCCCCTTTCTCGTCTCCCTTAGCTTCTGCCTTGCTGTCACTGCACATCTGGCTCAGGCTTCTTCCTGTTTGCTTTCTCTGCTACCCATTCCTCCTCCCTCCCCCTCCTCCCCTTTCTTCTCCCTCCATCCCCTTCTCTCCTTCCTCCTTCCTCCCTCCCTCCCACCCTCCCTTCTTCTTTCTCCTCCTTCTCCTTTACTTCCTCCTCCTCCCTGCTTCTCTCCCTTTCCTCCTGCTTCTCCAACTCCTCTGACTCCCCAGTCTCTAACACCATTGAATGTTTACTGTGACCATGTCCGTAACCTGAGCTGGAACAGAAGTCCCAGCGTGAACTCACTGCCAGGTGCCTTCTTTTGTGCTGAAGATAGCCTGGTGATCTAAAGTATGTCCAGGGAAGAAAGAAGGTACATCAACACCCTTCTTCCAGATTTATTTTCATCACTTTCTTAGGGCCATCAAACACGAATTTCCCTCAAGGTCCTTGGCAAGATTCTGTGCTTTACTGGGTGACGACATCGACTGAAAGGTGTGGTGTTAGTCGATGCGGGACAGATGAAGTCACAGGTCAGCCTCCCTGCAGAGCCCCCATCCTGCACCTTGGTCTGAAATACAGGCTGTGGACTTGGTAGGGGTAACCAAGGAGGGCCTCTGGCAGCAGAGAGCTGCTCCCGGGGAACAGAACAAAACAAAACTTTCACGTTTGTTGAGAAAATGCTATATTAAATCATCCGAATGGTCCTATTCACTCATCTTTCAGCACTTATCCACTGAATGCCAGTTGTCTGCTGGATATACCTGTAGGCGCAGAGATTGTGGCTGTTAGTAAAATTAAGATCCCTGCCCGTGTGGGGCTCACATTCTAGTTGAGAAGACACGGCAAAGAAAAAGTGGACAGAGACACAAGAAATCAGGATATGAGGGAGTGCTAAGTGCCAGAAGGGGAAAAAGCCAACGAAAGGGGTGAAGAGTACGCCCAGATGCCCTTCAGGGTGGGGGGGGGTGCAGCTGGAGTATGGGCGAGCCCCGGGATGATGTCGGGAGGGAGGCACAAAAGCATCAGGAAGAAGAGTATTATGGGCTCAGGATAAAGCGGATGCAGACTCCAGTGGCCGGGAGGGACAGGAAAGGAGGAATGGCTGAGGGGGAAATTAGTAGGAAGTGAAGTGAAAAATTAAGTAGCAAGGGTCCAGATGATATTGGTCTTTGAGGTCCGTGGGAAGGATTTTGAATTTTAATCCAATTAGGAAAAGAAGTCAATGGCGGATTTCAATCAGAGAAGGAGGGGCGGGGGGGGGGGGACTGACTTACATTATTATTGGATCCACTCTGAGTCCCTAGTGGGGCTCAGACAGACAGACAGATGTGTATCAAGGCGGTGGGGGGGGGGCCCTTTACAAGTTCGTATAATGCTGGCTGGGAACAATGGTGATTTGGAGCGTTCATCTGGGGTGGATTTGGGATTTATTTTGAATGTACGAAATGGCAGGATTTGATGGTTGCTTTTGTTTAAAATTTTTTTTTAATGTTTATTTATTTTTGAGAGAGAGCACGTGGGCATGTGCAAGCAAGGGAGGGGCAGACAGGAAACGGAATCCCAACTAGGCTCTGTGCTGACAGCAGAGAGCCTGATGCGGGGCTTGAACTCATGAACTGTGAGATCGTGACCCGAGTTGAAGTTGGATGTTTAACCAACTGAGCCACCCAGGCACCCCGGTTGCTTTAGTTCTATATCTCAGAAAGAAGTCAGTCAGAGATTAAACTAAATGTTTTGACCCGAGTCCCTGGAAAATGGTGTTAGCACTCATGAAGAATTCGAGGAGTGAATCACAAATATCAGGGAAGGAAGATTCAGAGATATGTTTGGTCCAGGTCGGAGCTGAGAGGCTCATGAAATATTCGGACAGACTTCCGATTAGATGTTGTATGAAGAATTTAGGGAAAAGATCATACCTATAAATTTATATGTAGCTATCGCAAGCGGTAAGAAATCCTTCAGTAAAACAAACCCCTTTATCCAGTTTTGGCCCAGCGTTTGCCAAAGCAACTTGACTCAGAAACCTTTTTTTTTCTTCGGACACTTATATGTGTCCTGGGCAGGGGGTGTCGCACAGAACACGTTCTCAGATAACGCTGGTGTGTGAAGCACAGCCTGGAGACCTCATAGTTATATGTCTTGAAAGTTCACTGCTGAATTAAAAAGAAGAAGAAAATTGTCCTTGTTCATGCATGGAGGTAGCTTTGTAGAATCACTGCTTATGTAGCGTGTCTCCTCATTGCGATCCTCACGCTGAAATTAGTGAAAAATCTTTGTTGGAGGGAAAAGATGCTTAAATCCATTGGCGGCTGGGTACCAGTTTTCCCCTGCCACCTTATAAATATGTCAAAACTCTCAAGGTCTGAAGCAATTTATTCTGAAAGTAGGAGGGGAATAGCAGGAGAACACTTGGCAGGTTGATTGCAATCTGTCACGGTGAAGGACGTTCATAAAGCATGTGGGCATTGCGTTTAGGGTGAGTTTTCAAACTATGAATAAAAAGTCGTTGGTGTTTAGTATATAGTGAAATGTATTTAGGTTTGAAACACTGTTTTCAATTCAACATACTAGAATGCTCTGACGTGGAAAGAAATGGAATGGAGTGGATTAAAATATGAAGAAGCATATCAGAGCGCATCCCAGGGAGAGGATGAAATATTATTTCCTCTATCTTTGTTTCAAATCTGTGTGTGTGTGTGTGTGCGTGCGTGCATGTGCACATGTGTGTAAGCTCACATAGCGTGGACCAGATTGGGCTGGTGCACAATATATTCTTCAAGAGGGCGGTGATAAGTCAGTTGGAAGGCTAAGACGATAGATGGATGACTTCATCCATGACTTAACAGATAGAGAAGAAGAAGATTAAAGAAAGCCTAATTCGAGAGTCTGTCAGTAGTGTTTACATCAGGAGCTCACATTGAATGACTAGTCAATTTCTGCCCACTGTCCATTTGAGTGTCCTTTGAATCGTGTCCCTTGCCTGTCACCCTGCAGCCTCCCCTGGTCCCAGAGACCTCCTGTTCTGAGCCTCACACTTGCTTGAAACAAACTATCATGACAGTCACCTGGCTGGCCTTCCATTCTTGCATCCTCCAATTCGTTCTCCACGTAGCTCTGAAAATATAAATACGATCAAGTCTCTCTCTCACCCCTGGACTGGCTTGTCGTCCCCTTTACGATAGGATTCAAAATACATAATCTAATATAAAGATGCCTGGGTTCTGCCTCCTACTTGTGTTCATTTAGGTTCAGTGTCAACTGTGTCAATCCTGAACATCTCACAATCCATCTGTGTCTTCCCTGCCTCTAACTAAGCTTTATTGTTCCTTATATTTCTGTCAATCTGTGTCTTTTAATCTTCTCATCTTTGAATGCTAAGGTGATTATTGACATGGAGGGTTGGAATCTGCCATTTTATTATTTGTTTCAGTCTTCTGTCTCCCTCATTCCTCTGTTGTCCCTTCTTGCCTTTCCATGGGTTACCCAAACAACTTTTTTACGTCTTGACTTCCTGGTAGTATTTTTTGGATGTATCACTTGGTATAGTTTCTTCGTGTGTACTCCTCACAGACTGCTGGTATGTTGGTGTTTTACCACTTTGGGTGTAGAACCTCCTTCCTTCCTTCCTTCCTTCCTTCCTTCCTTCCTTCCTTCCTTCCTTTTCTGTCTTCTTTCTCTCTTTCTTTTTTTAAGAACCCACTTTCATCTGGGACCTTTTACACTCCCAATCATTACAGTATGACCATGTTAAGTATTTTCCCTCTATGTGTCATGCACCATATTGAATGATGGTGTAAGTTTAGCTTCAACCCCAGATATGATTTAAGAACCTCATGAGGGCAATGATGGTCAATTATATTTATATGTATTTTTACTCATTCCGAAGTTCTTTCTTTAGTTCCAACCTTCTTCTCTGAACATGTCCTTTATGTTTAGGGAACTTGTCCTAGAATTAGAAGCTGTTGAGGTTTGCACAACGCTGTGGATATACTAAAAACCATTGGGTTATAATCTTTAAACTGGTGAGCTATATCAGTAATCCTGTTTGAGAGTAATATGTGTGGCACCCCTTGAGGGCTATGCTTTAGTTAGAGCCAGCTGGTTGCGGTTTTGTTCAGTCTTTCTATATCCTTGCCAGTTTTCTGTCTACTAAATTTTCGATTACTCAGATAAGAGGGATTAAATCTCCAACTATAATTTTATATATTTTTTGTTTCCCTTTCAGTTTGTGTGATTTGCTTAATGTATTTGAAGCCCTGTCCTTAAGTTTATACACCTTAGAGTATTGTGTCTTCATTGTGTCTTGACCAGGTAATCATTTGGTGATGTCCCTTACTGTCCCTAATAATCTGTTTTGCTATGCAGTCTCCTTTTACCTGAGGTTAATATAACCACTCCAGGTTTTTTTTTTTTACTACTGTCTTCATGGCATATCTTTTTCTATATTTTAAATTTTATTTATTTAAAAATCTTTTTGTAGTGTTTTTATTTTATTTTTGAGACAGAGAAACAGAGCATGAGCAGGGGAGAGGCAGAGAGAGAGAGGGAGACACAGAATCTGAAGTAGACTCCGGGCTCTGAGCTGTCAGCACAGAGCCTAATGCAGGGCTCAAACTCATGAACCATGAGATCATGACCTGAGCCAAAGTCGGATGCTTAACCGAGTGAGCCGCCCAGGCACCCCTTTCCTGCCGTTCTTTAGGGTACTTTACTTAAGAAAAAAAAAAGAATTCTGTTTTGGTTTCTCCAAAATGTTTTTGAGTATATATCTATATTTGTATCTATCTATTGGTTGTTGCTCTACGGATGACATACACATATTTACAGTTATTTACAATTAAATTACAATTTTATCACAGTCTGCTCATATCAACATTTTACCACTTTAAGTAGGGTGTAGAGATCTTACCACAATTTAAGTCACTTTATCCACCCGCCCATGTGCTATATGACCTTACATATCATGTCTATTATTAATATGATATTAACATAGTGTTTGTTAGTTGCTTATTGTGAGTCAGCTGTTGCTGAATGTTTTACCCAAATATTTTTATAGCCATTCCATGAAATACTTATTAATATTGTTATGCTCTTTTTATAGATAGTCAATAACACTTTTTTCAGCATTGTCCTGCAGAAACTCGGATTTAGAGACGTTAAGTTACTCCACTGAGGGTCTGGGTCAAGATGCCGCTCAGGTTCTACACGGGTGTATCATGTTCATTCTGGATTATCTCCTGTTTCAGGATGAAATTGCTCACGGATGCTACCAAGCTGGGAAGTGGGGTAAGAGGAAATCCTCGGGGGCCGGGAGGTCCAGCCTGGCTCCGCCACAAACAGCTCCGAATTTGGGCAGGTCCTTAAACCAGTCGGCCACTCGTTCCTCCTCCGCAAAAGCAAATGTTTACATTCGACAGCCTCTCACATCTGTGCCGCTCAGGCCCTCTGAGCTAGAGATTGGCTAGCACATTTGGTTATGAGTGCTTTAGTTTTAATATTACGTAGAGGCATTTGTGTTATGGATGAAACCTAGCCTTTTACCTTAGTTCAGGGCTAAGTGTGACTCCAGCTCGCTCTAGAAAATATTAACCCAACAGGATCGGAGGTTCTGATGTCAGTGTGTTTGCGAGGGCAACTTCCTTTATCCCCCTTTGGGGATTCATAATGTGCTTTCACCCCCAGCATCCTGGAACTCATGATCCACTTCGATTCCTGTTAATCCAGCATTTTTCAAGCTGGACTCCATTTCACAACATACCCTTTTAACCGTCGTTGAGAAAACTTGGATTGGATTTCTCTGGCTTGAGTGCAGACAGAGACCTGACTTCTCAAACCACCCCTCTCGGAAGGTTCCGCAAGGTAGACCTAAACAGAACGGTTGTTGGATGGCTATTTTATTTTTTCCCTATTCGTTTGACAGGCGTAGAGAGTCTGTGATTTGTATAACGGATGATCATCAATTAGGGACTCTTTCTGACTCTTCATCATTTTATTTTGACAACTGACAAATGAGAACCCACTCTGTACACCTACTGTGTGTGGGGCTTATGTGTTAATGCAAGAGTGAGAGAGAAAACAGTAAACGCGTGAATTAATCAAATTGTCGCAGTCGGACTGGCCTTCTTTCCACCCTCAGAACCCAAGCTTTTGTCAGCCGGGTTCCAGGAACTAATTAGGAGCGGGCACACTTACACAAGTGTGATGCGTTCACTGAAACTAATAGCTGCCGTCTGCAGCTCTGAGTCACTGATGGGATTCGTAAGGACACGGCTATCTTGGCCTCATATGCATCTCTGCAAACCTCCGCTCGTTTGTGAAAAATAATGTCTCATTTCCAATGACCTCAGTTTCATACTTTAAGATGCTTGGAAATGATATCTAAAGTGTAGACAAGCGGTTTTAGGAATTTCTTCAAGTTTCTGTCAACAGGGCTGTGGGTAGAATATGTGGCCAAGACAGAGAGACTCCTCATTCTGTCCCCGGCAGTGGCGACATGACTGTGTGCCTGTGAGCTTGCTGGCCTGAGGCATCCTGGGAGAGACCCGCGGCAGGGGACTTGCTCAGTGTGTCCCACGTTCCATGGTTCCGTGCGTGCCACATGACCAGCCTAGCACCCCTCCTTGCTACTGACAAAGACATCAACCCTGCCCTTTGTTCCAAACCTTGCTCGGCCACCTCCTCTTCTCCAGAGCATCCCAGATCACTGCAGGCTATGTGACTCATCTTCCTCATTCTCCCAGAGCGCAGGATCTGAACCTCATTTATGCCGGTGGCATGTTCTTTCCAGGTTGCATTCTGCTCTTTAAGGAGCACGCCTCCTTTCCCCTCCTAGACCCTGAGGCCACCGTGACCTGGCCCCGCAGGGAGGACCCTCGAAGCTTCTCATCATGAACCCACATGCGGTTGCCAGTGACAGAGCTGTGTGCACCTGTAGGGCTGGCGCCTTGGAGGGACCAGAGCAGGCAGCGGCGACGGCTCTTTGAGGGCTTTCCCAGGGGAGAGACCCTTGAGGCCGAGTCATGGCTGGGAGTGTGCCAGGCCAGTGATGACGGAAAGGCATTGTAGGGTGACAAAGGGTGATATAGGAAGGGCCCCTTAGAAGTCAGGGTGTGGAATAGGGTTGCAAACGACAAGTGCTGGTAAGCGAAGGCGGAGGCAGATGCCAAACCACTCAGAACTGTCCTACAGCCCACGGCCACATGCGTGGCAAACGCTTACTAAGCAGTTAATACCAGGCACACGTCACTCCAGGCTTTGTGGATATGCTGGGAAGAGTGAAGTGCCTGCTCTTGGGCTTATGTTCTTGTTGGTAAGATAGGCACTTAAAATCCACGATGCAAAGTCATTTTCAGAAATGAGTGCTCTCAAGTATGCAACACGGGGTGATGTGATAGTTAAGGGAGGAAAGGAGGTAAGGGCTGCTTTAGGTTAAGTAGTGAGGGACAGCCTTCCAGAATGGGAATCGGAACGCTAAGCCAAGCACTAAGGGAAAGATCCCCGGGGAGCACGTTCTGGAGATTGGGAAGAGCTAAGGCTCAGCAAAAGGCTCGGCAGATGAGCAATGACTCCAGCAGAATAAGGGCAGGGAGTGAGAAGGACAAGAGCAGGGACGTGGGCAGGAAGCGGCTTCAGACTCTAAGTAGGGGAGGGCCATTCTGCACTCCCCATGGCCCTGGAAGGAGAATGGGTTATAGTCAGGGGAGGTACAAGGGTTGAAGGACACATTAGTAGGAGGGAGAGGACAGTAGCTTGGAGCAGGTGATGAGGGAGGTGGGGAGAATGAACTTGACCACTCCTGACCACCGTCAGCCACATAACCGAGTCCCAGGCCCCGCTGAGCCTCACCCGGATGGCTGAGTTAGCCACTTCCCTGGCCCCTGTCTCATTTCTCTGCCATCTCCCTGTACAGGACCTCCAGGAATATTGCCTTTTTAAACTTTCATTAGTATAGAACCTATACAGAAAAGAGCACATATATGAGCAAATGGTTTGATGAACTTTTACAAACTGAATGCTCCGGATAACTGGCCATCCTCAAGCTGCCCCTGCTGCCCGCCAGTCACTGTCTACTCTCAAGCACCCTCAACCTCCGTCCTGACTGCATAGATGGGTATGACCCACATTTCCACTTAGTACGAATGGAATATAGTGTTTGTTCTTCTGTGCCACGCTTCTCCCCTCTACACTGTGGGACTTGTGTGTATGATTGTATGTGAAATAATTTTTTAAAAAGTTTTATTTATTTTGAGAGCGAGAAAGAGAGCTAGAGATCTGGGGAGGGGCAGGGAGAGAGGGGGAGAATCCTGATGTGGGGCGCAAACTCACGAACTGAGAGACCATGACCTGAGCTGAGATCAAGAGTCGGGCACTTAACCAACGGGGTGCCCCCATGTGAAATCCTTTTGAAAACCTAAGTCACAGCATGTCACTCCTCTGCCCGACCTCTGATGGCTTTCTGTCACATTCAGAATAAGACCCTTACATTGGTGCACAAGTGGCTACCTATTCTGGCTCCCCTGCCTCTTCTTCTGAACCCGCCCCCGCTGCTGTTCCTGGAAGCCACCAAGATATTCCCTATGTCAGAAAGCCCCTGTGTGAGGTTGCATTATGATGCCCAGTTTATAAGGGTGACTTACCCTATGTCACAGAACTCAGACAATGAAGAGCCTACATGCAACCTTGAATATCCTTTTCAGTGTCCAGGGCTCTCTTCTCCCTGATGGCCTGACCTTCGACACAATGAACACAGGCCTCCTGCTGTCCCCCACACCCTCCTCTTGGGACACAGTGACACAACCACCCTTCCTCTCAGTTGCCCTTCACTTCGGAGCCATGCACTTTCCATATTCCTTCCTCCCCCTGGAATGTTCGCTCACCCTGATCCCAGCCCGCCCCCACCACTGCCTCACCTGCTTGCTATTACAACTTGGTTTATAAATATCCTGTCCGTTGGCGTGGCTTAGTTGAACAAAAGGCATTTTTTTTGATATGGAAGCTGGGAATCTGGAGTCGGGGAATGTGGACTGCAGCCCGTCTCAGCCGCTGCCTCTCTCTGACTTAAACTGCAGGTGACTGACTGGTAGCTAGCAGTAACCAGCAGTCATCGCTGAGTAGTTAAGAACTTGGATTCAGACCTCCTGGAGTTGGAGAGCAGCTTTCCTGCGGTGCTCAGTGTTTGGGAAGGTTAAATGAGTTGGTACACGTAGAGCATCTAGAAGAGCACGCAGCCCAGGTGTGTTCAATGGATGGCACCCGTGGCTCGTTCTTCTCCTCTGAGAAGGCTCTGCCTTCTCCTCCAGGAGTCCTCTCCAGGTATTCCCCGAGGCTCCTTCTCCCTGCTCCCCGGGGAACACGGCCTGGGATCTCGCCGGGCAGGCTAAATGGGCTTCTCCTTTTCCTTTTCTTAGTTGTGGCCATGCACATGTCCTCAGCTAGGCATTTTGCTTATTTTTAAGTAAAGTCAGGAAAGGTGTTTTAGGTCTTTGTAGGCTGTGTGTCTGGCAGAGATGAGGTGTTTGCTGGATTTTCTAGTTGGGCAAAAGAAAAGGAAAGTCCACCGTTTCCCACGAGATGGCGCTGTGAGTCCACAATCACTGTGAACAGGGATTCGGGGAAAGGGAGAGAAACAGACTAAGACGCTGTACAAACTGGCGTCAGGCCCATCCCTTTGGGGGCCAGGGCCACTGATCCTTGGAATTTGCACAGCACAAATACAAGCCTTTTCTTAGACAACACATGTTTCATCAAGCTTTCTTTTCTGATGTTAGGGGAAAATCTATAAAGGGCCAGGTGAGAAACCTTTTATGGAATATTGGCTGTAGGACATTCCGTGCATATGTATAATTTCATTTCATAGTTTACTGAGTGAATAAATCCTTACAGTCACTTTGCAAAGCGTGCACTATATTATCCCTGTTTCATAACGAGCAAACTGAGGATTCCACAGGTCAAGTTCCTGGCCAAGGCTCACTTCCAGCTCTCTCCTGTGGTGTCAAGTCAAGATCCAAATACTCCTTCCAAATTTCAAGCCTCTGTTCTTTTCTGTTCCAGTGCTCTGCCTTTTCAGAGAATGATGGCATGAACTGCATGGATAACTCATCCATACGTTGGGCATAGCTTTCCTCTCCACAGAAAGGGGCTCTGTCCCCATGGGGAGTGCAGGATGAAATCACACAATGGAGGGGCCATCTGTGAGTTCATCAACAGCTTCTGCACATGGTCACTGCATGCACCTTTTCTTGCATTAGGTTGCTGTGCTCAAATTACTAGTTTATGCTCTAAGGAGTCAGGGCTATGGGCCTCCCTTCTGCCTCTATAGTGGATTTTCCAGTTCTTACTGCAGGCTGATATAATGCAGATGGCAAAGGGTCAAGAATTGTGCCCCTGGTCTCTTTTTCTCCCTAGTTTACTAGATGACCCCAGGCAAATCATGCACCTTTTCAGAATTCTAATTTGTTGACTTCTGAGACCAGATAGGCTAGTGAGAAAACCTCCCTTTTTCTGCTCATCATATGATAAAGATCTAAGACTTTTATGCTCCCCTTATTGTAGGTCTCCGGTAGTGTCCAAATTGCTTTCATTCATGAAGATACATTTCTCTATGCCTATCGGCACTGAACAAGGCAGAGAGGTGGGTGAGATCCCTGCCCCATGTCCTTAATCGGATGGCCCCACCCCATGTTCAGTCTGCTGTCTGAAGAGAGAAGCATCTGGACACAGTGCAATAATTCTTAGCTTGGAATTGGTGGTCTGAGGCACACCAGGGGCTTGTCCTGAGCCTAATAGCCCAGAAAGTGCCTGCTCAAACAGGTTATTCCATCCCTCCAGCACTGAGAAGGGCTTCCTTGACTCTTTATTACTGCCCTGTATCAGTTTTCTGTTTTGTGCCATAGTAAATAATTTTAAAATGACACAGACATATCACCCAGCTGCTGTTTAGAAGTCTGACATGGGTCTCACTGACCTGATGTCAGGAGGACTGTATTCCTTTCTGGAGGCTCTAGGAGAGGATACATCTTTTTGCCTTTTGGGGTTTATAGAGGCCGCCTGCATTCCTTCATGCACGTCCCCCTTTTCCATCTTCAGAGCCAGCCACATTGCTGTCTTCTGGTCACATCCAAGAAAGGCTATTTGCTTTGAAGGAGTATTGTGACTACATCAAGCCCATCTGGATATTCCAGGATAATCTCTCCATCTCAAGGTCCTTAACGTTAATCACATCCACACTGTCCCTTTTGTGATGTAAGGTAACATATTCATGGGCTCTGCGGATTAGGATGTGGACATCTCTGGGGCACCATAATTCCACCTTCCCAGGGTGGGAATTGTGGGTTCATGGAGAAATCCTTCTTCTACTTACTTGTGCCTTATCTGGAATCAAAGAGCAAATTTCTTTATACAAAAAGATGTACTTCAAAGAAATTAAAAAATTAGAACAGTACTCCTTTTTCCTTCGTTCAGATATGCAGATATTTTATGGGAAAGATCCTTGTGAATTTGGTCTGCCTTGCTTGAGAATAGTGATCTTTATTAATATCCTCTCTTCCCTTAAGAAGGAGGGAAAAACATCACATGACAGGAACCCAGGCCTTTGGGTACATTTGGAGAAAAGTCACCAAAATGGTGTTTTTCTCAGGTGGCTTCTGGCTTCCAAAGAGTACCTCTCTGTTCTTAGGACCTCAGGCACACTGTATATAGATAATAATAGTAACAGTCCTAGTTAAATAGAAGGTTATAGCTGGAGATCTTTGGACAGTCCCTGGGATGCTCAAGCTTTTACACATTCTTCTGTGTGGGAATTTATAGGAAATTTGAGTCTTCTATTAGAAAAGGGAAAGAGAGAGAGAGACGATGAGCCTTATTTATTGTTTCTGTGTGCATCCAACAGATAGTCTTTGAACGTCTTCTCGAGACAGACAGTGTGCTAGAAATGAAGGATACAGAGAAGAATACATACCATTTCTATTCTTGGAGAGCTTACAGTCTAGCATGGAAGAAGGAACACTGGAGGAGTAACCCACACTCTAGTAGAGGTTCGGTGAGGCTGTTGAGCAAGGAAGTGCAGGAAGCTATGGAGACATGACTCTTAGAGGATGAGGAAGTGGGCCTTTGCCGTGGGAAGGGCACTGGAGGGCACAGGGGGCTGAGATCTGGTTCAGAACCCACCACAGATATACTGAGCCAGCCAATCATCCTACATAACTTCAATTCTAATGAACTGTAGTGGGTCCTCTCCCCCTCCTTGGGCACCTTCTCTGTTCCTGAGAGGGTCAGACAATATAACCCTGAAGTCATCTGGCCTCGGAAGTGGGGGTTCTCAAGTATGGGGAAAAGAAGGCTCTGAGATGTGGCCTGGTGGCCTCAGTTGGGCGCAGCTCTCTTTTGTGACAGACATCTTTTCAGCAAACTCTACTTCCATGGCCACTTGTTGGAAATGATGAAGTCACTTCCCGTGAAGCATACGTGATTCATTTTTCTCATCTGTACCTCATGGAATCGTAATTCATTCTGAGTTTTATGGCTGAAAGAAAGAAAAAAGAAAGGAAGGAAGGAAGGAATAAAGAAAGAAAGAAAAATAAAGAGCAACTCTGTCTCTTTCCCTCACTCACCATCCTTAACCTGGAAATGGAACCTCTAAGGCAGGGGGAAAAATGAATTTGGGGGTAAATGGATATGTCAGAAAACTAGACTTGGATAAATAAGATACTGTTAAAATAATCACTGATGATATATTTAGGGAAAAAAAGACTACCATTCTCTCCATGAACACCTATAAAAATAACCAGAGCATCAGCATCTGAGAACATTCCACAGGAGGTATTGAGACCATGTGACAAAGATTGTTACAGAAGGTGAGGGGAACAGAAATGGGTGGGGCGTGGTCTCCGCTGTCACAGAGCTTACAATCAGGCTAGAGAAGTAGACAAGCATATGAAAAAGGTGCATAATCACTGTGGTGAGAAAAAACATGAGACTATGCCAAGTGTCATTTGAATGAAAGAAGCCAGTGAGTGCCTTGCTGCAGGCAGGTGGGGGAGGTTTGGCTGATGTTGGAAATGAGTTTTGAAGGACAAGTGGGGAGACTACATGTGGGATGGAAAGAGAAGGGCAGCCCGGGCAGTGAGGACAGCGTGTGAGGACGGGAGGAGCATGAGGGAGCCAGGCGTGCTTGGGTTGGGCAGTGGTGAGCCGTGTGTGGCCGGGTTGTAGAAGCAGGTGGGGTTCAGGGACTATGTGATGTGCTCAGGGCTCACACGAGCACAAAGGACTGCCATAGGCCTAAAAGCTTGAGATCTCGCTGGGAGAAGGCACTTGAGAGCCCCACCTGTTTACTGATTCAGAGAGGCAGAGGGAGGGCTAAAGTGATGGACGATTACGCTCATGCCTTTCACCCAAAACCATTTATTTGTGTGGTGCCATCGGAGTGATAGCCCCTTTCTAGAAGCTAGGGACCCATGGGCCAAGGCGGGAGACAGAGTCCCCAACATGATGGAGCTTACGTTCAGGGGAGAAATAAAAATATTAAAGAAGTTAAAATAAATAAATAAAGAAGGTATCAGTTAATGAGTGTTGGGCAGGAAATTAAAATAGGATATCGAATAGGAAGTACCTGGTGACTATTTTAGACAAGAGGTCAGGGAGTGCTCCCAGAGGAGATAACATTTCAGCTCAGTTCTGGTTAACAAGTAGGAGCTGGGCACACAAAGATCAGAGGGGGGAATATTTCTGGAAGGAGGATGGCTAGAACAAATACACCAGCACATGCTGAGTAAGAGTTTTTAGCGTTTGAGCAGACAAAGCACCTCTAATATGTCTGGGTCATGGCAGAGGGTGAGCCGTTGGAGAGGAGGTCTTGGTTGTATATTTGGGGAGCTCCCGTCAGTTAGGGCTGGTACCTACAGAGCAAAGGCCCCCTGAAGGGCTGTGAGCCAGGAGATGATGTAATAAACCCATGTGTTTGTTGAAATCATTCTGGCTTCTCCATGGAGATTGCAGAAGTGGAAATGGTGAGGGGCTGTCACAGTAGTCCAGAGAAGGGAATGATGGCTTGGACAAGGTTGTACAAGGGGCAACAAAGAGATACTGGACAGTACAGGATGAACTTCGGATGAGGAATGAGATGTCGTGGCGTTGCTGGTCGAACTAAGGTAAAGAAGATGGGCAGAGTTTGCCACGACCGGGAGACTGCAGAGAAGCATGTCTTCAGGAAGAAAGGAAGAGCTTCCTGTTGTCCATATTTTGTGTCTGGGGTGTATTTCATGTAAAAATCTGTAAGTCTGGATGTTTCAGACTGTAGTTCTACAACTGAGAGCCTTTATCAATGACAAGTCGCGATTGGCTATTAGTGACAAAGATGAACGTAACAATTTAAACAAAAGGGAGGCTTACACTGTTTGCCCACATTGAAAAATGCCCAAGGGTAGGAACTTAGAGCTGGTTTAGTGGCTCAGTTCATCAAGACCCCAAACAACTCCTTTCTTCTCCATACATCTTATTAAGGAGTTTCAGCCACTAAGCTGGTGTTCTGTTCAGAGATGCTTTCCGGAGATCCTGCCGTCTTACTGTGTCCCAGATGGGAAGTGTGCTGGGGAAGAAGGACAAGAGGGATAACGGGGGTTTTCTGGAAGCTCATGCCCATCTTCAAAGGAGGCTCAGAAACAGGTTAAAATTTGAGTATATTGCCAATCTGAATAAAATCAGGATTCCATTGTAAATAAGAGGATGGGTTGGGTACGCAGGAGACAGCCGGCTGTTTCTATCACCCAGAAGTTTGCAGATAGATGACATGGAAAGCCGGGGGAGTCCATGGAAGAATCTCCAGGCAGCGTGTGGGCTGAGAGGACAGGGGGACCTAGGCTGAGCCTCCTGCCACCAGCATGTGACGCAGAAAAGAGACCTGGCAGTGACAGTAGAATGAAGTTGACAAGGTCCTGATGGCATCACGACAGGGAAAGGTGTGTTTAGGAGAGCACAGGAGGCTTCGGGGGAGTTGCACCAGCCTCACTGTAGACTTCTGTGCCAGGACTAGTTTCTACAGGCGAACACACAACCACAGAAAAAAGTTAATGATGCTTTATTTTTATTTATTTATTTGTTTTTGAGAGAGAGAGTGTATGTGTGTGCATGTATGCGTGGAGGAGGGGCAGAGGAGAGAGAGAGAGGGAGAGAGATGGCGAATCCTGAGCAGTCTCCATGCCCAACATGGATGCCAGGCTCGATCTCATGACCGTGAGATCATGAGCTGAGCCAAAATCAAGAGTCGAACACTTAACTGACTGAGCCACCCCAGTGCCCATGGATTTTAAATATAAGGAAAAGAAAGGAGACATTTGATAAATACCTCTTTTGAGTCCAACAATTTTATGTGCATAATTTCATGTAATATTTGTAACAGTGACATTGTCTCTGATTTTCCTCCTATAGAAACTGAGGGTCATGGAAGAGAAATCACATTTTCAAAGTCATGCAGCAACTGGGTGGTAGATGTGAGATCTAATTCGGGGATGTCTTGGCCCAGGGTTGGCATTCATTCAGCTGTCCGATTTGTGTTGTAGCACGACGTTCCCCAGCCTCAGTACTGTGGACATTTGGGCGGGACAAGTCTTTGTTGTGCAGCGTGGGATGTTTTGTGGCATCCTCGGCTCTACCTACTAGATGTAATAGCACTCCGTTCAGATGAAACATCTCTGGACGTTGCCTGATGTCCCCTGAAGGGCAGAATTGCTCCTTGTTGAGAGCTGAGAACACTGTTCTGGAGGGGACATCGATCAATCAGTCTCTATTTCTTGATACACGTACACGTGCGTGCACATGCACACATGCAGACACACACACACACACACACACACACACACACACGCTTTCCACCCATCTGCAGAACAAAATCTTTAGGTCTGAAAGTTCCCCAGGCACTCATACTCTTCCCCCTCTACACTGTCTCCTCGTGTGTAAGAGATTTTGCAAGATACCATTGTTCATCCATCACCAAAACAGAAACTTGGGAGTCATTCCAGACTCCTCCTTTATTTTTCTCTCCACAAGATGGGTCTGCTGCTTCTGAAACATCTGCCAGATTGGTCTTCTTCCCTGAAGTCCTACTGTCCCCGCCCCCTGGTCCAGGCTTATTCGTATCTTCCTTGCCCCCTGACAGTGCTTCAGCCCCTAACAGTCCTGCTGTCCTATTCCCTCTTCCCTCCATGCTGCCATCATTGCAAACTTTCTAAACTGAAAATAAAATGCCAGGGACTGACCCTTATATCCTGATCCCTGCATGCCTTATTTTGTGCGGTGCCCCCCGCCAGACAGTCCCTTTAACCACACCCCCAAAGCTCTGATTGAATTTGCTCATCTTTGTTCCTACTACTACTAATAAGCCTTTTGAGGACAGAGACGTCGGCTTCTTTGTTTTTCATCCTCAATACTTATTCCAGAACCCTGCAAATAGAAAATAGTTACTGAATGTTAACTGAGTGGGTTCCAGTGGATAGTGATTTAGAGGAAAAGGGAAGGACTCGCTGCATTTTAATGCTTGTGTAATGGAAAGCTTAGTGATATATTTGATATTCTTGATGAGATGTCTTGAGGGTAATCCCATGCTCTGGCGGGGCAACTCGTTCCAGACAAATGGATTAGTTAAGATAGATTTGATTTGAGTCAGTGTATATCTCTGTCACTCTAAATAAAAGATGCAGGGCGCCTGGGTGGCTCAGTCGGTTAAGCGTCCGACTTCGGCTCAGGTCATGATCTCACGGTCCGTGAGTTCGAGCCCTGCGTCGGGCTCTGTGCTGACAGCTCAGAGCCAGGAGCCCGTTTCCGATTCTGTGTCTCCCTCTCTCTCTGCCCCTCCCCTGCTCATGGTCTGTTTCTCTCTGTCTCAAAAATAAATAAACGTTAAAAAAAATTAAAAAAAAAAAGATGCCAAGATGCCTTTCTGACATTGTTTCCTGAAGATAGACCGAAGTTAGTGTGTGTTAGTAGCCATCTTGAATCTGCTGACTCTGAGGTTAAATATGGAAATAGGGTCTGCGATGGTAACCTCATGAGGCTTTTGCCGCCTAAATTTCAATTAGTTAAAAATTTCAATTCCTCAGTTTCATCAGCCATGTTTCAAGTGCCCAGTAGCCACGAAGAGCTAGTGGTTTCTGTCCCGGGGCTGTGCGGTTAGAGCATTTCCACCATCCCAGTGTTCTACTGGACAGAGCTAGTCTAGAGCGTGGGGCGTGAAGGCCCCATGATGCCTTCTACGGCATCATAAGAAATAGGAAGCAGAACAGGAGAGAAAAAGAATGTCGTGTTCCTTCCAACTGTGCTTAGGGAAATTTTATTTATACTTCAGCCACCAGTTTCCATGGGGAAGCCTTCTCTGGCCCTAAACTGGTCTAGATTGGCTCTTTTATTATGATTTATTCTAAGATAGTATCTCTTTTACAGTTGTGTGTGTGTGTGTGTGTGTGTTGATTTAATTAGCATCTGTCTCTTCCTCACTTCTATGACCCAGTGAGGTCATGACCTGGGTCTGCATTTCTTTAATATTTCACATTTCCTGGCTCAAAGTGTACACTTCATAAGTATTTGTTGAATAATTTAATAAAATGCTAAACATTTACAATCATAAGACACCATGGTAGATACCTTATTAAAGTTATTTTCTAAAATTAATTTTGTTTTCACTGCAATATTCTTTTTTATGCTTATTTATTTTTGAGAGAGAGAGAGAGAGAGCGAGCAGGCACAGGGTGGGGTCAGAGAGAGAGGGAGACAGAGGATCCGAAGTGGGCTGCACGTTGACAGCAGAGAGCCCGATGTGGGGTTTGAACTCACGAACTGTGAGATCATGACCTCAGCGGAAGTTGGATGCTTGACTGAGCCACCCAGGCACCCCTTCACTACAATATTGAGTGACATTTGTGAGTTCATTTCAGAGATGAGGAAACTGGAATTCATGACTTGACTCCCTGTTGGTAGATGACAGAGAGCAAGATTAGGAACACACTGATTCCAAGTGAGGCGTATAGGATCCAAACAACAGACACTTGATAGACTGAAAGCGGAAGAGAGAATATACAAGAATGAAACAAAAATGTCCTCAGAGAGCTTGCGGTGGGCTGAGGTGAAAAGGAAAGCAATAAATGCTCTGCCTGGGGAAAGTGTCAAGCCATGCAACCAGCACTGTGACAGAGGAATCTAGATGGGACTGTGTGAGTAGAGTGCCTTTTTTGCCTGGGAAGTATGAGACAGGCATCTTCCCCAAGGTAATTCTTTTGTTGTTTTGAAGGATGAGCTGAGATTTGCCAGATAGATAATTGCCGTGTGAGCATCCCTGTCAAGAAATCAACCTAGACACGTGTCAAGGGGCCTGCTGCCCTGTAGGGATGTCCTGTGTTATGTGTGATGTGTATATAAGCAACAGGATGAAGGTGAGGCTGAGAAGGTAGGCTGACCCCTGTTTAGGGGGGATCTTTAGGCCATGATGCTGACTGTCTTGTTGGCACTGAGAAGCCACTGATATGTTTTTCAGCGCTGGGATTTGTGTATGAATGGAGGGAACAGAATGAGTGAGTAATAGGAAGATCCTGTGGTGAATATCAGCCCAAAGTGAACCAATGCAGGGGAAGGGGAAGGGGAAGGGGAAGGGATTTGGGTATTCAGATGTCAGGTTAAGTCTTGAACATACTAAGAATGATGTGGCCTTAGTGTATCTGCAGGGAGATGTCCAGATCTCAGTTGTATCCAAGCTTTAATGGAATCAAGTGACAGATGACAGGAAAGTGAGACCCCGACTGATCCAGTGCTCTGTGTTAGGATGAGCTCTCCTGTCTCACATTGCTCCCCTTACGCCATATTAGTACAGCTATTCAATTGCTGAACTCGCAAGGGGTAAGATTCACTCTTCTCAAGCTGCCCTTGAGTCCCTGGAAATGCGCCCCCCCCCCTCCAGTTCACCACGTGGACAGTGTTTTTAATTCCGAAATTACACATGGAGAGAGGCTGTCCTTCAATTTCATTTGACTCAATCCATATTTACCAAAGGTCATCCACATTAATGCAGTCAAGATAGCAGTTTCCTCAGAGAAGAAAACTGAAATGGTTGAGGTTTCTGGCTTCCAATATTTTATCGTTAGTTGGAGCCCAAAACAGTGGAGACAATGCAGAGAATATAGTGTTTAGTAGAATGTATTGACAATCCATGAGACATATTTAAAAGAATACCATGTTTTATTTTATGAATTCAAAACATCCCAGCAAATCTCTATCAAGTAGATCATGTTTTACTATGGGTTTCCATTATAAAATGACAGACATGTACATTTGGGGAGAGGTTCTTGTTGGACTGAGTTAGAAACTTACAGAAATATGGAAATGGAGATATTATTGTTTGCTTTGTCCTCTTGGGGACAGTCATCTTTTTCAGAAGTTTGTCCCCAGCTTCCTCCAGGGACTCTCTGGGACTCTGATGGATTTTTGCCATGTGACCTGCTCCTCTGTGGGCTACAGAAGTTTGAGATGTAGTCACAGTGATTTTGGCATGAACAGAGCTCTGAAGAATGGAGATTGTCCCATGGGCATGGGGCCAAATTAAGCATCCTTTGTCTTAGCCTGTCAGGGCATGCATGTCAAAACCGACTGATTTACATATCCAAGGTCCTAGGATGATTTGTCTGTTTATGTTTTCCCTGGAGAGGGAAGGAGCTCTGATGTTTCCTTCTGAGGAATGTGCCTTGTCATCTAGAATACCAAAGGTCAATGTGTGAATGCCAAGTGAGACAGGCAGAACCTGGGTCAGGGGTTACCAGTGTCTGAGTTGGGGATGGGCAAAACTGACATTCCAGGGGCATCAGCAAGGAGGGCCCTATGCCCCAAAAGGCCAGATGCTCTTCTCCTTCTGCTGATGAGGGATGATCTTCCACAGCAAGTAGAGTGTGGGACCATTGTAATTATTCCCGCTGTGAGTTGCTCTGCAGTGGAGCACAGCAGGGAATGGAAGGTGGTCCTCCACCCACTCCAAATGAACAAGATAGAACTGTCAGGGACAGCACAGCCTCACTGCAGAGGGTAGAATGCCTTCCCATCAAATGTCAGTACTGCATGTTTCCGATGATGACCTGTGGTGGATCACAGAGACCACAGGTTGGGCAGTTGCATGGATTGACCAGGATGACTTTGTCTTATTTATTTAGCGAGTTGTGAATAGAGATGACTTCTTTGAATTGAGAAAGCACCCATTGAGTCCTTGGGCCTAAGGAGGAGACCTGCAGAGAACATGTTCCTTGTAACCATCTATGGGATTGAGACTCAGATCTTTTTTCAAAATAAAAATGAAAGAAAACAAAGTGTTATTATAACTGCATCAGAAACTACTTAAGGTAACTAAAATAGTTACACTTACAACTTTGCTTCAATCAAATCATGTTACTTGGGTCACATCCACTGATTCTGGGAATAAAATGAAAAGTGTATCTCTCCCAGGATCAACCTAACAGGACGGTTATCGCCTCGCCAATAAGGACCACGGACAGCGACAGATCCAGGCCTGCTTCTTCCCTCACCGTCAGATCCTATTTTCACTCTTAGGGGTTGTTCTTGTTGATTAGTTTAACATATCCTAGACTCTATCCGGCATTGCCTGCAAGCAATGCATACCTGTAGGAAGGACCAGGTATCAGCGGTAGTACACCTAATCCCTCTTTGTCTCTCTAACCTTGCCTTAGAAAAACCAGAGTCACATCGTACTTGGAAAATCCAGGTGAACTTTTCAGTTAGATCAGATGCTGGTACTCAGTAGAATGCTGGCCGAAAAGAGTCTATCAACCACCACTCTACATTTGGGGAAGAAAACTCTCAGGTCTAGAAGGGTAGATGTTTTTCCCCCAGCATGATCAATTAAGAATGGAAATAAAGCCCAAATTCCGTATGATGCTATGTGAAATAGTTGATAGAATGTTCTTTCAAAAATTGTATTAAATCCCAAGCATCTGAGAATCTTTTAAAAGTGTTTGTGTGTGTGTGTGTGTGTGTAAAAAGGAGCTTTTATTGGTGATACACTAAAATATTTGATATTTGCAAACACATTTGCTTGAATTCACCTGGCAAATAGGTTCCGTTACAACGGGGGATCTCCATGTCCCCATTTTTGCAGCACTCGTTTCTATCTCCTGATTATCTGGATCAAAATTATGTTAAGTCTTTGTCTCGTTTTTTAAAAATCAGGAACTCATTTAGATTTTGAAGGAAAAAGTAGATTTGGAGGCAGGGAATGGCAAGAAATGCAGACAAATAAAACTATCAGAGATAGTAACACAATTGTGTTAGTTGTGTCCTACGTACTCCATCGGTGAGGGAGGGATCCCCATCCCAGAGATACGGAACATCTGATACTGGACAGATGAGATCAAGGGCGGCTTATTAATCACATGTACTCGCAGCCTCGGGGGGAGAATATCACATGTATGCAAGACACATCACAAACCACGAAGATTACGTTTGATAAGGGAGCAAACGACCAGGGACTGTGCAAAGCGGCCTTTGTAGTATCGAGAGGGTGAGGTGTCCCCTGGACCATGTGGGAGGATGTCCTTGGCTTGTTTGAATCCTTTGGAAGGCTGGCAGGGAACTGGGACGTCCTACTCAGGTATAGGCAGGAGCTGCGTCTGGGCCCTTTGATAGGGAGGGTTATCCATGGAAGCAAGGCAGAGAGCAGCAGGCCATTTGAGGCTTTCTTGGTTTCACTGGGTGTCAGTGCAGTTCATAACACGGAGCCTTCATTTTAGATCATGCACGACGAGAGAGATTCTGTGTACCCACACCTTGTCTATTGTTGATATTTTTCTCCCATAACAAACGGCGGCTACTTTTTTTTAAAAATTCAAGGCTCTTTCTTTGTACCTATTTCTGGCCCAAGTTTGATTTCTTACAGGGCCCTCCACATCAGTAGCTCTCATTAAATATTTTTAAGGATCAGACATCTTATCTCCTGTAAAATCAGTGAGCCTAGACCCAGGATCTCCTGTCTGGCTGTAGGCAGGTACATGCTGGTTAAACTGCATATGGATGGGTAACCCCATCTACCTTCTTTAGAAAGCTCTCAAATCCCACTCACTGGGCAGTGGCATTGGTATTGACGTTATTAACAGATACCGTCTCTAACCATATCATGAAAGGAGAATAGTATATCAATTCATCAGGTGATGAAGGGGAATCCCAAAGAGGTCAATTAACTTGTCCAAGGCCACATTGCTGGTGATAGTGGGATGAAGGGCATGTCACATGATACTTGTAACTGTGAATGCAGAGTGTATCGTATTAATTGTTTACACCCTGTCTCCTTCACTTGTGGCATGCTTCCTGGTGACAGGGACCATATCGGATTCCTCTTTGTGTTTACTGCAGTAGCCTCATGGTGGTGGCAAATAAGTGTCCAACCTCCTGATCGTGGCAAAATAAATGTTCAAAAGAAATTGTTTTTTGTTGTAATAAGACTGGAAAGGGTTGCTTTTAAAGGAAGAGTGGGGAAAGAATGACTTAGTGGATTATGGATTGGTGGCATGAAGGGGATTCTGAGGTTCTCTGTAGGATCCCTTTGGGCTGGCTAGGTGGCTTACCTATCCTCTACCACCTGTGTAGAAGTTGTACGTTGGGTGATGTTCAATGACTTAGTCTCCCTTCATCCCATGAGTCTTAACCAGTTGCAGACTGACTGAAGGAATCAGATCAAAAGAGAAATAATTACATTTATTCAGTAATAAATTGATAATTTATGTCATTAGTAATAAATTAATAAATTGATCATTATATAAATAATTATATGTACACACTTTAAATATAAGTAATTATACATGAACAAATTAATAAATTAACAATGTAATAAGCTACGTTTATTAACAATACGGCTGTGTTGGGAGTTTGAAACAAGGCCTCCTATGACCTTCAGTGAGCCTAAACTTTGCAGAGACTTGGATCCATAGTCAGACACTTAGCTCCTGTGGGGCAGACTGCCCCCTGCTTCACATTTGGCCACCAGAAGAACTGAGAACAAGAGAAGCAAAATCCTGGGATGCAGTGTCTTCCCAGTGCAGGGAAATGTGGAGCCACGGCCTCTCCAAGTGCCTGATGCAAACGATCCCACTCAATCCTTGTGACAGCTCCAGGAGAAAATGACTCTTCTTCTCTTCAGTTTACTTTCCACTGGTCACACGTGGATTTGGGGGCTGGAGCCCTTGCCTTACTGCAAAACCTTCAATAGGGAGCCTCTGAGAACCAAATGGATGTTCATGCATAAGAAGCCTGCACACTGATGATACTCTTCTTCCGGCTCTGGGATCTTCTGTCAAGGCTGAGGCCCTCCTACCTTCCCTCACTTCCGTTTCTCAAGTCCGTGAGCACGCGGAGATGCCAAATGCTGGGTTGTCAAAGGATTGCCCACTAGAAGACATTTGTCAGGTACATCTCTCCTTCTGACAATTTAATTGGGGCAAATTTGAGGAATTTCAGAAAGATTACCGAAGAGGTTTTAAATGTCTCACAAAAAAGCCCATAATAGCTTTCCCAAATGGCAGGGAAATGAGCAAGCAAGGTGGTCTTTCCAAAGATGACACATTTGGAGCTCCTTCCTCCCTGCCACTTACCACCCTTTGCATTTTAACAGAAATGACAGACGTCAGCTTCAAAGCTAGACATTTAAACACAGCCTTCTCTAGAAAGGATGGGCCCCAAGTTCTCTCAACTGGCAGGAACTTTCCATTCTGCTTTTTAACTGCTTTTATTGTTTCCTGTTTGAGGTTCACAGTTTATTTCATTGTTGAAAGTTGCATTATGCCCACAGTAAGAGACTGCTTGGCTGTGTCAGGGAAGAAGCTGACAGACGGTGGGGCGCCTGGGTGGCTCAGTTGGGTTAAGGGTCTGACTTTTGATCTCAGCTCAGGTCGTGATTTTATGGTTTGTGAGATCAAGCCCCTTGTTGGGCTCTACACTGACAGCACAGAGCCTGCTTGGGATTCTCTCTCTCCCTCTCTCTATGCTCCCCCTCCCCCACTGTTGCTCTCTCTCTCTCTCAAAATAAATAAGCATTTTTTAAAAAAAGAATAGAGTAGTTCTATGGGGAAAAAAAAGAAATGGAGTATCTCTTTAAACCAAACAGCAGAGGAACAAAATATGAGCTGGAGTTGTGGACTACCTTCCTACATCTGGAATTTCCCCAAGGGAAAAGGCACATTAATTCTCCTTCCACCCATCCCCCGGTGGGGTTGGGGGTGGAAGCAAGAGTTGTTGTAAGTTTTCCCCAAATTAAGAATATCCCCTCTCTTGGAGGCTAAATCATGCTCTGATGATTTTAATTAAATGAGATGGAAGTTTCAGAACTTCCAGGGACAAAAACTGGTCAAAATGTTTTATTTTCTAGAAAATAAAATGTTCCATAGAGAGGCAAGCTACTCACACCCCACTTCCCACGTTACCCACACTCACCCTAGCTGATGGCTTTCTGCCAAAACTTGGGCTTCTCAGTCGTTCCAAAAGCCCTGAGGTGCAGACACAGTGCTTCTTTGGGGGTTGGGGGGTGGATGAGGGACAGTTTCACCCCCAGGCTTAAGGTCAAGCTTCCACAGTTGCCTTCAGGTATACATTTCAGCAAACAGAGGGTGGTTTTGTCTCCTTTGATTCCTTACATAGGACAGAAACCATAGTCTGTGTTGATTTCCACTCAGAGCCCACCTGTGTCATGTTTATGATCTATGTTTCTACCATATTGATGGGACACACATGCCTAAAAATACAGACAACTAGAATTTCATTATTTAAAAAAATTAGTGCCTGGTTGTCGGGATGGGAAGACTGACAGTTTTAGCAGAGCATTTGGAGGTGATGGGAGCTCTTCCTTTTGCAAGGGACACAGGGGCTGTGCCCACCTAACAGGGACAGTGGGTCCAGTCTGTAAGTCCCATCTATTCCTATGAAAAAAGGAAAATATCATTTTTTGGCTATACCGTGTTGCACTTGGGGATTTTCCACTGGTGCTCATAATAAGAGGGGGGCTGTTTTTAAAATTAATATTTTCACATGATGGCTTCGTTTACCTCTCTTCTGAGAGATGGACAGATTATCTACAATGTCAGTGGATTCTCGTTTCTAAGACAGGGATTGCCCTCATTTGTGTCACACTTGGCTGGGGACCAGCACAAGGACAAAGGGAAATGTGGCTTGGCCACTGGATATAAAGACTCTGACAGTTGGCATCCTCATTTCTCAGTTTCTATTTTGGAATCTGCTTGGGAACCTCTGAGGACACCTATATATTAAAAATCTATTTTTAAATAAAAAAATCCTCAGTTCTCGTTCCCATTTTAAGCACAAAATTGGGATCGATCTGTACAGCTCAGGAGGTAGGCAGGTCCAAGAAACAAAACTATGGCAGTGGTAGTGGTTATGAACAGAGTCCGCTTTGGAAGGAATGAAATATTCCGTCAAAGGCAGCTTGCTGTCGGTTTGAGCATCTGGTTCTTTTTTAAAAAAAATCTTTAATGGTTATTCGTTTTTGAGGGACAGAGAAAGACACAGCATGAGTGGGGGAGGGGCAGAGAGAGAGGGAGACACAGAATCCGAAACCGGCTCCAGGATCCAAGCTGTCAGCATAGAGCTTGACGCGGGGCTTGAACTCACGAACATCGAGATCATGACCTGAGCTGAAGTCGGATGCTTACCCAACTGAGCCCCCCCCCCCCCCCAGGCGCCATGAGATTCTGGTTCTTTATTCTCATTTTTCCAGTATACAACTTTAAATTATGATTTTGTAGGCTCTCGAGGGCAGCGGGACAAAGAAGAGAGAGGTGAGTACCAGATCCCCTCACTCCAATATAGACTCAATGGAGAAGTATGGTTTCTTAAGAGATTCACTCACAGGACGCTCGGTGGCGGGGCCTGGCTTCTTTCCTAGATAGTAGAGGCCGGGCTGTGAAGGAGCTGTTACTAAGTCAACCGAAAAGTTACCGTGTCCAGGAGACCCCCGGCGAGCTTATACTTTCCATTGCTGTCGAATCACTAAGTAGTTGGTGAATGAGCAAGCCACACTCCTTTCTCCAGGAGGGCTCCTGAGGCTGGGTCAGGGAACTCTGCCTGTCCAGCACGTCGCGCTGCCCCCCCAGAGCAGCCCCCTTGCTTTGTGGTGGCTTGAGTTGTAGAATTCCATCTTCTTTGCCGGTCAGTACATTTTGGCGGGGAAGGGCTGGTATCCGTATTTATAGCTTTTGCATCCTCGGTGACAGGCACCTGGCCTGACCTACAGCAAGCACTTGATACATTTGTTGAGTAGATACATCATGCTTTCCATTTTATTGATGAAGAAACTGATTCCCGGACAAGTTGAGCCTCTTGATCCCAAGCCTGTGGCAGGTAACGGACAGAGCCAGGATAGAAGACCTTTGATACTCCAGTCAAGGCCTGCGCTGTCTACCCTACATCATAGCGTCCTGGTTCTGTTAAATGTACTCTGGCCTTTCTTTCTTTCTGAACACAGAACAAGCAATGGAGCAGATACGTGTACGTGAATGAGGGTAATGGATATGTGACCATATCCACGTGTACAAATATGGGAAAGAAGCAAGGCTTTCAGGGGTGTGGACGTCTAGTTCTTAGCCTGCCAACTGGGAGGACACTTTTGCTGCAACAGGGACAGGGATTCTCTGGGAGTTTCACGGATGGCACAGCAGGCCTTTCTTCACAGAGGCACCACACACAGCTTTGAACTCTGGGTAGTGTGGCTTTCTGTTTTTTCTAATGTCAGGTGGCATTCTGCCTGTGACAAAGGGAAAGAAGGAAAGAAGCATGCAGATGACTATGTCCCCCACAGGCTGTGTGTCAGCCGTGGGGTCTGGCAAGCAGGGAGCCGAGACACCAAATCCCTGTGTGATGTTTGGCAAAGTCACATAACCAGTCTCGCTGGGGTTTCGGATCTGTGAAGACGAACACACTGGCTTCTGTAATTTTACGTACATGCAGAGCACAGCACTCGGAGGAGAAGTGAATTGCCTACTGGCCTCCCTCCGGAGTGATACGCGGAAACCAGCAGCATTAGCTGTCCTAAAGGACAGAAACGTGTGTCGCTCGGTGGGAAAGGAATTGGCTTTTCATGATATATCCTTTGAAACTGGGTTTGCTTGTAACGTTATCTGTTATGGATGAATAATATACATAAATACTAAATTCATGTAAATTGTCTCGAGAGAAGTTGGCAAATGTGTGTGAAAGTCATGCTTGGCACTTGGGAAGTTCTCAGAATCTGTCAGAAGCCTTTGTCCAAGGTGGTGCCTGGATCCCCCAAGGACAAGGTCTCCTACGCACTTGGAGATCCGGACTCCACGGAGGAGCCTCACTGTGGGCTTTTGTTAATATGGCATTTGACACGGTACTCTGGCCATATTGATGTGATTCTTTGGCAGTCACTTTCATACCTCTCCCTATACTCCAGTTGGCTGGTGTCGACCTCCTCTGTATAAATTATCTATTGCCTTAGAAATGCTATATAACAACCTCAGATCCTCAGGTCTTACAGCAATCAGTGTTTTCTGCTCATGAGTTTGGGTCAGTTGGGTATGGCTAGGAGGTGGTGTTGATTTTGATGGGACTTATGTGCATGTGCAGGGTCGGCTAGCCATGTTCTGAGCTTGGCTGCCCTTGACTGAGCTAACTGGCCCGACTCAACCAATCTGCCCCTTTCATCACTTACCCTCCATCAGGCTACCTCCAACATGTCCTCATGGCAATGACCATGACCTGACTCAAATCCCTTTGGCCAAAGCTCATCACACGGTTAAACCCAAGGGCCAGGAATTAAACTCTGCAGAGGTTTGCCTAGGTGTCAGATACCGGAAAGGATTCACCAGACTCCACAGAGCCATCTCACGTGAGGTTTTTATTTGAAGGCAGAGGGTATGATGTAGCAAAAGACAAAGAGCTTGCAGTCAAGCGGAGCGTGGGAGTCAGAGTCCAGCCCTGCACACTCAGTGGGTCTGGGTGGGGGGGGGGGGTGAGGTATCTCTGTTCTGCGAGCCCACGGGTTATTCCCGTGCTGCCAGTACAAGGAGCTGTGGGGCTGCAGGCTAACTGATCGATCACTGAACTAGGAAAGTCAGTTCCAAAGGTACCGGAGGTGCATGATGAGGACCCAGGCTGGGGCAGAGTGAGAACACCACAAAGGTCCCTAGTGCCCGATTACTAAGGATGACAGTATTTCTTCACTCTTTGGGAACGCGGGCTTCTTTAAGAAATTTATGAAATCTTTGAACTCCCCCCCCCCCCATAAAAATGTAGGTATTCACGCAAACATAGAATTTTGAATACAGCTTTTAAATTTTCTGGCATCTTGATATGCCAATCCATAGACTCCCTGTGGAACCCCCACATCTCAGATTCGGGAAGGGGCTGCAGTTAGGAGAACGGGGGACGGGGGAGACATTGCCTTGGATGGGAAGTCTGGAAGTCGACTGGAGGCCATTTTCTTTAGGTTAGAATCAAGACACATGCCTTTCTTCCTTCTCCAGATGCTGCAAGCCACACTGGAAAACCTTGGGTATAGCATCAGAGGGTTCCAACCATAGGTTTATTTATTTTTTTCTCACCCAGGCATCAGAATCGCTTCTATTCATGCACAAATTTATCCCTGCTGTTCTCCCCTTCTATCTCTTGCAAGAGGAAGAATGAGTTTTGTTTTCATTTTACATCTGATTTGTAAGAAAAAAAAATCCCTTTCTCACCTCACAGTGTGAGCTCCAAATTGGTTATGATTACCAGCCCAACCCTAGAGCATCTGTGCCAAATTACACAAGGCCCCATGTACCAGCCTGGCACATCTCCTGCCACGTTCCCATCTTACTAAAACTACTCATTTCCTTTAGTTCATCGTACCTACTGTCATACGGTACATTCCATCCTTGGTGGTCTGCAACGGTCCACGGAAATAGAACAAAAACTGCTGTATGGCTGAGGCAGGAAGGGTATCTGTGGTGCCTCATCGTGGCCAAAAAGGCAGTTGTCTGTTTTCAGGAAAGAAATATGGCGGCAAACTCAATGGTGAGTCTCAGGAAATTAGTTAAGTTGCTCATAAAGTGGGTTTTGCTCCATAATGTCTGAAGATAAAAAATTAAAAAAAAAGGGGTCTCCTGGGTGGCTCAGTCAGTTAAGCGTCTGACTTGGGCTCAGGTCATAATCTCACGGTTCATGAGTTCGAGCCCCATGTTGGGCTCTGTGCTGACAGCTGAGAGCCTGGAGCCTGCTTTGGATCCTGTGTGTGTGTCTCTCTCTGCCCCTTCCTCGCTCATGCTCTGTCTCTCAAAAATAAGTCAACGTTAAAAAGTTTTTAATTTTATAATGTCTGAGGATAAAGCTATTGGTCTTTTATCCCCTAAAGCAGCATCACCCTGGTGATGTTCTTGAAAATTGTCCCAAAGATTCTTGTTCTTAGGCCTTCCTTTTAAAGCCTTTTTTGGTTCCTGATTTTTGGCTTTTTGTCTCAGTCATGACCGTGTTCCAGCTTTTAGGTCTTACCCTTCACGCACATTATATACTTCCTCTGCTTGAACCCTGCTTTCCTCCTTGAGGAATTGGGCAAAACTGAGCCATACC
Organism: Acinonyx jubatus; assembly: GCF_027475565.1. NCBI lineage: Eukaryota > Metazoa > Chordata > Mammalia > Carnivora > Felidae > Acinonyx > Acinonyx jubatus. Next base: position 5,200,988 of record NC_069394.1, read on the forward strand.
CATCTCAGATGCACATAACATATGGGAAGCTGAACCCAGGCCATGCCGAATTTTGTTGACTTCCCAAAGAGAATGGACATGTGATCCCATGCGGACAAGGGTTGAATCTCAGCTTAGCCAGCCCTTTGCCATTTGCATATGGACAAATCACTCAGCCTCTCCAAACCCAGCTTTCTTGTCTGAAAAGTTGTTCTTACTAACTCTTTCTCCGACCTTGAGCAAATTGTTCAACCTCCCTGACCATCCGTTTCTTCATGTGTAAAATGGAGATGCTAACCATCTTGACTATGCCCGTTTTGTAGATTTGATGTGACGATTAAATTAATTAATACATACAAAGTAGTTAGGGGTCTGCCCCGGATAAGAAGTGCTCAGCTCGGGTTAGCCATTAGCTATAATCACCTTTAAGTGCTAGACCTGAGGCTCTTTCATTCACTTCTCAAAACTGGCCGGAGATCACGTGGCACCTGACATTTAAACACTACTTTAAAAATGGCTCAGGGATTTTAAGAAGGGGAGAATTGTGTGTAGAGTGTCCCAAGGGCCTAGAAAATGTAGCCTATTGAGGGTAGTTTGATCTGTGATCAAGTTGGCAGCTTGGGCTTGCGAGGACCCGGGAAGCAGAGGCCCCTGGGGTATGTCTCCCCTTCCCGGCGCTCATCTCTGTTCCCTGTCGTCTCCCTAACCCACTCGCAGGGAGAGGTCCATTCTAGATCCCCAGATATCTAGGTCTGAGAAGGGAGATTTCTGGATTCATTTGGTGGATTTAATAATAGATTGGATTTGGGGGTACAGAGAGTGGGGTGGATTCAAAAAGGGTCTGTCAGATCCTGGTTTATGCTACTTGGATATCTGGTGGTTCCGGTTAGTGGATGAATGTACCAGAGGCATAGATTTGATGGGTAAGGCTGGTCCCGGGGCAGGGGCTCTCCATGGATGGCAGGGAATAACTTTTCCATCTCAAAAAGATAGGAGGAAGGAACAGATCAGATGTAAGCTGGTTTATTGGGTTTGTGTCAGGAAGTTGATGCATCTTACACAGATAAAGGTGAAGGGATGCGCTCATAGTGAAGAGTGTGTAGAAGGGGTAAGAAGGATGATAAAATGCAGACAGACAGGGCCCCGTCTGGCTGCTGAAAATACCCAAGATGACGGGTGAGTCAGAGCTAGAGATCTGATCTGGGTCTCGCACCGCTGGTGGATCAGAGGGAGAGTCCCTTTACTGGGCAGGCCACCATCTCAAAGTAGCAGCGTCTTTGGGGGTGTCTGCTGGGTGGGGCCACCACCACCCACAAGTTCCTGGGACAGGCATTCTCCACTGCTGCCTCTGCGGGGGCTGCCTGGCCAACACTAGCTCCGCGGTCCCTAGCTCCACGGTCCCAAGCTCTGTGGTCCTGTTTTAAGGGTCACTAATCCTTATAGTTTGTGTCTGGACCTCCCAACTTCAGGTCACTCCCCTTAAACTGACCCTCTCAAAAGAAGGTGGGGGCAGGAGTTCAGAGCAGTTGCTTTGGCAAGGCTTGGGTTCTGGGGATCCAAGACAGGGGCTGGTAGCCCAAGCACTAGATGGGCTGAGAGAGAGAGAGCAGGTTGGCACCAAAGGAGAGACTGGCCTCCCCTGTGAGGGCAGCGTCTGGGCAGGAACAGCTATCCTGAGGGAGGCTCCAGAAGGGGTTGGGGTTCTCATCCCAGCATTGCTGCTGTTTGTGACCCTGGGGTGAAAAGATTACCCTCCTGAGCCACATTGCTTCCAGGATCCCTCCAGTTGTAAAGTTCCTCCTTTCGAGGGGAGCACTGTCATGAGAAGAATTTCCACCTTTGAATCTGGATTCACACTTCATCATCACCATTCATAACTTTGAGATTTCCAGCAAGTTCCTCAGCATCTCTAGGTGGGTCGCCTCATCTGTACAACAAGAGTAATCAGTCTCTCACATTTATTCGTATGATTAAATGAGTTAAAATGGGGAGATCAAGTAACTGCAATTCACAGAAAGTGCTAGATTGGCCTTCTTTGCCTTCCCGTGTGTGGCTTATGGCTATAGGTGATGGACTAATTAGGATTAAGCATACTTCATCCCAAGAGTCTTCTTTGTTATGCGTGGCCCAACCACATGTGCACCTAGACAGGGTTATTAACAGGATTATAAATTAACGTGAGTATCAGATAGCTCCAATCCCTCTGTCCCAAAATATTTCCACCAGCTCCCTACACAGATGATTGAATTCCACCCTTAGGGACAGTTTTCAGGTCTGTAGCAGTCCTCTTTAATGCAGATATCCTAGTGTGGGGAACATGTTGAGAGAGACCACCATTCACCACATTTGGGATGAGTTTGTAAAGGAAGCAGCGATGGCAAGTGAGGGCCCCCTTCTTGGGGGTGATCTGGATGTCGGGGGGAAGGAGCCCTTGACTGAAGAGCCCCAGTGAAGCCATTGACTACAGCTGGTGAGTTAGGTGGCCAGCTGCTCTGTAAACCCTGGTGTTGGATTAAAAGACATGATGGAAACCATTTTAATTGGGACTTCTGTGCCATGATGGATTCTGGATAGCCTCAAGGAAACGGCAGGTCAGGACCAAGAGAGGAGGGAGGAGGAAGTCTGTCCAAGGGGAGGATATCAGAAAGCACAGGGCCACAAAGCATCATGGAGTAGCTCAGAGACAGTAGGATGTGAGTTTCCTCTCTTAAACAAGAGAGACAGTCAGACTGTTGTCATGGAATAAAGCAGGGGGCTTTATAATAGAAAAGGAGGGAAGGTGCAGGGGCAGTGAGTTTGTTTTCTCTCTTGGAAGGCACCAACTCACTGGCAGTGAACCAGAGGCCACTCTCTGCCCCAGGACCTGTTGAGAAAGATGGCAGTAGGTCCTCTCAGTGCCTTGGGACTTTATCTGAGTAACATCACACAGGGCAGGCCAGCTCTGGGTGATGCCTAACACTGTTTGTCCACAGCACCTTAGTTAACTTAGGGCTTCACTTGCAGTCCTGCTTCAGTATTTCTCAACAGTAATGTGGTCCACCAGAAGGAGTCACTAACATGCCACCAGGAACGTCAGTCATCATGCAGAGTGAGAAAGAAAGAGAAGAAGGGGCAGGGGTCCCCTATTCCCGACCTCCTGTGACTAGTGACCTCCCTTTCCCTGGCCTCGGTGTTAGGTGCCCTTCATTCCTCCCGTGCAGCAAGAAGGCTGTTTGAGGTTGGTTCATATTTGAGACCATGGATATCTGAGCAATGGTGGATTTGCTGAAGGGGTTGGGAAGCTAAGAAATTGCAAATATACATGCTGTGGCTGGGTCCATTCCATGCAAAAGATATAGGGAACATCAGTGTCTAAAAGTTACCATGAGCAAATCAGCTGTGGCCAAAATGATCCTGGATTACCTAGACCCCTGGTTGATATAGCTAACAATGACAGCTGACCCAAAGGGATAATAGTAAAGACAAAAAAGCCAGTCACAATGAACACATTTCTGGTCCATCCTGAGAATCAGGAATACCTGTCCCCAAATCCTTTCCCCAGACTTTACCCCCTGTTGTCCATGAATATGTGTAAAAGAACCTTAATCTTTTGGTCCCTTGGGTAACCCATGTAGGATATGGAAATAATACCTAACTCAGAAGACTATCCGTAATCAATACGTGAAACAATCCATCAGAACAGTTGGCAACACCATTTGCTTTGGGTTCTTCTTTGTTTATTTACCAGAAAGAGAAGGAAAGTGATAATTGTAAATACAACCATTGTTTACTTTAATAATTAAGCATGTGCTGGCCAAGAGTTACCAACTACTCACTCAAGAAAGCTGGAAATTTTTTTTTTTATTCAAAGCTTACCTGAGTTGTAGTATCTAGAGGCTGCTTCCTTAGAAAGGGATGAGGAAAATGATAGAGTCTCAGGGCCAATCATTGAGCCAGACAGCCAGCAGGCTCAGGGACCAGAGCTAAGATATTCTGAGGATTACATCTTGAAATCTCTGCACACCACCATCGTAGAGCCTCATACTGGGTCAGCTGCCTTAGACAACTGGTGGGAACAATTGCAAACCAAACCACAGGGAAGAAAAGAACGCAGAGGGATGGAGGGAGAGAGGGAGAAAAGAAAAACAAAACTGAAAAAAAAAATCTGTTCAAAACAAGCTTGCAAAACAGGATTCCAGGACACAGAAAATCCAATGTTAAGTCAGGCTGAAATAATCAACACTCAGGTCACAAATGTATTCTAGGCTGACAAAGTGTGTTTAAGATGTTCAGAAACCAATAAGGCATACCTCCCATTAAAAAAAGAGAAAAGGCACAAAATCAGGCAAAAGTGAAATATGAGAGCATAGACATAAAAACATAATTGTAGACTAAAAAAATGAAATAAAATATGTCACAGATAAACCGTGGACTTCCAAGACAAAGCTGAAAAGTAGTGAACTGGCAAAGAGCACTGATAAAGTAATTGAGAGACAATAAGATAGAAATTTAAACTACCAGCTAAATGAATGGAAAGATAGTTTCAGAGGCTGAAATAGGCATCAGATATTTTCCGAGGAGAACTGTAGAGAAGAGATAATGGCTGAAACATTGCCAGAAACTAACACGGAAAGGAAGTCATTGGACATGAGAAGTGAGGCCCATGGACATTGATAAATGATCAGGAAAACAAACCCAGTATTGAATTAAGGACACAAGACAACTACAAGTGTGTATGTCATGACCAAACAGGGCACATCCCAGCAAGGCCAGGAGAGATCAACATTATAGAAGGGCGTTAATGTAGCTCACCATATCAAATTTAAAATTATATATTATCTCAACGGATTTTAGAGAAATAATTTGAGAAAAGTTAGTTCCCATCCATCACTTAAATCATAGATGTTGGAAATTTAAAACAATTTTATTTGTAGTAAGAAACAAGAATGACCATTCTCACCATTTGTACTCCACAGTGTTGAGAAGTCCAAGCAATGAAATAAGAAACATAATTTAAAAAAATTGAAAAGAGACTAAAATTTATCTTTAATGATTAATTTTTTAGCAAAAATTTTAAAAATCTAGAAATAATTACAATTCACAACAAAATTTAATAAGCTTTCTGAATACATAATTTATGTACCAAAAATCCAGCATGTTTGAACAAATTAGTTAGAAAACGCAAAGGGGTGAAATGGAGAGTGTCTGCTTACAATAGCATCAGGAATTGTAACATTGAAAGAAACCTAAGGAGAGATGCCAAGGGTGGGGGAGGGGATGACTGGGAGTAACTGCTTAACAGGGTAATGGATATATATATATATATTTTTTTAAGTAAATATTTTGGAACTTGTTAGAGGTGGTGTTTTGCGCAATATTGTGCATTTACTGAATATCGCTGAATTGTATGCTTTAAAATAGTTAATTTTATGTCATGTAAATTTCATCTTAGTTAAGATGAAATAAAACTACCAATTATTTTACCAGCAAAAATGGGTTTATTCGGGAAGAACAAAGAATTGCAAGCTCTGGACGCTTGAGCCACAGCAAACTGTGGCCAGTCTGCAGAACGAAGAAGAACGGTCATTTATAGAGGAAAGGGGGAGTTGTGAGGCCTGTTGTAAACTCAAAGTCCATTGGAGTAAAGAGGGAGAATGAAGTGTAGTGGTTTCTCATTGGCTGGGTCGTGACAGTCTCTCATTGGCTGGGCTGTTGGGGCGGGAGAGACCTCCCCCTGCTGGGGTGGTAGATTACAGGCCTCTTCCCCTTGGCAGTGCAATGGACAGTGAGTGATAGTGTGTGAGAGCTCCCCCTGCTGGCCCCCAAGCTCAACCCTGGTGAGGTTCCATATATGTATAAAGAGGGTGCTGGTGTGGAGACCAAGCAGGAGATGACATAGACACGTCAAGGAAGACCTCTCTTAGGAGATGGCATTTAAACAGAGATGGGGATGATTAGAAGGGTCGAATCACTTGAAGATCTGGGGAAAGAGCTATCAAAGCAGAGGAAGTGATCATTGGTCCTTAGGGAGGAGAAGTGAAAAGCCCAGTGTGTCTGGAGCCAACTTGGTTTGCATATCAAAGGCTCTCAGAGGAGTTCTTTGCTTTGTCTAGGATTTAGCTAGCTCTGGGAGGGGCAGTCTCTCCAGGATCCAGGTCCCAAATGCCAGAGCATTTTCTTATTTTCTGTATCTTGATGCTCTGGCATTTGGGGCCTTGACCATGTATTATGAGGAGAGAGTGGCCAAGTATTTTAGAAGGAAGTTGGAGACCTGGGGTTTGCAGAGACCAAGATCTCAATCCCACCGCTTTCGCTTATTTTCTGTGAGACTTGAGACACTGAATTGTGTACTCCCTCCCCCCTCCCCAATTCACATTTTAAAGCCCTAATCACCAAGATGACTGTTTTTGGATAAAGGGCCTTTTAACTGCAGTTAACTGAGGTCATAAAGGTCATACCAGGCCCTGACCTGGTAAGAGAAGAAGACACAGTGGAGAGAGTGCTCCCTCTCCATCCACACACAGAGAAAAGTCTGGCTGAGGGCATAGCAAGAAGGTGTCTGTCTGTAAGCCGGGAAGAGTGGCTTTACCATACACCAACTAGCTGGCACCGTGATCTCAGATGACTAGCCCCAAGATCCGTGAGAAGGTAATGCTAGTTGTTTAAATCCCCCCGTCTGATACTTTGTTATGGAAGCTCCGGCTAACTGACACACATCTGTGGCCCCGTTTCCTACCCCAGACATTAAAAAGCAAGAGTTACCCAAAGGTTCCTTGAGTTACCCCTTCAGAGGCTAGGGAACAGTTAATTCATACTCATTAAATCCATGAGTGTATTATCGCTTAAGCTAAGTCAATATGGTATTTTCAGTACCCTTTCCATTCTGCGTCCAAGCCAAAAGGAAAAATGGATTTACTGAACACTGAGACACGTCATGGTTCTTTTACATTTGTGGTTTTGGTTCTCATCTTAACCCTGAACGTTTGGTAAAAATGATCTCCATTTTGCAAGTTTAGCTACTGAGGTTTAGAGAAGTTAAGTCACTTTCCTGGTGGTCCCTGACTCCAAGTCGAGACAGTATCTGCCCCACGCCTTCTGGAACATACTTTCTCCTGAGGGCTGGGATCACACTCAGTGTTTATCTCTTAGGCACATAATGAGGACAAATAAAGGGGGATCAATGTCCTCAATGGTTCCATGATGTCCTACTGCTCAGTGATATTCTTGATTTCTGTCCCACCTCGCCCCACTTCTGTTCTCCCAAAAATTAATGATCTGCTCATGGAAAATTTTCAAGTAGCATTAAATTCTTAACGCTGAACTTCTGAAACATTAAACAATTACTTTTCTCATTGTAAATCCAACAACGCATAGATACGGCTCTATTAAGGACAATTCCACCCTATTGTAGAATAAGAATAACAAAGACTAAGCAAAGAATAACAAAGACTAAGCAAACCTTGCACAATGGTCTATGATACTTAATTATTAATGCATTAATAGGTATATAGTATACATATTTATAAATATGTATAGGATACTGGTAGGATGCATGTTAAAAATGATTATAATCAACATATTTAAGGTTTAATCCTGACTCTGCTACTAAAGAACTCTATTTGCATAAATTTATGGATGTATCTTTCTATGTCTGTGTCTATAATTCCTGACATATATTTCACTGTTAATAATGTCTGGAACCGAGTTTTTAATCTGCACCATGGGAATGGTGAGGGCTGCAAAGTTTTGAGGGATTAAAGTAAGACAACGTGTGCAACAGATAAACTGCTTCAACTCAAAGGGATGTATATTATTGCTGTCCTGAAATAGGTTATGTAATTAAAATTAAATAGGAAGAAGTAAAAATCTCGTGGAAAATTTTCCCTACCGGGTATTGGAAGACGGGGCTCCAGAACTCAAAGTCATTGCTGCATAAGGGGCAAGACCCATTGTGAAGGGAACCTCAATAAACATTGGACTAAAAGGTGCTAACATTAGCCATGTTACCACCCATTCATATTTAGCATTCACGATTTCTTTTTTGAGGGTAAACTTTGCAGGTGTCTTTTGGGGCCACTGCCAGTTGGTTTCTGGGTGGATTGTGGAACAGCAGGTTGGTGAGCTGGGCTGGGGTCAGGCAGTGGGAGACTTTAGGTACCATGCTAAAGAGTTCTGAGGGAGGCTGTTGGTAAAGGGGGACTAATGGGAACTTGCATGCGGAGGTGCAAGAGCCTGTTTAGCTGTCTAAAAGGAAGGAGACGACTTCTCAAAAAAGTCCAAGTGCACCTGGGTGGCTCAGTCAGTAAAGCGTCCAGCTCTTGACTTCGGCACAGGTCATGATCTTATGGTTCCTGAGATTGAGCCCCGAATCGGGCTCTGTGCTGACAGCATGGAGCCTGCTTGGGATTCTCTCTCTCTCTTTCCCTCTTTCTCTCTGCCCCTCCCCCCATGCTCGCTCTCTCTCTCTCGAAAAATAAAAAATAAATAAAAAATGAAAATGTCCACCTATCAGACTCCATTTCAAACAATGCAGAGAGTGTAAGAAGGGAGAATGTAAAATGTAAGGTGTTCTGATGAGAACCTCCTCAGTCTGATGGAGCAGACTGAGGCACCAAAGTCCTGGGGCAAGGAGAGTGGGCTCCAGAGTGAGGGGCCACCGGGAGAAGAGTGGGAAGACACTCTCTCTCCAGGAGATGGCATCCTAAGAAGATGTGTCAACACAATATGGCTGCCTTCAATGGAATGGTTATCATGGGTCTTCTAAAGATGTTAGCTAGTACTTGAGTCATATTTGGATCAGGGCTTCTGTGGGCTCTTCAGAATCAAGTCGGGAGTCACTACAGCATTGTGAAATGTCCTTCAACGTGCAGAATGCACTTTCTTATTTTTGAGGCACTGTGAGCTGTTGCACATAATTTTGAGGCATTGCGGGATGTTGCCTGCTGGTGATTTGCAAACATTTTACTTCAAGGTCACTCTCAAAATCCATCCATCTTGCATGATCCCAGGTGGCTCTGGGCAGTAGGATGGATATGCCCAGCAGTACAGAGCTAGGCTGAATGATGGGATTAATGTGATGTGACCAGCGCCCGGAGAACCAATGGGATGCATCCAGATGGGTGGCGGGGGCAGCTCCACCTTGGCTCCGGCGACTGGTACAGTGTTAAGCTACAAATGGACCAGGTGTACCCAGCTCACTAAGAACATTCCTTTCAACCATTAAAGGACACCAGACAGAGGAACTCTTTGCTCCTGTCCAAATGAACTCCACTGCCCATAGGTGGGCATCAAATGATAGTTCTTCACCAATAATTGACTGGATTAAAAGAATATTTCACAACATGGCAGAATGCTCACATCAAGCATGAAAAAAGTAGTGTCCACCTCTTCCTGTTAATATAAAGCTTTTCGATGTCCGACGCTTTGAAAATGAACCAATGCTCTATAAAAGCCTCTGCTGAACTGCTCAGTCGTTTAAACACAAGATAGCACTGTGTCCATATACCATGAGTTGAGGTGAGTTCTGTGTAATCTATCAGTTTTAGCATATGGTTTCTGAGCATTTAGGATAAGATTTTACTCATTTTTGTGTCTCAGACTGTTTTCCTCATGGTGAGACCTCAATTCACTGATAACCAACATCTTGCCAACCATTGTTTCCCATGTCTTATCTGAACTTCCCCGTTCACATGGAGGACGAAGCCTGTACCTGTTACCCCACCTGGGCTGGAAGCAGAAGTTTTCCCAAATTATTCTTGCTCCTTTTAGTTACAAGGGTGTGTTGTGCCTTTTCTAGTGCGGTGGTCCCCATCACCCTCCTGCCTTCTCAAGGGTAATAAAATACCGTTATTCCTTGTATTTCTTTCTCTTTGTTGTGTTTGTAACTTCTCTCTTAAGTCAGTCCTTACCTCCCCACTTAAATGTGCTCGGGTGTCTTTTGCTCTTAAAGGGTGGTAGGGGCTCCTCACCCATTCCAAACGATAGCTACCGTGCTCCCCCGCGAACACGTGTTTACACTTATTATCTCAATTTATTATTACCTCCCACTTTCTCTTCAGTGCACTCCCTGTGGGGCTTCCAGAAAACAGCACCTCTCCCGTAAAGTCAGCAATGACGTTTTCATTATTAAATCTAAACAGCCCTTTTGAATGTTCCTCTTCCTTAACCTGTCTCAGTTGATTGCTGTCCCCTATGCGAATACTTCCTTGGCTTTCATGACTCAGTCTTCTCATATGGTTTTCTTCCCACATCTGATCATTCTGGTCTCCATTGTAGATTCATTCTCTTGAAGTCCAACCAAGGCTCACTGCCTGTTCCAAAGTCTCTGCTGAGGGATCCTGAGGCTGATCATGGCTTCTGCACTCTGTCTGTGCAGAGGACACTTTAACTTCTCTCTCTCAAAGAAGAGCTATTCTCACCTAGAACCCCACATTCATCCGCCTTCCTACATCTCCACTGACGTGTTTTCAGAGACACCTGCAATTAACCATACGGAATTAGGAACACCCAGCTCTCCTATACCAACCCGGTCTGCTTTCGGGACTTCACGTGCGGTCACCAGAGATGTATTTACCAAAGTGACCACTTTACCAAGTCTACTAATACATGTTTCATTTAACTCTATAAAATTTACAGTAAATCTATTGGATGGGCTGTTTGTAGAATAGTAAGACTTCTGCAGGTTTTATTTCGGCATCTTTTAGTTTTTTTTCTTCATAACAGTATTTTAAAGATAGACAAGGACAAAGAGTTTTCAAAGTAAATAGAGAAGTCAGAAGTTTGATAAAAGTATTCACAGATACGTACATTTCAACCAGGCAACTGGAGGAAATCTTCAGGTGCCTTTTTGCTTGTTTGCCATCATCACCTGTAGTATTTTTTTTTATTTCTTCTGAATAATTGGGGCAGTTACCTGAAGTCCAGCTGTGCCGGTACTGGACAAAGCTAGCTTTTTAATTATCTGCATCTCTGTTCCTAATAACGACACTGTGCAGAAAAGGCAACGAATGTACTGAGTGGATTTAAAGCAAGAACTTAAAACCTGAGGATTTAGGACAACTTGAGCTTTTATGACAATAGTTGAGCAGTCAAAAGTCCAATGTGTCTCTGAAAAATCCTAAAGGAACCGTGAAGAATTTGAAATAATATTTCCGTATTGCATTCAAATTTAGTGGCGTTAGAATTTATTAATAGTGGTTAAAAATAGGCTTTCATAAACAACCTGAAGATAACTAACCCATGTCTGATGCACAGTTACCGTCTACACCCCTCCCAGGGCTGCTGTCATGAATCACCACAAACTTAGGAGGCTTAAAACTACAGATATTTATTATCTCACAGTTTGGAGGCCAGCAGTCTGAAATCAGCTTTATTGGGCCACCATCAAAGTGTTAAGTACTAAAAGTACTTATATTTGGGAAAAAATAGAAAATCATTTTTGGAATATGCCAAGAAATCAGAAGTATTTAAACAATTCGGTACTGGATGAAACGCTTAAATCTGGTTCTCACAGGGATGTAGGGGTAGGACAGTTTTGTCACTGATTACAGAACAAACTATACATGTAGGGGAAAACTGTTCAAAGGGATAGGAAGGCAGTGAGCAGGCCCAGAAGGGGTTACTATAACGGGCCATGTGGTTATCAGTAGTCTGATTTTAAATACATTAATCGTACATGAGCATTTGCAATAGTTCAAAAATAAGTTTAAATATAATTCATAAAAAAAGCAAAAGTGGGAAATTTAATATGCACAAGGCAGCCTAGCAACCATACAATACATTAAATGTAGAAACTAATAGACACAAATTAGTGTTGATAGGCTCTTTCAGAAATCCAAGAATCCTGGAGTGCCTGGGTGGCTCAGAGAATTAAGCATCTCACTCTAGATTTCGGCTCAGGTCAAGATCTCACAGTTAGTGGGATTGAGTCCCTCCATGGGTTCTGTGCTGCAGCGTGGAGCTTGCTTGGGATTCTCTCTCCCCTTCTCCCTCTCTCTCCTCCCCTCCCCTGCTCTCTCTTAAAATAAATAAACAAACTTAAAAAACCAGAAAGTGGCATAACATAGGATTACAATCATCAGTATAAATTAAAAGATTCCCACGTTAAAAATAGACTTACTAATTAAGTTATAAGTTTTTGAATAATAAAAATATCTATAAACAGACCAAACCAGTCATCAGTCTTAGGCTCTGGCAAAGAGAATGTTCCTAGGAGTGCCATGAAGACACAATGAAAATCACTCCTTAAGATATTTGCAGAAATTTTCCAAAACTATTAAAACCATCCATTGGATACAATATTCTGTGAAATCTAGAAGAATCTGCTAAAACGACCAGGTGTTTGGGAATTTAGCACATATGGCCAACTGAGCCACTTACCTCTTGTAGGATTTCTCACTGTAGTAAATAACAGCACCCGGAAGTCACGATGGTCAGGCCATTTTCTGGTCTCCTGTCCCCGGAATCCGTCACCACGCCCTGTGTGCCTTACCCGCTAAACACAGCTCTTCGGTTCCTACCCTTGTCTTCCCCAGCAGTGCCCCATCTGAGTTACCACATCCTCTTGCCTCCTGGACAGACAGGTGCATACTTCCCTGCTGCTTTTCAATACATTTTCCACCTTTGTGGGAGACGTTAGGGAAGGGGGGGGGATGTGCAAGTAGCAAATTAAAAACATTACCCGTGATATCAGACCTTCTCCTTCAAAGAACTTTTCTCTGGTTACCCAGCAGGTTAAACAGAGAAGTACTGTAAGCCAGTAGAGACTGTGTGGCCAACACCTGGTCTGTCCCCTCCAGCTCTTTGCTTGGATTGTGCTTCTTTTCTTTCTATTTTGCAGACTTGTACATATCTCCCAGACCTCACGTGAACGATTGAAGAAACCTTCCTTTTGTAGCTTTATCAAAAGTTAAAAAATAACGGATCATGCTTTAAACTCTCCTTTCCCCCCTTCCTTTCTTCTCATGAATGTGTCTGAGGATGAGTTTATTTCCAATATAGGCTCCTTGGTCACATCTCTCAGGTTCTGATGTATACAGTGCCCGCTGGTCACTCGTTTCTCATGGTTTACGATTTGTTTGGATTTCTTCTTCATTCCAAGTTATGTGAGCGGGTTTAAATTTGTCTGTGGATAGATATGTGTTCTGAGCATTAATTTCTGGTTTTATTGCTCTGTGGTCTATCCTAATTACTTTCTAAATGGCTTTTCCCAATTTCCATGCTATAGCAATACATGGCCACGAGGGCCCTGTTTCTCCATCAGTGGGGAGGCAAAAGGGGAAATAAAGTGATGTCTTTGTAAAGTGGATAGACTTATGAATATATTTTGAAGCTTCCACTTCTAAGGTGTGAAAAACATTTCTCAATATACTGAGTATCCTGATTTGTGTTATTATTTTTTAATTTTTTAATGTTTATTTTTTGTTTTTGAGAGAGAGAGACAGAGTGTGAGTGGGGGAGGGGCAGAGAGAGAGAATGAGACACAGAACCCGAAGCAGGCTCCAGGCTCTGAACTGTCAGCACAGAGCCTGATGCGGGGCTGGAACCCATAAGCTGTGAGATCATGACCTGAGCTGCAGTCAGACGCTTAACTGACTGAGCCAGCCACCCAGGTGCCCCATGATTTATGTTATTATTAAAGTTGGCTAACATGTTTAATAAATATATATCTTCCACCTTTACAAACTTGGTATTCATGCTTTTGTCCATTTGTCCGCTGGAGACTTGGTGTCATTTTGTATATTAATGCTTGAGCTTTTGTATAATAAACTTCATAACCCTTGGGAAATTATTTACTGAACATACTAGGACATGTTTGTGTTTTTAATTTAGGTTACTTTTCTACTGAAAGCAGTTTAACTTTTATATATTCAGGTTTGTTTATTTTTTCTTTGTGATTTTTTTTTTTTGTCTTCTAGAAATTAAACAGTCAACCTTTTTCCAACCTTTTCCCCAGAGATTAGGTAGAATTTAAGTTTTATTTTCTTTGTTTTCCTGTGAATACCATTTAAAATTTTACCTCCAATTGTTAAGTGATTGGCTGTGATGCATGTTGGGAGGTGAAACTCCAGAGTAATTATGCTTCCTCTAAATAGCTAATTATTTTTTCCAATCACTTCCTTGGAATTATTTCTTTCTTTGTCACATCAAATTCTTCTCTGTGGCAGAGTCATTGCCTAGTTTATTTCCTGATTCTACCTCTTATTTTAATGGGATTTCCTTCTCCTTTATAATTTCATTTTCTTTTTTGGAAAATGTTTATTTATTTGAAAGAAAGGGAGAGAGAGGGAGGAGAGAGAGAGAGAGAGAGAGAGAGAGAGAGAGAGAGAGAGAGGGAGAGTGCGAGCAAGGGAGGGGCAGAGAAAGAGAGAGAGAATCCCAAGTAGGCTCCATGCTGTCAGCACAGAGCTCCATGCAGGGCTCAATCTCATGACCTCGAGATCATGACCTAAGCTGATATCAAGAGTTGGATGCTTAACTGGCTGAGCCACCCAGGTGCACCTACAACTTAATTTGCTAAAAGATCTCAGAACTCACCAGAAAATGCAAAACTGTCATCAGTTTCCTGGGAGACCCTCCACAGTTTACGGTTTACAAAATGCACTCCTGTAATATGTCTAATCAGGCTGCAATTAGTAAGCCTTAAACACTGATGACCCAGATCACCAATGCGTGATCTGTCCCTCTATAAGCAAAGTGATTTTACAATGAAGGCGAAATGTCAGTGTTTAAGGTGCTTAAAGATAGGTCTGGGCTGAACCAACTTGCCTTCTGGAGGAATCTCAGATCTTTCACTGGTTACTGTGTGACTTCGATAAATCACTTTAACTTCCTTGTGGTTTGGTTTTTGCCATCTGTAAAATGAGTATCACAAGAAGTAGTTATCTCACTGGATGGGGTTAAGGATTCTGTGAATGGCCAAATTAAAACAGGGAAAGGCTCTGAGCCCTCTGAGATAGCAACATTTAAACTCAAATGTAATTGTCAAGGTTTAAAATCAAACCAAATATTGTAGCTACAGGGGATCCAATGAAATCGGATTGGTTGAATGCAGACGGGTCAGAGGAGATGGTTCAAGACCACGATTTGGTCAAAATGAAAACCTATCAAGTATTCTCAAACACTGTTTACAAATGGGGGTGATTCTGACGTGCCATAGCTAGGGCCGAAACCTGTGAGGGACACTTACGTGTCTGCTCACCATTTGGAGTCCCTTCCTCCCCGCCTTTCCAGGATTATCTCCACTTTCCACTTTCTATTTATGCAAATTTCGCTACCCGACTTTAGGTGAATTACCCACCTTTTCCACACACTAGCCATAGTTACCTTTTGAAAGTAGGTGAAATCTGAGTACCCAAAGCTTTGGGGAAGGGGCGGGGGGCGGGGCTGGGCATCTGCTGGAATGTGACCAACTCGTTCTGGCTTAGCTCTACTGTCCCTGTTGTATCACTGACCAGTGGCTTGCCTGGTACCACCCCACTCAGTCCCAGGCATTCCGGACGGCCGGCCATGCTGGCACCTGGGTTCTTCCCCTTCTCCCACACGTATCCCAGCGTAAACTTGGTAAAGATGGGACAACCAGAGCTCCGGAAATTTACACATCAGAACCAAGGTGCGCACACAGGCTCCTTTATGCGCCGTCCTGCATCAGTGCCTGCAAACTGAGAGCTTCCTATAGGGAATCCCCACCAGCCTCCTCTATCCCATGCTAGAGTTTTCCACAGGCTCTCCAGTGTCATCTGTGCTCCTGCCCCAGGTGAGGGCCTGCTCTGAAGACCCACCCCACCTGCTCTCCTCTGTCAGGGATGGCTGCCCTTACAGCCCAGGAACTGTAGGCACCCAGCTTCCCCCCCGTCCCCCCAGAGAAGCTTCCTGGGGTCTGAGTCCCCAAACCAGATGTTCTGCCACCTTCTCTAAACTCAGGGAGCTCCCCAGAGAGACAGACCCTTTGGAGCATCAGCAGCTCCCCTAAGGAGCGTATACCGTCCTAACCTTCCGGCCAGGAAATGTCTGCAAACCCACATCTCACTGGGTGATGACAAAAGTCCCCTCCAACCGATGCCTCATTGGCTCAAGCCCAAGTTGCCCTGCCAGATTTTGTTTAAAGAAGCTTCACTGAGGTATAATTTATGTAGAAAAAAAAAATCACCTATTTAAGGTGTATGGTTAGATGAATTTTAGTGAATGCAACCATCAACACAATCACATTTTAGGACATTTCCTTCCCCCCGAAATGTTCTGTCATGTACACTTTGTACTCAGTTCCCATCCAATGCTTAGCATTACACGGATCTGCTGGCTTTCATTCTGGTTGTGCCTTAGGCTCCGTTTGAACCCAGTTCCCAGAGGAACTTTCTCGTCGGCTGATTTTCCTTCCCCTCCCCTCCCCTCTCCTTCCTTTCCCTTCTCTTCCTTCTCTTTCCATTTTTCCTTCTTTTGCTCCAAGCTGAGGAGAAACCTGACTGCTTCTGGCCCCTGGACTTGTTGAAGAGACTCAAGCCCGAAAGCTTCGGGAAGTTTTCTGGCTTGTAAATTTGATGGCAGTCTCTGGTGTCTTAGGTGTTATAGTTATGGGGGGATAGAGGCAGCTAGCTATCCCACATCTGTCTCTCTGTCTGTCTATGTACCTATTTGTGGGGAATTTTTGAAGCATAGGTATTCGTATTTCCAATCACAGGGAAGCCTATCATAGGGAAGATGGTACTTAGAAACCAGAAATTGGCGGGGGGAGGAGGGGTGCCAGGTTTGTGTGTACCCCTGGTCTGTGCTCCAAATTCTAAAAAAGGCTTTCAGATTTTCCAAGCTTTTCATTACAACAATAAATTGCTTGGGTTATAGAGAGTGGGAAGTAGTCTGGGAGCTGAAAACGAATCATGGGAAAGTTCCTAAGAACTTTTCCCATTCCTTTGGAATTGGAAGACTGTCTCCTTAGGATGTGGGGTGCTAGAAGTACCTGCTCCCACAACTCATGTCAGCAGAGCAGTTATTTTGGTAAACGTACACCTATATTGGGTCAGGCCCAGTGCCAAATGTTGTCAGTAGTATGTGCTTAGTTATTCCCCATGTTAGCCTTTTCTGGGATTAGCTCAGTTTATGGCTCAGAATTGTCACCTATGAATAGACTTGCCCAAGTTCACACGCTATCAGGTCCTAGGGCTGAAATTGGAACCCAATTTCTGCACTCAACCTGCTGTCACGTTCTCCTGCCTCTGACACAATAAATCTGGGGCCCCCACTCCAGAACCCCAAGAACTAGAGCTTTCCATGATGCCTGCCTATATGTGTTCCTTTGCCTAGGTCTATTTTGGTTTTCAGGTGATGCTTGTTACTTTAAAAAAACAATCCAGTGTCTCTTAGCCGTACCAAGGAGAGCCAAGGGAAGGGAATTTTTGTTCAGCCAAAGCCCCAAGGGCATTCTGTCACAACTACAAAATCCTGTAACTCTGCTTTGGGTGTGAAGCAAAGGCTGACTAATGTCACGGAATATGTGTAGGAAAACCAGTCCTCTGCCAGAGAGATAAAAGGACTTTCATCTTTTATAACAGAACTGCCAGAAAGCTAGAGTTCCTGAAGCCCTGTTTTAACTGTCAGACACTACAGGAGTCAAGAAAAGTACCCAGGAAGTTCATGGTAGAAGGAATTAAATATTTCCTGGAGGCAGAGAAAGTACAAAATCAAGCAACATTCATGCTGGATCGTAAAGGCGGAGTGGGGATTTTAGGACAGGGATAGCGAAAGATTTTTTGGTTTTTAAAATTTCATTTCAGAGAGAGAGAGAGAGAGAGAGAGAGAACAAGCCAGGGAGAGGGGTACAGGGAGAGAGAGAGAGGATCTCAAGCAAGGTCCATACTCAGTACGGAGCCCAGTGTGGGGCTCGATCCTATAATCCTGGCATCATGACCTGACCTGAAATTAAGAGCCAGATGTTCAACCAACTGAGCCATCCAGGCGCCCCAGGACAGGGAAAGATTTTTGAGGTGCAGAAAAGTGAGTACAAAAACATCAGATGAGAATGGGGATGGCGTGTTTATAGACTATTAAGAAATCCGTGTGGTTACGCTCATGACACATGAGGTCTCAAGCCCGAGAGCCTGGAGTTTGCCACTTAGTTGTAGAAAACTAACCACGGCTTTTATATCAGGCTCTAGAGCCCGTTATATTTATTAAATGTTTTACTTTGCACCCGGGCGCTATTTTAAGCAATCTACATATATTAATCCATTTGATTCTCAGGACAATCGTGTGGGATAGATGCCACTATTATCTGCATTTCCTTATAGTTGAAGAAACTAATGCACAGAGCGATTCAATAACCCATCTCCTGTAAAGCTTCACAGTGCGAAGTAGAAGATACAGGATTTGGACCCCAAGAATGGCTGAAGAGTCACTCGCGCTTTGTGACTGTGTCCTTCTTCCTCACTGGCGTCAGTGGCCCTCATGCTTTAGCTGGTTTAGGGAACAGGAGGATGTGTGGTGGGGGCGGCACAAAGGATCACGTTGTAGCAGCCACAGTGGCTCCAAACTGGTCTGAGTTGCGGTGACGGAGAATGTAGCCTGCGTCCACTCAGCTCCAGAGCACATCAGTCAGGCGACCCGGGACAGGTGCAGTTGGCCAAAAGCTCATTTCTTCCAGATAGTTCGTTTTCCTTCCCCATCTTTCCTACAAGTCCTCCTGGTGTGCTTTGGGAAACTGCTCGTCCAATGGTAAATAGCGTTTGTCTAAGAGAGTTGGGTATGTCCTGTCTGTCACCTGAGATTGCTGTCACACCCAGGGTTACAGTGATCCAGAAAGACAGGCCAAGTTTGGCAATGGTAACTCCGGCCTGCTGTTTTGGCCAATTTGTGGAAAATTGCCAGGCAGAGAGGCTCTGGAGGGCTGGGAGGAGTAATGCACAGTGCAACCCAAACAAGAACATCTGCTCTGCAGATGGAGTGTTGGTGGTGTTCTTCCGGTTTCCCGTCCGTGTCTATCTAGATCGGCACTTCACAGTCTCTCATGGTCTACTGCTTCTGCCGTTTGCTTAGGTTCTGGAAATCACAAAGAACTTTCTGTGTGTCTTTGCAGAATCATATCCCTGTTTTCTGCCTCTCACTAGACATTGTTGTGCCCATGGCTTGTTATCTGTGGGTTTTTATGTCCCGTGAAGACAGAGCCCGAGTTGAAACCCGGAGATGGCAAACCCTTGAGGAAAATCTTCTGGCTTCTATGGTCCATGATGTACGAATGTTTTTCACACTTTCATTAATTTTATTTTATTTTTTAAAATGCTTATTCATCTATTTTGAGAGAGTCGGGGAGAGATGGCAGGAAGAGGGGGGGGGCAGAGAGAGAGAGAGAGAGAGAGAGAGAATCCCAAGAAGCCTCCGCACCACCATCACAGAGCCCGACACAGGGCTCGAACTCACAAACCGTGAGATCATGACCTGAGCCAAAATCATGAATCAGATGCTCAACCGACTGAGCCACCCATGAGCCCCGACACTTTTTAAATGATCGGAAGAAAATCAAAAGGATGCGATTTTAGGATATGGGAAAACTATGTAACATTCAAATTTCAGTGTCAAGAAATAAAGTTTTATTGTGCGGCCACATGCTTTCATTTATGTATTGTTTATGCCTGCCTTCCTGATGTAGGGGTGGAGCTGAGTAGTCGACAGAGACCATATAGCTCATGATGCCTCAGGTATTTGCTATCTGATGCTTTACGGGAAAAAAGTATACCCACCTTGGCCCAAGTCACTATTTTGCCTTTTAAGACTCCCAGTGCCAAATGGCAGAAGAAGGTGTGGTGCCCAGTCTCTTTTTGTTGAGCCTTGGTTCACAGGCTTAGATGCCCCTTCTCTGTGCCCAGGACTTGCCCCTTAGTCCTTACAGAATAGCCCTGGGCTCACTGTCCTTATCTCACAGTGGAGTTCACGTCCATGTAGATAGATGGCCCCTCTGACCCTGTGGCTCAGGCACTTGCTGTCTCTGGTCACCCGCCTCATGCCAGCCAGCCACTCTCGTCATCCAGCTTCACAGAGACTGGAAGGAAGGTCCCAGAAGGGACGGGGCGCCCTGCTTCCTGTCTGTTTTCTGCCTGCTTTTGCTTCCCGTCCCAGCGACACACCCCTGGCTGTGCTTGTTCAGGCAGCGGTGGCTCCAGACCGCACACGCAGACCCAGCTGTTGGCTTGGTCGTGTCTCCTCAGAGACGCCGGCCCCAGCTGGTCACTGTCCCATCTTTGGAATCCAGAACCCAGCTCCGTGGAGCTCCTCCTTTGAGGGTGGAGATACCTCCACTGGCCCCGTAGTGTCCCCTCCCAGCATGCCTGAGTTTCAGTGCCCTGGGTCTCCTCCAACAAACATCTACGTTGATTAATTCCTGGCTCTCTGGGCTGGTAGCAGCTTCCTGAAGTTCTGGCTTTCCAGACACCTTAGTGTTTCCCTTTTTCCTCTTCAGTTCTGAAATGTCTCATTAATGATTCTCTTTTTAAAGTTTTCTTTATTTGAGAGAGAGAGAGAGAGAGAGAGAGAGAGAGAGTGAGCGAGCAGGAGTGGGGAAAGGGCAGAGAGAGAGGGAGAGAGAGAATCCCAAGCAGTCTCCACACTGTCAGCACAGAGCCTGATGTGGGGCTCCAACTTGTGAACTGTGAGATCATGGCCTGAGCCTAGACCAACAGTTGGATGCTTAACCAACTGAGCCACCCAGGTGCCCTCATTAATGACTATTTCATATCAGATTTTCCCTGATTATTTTTATTTTTTAAAAAATGTTTTAACATTTGTTTATTTTTGAGAGAGACAGGGAGAGAGAGAGAGAGAGAGAGAGAGAGAGAGAGAGAGAGAGAGAGACCGACCACGAGCAGGGGAGGGGCAGAGAGGGAGACAGAGAATCCGAAGCAGGCTCCAGGCTCTGAGCTGTCAGCACAGAGCCCGAACTCACGATCCGTGAGATCATGACCTGAGGTGAAATTGGACACTTAACTGAATGAGCCACCCAGGCGCCCCTTCCCTGTTTAAATAATTAGTGGACTGTCTGTCTTGTCCCTGGATCATGAATGATACCATCATTGGGTGATATAATCAGTCCTTCTATGCCAGAGGCTATCAGCTTGGTGTCCACGGCACCACAGGGCTATTCCATGTCTATTTTATCTTAGTTTTTTTTTCCGGAACCTCCTTGTCCCCCTCAGCCACTGAGCCTTTGTGTGTCACAGAACTCACATCTCCATTTATTTCTCTTTTCCTTCTCCTTCACCCGTTGATGACTTCATCCAATGTCATGGCTTTAAATACCAGCTAGAGGCTTATCAGCCAACACTGCTGTCTCAGACTGGACCTCACCTCCGAGTTCCAGACTCACATCTAACTGCCTACTTGGATGTATGGGTGTTTGATAGAAATATCCAACTTCACATGTCCAATTAGTCTCCTGAGAGTTCCTCCCAAACCCGTCCCTCCTGTGCCCTCATATCGGTGCCCTCATGGCTGCAACATTCTCCTTGTGATGACCTGGTAGGGTGAGATCCACTGGGTACAGGGTGCGTGCGTTCTGGGAGACTTCCTTTGCTGCAGGTTACACTCGAGGCCAATATCACTCTTGTCTTTTCTTTGCCCTCCTCGCTCTGTGCCTCTTTTGGGGGATGGTCAGGACTGAGAGGGGCCGCTATCTGAGTGAGGACCCTGGAGACAGAGGCCAAGCAGATTACCCTACATAAAGCTAGAGTCAGGGGGATCCTGCATGGTAGAAATGCGCATAGCAGTAAAGTGAGTGATGTCCGTTTTCCCCGGTCCTAGACAGGGCAGCTGGTTTGTACAGTTATTGCTGCTGGTTACCGCAGGGTTTCCCTTTGCTTATCTGGTCTTTTTAAGATTGTGTTTATTTTTTATTTTTATTTGTTTGTTTTTTTAAGTAGGCTCCATGCCCAGTGTGGGGCTCAAACTCATGACCCAGAGACCGAGAATCACACACGTTACCAACTGAGCCAGCCAGGTACCCTGCTTCTCTGGTTTCTTTACACGTATTTAACACATTTCCGATAGAAAATGATGTCTACTAAAATTGCTAATGTGATTTCAGTTTGCTTGCCTGGACGCTGATGATTCAGCTGGGTGTAGGACTCAGGTCTTCTGAACCTGATCATTCAGGAATGTTCTTCCTGTGTGTCCTCCACCTGCTACAGTGCGATTTCCCTGAAGGCTGACACCAAATTTACGTTTTTGCCCTGTGTCTCACAGTGTCACTCAAGTACTGTTTGACTGACTTAACGTGAAGGACAAGTGATACGGCTCAAAAAAATGTGTTATGTTAATGAACTGCTGTAACCAAGTGCCAGGTCTCTTCAAGTGCCGGTGCGTGTGTGGTTGCGTATGTGTGTGAAGTGTGTGTCTTGTGTGTGTGTGTGTGTGTGTGTGTGTATGTGCTGCCTGTTATGTGTGTATATGAGTTGTGTGTGCGTGTGTGTGTGTGTGTGTACTTGTACATGTATGCGTATGTGATGGGTGCGTGTGTGTGATGTGTGTGTGTGGGGTGTGACCATACCGGCACCGAGGTAGGCACCAAAGAGTAGAGGACAGAAGCCGCTTTGATGTGGCCCTGAAATTTCAGCTTTCGTTACTCGCTCTCTCCAGGTTTGCAGTAAAATATGGGCTGGGCTGGGCGGTAGGAATTGAGATACTATTTCTAAATGCGTAACCGAAGTGAAGCATATTGTTTACTGAGACTAATGGGGTACCGGGGTGGCTCAGAGCAGGGTGTGATTGTGGCGTGTGCAGGGGGAGGGGAGCCGGCAAGCGGAAAACGAAGGAGAGCGGGGATGGTGGCAGGTGCAGCCAATGTAGGGTGAATAATGAAACAATAGACCATATAATTGGATGATGTGCTGCTCTCGCTGCTGTGGGTTATTGCTGCCGGCCCGACACTGCACCGAGCTGAGCCTGCCTGCTGAGTAAGGAGAACAGGCAGCCGGCAGCGTGGGGTGCTTTTAGGGATACTGAGAAGACCTTTCCCTTCTCTCCAAATGTATCTGATACCATCTTACTGCTCTTGCCGGTAATGGGTTTCTTATAATCTTGCTGACATTTTTAAAAAAGATTGTGAAAGGGAGAGGCATTCTTGATTTGAAAGTACTCTAAGGGGTGGATGAGTCTATTGGTTACAACTTGTAGTTTTGAGCGTAGAACATAACATGAACCAACTAACACCAAAAAGAGACTCGTTAAAGAGTCTTCAGGGTCCGCGTGGGACCCTGGATGGGAATGCAAATGGGTTTCAAGAGTCAGCTGGAGCTGGGCCTCGAACCCCCACACACATTTGCTTTCCTCGTCTCTCCTCTTCTCCTCTCCTTACATCTTCTTGGTAGTCTCTCCCCCGAACAGCTTCCTTCAAGTTTCATATCAGTGTTGGGTAAGCGTGGCCACACAGTGTACCTGTGTTCTACACATTACAGGTCCGGGAGCCCAGTTCACGAGTCCCGCTCAGTTTTAGTTTCAGGGTTACGAAGAAAGGAGAACTAGAAGACGCTGTTGCATCACGTACACACCCCTGGGCAAATCAAGGGTGGCCCGATTGGGCCGTGTTGAAGGACAGGAGCTTACACAGCAGCCATGTGACCAGCGGTGTGGGAGCAGTTTCAAGGAAGGTCCTAGGAAGACAGACATTAGCTGTCCATCGAAGTGACGTATCGGAATCCTTTTGTACGTTATGCTGTGAATGGCGGTTGGTAGACATCTCAGTGGGTTATCATGTCCTTGATAGTTGGTAGCAGATAATTCACTCAGTGATCAATCGTGCAATGCCTTCCCCAGGCTGACATTGCTGGCTGCTGAGGGTCTGTGGAGACTTACAAGGAGGATGCTCTCCCTCCAGGAAGCTTGTCATTGGGTGGGGAAACTGTGCCAAGCCTAACACTGCGAAACAAGAATCTCCTTCATAAGTCTGAGTTTTCTCATCTGTCGCATCGCGTGGTTCTAATGCCGTCCTCTGCCTATCTTGCAGAGTGTTTTCCCTTTAATCTGTTAATACTCCTGCTTTCAAACCATAACTTATCAGAAATCAGTATACTAGACCTGCGTGTGTTGTAACAGGTATTGCTAAGACGGTAGCAGTAGACTTGACATTGTCCAAACCTGGGGCAGGTGGCTGATCACATACGGACATTTCCGGGAATGAAAATGAAGTGCAAATTGAGATTAGAAAGATGGGCTTCAGGGCTATACAGGGTCAGGGAGCAGGTGGTCAAAGGGTATCAGGCAGGAAAGAATAAATCATGGCTCAGGGCAATCCAGAAGTGTGCACCAGCTAGGAGGCACGGAATCAGTGGAGAGTGGAGAGGGATGGAACCAAGAGGGCGTGCAAATGCAAGGGCCCAGAAGGTATCTGCGGGAAAGTCAAGTGCTCCTTCAACTGTGGTTTATCTCTGCCTATTTCACGTTTGAATAACTCCAAGCTTTCTGGCCTGAGGCAAAATCCTCTGTTTGGGGACCAGCTCGTGCTTTAAAGAAGAGGTCTACAGAAGTAAAGAAATGAGTTACTAGCATGGGATATAACTGTTGGTGTTTTATCCATTCCCAGGCCAACACTTAGAGAATGCGGAAGGAAAATATTCCATAAAGGATGTAAGGTCCACAGTCCATGGCTCACATCGAGGACGGAGCACACTCACGTACTCTGTCCGTTAATTAACGAATTCATTCATCTGAGACCTCCTGTTGTGCATCTAGCACAGTTAAGTCCTTGCTAGGTTCGTGGATATATTTTCAAACTGGTCCTGGGAGGACCTGTGGATTACAAGGTGGGCATTGAGTAAAGGATCTCGAATACCACAAAGCCATGGCTCGCAGCAGCACCCAGGTTTAGTAAGGCTGTGATCGGGGAGAACAGAGCAGTTCCTTTGGGTTAGAGATTTATAAAACCACTTGTCTGGCTGGGCAGATATGAAAGGGGCCCTCAGGATCTCACTTCCTGAGATTCATGCCTGTGTCTAATCCCTTCCCAGAAAGTGAGTCTGGTAACTTGCTTCTAACCAATAGGATGTGCACAGGTGACATATGACACTGTCATGTTATGTGAAACTCTGACTTAGCAGACTCTCTCGTGTCTTCTCGCCAGCCAGCGGAAGACAGCTGTCATGAGTCCGCCAGCTGCAGAGAAATGAATTCTGCTGATAAACTGAGCCAGCACGGAATCAGGTCGCTCCCTAGTTGAGTGTCTGGGGGACCCAGAGCAGAGGACCCGGCTAGCCCTGCCTAGACCCCGATCACGCGAGTTATTTTAAGCTGCAAAGTGGGTGGCAATCTGTAATGCCAGGATAGAAAACAGATGCATGTAACAATGCTGGATGTCTAACTCGGTGCTAGGCACTGCCCTAGGGCCCAGGAACCAGAAGGAAAGAATCCCTGCCCCCCATAGCCCAGTCCCGCCTGCTTTAAGTCTCCATGGCCAGCCAGTGGGGGCCATTTGCCTGTCAATGCAGTGGCAAAACCTTGGGAGAAGCTGCTGTGGTTTTAAGGTAACTCAGAGAAGGAAGCTTCAAGCCTGCTTTGGAGACTTTGGGTGGGTGCCTGCTGTGGAAAACATGGGAGCTAAACCTTCCAGAGTGTGGAAATGTGGATCCCCAGAGACACCAGGACAGGGAGGGCATCCGGCATACCGCACAGCATGTGCAAAGGCTCGGAGTTGTTAGGGACTGGACATGTCATCAGGCCTTCTCTGCTTTTTTTTTCTAAAAAAACTGTTTATGTTTAGTTTTGAAGGAGAGAGAGAGCAAGCATGAGTGGGGGAGGGGCACAGGGAGAGAGAGAGAGAGAGAGAGAAAGAGAGAGAGAGAGAGAGAGAGGCACAGAATCCGAAGCAGGCCTCAGGCTCTGAGCTGTCAGCACAGAGCCCGACGCGGGGCTCAAATTCAAAAGCCACAAGATCATGACCTGAGCCGAAGTTGGACACTTACCAGACTGAGCCACCCGGGCGCCCCCTTCTCCACCTTTTTCAAGTGAGAAGAACCCCTAGAGATGACTGAGAAGAAAGAGAAAACGCACAGCATCTCTTGATTGAATGGCTGCGTGTATTAAAAACAAATAGACCTACTTGATTATTCGCCATTCCAGTCTCTTCCCTCCCTGAGTTACACACCTTTTGCCAATTTATGACGGTGTCGACAGAGTTATTATCTAGCTAAAATCACCACCACCTACAATGGGAATTTCTGCCGTTATAAAACAAAAGCAAATGCCAGAAGGGGGAAAAAGTGCTCGCGTGTGAGAAGGCGTTCGGAGTCTCTTTCCTGGCAATGTTCTTTTTATGCTAATATCTCCTAGTTTCCTACCTTAATGGCCCCATTAACTGCCATGAGAGTATTTGCAAGAGAAACGTGGTACCTGGAGATGAAGATCTAAAGTTACTAAGTGCGTTTTGAGGAACAGAGACAATTTCTCAGTAAAGGAGTTAATGTTCCAAAGAAAGCTTTGTTTATCCGACAGACTTTACGACCGTGCTGTTTTCTTCACTCAGCACCTTAATTCTCCACCGCCATAAGGCTGTCCAGATGTTTAAAATAAAAAGCCCATTTGGGTATTATCAGAGATTACTGGGAAGAGATCGACAGACATGATGTTTAGCTATGCAACATAAATTGCCTGAGCCTTGGGCCATCCACCACCCTCTATATTCTCGCCCTGCTGAAAGACCGAACTGGTAAATCATAAAAACGAGACACGGGGCCCGAGCACAATTTACCTCCAGCCAGCTGCCGTCGCTGGAAGGAAGGACGGAGGTGAGCGGTGCTGTCCCCCCTTCCCCAAAGGCCTGCTGAACGGGGCTCTCCCCTCTGTCTCTTTGAGAATCTCCTTCCTTCCGCCTGACCTTCCTTCCGGCTTTGCACCATCCTCCTCGGATGCCTATGCTGTTCCAGTCAACCTTGTCAGCTTGTCAGTACCTTGCCCGCTGCCTTTTCTTCTTCTTACGCCTTGATTGATTTCATTCCCGGCGCCCGCTGTGCCCGTGCCCGTTTGCCTCTGCCGGCTACCATTCTACTTACCCTTCAGGGTCCTGCTGGAGGCCGCCCCCTTCCTGAAGCCCTCCCGCACCAGTGGGAATCTCACCCGACTTCTCCGGCTCTGTGGTCTGAGTCACCTGCAAAGCGCTGCCGATACCCTGCTCCTTCGTGTGTGGGCATCACTGCTTAACTCCTCTGCAAGATTAAGTGTCTTGAGAACGAGGCGCTCGTGTCTTATTCTGTGTGGTTTCCGTGAGGGTGGCACCCATCCTTTATACCTGTGCCTGGTACAGATTCTGCCCTGGAGTCCATTCGCGTATTTGCCCTGTGGGTGAATTTGTGGATGGTTCGTGGCACCGCCGTTATGAGGTTGGTTTTGTTTTCCAGTTAGGGGCTGAAAGCAGCACACGGGTAAGTGTTTTCCTCGGGGTCACACGGCTAGGGGACGGCAGAGCAGAGACCAAATCCAAGGCACGGCTCCATAAACATTGCCTGGTGGCACCTTCCCGGACCTCGCTCGGTGCCTGGCACACGGCGGGTGATAGAGGGCAGTTGTGGAAATGAATGAGAGCAGTGCAGGCGCGAGTGAACATGTCCATGGAAACGCCATCTCCATCCTTCCGGGGTGGTGCAGCAACCTGTCAGTGGTCCTGCCATCCGCTGGCTTTATCACCGCCTGGACTCCTTGTTCTTGCCGACGCGCGAGTGTCCCCACTGACCGTACCCCTTGTTTGGATTCTGGCTCTATTCCCGCTTTGGGCAAGTCGCCTGGACTCCTCTGGGTCTCCATTGTGCCAGTCGGTAAAATTGGGGCACCCGCCTGCTTATGCGATCATGAAAGCACGTCGATACCCATGGTAGTGGCAGTGGCATGGAACATGACTGAACACTGTCAAGCGGGGAAAATGAAAGAGAGAGGGAGATGCTCTTGATGTCCATTGAAGAGAAGCATTGTCTCTTGTCAGACAAGAACAGCAGGACCGATTGTCAGTTGCAGGCTGGTGTCCTCCAGAAACACACGGTGATGAGTCCAGTCTCCTTGGTCCTTGGTTGACGTGCTGGTGAAGTCGGCCGTTCACTCACCTGTAGTCGCTTCTCGAGCAGGCCCGGTGGACAGAGATTGGTTTGGATACTGGGGAAGAATGGTTCTAGAAAGAAAAAGAAATTTCCAACAAATTGGGTAGTAAAAGGGGGTTCCACCCCAAGTCTAGTTCTACTAGCTCTGTGACCTCTTAATCTCAAAGCCACCACGTCTTCAAGCGGTGAGGAGTTCTCCTTCCAGCACTAATGTTCCGTGTGTGCAGACACTCGCTGCAGGCCTTGGTGGGGACTCCTCTCCTGCTACTTCTTTATAAACAGATGGCCAGTGATGAGAATGTTCCTGTCCCTTACCTGTAATTCCTAATTATACAGCATAAATACAAATTTAGCTTTAATTCAATTAAGTGGTAATGAGGTGAGGAAGTAATACTTGAACATATTACTGCAGTTCGGTTGGTAAGCAACGGGCGATGATATTTGTGTTCCGTTAGACGCTGTGTGGTGTTTTCAAAATCTTTAAAACTGCCCTCAAAACACTCTGGCTGTAATAGCCTATCAGAAGTGGAGATAAGTATTCAGAGAAAAACAAATATGTGCCTCTTAGAGGGACCTAAATTTAAGTCAGTCCAACAATTTTTTGAGCCCCTATTGAGAGCAAGGGACCAAAGAATATGTTTACATGTATTATACATAGGTTGTATTATCTAAAATATAAGATATGCTATATAAATATACATTTATACCTTATATATAAAATATATTTGTTGTCATATATATATAATAAATGTTATAGTACATAAAAATATACATATAGTCCAAAACCTTCACAACACATGATTTCTGTGTGTATTTGCTTATTTATATTACAAGATATATTATTTAATATTAAGTCTCTCTCTCTCTCTCTCTCTCTCTCTATATATATATATATATATATATACATCTGTATATCTAGATAGATAGATAGATAGATAGATATAGCCAATCAGTAAAATATGGTGATGCCCCTATTTTCACTTCTCCAAGGCTCATGTTCTTTGTCTATAAAATAAATACAATAAAATCTACCTTTTGGGATATTTGTCTTTTTGTATCATGAACAAGTGTCTAACTTCATTTTCTGTGACAGGCTTTGCGTCCCATATAAAATCCCAGGACAGAGCTCTGATTGACCTAACCCTTGGTGAATGTCTACCTTTGGTCCAATAGCTGTTGTCTGAATGGAGCCATGTGGATGCTGCCCCCTCCAGGGTGTTTGTGTTGCCAACTGAGTTGAAATGAAAGTTGGATTTGTCTGGGAAACTTACCTGGCATAGTCATTACAACCTCCATTAAATACTTACTGTTTAGGTGAATGATGTGATCATGTGTAACTCACCTTTAAGTGACTGCCTGGCCAAACCCCATGCCCCATGCCTTGAACAAAGTTAAGAAAAGAAGAGGAGACAAGGAGGCTACATGTGCGTGGACAAAAGCCAGATGAGGGCACAGTGAGAAGGTCTCAGGAGGACCAAATTGCCAACACTGGATCTTGAACTGCTGGTCTCCATATGTATAAGAAAATAGTTTCTTACTGTTGAAGCCACACAATCTGTGGTATCTTGTCACAGCAGCCCTAGCAAAGTAATATGCTGGGCAAAGGGCAGGGCTAAATATGTTGTATTAACACAATCTGATCAGGTTAAATGAGAAGAAAAGAAAGAAGAAATATCAGCATAACATTCAAAAGCTTGCTTAATGATGGGACACTTGGGTGGCTCTGTTGGTCAAGCATCCAACTTCAGCTCAGGTCATGATCTCACAGTTCGTGGGTTTGAGCCCCTTGTTGGGCTCTGTGCTGACAGCTCAGAACCTGGAGCCTGCTTCCGATTCTGTGTCTCCCTCTCTCTCTCTGCTCCTCACGCACTCACACTCTGTCTCTCAAAGGTAAATAAACGTTAAAAAAAAATTTTAAAATAAATAAATAAATAAATAAATGAACGTTAAAAAAATTTTTTTAAAAAGCTTGCTCAATGACTCAATTTAAATACAGAAGCAAAAATAGGTATCTAAAATATGATAAATATCTATATTAGTTTATCCAAGGAATCATCACTGAGCACCTATGCACAAAGTGCTGGGTAAGTAAGCCTCCCATGGAATGGTGTAGACCATAGATACAGCTGCCCAATTTTGCAACTATTCCCCACCCCCTAGTGCCTTCTAGGGGCCCCACCCTTGACTGACGGCTCTTTTTCACATCCACACCCCACGTGGCATCAGGGCCCATGTGGGCCACACAGCCTATGTCCCCTCTTCTGATATTCTCTATCTGAATCCCCTTTTGTCTTTTATTCCTGTACTCATTCTATATTATTTATCTCTTTACCTGTTTTAATCTCCTGACCTAGGAGAATGTAAACTTGTGAAATAATAGGAAAAATGTGGTAGAATTTTGGTGCATGTTTACTGAATGGATGAGAGAGTAAGAGAAGGGGGAGGGGAGAGGGAGCAAGAAGGAGGGAGGGAGGGAGAAAAGGAGGAAGCAACCCTCTCTCTTGTAGATGAGGATGCTTAGGGCCAGAAAGATGGAATGACTTACTTCCAGGACAGAAAACAGATACATGGTTTTGTTGGTGCTTCCGCGTGACCTGGGTGTTTGAGAAAGGAGATCTTTAGACAACTTCTGTTGGCCCAATAGCTCAGGTGAGAGTATGGGAGCGTCTCTGCCAGATGTGGGTTATTTCTGCAGACCCTGCCCCTTGCCCACCGCCAGTCTGGGCCAGAGCACGCACCGAGGCAAGGAAGTCACTCCTGGCTCTACCAGTGTGGGGTGTGGCTGTCCCCTAGCTCCACCTTCCTTCCCACACCGTGCACGTTGTCTGCTTTTCTGCCATCATGCTGTGAAATGTCTTGCTTCTATCCTGCCATCCACCTTTCCCTGCGTGAATTACCTAAGGGCCGACTCTTTCCTTGGCAACACCATGAAAAGCCCAGGGTGGACATGTTCATGCATTTGGCCCAGAAGCCCAGCCGTGTTCTAGATGCTGAGATACGGAGTCGTCCAGACAGCGGGATCTCCAACCTCATGTTGCCTCCAGTTTCTGTCTTCTCTACCCAGGTGGAATGCCTCGGGAATGTTCTCTTTTTCTATAGCATTGGGCTTAAAACAATGAATCTAAGTAGGCAGTTCACTGCCTTACAAAGTTAGCTCCAGGAGCTATTAGTGTCGCCATATTATGTCAAGACAGAGGGATTGTTTGTGCAGGGTTGCCATTGAGTTTGCTGTCACTGGAATAAATCACCATTGACCTTTCCACTTTTAAGAGTTTAATGAACTTAGGAATGGAAATTACCCCCAGAAGTAACAACTGTAACCATGGCTTCTATCATGAAAGCCCATTGTCATTAATGTTCACTCTTTGACATGCCAGGGGTCGCTGCTATTAATACTAATGGATCAGACTAAGGTAGAAAATCTGGTGACAGAAAATCCAACTGGCCCCAATTTGAAGTCAAACAACAGATTCTAAATGAAAATTCTTTGTAGATAGGAAATACAGAGAGACAGAATGGCATGGAATCGTATCAGACTTGTGGGTAGTGAACTAACATTTATTTACAACTGTGTTTTTTTAAGACACTGTATATACTGCATATAAACTACCTTGATCAGTTATATGTCAGTGAATGAAGTCAATATCTCTATGTCAAAGATGAGGAGACTGACACTCAGAAGGAAAAATTAATGTGCCTAGAAAAATTTATTTATGCAACAGTACTTTCTCCTGTACTAAAGGCCTATAATATTCTAGGAGCCAAAGACACTGTGATACCCAAGACAGATTTCCTGCTTTGTCATTTTAGAGAAATAACACACAAACTGTTGATGTAAGGCTTAGACTTTGCCTAATGCATGTTCAGCTAACAAAGTCTTTATCCTTAAAACCGGAAAGCTGGGGTTTCCAAATTCTGCCACTTGGTATCTGTTACCTTGCAAGGACATTGGTAGCTTGAGAGGTTCTGATGGAAGGAGTATTAATATGCAGCACGGTGGGCTCTTTTAGTTTCCAATGATGCCTAAGTGGCTTACGACAGACTAGGGCTACCCTCCGATCCAGCAATTGCCCTACTAGGTATTTACCCAAAGGATAAAAAAAATACTGATGCAAAGAGATACATGCCCCCAAGGTTTAGAGCAGCATTATCAAAGAGCCCAAGTGTCTATTGGCTGATGAATGGATATAGAAGATGTGGCATATAGGCACAATGGAATATTACTCAACCATAAAAAAGAATGATATCTTGCCATTTGTAACAACATGAATGGAGCTCAAGAGTATTATGCTAATTGAAATAAGTCAGTCAGAGAAAGAAAAATGCCATATTATCTCACTTCTATGTGGAATTTGAGAAACACAACAGATGAGCATAGAGGAAAAAGAGAGAGGCAGACCATAAAACAGACTCTTAACTATAGAGAACAAACAGGAGGGGAGGCGGGCAGGGGGATGGGTTAAATGGGTGATGGGGATTAAGGACGGCACTTGTGGTGAGCACTGGGTGTTACATGTAAGTGATGAATCACTAAAGTCTACTCCTGAAACCAATATTACACCATATGTTAACTAACTAAATTTAAATAAAAACTTGAAACTACAAAAAAACCCCACAACAGACTAGGCAGACTGCGGAATCATTGTAAGTTTGAATAAGTCATGAAATAATACAGTAAGCTAAAATAACAAAAGTGAAACGCGGGTCATATGTGTTTAGTGTATGGACTGTTTTCTGTTTCCAATTGGAAAAGACTAAAGATCCACATATCCCTGAGAGCTGCTACCTTCGTGGTCCCAGAGAGCTGTTGGAATCTTTCACCTTACCAGAAAAAATCCCAAGAGCACCTCTTGGTGGATCAATTTGGTTACCCTAATTCAGTCTCTGTATCCAAGGTCGTTGAACATACCAATTGGTTAACCTATGTCATACGTTCTGCCCCTGGAAACAGAGATAGTAATTTTACCCAGAATTCTATGGATCCCCAAATGGAAGTCAGTGGCATTTGGGATTGAGGAAGTCAGAATTCATTCTGAAAAGACAACTAACTCGTGACTACTCAAATATGAATGTTTTTTGTAATCTACAAGTATTAGCGATATGGTCCATTGCTGGCTTTATTTTTGCTGTTATTATGAATATGATTCAGTTATAATTTTTCATCTTACAAGCTACTGAATAGATACCGAGGTAAGTTCAATGACTTACCTCTGTTTACATGGCCAGGTTTTTAAAAAATATTTTTATTATTTTCTCCATTTTAATACAAATTTTTGTGTGTGCGCATTAATCACATGCCAGGAATTGTGCTAGGCATTGATGTCACAGTTAACTGGACTCATTCTTTTTTCTTTTTGAATTAAAAACCACCAATGGTATTGTTTACTTTAAAGTTTGAAAGGCAGGGCTGGGTCTAGTTTCATGAAGTCCTCTGCCAAACCTGCAAGGGCAATTATTGGATAGTATCCAGTTTTTCCTAAAAGTAAAGCACAAGGAAATAAGTAGGAACATTTAATTTGTAGGACTGTGACAGGTTGTATTTTCCTAATAATGGTTTTATTCTCTCCCATCTTGCTGGCTCTTTAGCACCATGGCCTCACTGTCTCCCTCAAAAGTGGGGGTCTCTTTACTATTGGGACAGTTGAGGTTGGAGATCTCACTGAGGTTGAGACATGAGGTTGGGACAGTTGATGTTGGAGATCTCACTGCGGTTGAGACATGAGGTCAACATGAGGTTGGAGATCTCACTGTCTCCCTCAAAAGTGGGGGTCTCTCTACTGCTAGCCTTGTAACTGCTCTGGCTGATAGAATGTTCTGGAAGGGATGCTGTGTCAGTTCTAGGGATAGTTCCTTTTTTAAAAATTTTTTAAATGTTTTATCTATTTTTGAGAGAGAGAGAGTACGAGCAGGGGAGAGGCAGAGAGAGCAGGAGACAGAATCCACAAAGCAGGCTCCAGGCTCCTAGCTGTCAGCACAGAGCCCTACATGGGGCTCGAACCTGTGAACCATGGGATCATGACCTGAGCCGAAGTCGGATGCTTAACTGACTGAGCCACCCAGGCGCTAGTTCTAGGGATAGTTCTTGACTGAGCCTGGCAAACTCCACTTCTCACTTCTTGGAAGGCAGCCACGGTGGTGCCGATGTTACACGTGCTACGAATTTTCATGAATGAACGTGACCTGTACGCACCACTGTAGTAGCCAAAGAGGGTTTTACCACCCTGAAAACTTCTGTGTTCAACTTAGTCCTCCCTTCCTACCCATAACCCATGGTAAACACTGATCCTTTTACTCCATGGTTTTGCTTTCTCCAGAAGGCCATCTGGTAGGAACTGTAGCCTTTTCAGACTGGCTTCGGTCACTCAGTGATGTGCATTTGAGGTTACACCGTGTCTTTTTACGGCTTGATAACTCATTCTTTTTTAGAGGTGAATGATATTACATTGTCGGGGTGGACCACAGCTTGTTTATCCCTTCACCTACTGAAGAAAATCTCGATTGCTTCCATGTTTTGGCAGTCACGAATGAAACCGCTGTCAACACCTGTGTGCAGGTTTTGGTGTGGATCTAAGTGTTCAGCTCCTTTGGGTAAATACCAAGGAGCTCACACTCTGGATTATACGGTCAGACGATGTGTTGTTTTGTAATAAATTGCCGGTCTGACTTCCAGAGCGTCTGCAGCGTTCTTCACCCCCACCAGCGCTGAGTGAGAATTCCTGTTACTCTACATTCTCACCAGCGTTTGGTGTCATGGGTGTTTGGGATTTTGGCCATTCTGGTAGGTGTCTAATGATATCTCCTTCGTGATTTAATAGTCCCCCATTCTTAAACTGGAGATAATGATTGTTCTTATCTCCATGTTTCGATAGGAGGATCCAGCGTGACAAATCACACACATCCCTTAGGAGAGCACTCGACACTCCGTGACTGTTTCACGAATGTTGGTATAGATGTTGTATCACATGGGAACTTCGTAACTCTCTCTGTGCCTGCAAGTCCAAATCCTTCGTGATCTGACTCTGTGCCCTTTCACCGTCACCTCCTGGCACTGTTTGCACCTGTTACCGTTATTAGCCCTCTGCTGCCTTTGCTGAAGCTCGCCCCTCTGCCTGGAATGTCCCTTCTTCTGTTTGTTTCGCTGTTTCCCTTCTTTAGGTCCCAACACAGTATATCCTCCAGAAAGAAATCTTGACTGACTCCCACTCTCTGGGCTGCGGTAGGAGGCCACCTCTCCCCACCACTGGCCCTCTTCTTACTATTATTATCCCTATGAAATTGCACCACAGATGCCTACCCACCTGTCCTCATTTTCCCTTCATAGCGTGGGACCATCAGGAGAGGGCAGGAACTCTTGTCCTGTCTGCAGCATTTGCTAAAGATTTACAGGGTGGGTGCCATGTACTACTTGAGATATTCAGGCTCGTGTTCAGGAAGGATGAGAGGAAAGGAGGAAAGCAACCGAGAAGAGTAGAGATAGAGGAGCAAAGGAACATACACAGAAGGAATTTACAAATAAGGAGATGAGAAGACACCAAAAAGAACAAATAGCTTGGAGGAAAGTGCATTGTCTCACATAGCCACAGAAGCTCCCTCAGTGGAGAAGTGTCATTGTCAGGGTCTGTTAAAGGTTGACGAGAAAGACGGGTAGCCGGCCGCATGCCTACGTGCGAATGTGAGGTGTTATTGAAGGTCTTGGGGTTGTGGAGACAAGCCACACTTTCTCCCCCTTTCCTAAGAGCCCACAGACTCTATGAGAAACAAAAAGAAAAGCCATGGGTTTCATTTCATTCGGTTCAGGCTTCTAGGACAGAATATCATGGAATGACTGACTCATAAACGATAGATTTTTTTTTTCCCTCTGGAGGCTGAGAAGGTCAAGATCAGGGCATGGGCAGCACCAGTGTCTGGGGATAGCCCACTACCTGGCTGGCTATTGGCACTGTGTCCTCACAGGATAAGAGACAAGGGAGCTCTCTGGGGTCTCTTAATAAGGGTTCTAATCCCATTCGTGAAGGCTCCACTCCTGACCTCATCACTTCCAAAAGATTCCACCTCTGAATCCCATCCCCTGGGTTCAGTTTCAATCTATAAATCTGGGGGGACACAAACATCCAGTCTATAGCAGCTTTGATTCAGCATTATATGCCATATGGCCAAATATCAGCATTATTGATATGTGGAGAAGGCAGCACAAAAGGGGGTTATTTCGCTGAACCCAGAGCACTAGGGGGGAGGGGTGCCTTCAGATTAGGGTTAACAACTTGGAAAGGCTGAGGAGGAGTGAATTAAGTCAAGAACCGGGTATAGTGACCTGTCAGAGAAGGGAACAGTGCAGCAAGTATGACGTCAAGTGACTTCTGGGAAAGTAGAAAAGCCTGCATGACTGAAGGGGGGTTTAGCCAGACCCCAAACGTGTCTTGCCAAGGGGGGTCTTGTCCTGAAGGGAAGGGGCAGTCACTCAATTTGAGACGGAAGGTGTCATTTTTGGGTTTATGTTTTAGAACAACCACTCCGATAATATTTCGAGGGACAGAATCAGGAGGACAGAAAATGGGAACCACTTAGGAGGCTTTAAATAATCAGATAAGGAATAGTGAGGGCCTAAGACAGTGAGGGGGGGTGAATGAGACCAATGTCTGATACATAGAGAACTCAGATTTTACTTTAGTTTCTTATTTTTTTAAATTTTATAATGTTTATTTATTTTTGAGAGAG
Organism: Acinonyx jubatus; assembly: GCF_027475565.1. Lineage (NCBI taxonomy): Eukaryota > Metazoa > Chordata > Mammalia > Carnivora > Felidae > Acinonyx > Acinonyx jubatus. The sequence goes on from NC_069394.1 coordinate 5,237,710, forward strand.
AGCACAGGGGAGGGACAGAGAGACAGAGAGAGACAGAGAGAGAGAGAGGGAGGGAGGGAGACAGTGGATCTGAAGCAGGCTTTGTGCAGATAGCACAGAGCCTGACGTGGGGCTTGAACTCACAAACCGTGAGATCATGACCTGAGCTGAAGTCAGACGCTTAACCGACTGAGCCACCCAGGCGCCCCTCCTTTAGTTTCTCTTAAACAACAAGAAACACACATTCTGGAATTGCTACCACGATCAGAAAGCAGTGAGTCCTCATACAAGGTCGCCGATCAGAATATCTCACGTAAGACATCTCAGGTAGAGAGGGCTGCCCACGGTAGATCCTATGAGCTGTCATTGACTATTCCAGTGTTTCAGAGCATGGGCTCTCCAATCAGACGTACCTGCTTCCTCCTGCTTCCACATCCTAACACCACAACCTCAAGAAAGATCCTTGGCTTCCCTGGTGACAATTTTGTCACCATAGAGTGAAGATAAGAATAGCATCTACCTCATTGCACTCTGGTGGGGATTAAATAATTTACCATATGCAAGGTATTTAGCACAATGCCTAGCAGATGGTAAGTATTCCATAAATTTTAGCTATTTTTATAATAAATGGATGAATTTATGAATTAATAATTCTGGCAGGAGCTGCAAACACATAGCGAAGTGTCTGTGTTACAGAGTATCTTGAGATAAATTTGAACAGTGGAGGTCAGTAGAATGAGGAAGATTTGTATGTCCCTTGGGATAAATTGCCCAGAATGGATGAAGAATATCTATCTGAGCAGTGATTGTTCAAGGGGTCTCAGTGATTTTGGAGACAGACATTAACACATACCCGCCCCTAGACGGTGGCTCCCTTCCAAATGCAGAGGGACAAATCACTGGTCTTTAAAGCTGAGACACTGCAGGTAACTTGTCCATTCCTTTTGTCGATTTCTGGGATTAGATCTGTGTATCAGGTATGAAGAAACAGGCTGTGGGTATCCAATGAGCTGATTAAGGTGAACAGAGTCCTGTTCTCCAGCAAGAGTTTGGCTCAAAGTCTTGGCTCAAAGCAGAGGAACTGGCATTATATCATTGCAAACACAGGTACCCCACCTTGGTAATGAACGGGGGCTGAATTCTCCAGGGAATGTTTGCTGGTGACTCCTTTTCACTACTGGCAAAGCATGGTTTTACTCAACACACATTTCTGAGCATCTCCTGTGGGGCCCGTAGCGTGCTCCATGTTAAGTCATAATATAAATGAGTTATCTAATTTCTGCCCTCTGGGAACTCATAAGCTAGCAGTGGAGGCAAAATCAAATTCAGCTGGCTTCAAGGCTTGGGAGAAATGCCTAAAAGAAGTGTAAACATGTAATAGGGAAGACGAAAGGAAGAAGTCTGCTGTCTGTCTGACAAAGGTGGTTTACAGGTTTTAAAACTCTGTTGCTGAGGGTCTGGGCCGTGATACATCTCATATCCTGCTGGTGGGACGGGAAATGGGCAGATTTCAGAGTGCTTTGGTAGCAAACATCATGATATTCAAACGTACATGCGGTTTGACCCTGGCAGTTCTAAGTATTGATCCAGAATGTGCATGTGCATGCGTGTGCACACACACACACACACACACACACACACACACACACACACACATGTACACAGGGATATGCCAGCTATTTGTCTACAAAGAACTTCATTCCAGTAATTTTTATAATGAAGACTGCAAGACATTATATGCTCAACATCAGGTGTTTATGATTGCATTGTAGTGCAGGTCAAGATGATAGGTCATGTAGCAATTAAAAATGCTGCCATAGCCTCATTGATAACCTCAGAAATGTTTCACTTTATGGTGTTAAAGTGATAAAAGGGATATTACGAAGCAGTGGGTAACATGTGATGCCAACGTTGCAGACGTCTATATTTATATGTCTATATCTGCATTTATATTTGTATGTGTATCTATATCTATCTATCTGTCTGTCTATCTTCTGGAAGCAAAGATACCAAAATGTTCTTAAGGGCGGAAGGAAGGACATTGGGGACATTGTTATGCTTCACTAGGATTTTGACGAGTAGGCAGGAGCAGATAAGCTAAAGTATTGGCAGAGTGGGGACGAATGGCCCTGATTTCCAACACCACATCCCAAAGTGTTTAGTTGCATTAGGGGGATGGCTTGGGAATCAGGCAAAAGTAAGCTCAAGTCCTGGCCGTGGTCTTTGATGGCTGCATCACTGGACACAGGGTACTCATCTTATATACTTGGTGTGGGCATTAGATGTCAAGGGAATAGAGTACCTCGCACAATTCCTGCAGAAAAGCTGGTTAATGAACTGTGATAGTTACTACCACAGGGCGGCTGGGACTTGAATGCCTGGTTCGGTTTCTGACTTTTGCTATTTATTAACTCTGTGATCTTGGGTCAGTCACCTCGCCTGTTTCTTTGTCTATAAAATGGAGGTAATAAACACTATCTACCTTATTTGGTTGTTCAAGGATAAAGTAAGATGATGTCTGTAAATGCCCAGAACCTACCACTAATGAATTCTCAGTCACTGTTAGCTATGGCTGTTCTCACAAGTTTCTTTTCACTGAGCTCTGACAAATAAATTGATGCATGGTTTTATGGGAATGACAAGACAGCAGAATTAGGAAAGCACTGGACCTCTGATGCGGGCAAGCTACTGGAGAATGTATCATCCATGGGGTGCACTCTCTGCTCTCTTGCCGGGCTTTTCCATTCATCAACCACATTCACTTAGCAAACACTCACTAAGCACCTATTAATTACTGTTATGCACGGTGGTGCTGGGTGGTCCTTGGGATGCTGCGTGTTCCCCAGCTTCCTGGAGATGTTGTAGCTTCCTGGAGACAAACCCGTATCAGTAAACTCACACGAGGGTTACGTGCAAATTCTCGGGAGCGTGGTGAGGGACAATCGTTGCACCTGTAAGACTGTGGGTGGTTAATCCAGGGAAGCCTATGCACAGTCTTCATCAGGGGACTGCAGGGTCCCTGAGTGTTGAAATGATTTGCAGGAGGACTTACAGTTCCTCTGTTCAACCTCTCTCTTGGCACGGAAGCCTTCTGCAGGATTACTGATAAAGCTTTCTTCCAGGATGGGGTGATGTCCCCAGCAGCACGACATCTACCCCTTAGTTGACTCCTTGATTGGACAGACAGTTCTGACTTTCAGAAAGTTTCCTTTAGTTTGGTCCAAAAGATGCATCCCGAGAATTATTTGTCTCTGTTTTATTTCTCTAAAGTTTGTCAGAAAAAGACTTATGCCTTCTGTACAAAATCACCCTTCAAATGCAACTCCCTCTAGCCACACTCCTGCCAGCAAAATATTTTTCCTGTCGGCTAAAATTATGCATACGCCTTTATTCCGTGGAGAACGTGTTTCCTGAGCCCAGTAGAAATTGGTGGCGAAAAGAGTGGTCTCCAGAGCCCGACTGCCTGTTCTCCAATCCCGGCCCTGGTCCTTCTGAGTGGTACCTGTTCCCTATGTGTACTGTGGGGATTGTAGCATCACCCAGTCTGGAGGGAGATGTGGAGGACATATTAAACGACCCACTGGAAGTCCCTGGGGTGGCTCCTGGCATACGGTGCTGGATGAATGTAGCTGTTATTTTACTATGTGCCTACCTCTATCGCATGAAAGGCGTATTTAGGCAAGTAAGACTGAGTTTCTGTTCAAGCACTCAGTTCCATGGAGCAGAAAGTGAAATGTTGGATAAGCACTGGATGGCTGAGTGTTTCAGAGCAGGGACAGGGCACCAGAATGGACAGGAAGAGGCTCATTTTCCCCACAGAGCATAAGATGTGTGGACCAATTATTGAGGATGGAACTTTCTCGTGATTGCCCGGTCGCTTTTTCAAAACGTACTTCCCCGTGTCATGCTAGAACTGGTAATTTCTGCTACCAAATTTCCCCTCTCATGCCACATACTTCAAATTAAGTGAGATAGTAAGGACAGGAGGGGAGAAAAGTGGGTTAGTGGCAGATAATGATAATAAATAAGATGATTGGATATATACATGGTGAAATGCTCAGAATGACACATTGTTACCTGACGTTTGCAAAAAATCTTTCCTTTCCAAGGAAAGATGTAAGATCCCAGTGGGAGGATGGTTGAGAGAGGAGAAAGGATGATGTTAGTCTCATTTTGTGCCTTAGGTACCTGTGTTCATTTCAAAGTAGGGTGATGTTGGGCAGTGATGGCTGGCTTTGAGCCGCCCTTTTCCCCACCTCCCATCGTGGTGGGGGGGGGGGCGTCGAAAGACACTGGGTCCTTCAGATGGAGGTGGCTCATTATAGTTGAGGCATGGCCAGCAAAGGTGGTATTGGGGGCAGAAAAAGGACAGGGATATCAGGCCAGGACACAGGTCATGCTAACGAGGTGTTAGTACCGCAAACAGTTACCTACTGCCAGGCTCGGCGGTTTTTATGGAATTTTGGGTGACATCCAGCTGAAAGAGATGATGCTTGCCAGAAGGCCAATGAGTTAGGTGGCTTCCAGACGGTGTGTGGAGATGTTTTCTACTCGTGAGCCCTCGCTCGGATCCCATACAGTCCATAGGCATATGATAGATAAGAGAGTCGACCTTTCCAGATGGCCAGCGTTTTTGCTCTAAGACACCATCTGATCGGAAGTTAGTTTCTCAGTTGCTCATCTGTGCTGGGTCCTGATTTCGCCGCCTCCTGTAGTCAGGCTTCTGAGTGGTTTTGTTCCCCTGGTTCGGTGCATCCAAACAGTGGGTGGGGGGTCACAGCGTAGCGATAAATTGGGCTGTCCCTGCCTAATGTTTGGACTGGGGACGCACCGTATCTCTCAGCCACTGCCATGGTCCCCAGGCCCTCCGTCTCTACCCCCCCGCATCTGCCCTGGCTCTGTGCCTTCTGAAGGCTCCATACGCACTCAAGCCTTCGTGCCCTTCTCCGGGCTGTGTGCCCTGTGGCCTGTAACCCATTTTTCTGATTCTTTGCTAGCCATTCTGGAAAACCTAGTTCAAAGATTATTTTTTTCAGAAGCCAAAGGAAAAGTATACAGTAAGTTCAAAGAGAACTAGGCACACACACCTCCATTAAGACACTGATTACATTGAATTGTACTTTTGGCCTTTCTCTGGCATTGTGATTTTAACCCACTGCTGTGAGAGACGTATTTCTCTTATACCCACGGTGCTATGCATTGTAGCTAACACACAGTACAGACTCGCCACCCTCCTTTCCTTTGATTTGATTTGACTGATAAAAAAGAGAGATGCTGTTGCTTGAATATGAATGAGAAAAGTAAACAAAAGAGGCATTCTACATTGCTAATAATTGTGCTTTTATTACAGCTGTGAGACAGGGGATTTTTTAGTTTTTGACTTTTTGGGTAATGTTTTGGTAACAAAAGTAATTTAAAATTTAATCAGCTATCTTGCTGATGGAACATTCTTTAACTTTTTCAAGAATCGCATTTCTATTTTAGATTATTTATCCACTTGTTCAGCAAACATTTGTTGAATGCCGTTTTACTCCCTGCTCTAGAGAATAGAGAAGACAGAATAAGGAAGTGAATACCGTCCCAGAACAACTGCCTGGCACACAGCAGGTGCCGGGGAATACTTACTGAGTGACTGATGGAGTAGAACAAAGTAATGTTGGATGCCTCCTATTATAATGCCCAAGTTCAGCGGCATAATGACATGTCCGACGTCTGATTAATGGTGGAGCTGGGTGAGACAACACGTCTCCTAAGAATAATCTCATTTTCCTTTCCACACCATAATTCTGTGTGCTCTTCATATATAAGCAAATGGAGACTCTATAAATATTATTTGCCCGAACTGTGAAACAATTGAGGGCTTCTGTAGCAGATGGGCATCTCGGTGAAGATATTTCAAGCAGAACTCTGGTGGGGCTAGAGTCAGTGATGGTGAGCGGAGCATGGAACATGTGACATTAATCAACGACGCAACTGTTACTTATTATCCAGATACCATACGCTGGCTGGCCTTGCAAAAAAGAGGAGGTAAGTTTTCCAAAAGTCCCTGGTAGGAGTGGGTTCAAGTGAGCGTGGAAAGGTAGACTGGGCACCATCTGGGTAGAACGTGGACACGGGGCCTGATTTGCCTGGGTACAAATCTTGGCTCTGCAACTTACTAAATAATTAAAATTTGGTCAATGTTGTTACCTTTTAGGAACCCCCAAAGTTCTTTTGTACAGAAAATCTTGTGTGTGTGTGTGTGTGTGTGTGTGTGTGTGTGTGTGTGTGTGTGTGTGACAAATTTAGGGATACCTTTTCCTTGAACTCAAGAATCTTTTTGAGTACGATTCACTCAGGACACGATTATGGACTGGAAGGCCAGGTGTGAGGGTGCAGTGTGGACAACCCTAACCTCAGTGTGGTTATGGTCTAAAGATTCTTTGTCACTGGTGTGTCCTTTCTCATAACGGCCTTTCCTGAAGTTTCTGTAAGACTCTCTCCCACAGGTCTGCCATTTCCTTGAAAGTAAAGATGATGTCTGTTTTGCTCACCTCTGTATCTCTGGACTGAGCATACTGCTTACTTCAAAGCAGATGTTCAATAAATACCTGTTCAGTGAGACTTAGCCGTTTATCCCCACCTCCACTCCCACCTCTAAGATGATATGCAAGTGGAGAAAGAATGGAATTTGGAGCCAGATGTCTGTTCTTGTCTCACTTGCTGATGTGACCTTACAGATGCTCCTTAGGCCTTGAAGGTTATGAGGCCTCATCCGTGATGGGAGATTCTAACTCTGCTCAGCACGGAGCACAGCAATCCCATATAAACGGGCCCTTCTCCAGGCAAATGAGGGGCTCTCATCAGGGGGCTAATGACCTTTGTCATTAATTCTCTGTTGCCTCATTGGGTCATCCTCTGTCCTTTTCACTGTGACAGGGAAAGTCACGCTGGAGGTAGAACCATTCCAGGCAGGAGGGATAGCGTGGGGTAAAGGTCCAATGGACTGAACAGAGTGGTTCTATGACCATTGGTGCTGGCGTTTCTGGAGCCTGAAATAGAAGCAGGGAAGAGTTTAGCTAGGAGCTATAGCCTAGACTAGGTCATATCCTATGGGGCTTGTTAGGTAGAGGAGCTTGAATTTGTCCTGCAGAAAATAGGGCCATGGAAGCTGTTACCCCTCAAGAAGCTGCCCCTGGAGGGCTCACATCCAGGCGCACGGAGCGCCATCTGGTGGTCACAGTCGGCAGTGGCTTAGTTCTGGGCACCTGCCACTCCCACCTCTCCCAGCATCTGACATTTGCCACACCCTTTGCAGAACATAAAACAGTCTCATGTTTGATGTTGGGGAAGTAAGCTTTTCCCATCTGGGACTTGTGGAAACTCAGGCTCGAAGAGGTGAAAGTATTGCCTAAGATTAATAGGTCCTGGGCTCAGCACTGCCATGCGACACCTTTTTCTGTCGTTCTCCTGGGATCCTCGCTTTGTGTGCCGCTAGGTTGGACTTGCTCCGTCTTCACAGGGCCGGCTCTGTCGTGTTTCTGTGCGCGCAGTGACTCTTGCCCACGGCGTGGTGGCGTCCGTGACTGATGCTCCTGAGCATGGTCCCTTCCAGGCTGCTGTAGACGCATAAACAGTATGTTGGAAAGCATGGCTCACGGACGAACAAAAGGCACCTTCGTTTTGGTCTCCTGTTCTCCCGTTCAGCTTTCTTCATCGGGGAAATTCTTCCCCTGTCCCACGTGAAAACTTGGGAGGGTCCCATGGCTTTTCAGTGACATCCTATGTTATAGTTTTATGGAGCTTTGAAACAATTAACACGGTTTTATTCAGTGACTGCCGTTACAGTTCAGTGATTACAGTGCCATAGCTAAAACCGCCAACTTGATTGGGCCTCAAGTTCTTTGCCCTTCAAGTCCTAGTGTTCATGCCCACCCAGCAACACTCAACTGATCCTGCTTCCAGAGCCCTTTTCTGGCCTCTAGATTCATCAGGCAGGAGTCAGGCCCTTTCCACACTCAGCTTTAGACTTCTCAGGAAGGAGGCAAGCACTGCTTATCTCTGCTTTCCAACTGCAGCGGTCATGCTCTGAGGATTCTGAGTGGTTTCCTTGAAGCATGGGTCTTTCCCTTGTCAAGGCATGGGATCGGCACCATTTTGAAGGAAGGGGCAAGGTCATATCATCACTCAGGAGGCCCAAAAGTGGGTTAAATTGTGTCTCTAAAAGTTCATAGGTTGACGTCTTAACCACTACTCCCTCACGATGTAAACTTGTTTGAAGATGGGGTCTTTATAGAAGTGATCAAGTTAAAAAGAAGTCGTCAGGGTGGACCCTCATCTGGTCTGACTGGTGTTCTTCTCGAAAGGCGGGATTTAGAGACCTACAGGAGCATGTGAGCATGCGGATGGCCATCTACAAGCCCAGGGGAGTGGCCTGGGGCAGATCCACCTGTCACAGCCCCCAGAAAGGACCAACCCTGCGGACGCCTTGATCCTGGACTTTCAGACTCTCAGGCTGCAGGACAGTGCATTCTGCTGGTTAAACCACCCTGTCTAGTCTGTGACCTCTCATTACAGTGGGCCTGGGACACTAATCCAAGCCCTAGTTTCCTGATCAAATCCCATCCACATCCACATCCCATCTTATCGTCTGCAAATGATTAAGTGGGTTTAAGAATCACGAAACAGGTTCGCGACCATTTCCGTTCACACTCAGGTTTTCTCACAGCCAAAACCTAACTCAGATAATTGCTTGTGAGGGTCCCACTCTAACCCCCGACACATGAACTTACCAAGAATCCATTCTGTTTGACCAGAAGCCCAGCGCAGCATCTAATTATGATGAGCAGGAATGGAAAATGAGTATGCAAACGAAGAGCGCTGACGTTCCTACGAAAAATTAGCTGAATGCTTTAGGAGGATTTGATGAAATAAATCCCACACACCCACAGCCCAGTTTTATTGGACTAGATGTGGTTATAAAATATTGAGGGAAAGTGATCAAAATCTAAAGAAGGATTCTACCCTGAAGCTAATCCCCCAGGGCCTTCAGTGTCTATTTTCCTCTCGTGAACACGGATGCATCAATTAAGATGGTTCGTTTCGTGCGCTGCTCACGTGGGAAGACAACTCTGAAGGAAATCGTCAAAGCTGTTCTCAAGAGAAAAGGCCTTGAATCTGTAAAAGATTGACAAATTTGCACTTACATTTTTAATGTTGAAATGGAATAAAAATGTATGATTTACCTATGTATTTGCGTATTTACGTATGTATGTGTGTGTGTATGCATGTATTTATTTTGATGAACAAATGTCAAATACGTGTTTCCGTTGAGGTGGTAAAGAGGACTTGTGCTGAATACTCAGCTCTCCTGGGAGATACTCACTCAAGGGGTCTGTAGAATGGATTCCCAGAACCAAATCTCTGGGTCACAGGGTGCAGACTTCTTAGTTTGGTTACACACTGCCATAGATCATCGTTTAAATATCATTCCCACAAGACAGAACTCTTCAGGGAAAGCGTCTCCCTTCTTCTCCCTCTTTTGGAGCCTGGCCACATGCCTTATTAAGAGTAATCAGTAAACGATGGAAGGAAGGCAGTGAAGGGTGTCATGGAAGGATGTAATGAAAGGACTCTGTCCAGTGGCCAAGGGCTTGGGTGCCCTGGAACCCATTCATCACGTTGCCTTGCCTTCTATCTATAGTAGCACTGCCTCCTTGTCCTTGTTTATGGAACTCCCTAAATATCCCCTGTTGAATGATTAGACACTTTAAATGATGGCAGAGATGGAATCCGGCCCGTGGATGTCAGCAGATGCTAGTGGCTGTGTCCTCTCCTGCTTTGAGCCATGCCTTCCTCGGTGCGGCAGGGGCGATCCTTTTCACCTTTGCCTTCACTCATCCTAAATGGACTTAGGAAACTTGTCCACAAAATAGATCATTCCAAATGTCAGGAACTCAGCTCTACCCATCTGTTGGGAATAGGATTTTAAGGATGTCCTTTTGAACCATTCAGAGGTACCTTTGTTGGGTCCTGCGTGGGGCTTCAGCCACAGCTGGAAACAGCACTCTTGCAGCTCACAGCTCAACTCTACCACCAGGAGGAGACTGAAGGTACTGTCTCAGCTCCATTTACAAGCTTCTGGGGAAGGACTCACAGTGACCTGCTTTGACTTACATGTGCCTCTAACTCCACACACCCTATTTTCCCCTCCACTGCTGGCCTCTGGGCCAATCACTTGAGCCATGGGTGGTGGCGGGAGGCTCTTGAAGGACCATCCAAGGAAGCTCTAACCAGATTACTTGGTTTAAATGAGAAGCAGCACGACCTGCTGGTAAGAGGAACATTGTTCACAGAACGAGGGAGCAGGGCAGAGCTGACAATCAGAGAGGTGTCTACAGCAGCATGTCTTTGTCTTATTAACTAGCTGTTAACACATTCCAGGACCAACAACCTGCCTTCTTTCAAACTTGGGTGATGGAAAGAGATGTGGATGCAAATTCTAGTTTCGTCATTTGTACGTGATTTGGGGCAAGTAATATAGCTTCTTTGGGCTCTACTGTCTATTAAATGAAAAGAGAAATGGCATTATAATAATTTTATTGTGACAATTCTGTTAGATAGTGTCTGTCAATGGTGACCTTTAGGGTCAGATACAGGATCAGATGCTCGGTGCATATTAGTCTCCCTTCCTCTTTCTAGCTACCCCTTGCCCAAATGTATTATCATTTATTTCTTATAACCACCCTGTGAGGTAGGGAAAGCATTATTGTCATCATTAAACAGATTAATGGCATGCAGGCATGGAAAGGGGCTCGTTGATTTATTCATTCCGTCATTTATGTTTTCATGAAATATTAATTAAATGCTGCTGGATATACAAAGATCAATAAGACAGGGTTCTTCCCACTGAGCGATTAGTAAAAGCCAAGTCTGAACTTGAAGATAAGACAACTACTCTACCTCCCCATCCACTTGCCCTCCTAGATGCTAGAGTTGGTATTACCAAAGTAATCTGTTCCCTCATGCAGATTTGGGCAAACAGTCCAAAGAAGTAAGTGAAAGTAATATTAAAAGTATAAACAGTGAATACAACATGAAAAGTGTTCAGAACACGTACAGAATTGTATCTCCCTAATTAAGAGTAGTCTAGGTTTTTAAAGCTTTTTAAAAATGACAAAAACCTATCATGTAGCACGATGGGACTTACTGATGCCGAGCAAAAGTTAACATAATTGAAGAATATCAAAGACCAGGAGTTTATTATACGTAGCTCCCAGTGATTTAATGTCTGCATACCTTAAACTGGTGTACATCATGGTCTGGTTCCATATCCGTTTGCACAAAGAGGGATACTTTTAGCTCAAAGTCAGTGAAATCCCGTTCATTCCATTATGCAAGAAGACATTTATGCCTCAGATTCTGAGAAAGAAGTGAAGTCTCTCTCTTCACATCTGCTTCCTTCCCATAAATTATCCACCCTGTTTTTGGCCCCGTGCTCTTAGGTAACCAGCTGGAGTGCTCTGTAGGAACTCAGTACTGCAGCATGTTTCTGGAGACAGTGGGGTCTACATGCCCAGGAAGTTTCCTATAAGATGGAGAATGCACTTGACTGATGGAGGCATTCACTGGTTCTGGGGGCTGAGAACACAGAGAGCATCTAGCATGTGCCCCACGCTTCAGGGAGGACTAGTGAACAGCCCATCGTGAATGGCAGAACACTGGGAGCACCAGAGGTGGATGATGCTACCACCTTCGGAGGTCCCTGTACAAGACACATTTCACCTGGGAGTCTCATTTACTCCTCACTACGGCCTTATGGTTGGGTGAGAGCATCGCCATCGTCTCTTTAACCAGTGTTGATGGAGCAGATCTCCAAAGGCTGCAGGGGTTAACACAAGTCATGGTTCAGGATACAGATGGGAACAGTCAAACATCTGGACCCTACAGTGCACTGCTTGGGACCGTCTTCCACCGCATCGGTTCCCTTTAGTCATTGTCTCTGAGGATAGGGTGAAGACTTGGGCGGAGGTGATGCCTCTGGTCTCCTGGTCTCTCCTGTGTCAGCATCTTGCAAAATCTCTCCTTGTCCAACGCCTGAGATGTTTTCCCTCAAACCTCTGTTTTCCTCTCATCTGAGAGAGATTAGTCTAAGTCTCAGCTTTTTTGCAAGGTGCCTGACTGGGAAGCATGGAGGGTCTTGGACACCTGGGTTCTCACCCAGCTCTGCTGCTGCTGACACTCTAGTCCGAATGGAGGCGGGCACATGGCCCCTCTGGACTTCCTGTCCTGAGTGGACCTGACACTCAGTTTTAGAATTTTATGATTATTTCCATCTCTGGATTATGCCTGTGGTCTCTTCAAGCATTGCCACGCTTTTCTTCTATCTTTTCTAGCTTTCTGTGAGCAAGGGCAGTGACTTACACATTGGGTTGAAATCAGGCCCAAACACTTTCAGTGCCTATCACATGCCAGGCGTTTGGAACTTGCCTCTTTCTGTGACTACCGTTTAGCTAGACAAAGAGAACGCGTTCAGAAAGTGATGGTTCAATTTTAATTTCCATTGAACAAATGCACGGAGAGCCGTCTATCTGGCAGACCCTCTCCTGGGCTTCTTATAGGCATTATCTTTGTGCTGAGAATGGCATCAATGTTCTTTTTGCCCCGAATGCGGCTCACAGTGTCTAAGCTCTGACACTTAATTAAGTGACTTAATTAAGGCAGGTAGCAGAGCTCAGGTCCAGATTCCACACAATTTCCCAAGTATCTCCACTTCCCTACACATTTTGTCACTTGCACAGATTCGCTCAAGCACTGTATTACTCCTTCCTCACTGTATATTGTAGCTTGATATGCATGGACTTTACAGGATCTTTAAACTTAATAAATTATGTTCACAATTCTTACCAGAATAATGATAAAAAGGGATACGGGAAACTTTTGGAATTGATGGATGTCTATTACCTTGATCGTGGTGATGGTTTCATCAAATTGCACACATTAAATATACACAGTTATCGTATATAAGCCATACTTTGTAAAATGACAAAACTAAGCCAATTTAGTAATGAGCTTAATGTCCTTTTTTCAAGGGGAAACAACCAGTGGATTGGGGTGGCATAGTGCCTAACAACAGGGGATCACTGTTCCCAAGGGATGTGGGGCGAGAGGGACTTTGACCGAGTGCTGGAAGAGGCAACTTGGAGAACAGAGCATGATTGGCTAGGAGGTCAGGGATTTCCTTATAAGGTTGGCAAGTCCTATTTTCTAGGGTAAGACAAGCTCGCCAAGGCTGGGTTGGAAGATTCTGATTGGTATATGTTAGTTTTCCTTGATGGGTGTTTCCATAGGCTGCCTTAGGTTTAGGTATTTGATGTAGGCCAGGCTACTGGGTGGCTCCATTTTGTAGGTCCTGAAACCCATGAACTTTATCAACCGCAAAAAAAACTGTTTCTTTATTTTTTATTTTAAGTTTATATATTAATTTTTTTGAGAGAGAGAGAAAGAACGAGTGGGGGAGGGGCAGAGAGAGAGAATCCCAAGCAGACTCTGCACTGTCAGCGCAGAGCCAGACGCAGGGTTCAAACTCAAAGGACTGTGAGATCATGACCCGAGCCGAAACCAAGAGTTGGATGTTTAACCGACTGAGCCACTCTTCATTTACTTATTTTTCAAAAAATTACATGGGTGCGCATTTTCCTGGGAAAGGAATTGTACTTTTGTACTTTCTGTCAGTTTTTTAAAGGGGTCTGTGATCCAAAATCACAAACACTGCCAATGCTTCTCCATCCCAAGGGGGGGTGGGGGAGGGGAATAGAGTGATTTATAAATGGATGTATTGGAACCAATCAAGGTACACAGCCTAGCTGCCTCTTGGGAACAGATTCTTCTACTCCTGGCTTCTCTGAGCTTTCAGTGGCTCTCGAGTGCTCTGGTTATGCGTCTTTATGTGGCAGTTAAGATTTTTCTTGTCTTTAGAAATTATACTCAATCACTTTCATAATGGACCCATGAAAACAAAGATGGTGTACACGTAAGTGAGGGGGGCTTGGCAGGTGAGAGGTGAATCTGGTTCCTGTTGTTCAGGCCACAGTCTCTGTTTTTCAGGCTATTTGTAAGTCATGGGTTTCTACTCGGGGGTTTGTCCCCACTTTGGTTAGAGAGAGTCCTCACCAGAGAACGAGTATGAGTGAGGAAGGGAAAGTGTGGTGAACAGCTAACCCCTAAATTGAATGACTCTTGGACCCACTTTTAAGGACTCTTGGAGAATCCAGAGCTTACTCATAAAACTCAAAATATCTGGTGTTATTTACAGCATCAATTGCCCATTGCACCATCTACAGCAAGATTAGGTAGTAGAGATCCCAATAAATCCATATAATTCTTTTTAGACAAAAAAATTCTTTGACAGCACCTGTTATCTCGTCACACTCTTTCAATTTTTTTTTTGGATTGTCTGGAGAAAAATCTCCATGGGCTGCTGCTTTTTTTAGACCCTTTTCCTGTTAATGCGTCTTCCCCCTTACTCGTTCATTCAGTATTTATTGGTTTCTGTGTGAGGCGTTCCGTCTCTTAACTCTCCTGTATTGAAGAGGTTGAGGTCTGACCCTGGGCATCATCAGACATGAGTAAAACGCAGATGCCAGAGTGAGAGCAAGGACTAGTGCACATCTGAGGCCAGGAGCCAGAGCGGGAAGCTGGGCCACACAGTGTACATTCAGAGTTAAAATCGCTATTCTTGGGATTTCTTAGTACCTCGTCCATATGGAGAAAGAATGTAGCCATTAGATGTTCATGGTGATTTTGATCCATAATGGATGAGAAATTATAATCATATGACTTTTTCTTTCTGCAACTTGACTAGCTGTCATCTCTTTAAACATGTTGGGCCTAATTTGGGGGGAAAGGAAGAAATCCAGACAGATTTCTACTCAACAGATCAACAACATGACTTCTTTTCTACACAATTTCTATTTTGGTCAGTTAAACCCACCCAAGGAGTTATAAACCCCAAGGAATAACAGGTGGGCCCTCTGGCCCACTCCCTGCTTTGTCCAGGAGCCCCCAGATGAAGATTAAAAGTGCATCTTCTTTAGCCAATAAAGGTTTTTCTTTTCTCCTTTAGAAATTATACCCATGCACGTTCGTCTCATGGGCCCGTGAAAATAAAGAGGGTGTGAGCTTGTTGAGGACAGAGGCCATCTCTGTTTTCTTCAACACAGAATTCCCAGAACCCCCAGAGCTGTCTGGCACTCGGTATGTGGTCGGTTCTTGTTGACGGACTGGCCAAATGATGGAGTCCTCTTCTTCCCCTGCTATGCTCGTTTTATGCTCCCCATTCTCTTCCACTTACTGCTCTGCTTCAGACTTCACCTCTAGCTCGTAGGTTAGCTCCCCACCAGTCCCAGCTGAGCCACACATAATTACCCAGGGTCAACTTCCCTGACTAACTCCCAGATCTACCCTTTAGATAATCACATACCCTCTTTGGTATTCAGATTTCTCATCCATCAGGAGCATTGCTCTAAATAGTTGATGAATAATATACCAGTATTTCACCTGAAAGATTTATGTTGTATCCATAACGGTCAAAACCCAAGCTGGATATACAAAGTATTGGGCTGAATAAGGCACAAGTCTTATTGTTCAGAGTCTGGTTGACTGTTGTCATTATGAGAAAACAAAATGCTGTCCCAATGAGCCTGTGCTTTTAAAAGACCCCAGGTCATAACTTCTGTGTATTTCCAGTACTTCTGGTTAAGATGCAGAAGACTGAATCATAACCCAGTTCCAAGAAACAGCAGGGCTGGCTGCCATAAACGACTTCATGTGTGAAACAAGGAATGGATATTCCCTGATACTTCTCAAATGTCAAGATGTGAAAGGAAGATGGCAGCTATGAATGTGGGGGCCGATTCTGACAAATAAGATTGAAGTGACAAGTAAGACCAAAACACCTTTTCTTCCCAAGATAGAATAGACTGTGTGGCTGAGTTTGGCAGCAATGAGAAGTTATACTAATGCAGAAGGGAGGGCCCTTTCTTCTCAAACTTTCACTATACAACCCGCAAAAGGATAAGCTAGAACTTTCCCCAATTTTTTGGAATTTAAATTTTATAATAATTGCTACTATTTTGAGTGCCTACACTATGCACATATGTATGCACATGTCTGCTATTTTCAGGGCATTTTTCCTTGCTTAATAATAATCATTTAAAATAAGGAACTGAAGCTCAGAGACTAAAAATGGAGAGTGATTGCCTTTTCTTAATTTAACATGCCTTACAATTTCTGAGCCGATTTGAATAATACACCAGAAGAGTTGCCCAAGAGCTAAGTGTGGATAATGAACCTGAGCCATGTCAAGGGAGGAAACAAGAACCACAACAGGTGCCATGTTTGTTAATTTGCATGGCGTGGGATCGGGGAGGTTGGGGAAGATGAGTGGATTCCAGAGCGAGAATAAAAATTCTTGTCTGTGGGTATTATAAGTCCACATTTTTTGTGTGCTAGGCAGATGGTTTACTGAAGTAGATCAGAAGGAAAAATTGATGTCCTTGGCCTTTTCCCTCCTCATTTCTCCATCAAGAATGTGAGCTCCTTGAGAGCAAAGGATCTAAGAATTGAAGGGGAGCTGAAAGCAAGAATCTGAAATGTTATACAGTATTCCAGACTCCTGCTTATGCACTCAGCCTCCTTGCTTGACTGTCTATCTGCCTTGTGAATCTGCTGTCGTTCCCCTCATGCACACGCTGTTTCTTATCGCCATGGCTTTGCTCCTGCTGGGCCCTCCCTGGAAGGTCTTTTGGACCATGTTCATCTCACTTCAACCTAATCACCCTTTCAGACTCAGCCAGGGTCAGGTCACCCTCTTCACTACTATGGGCACATTATGGAGTTTTCACACTGCCTTAGAATTGTGTGCTAATGCCTCTGTCTCCCCTGTAAGACAAAAACTTTTGGAAGTGGGGATTTTGCCCTGTTCATCTCTTCATCCCCAGCATCTGGTGGAGAGCCTGTAGATGTCCTGAATGGTTGAGTGTTGGATAACCCTTTGTCCTGACGCTTTGATTCCTTTAATACAATCCCTGCTGATGGCTCTCCAGACCCTAAGAGATACCACACACTGATGGAGAACTTGCCATTGCTGGAGCCTGTCCATCCCTGCTTCCCCTTTGCTATGGTTACTTTCTGTCCCTGTTCCTGGCAGCCTGAGGATGTAGGGCATGCTCGTGAAGAGTGCAGATGACTTCAAATGAGAAAATTGAAAGTCCCATTCTGTGGGCCTTCAACATAATCCTCTGTGCACAGGTATGGCTGACCTTCAGTTCTGTGACATTAAGGTCATGTCATCCACTCGTGAGTATTCTTAGGAAGACCAGATAAGAAAACAGATCTGAAAGAGCTACGTAGGCTTTAAAGTTATTTTACCGTTTTAACTGTGTTGCTCATGCCATAATTTTGTTCGCTGGGATCAGGCAGGATGAAGAAGCTCCATGTTGGGTCGATCCGTGTCTTTTCTTCCAGTCGTCTTCGGTATTGTGCCAGAAGAGTTGAAATGCACAGCAGATGCTCCCAGTACTTTTTGACTTATGGTTTGAAAACCTAATGTCATGTAATTGGTCAATAGAATAATACCTCTAAGATGTAATGAATCTTGCTTATGCCTTGATAGTAATGATAATGAGGGCTGGCATCTGTGAGGGCCTGGTCAGGATACAAGATAGTTCTGGATTAATTATGAAAACGGCCACCATTTTTGCGCACTTAGGAGTTTCATGCACTGCACTGGGCTGTTTATATACAGAATCTCACACCTTCACATCTTCACAGCTACTCTCTGAAGTGTTTACCACATCTCTTCTTATGCATCAAGAGACTGAGGGTCAAAGAAGTCTGGTGCTGGACACAAACTTTGCAGGAAATTGGTGGCAGGGGGAGAATTTGAAGCCTGTGCCTGGGTGCACTGCCTTTGTGATCCGGGGTACTCGTACCCGTAATTAACATCATTTCGTCTAATCGTGATGATGACTCTTTGTGCGAGGCTTTATCCAGCCTCTCATATAAAAGATCTAGCAAGGTTAAGAAGCTTGTTTAAAAGCCCAGAGCTAGGCAGGTTAAAAATTAAAAAAAAAAAAAGTGACATTAACTCTATTCCCAAGAATCCTCAGTTGGAGCTGTTGGGAGGGCGGGGGGGCAAAATTCAGCTGGAATGATAACTGTGGGGAGACACTTATTCTCTGTAACAAGACCATGGACATGGGATGGTTGTATTATCATGGCATATAAGGTGGCTCCTTTAATCCCTCATTATTTTAAACTATAGAATTCCCTAGCTTCTTGCCATGAACCGCAGGGCAAAAGCAGCTGCATGCTTTTCAGGCACCCCTCGTGGCCCGCTCTCCTCTCTGAAATCCCAGTCATGCTTCATTTTCCAAAGAGCATCATACCAGGGCCCTGGGATTTTTGTCTGGTAAAAATCAACTCTTTGCAAGTGCTTGTACAACCGGTCGGTGATTTGATGTCCCCTCGGGCAATGGTGCCCAGCAGAGAGCTACATGACATTTTGCAAGATGCGATGGGTCAGGCAGATCTGGCTCTCAGGTTCGGTTTCTTTGATTCACAGCCGATGACCTGTCTAAACCCCAGGCCTAGGGGGTAGAAGGGCCTATTTTACTGTCTCGGGGCCGCCGGGAAGTAACATGTTAGAGAACACAACACCCTCACATGCACATGTGAGTCCTCCTTTCCTTCGGTTTTATCCAGACTCACTTTGTAGAATGTTTTGGGCTTGTTTTTTTTGTTTTTAAGAGATCCCTAAAGGCTTTGAATTTAATTCACATAAGTGTGGACCGCTATTTCTGTTCCGGATGACTGAAAGGTGAAGGTCACCACTGAGAGCGTGTGAGAGAAAACTTAAATCCTTGAGTAGTGTTTGCCCCACTCCCGATCCAGCTTTCCCCTCCCCAAGTCTCTGGGCAGCCGCCGCCCTCAGAGTGCCCACTTGTGCCTCTGTGCTATGTCCCGCAGGTGGATTCTTCCATAACCACCTGCGTCAGATGAAGGTGAGTAGGGCCCCCAGAATGATGCTCAGATTTCTGACTCAGCTCTGGCCGTGTACTTCTCTGAGTTAGGAACACAGAGGAGGAACGTATTTGGGGGGAAATTTCAGGGGCTTAAGGCACACGTCCCCTTGCTAAACGGTACTGACTCTTTAAGACCCTTCAGGAGTCCCTGGGGACTCCTGGGTGGCTCAGACCTTTAAGTGTCCGACTTCGGCTCGCGTCAGGATCTCACGGTTGGTGAGTTCGACGCCCTGCGCTCTGTGCTGGCAGAGCCTGGAGCCTGCTTAGGATTCTCTGCTTCAGATTCGCTGTCTCCCTCTCTTTCTGCCCCTCCCCTGCTTGTAGTCTCTCTCTCTCTCTCTCTCAAAAATAAATAAAGTTTTAAAAAAATCTTAAGAAAAAAAAAAAAGACCGGCTCTCTGGGAAAAGCCACTCTTATTCTTTGCCCGCCCTCCTACCCTCAGGCTACACAATGTGCCCCCTGTCCTCTCCTCTGCCTCACTCTGACCTCCCTAGACTGTTGCACCTCCCACAAGACACTCAGGCAGACTGTTTGAGAATGTGCTTCCCAAGTGATTCTGGATTTTTGATCATCTCGCGGACTCGTCATGTTAATTTCTACATCCCCCAGTGCCTGCCGTCCTGCCTGGCACAGCGTAGGGGCCCGATGAAGGGGTGTTGAGTGCATAATATAACTAACGGCTTCATGGTTCATGGCCATTGCACTTTTAATTGTCCCACCGTCTCTAAATGTTCTCTTTCTGCCAGGTTCCTCCCCCCGTGATTAATTCCATAGTTAACAATCCTCTGCTCATCCCCAGAGGCGTGCATGTTTGGTG
Organism: Acinonyx jubatus; assembly: GCF_027475565.1. Classification (NCBI taxonomy): domain Eukaryota; kingdom Metazoa; phylum Chordata; class Mammalia; order Carnivora; family Felidae; genus Acinonyx; species Acinonyx jubatus. The sequence continues at coordinate 5,257,571 of NC_069394.1, forward strand.
GATCAGAGGAGAGGGCATTAGCACAGCCGTGGGCTTCTCTGGCACCTTGCTTTACCAACAGCCCCCATTCATCATCTCCTCATCCACCCCCCCCCCCCCCCGCCATCCTCTCAGGGTGGCCAAGACAGCCAGCATCCTTTCTCCACTTCATCTTTAAAGCCAAATGGACAGCCTGAGAATCCCTGAGCTCTTGGCTGTATCTTTCCAGTTGTGTTATTCTGTCTCTATCTTCATTTTATGATTTCTCACCTTGAGGGAAAAACAGAACGAGCTATTTTTTTTCCTTCCTGCCCTGCAGGGGGTAGAGCGGATTCGGAACATGAAATGATCTTGCCAGGAGCTGAAGTCATTCTCAGGCTCCAACCATCTATCTGTGTATTCAAGGGAGTGGAGGGGTTAAGCATTTCTTTCCTGTCAACAATGTCTTATTTAGGTTCAGTGGGAGAAAAAAAAAAACCAAGAAACAAAAAGTGTCAGAAACAGGGAAGGTTTGTGTCCCCAGATCACTTCTCCATCCGCTCACAACCACACGTACTTTGTTGACCCACCATGTGCGTTGTTGAGGAAGAATCCCCTTGACCTCAGGCTAGTGTTTCTCTCCAACAGCCCCTTACATTTGCATAATCCACAACAGTGCCACTGCATCCATAATCTCATTTTATCTGTAGAGAATCAGTGGGATTTGGAGGCTAAAAATTATTTCCGGAGCTGACGTCTGAGGAAACAGGAGCCAAGAGAGAGCATACATTCAAGGATCGGCCACGAGCTCCTTGGAGGGGTGACTCTCCTTGTGCCCAGACCCTCTCCTCTGCCCCTTCTCCCCACACCATGGGACCTTTTGAAATGCACAAGTGACACACACTTCACATATTTGAGTCATTTATTTGACTATAATTACCAGAAAAAAAATTAAATAGCTAAATCATTTTTGTTTCCCGATTTTAACATTTACTGTTTTTTGACATTTTTCTTTCCTAAATGACCACAGGTGGGATGTTTCATTCCTGAGGGGAGGTCTGAGGATTAATCTTCAAGATGAAGAACTTTGAATTGTCCCTTGTTATCTCCAGTGGGACATGCATATTGCTGTCTCTGAAGCTTGATTTTTACTGAGTGCTTTCTCATACCTTTAAAATACATTTAGAGGGGTTGCCTGGGTGGCTCAGTTGGTTGAGTGACTGACTCTTGATTTCAGCTCAGGTCGTGATCCCAGGGTCGTGAGACTGAGCCCTGCATCAGGCTCTGCACTGACCTGGAGCCTGCTTAAGATTCTCTCTCTCTCTCTCTCTCTCTCTCTCTCTTTCTCTCTCTCTCTCTCAGGGCCCTTGGTGGCTCAGTCAGTTAAGCATCTGATTTGACTCAGGTCATGATCTCACAGTTCATGAGTTCAAGCCCGCGTCGGGCTCTGGGCTGATAGCTCGGATTCAGATTCTGTGTCTCCCTCTCTCTCTCTGCCCCTCCACGGCTCGTGCTCTCTCAAAAAATAAATAAGTGTTAAAAAAAATTATCTCTTCTCTCGCTCTGTTTCTCTCCTCTGCTTGTGCTCTCTCTCTCTCTAAAATAAATAAACAAATAAACAAACACTTATAGTATACCTACCGTATGTTAGGTTTACATGCATAAGTCTGCATGAAAATGATGCACTATTTTTGTTAGAGATACAAATAGTGGTGACACTTAGCACTTCATTTATGTGCTGCATTCATTACACTAATAGTCTCGTAATTGCCCTATGAAGTAGGCACTACTATTACCCCATTTTGCAGATGGGAAGTCTGAGGCATAGAGAGGCAAGATGACTTCCCCAGTGACCTGCAGGCAGCGGCAGATGGAGGTTTCACACCCGCGTGGTCTCCACTGAGATCTGGGCTTATGCCCTACAGGACACAGCCTGTCCTAAGAATACTGTGGATGCCCTAAACATGTGCAGACATGAGGACTTGGGAAGAGTGGGTTTCTCGCAGTTAGGAAATACCTAAGTCCCGATCGTTGACTAGAAATGATGAAAACAAGTATGACATGGGACCCTGGGGGCAGCGGGGAACCCAGCGGGGGGAGCATAGGGGTTCTGAGCCAGCCAGGAAACGCAAGGTCACAGTGTAGGGGCACACAGAGCACTAGGTGTGGGTCGTTGGCAGATGAGGCCAGGGAGTGCAGCAGGGCCAGAATACAAAGGCTTAACTGGCATGCTGTTTGGGGACTTTTCCTGAAAACATTAGACAATCAGGGAATGGTTTTAAATGAAGAAGAGAGAGGACTGGTTTTGGTTTTTCTCAGTTGGAGTAGGGAGTCCACCTGAAGGCTGCGAAACGTGTTATCATTCAATACTAGACCTCCAGGTGAACATGGTAAACACGGGCACTTGGGTGAGGGGCTGTGGGGGTGGAGAGGGGGTGCACCTGGGAAGAAGTTGAGCAATAGTCTGGATTTCTATTTTTAAAAATTTTTTTAAATCTTTATTTTTCAGAGAGAGAGAGAGCATGAGTGGGAAGGGGCAGAGAGAGGGAGAGAGAGAGAGAGAGAGACAGAGAGACAGAGCATCTGAAGCAGGCTCTGTGCGGGCAGTGGAGGGCCCGATGTGGGGCTCGAACCCACGAACCGTGAGATCATGACCTGAGCCCAAGTCGGATGCTTAACCCACTGAGCTACCCAGGCACGCCGTGTTCTGTGGATTTCAGACATGGAATGGTTGGTAGTAGACAAGTTTTCCATTTTGATTCATTTGGGAAAATATTGGTCAGAGAGGAAACTAGATGGGTGTGAGGAGGCAGCTTTGGCAATTCAGGAGAACAATGCTTAGACGAATCGGCGAGTCTAGGGGCCCGAGGGACATAGATTCAAGAAGAAAGAAATAGAATGGGTAAGGTATGTATCTGCTTGCATGTGGAGGTTGACTCCCAGTCCTGCTCCCTGACTGCCAGCTTGTGAGAAGCCAGGTGGATGGTGAGCTCATTTGGATGAGCTCTCTGTTGGGCAGGAAGACAGGTTGCGACGGAGGTGGGGGTAAATGTGGTGTTGTAGAGCCACGTGGAGGCAGGGCTTTTCTGTGGGATGGTGGGTGCCCCTGGATTCCCAAGCCATGTGCGTTGCAGGGTGAGTAAGATTTGTAAGTCATGAGAAACCATCCAGCCCCATCAGCAGGTCACGATCAATGCTTTGATCGTGCCTTTGAGTGGAAAGGCTGGTACTTTTGGGCAGAGAGTAGGTAGGTTACAGAATGGTGGTGGGTCAATAAATACAATGAGAGGAAGTTTCTTTTCCCTTTCTGTTTGGTGCACTCTGGAGCGAAGGATATGAGGCTGTTGGGTGGAGAGGCGAGCGGTGTTTAAATGAGGTGGGACTGCCATCGATCACCCTGCTCCCATGCCACCGCCATCTTCATGAGGCCTCCTCTGCGGCCGTCCACATTCCTCTCACGTCTCCTTTCTGCAAATTTCCAAAGTAGTCACTTTGTGGCAAAATAATAGTCATTCGCTCATTTCTTCATTGACTCTGGTACACGAGGCATGGTTCTGGGGGGTAAGAAGGCAGCAATGAACCCAAATGGAAAATATCTGTTCTCTTGGAGCTGCGGTAGCCATGGGGCCTGGGGGGCAACCAAATACGTGAGCATGAGATACAGTTTGCAGGTGTGGACGGTAGCTGAGGCTAACAGAGCAAGATGAGGAGGGGAGGGGGACGGTGAGCCACAGTGGCGCTGCCTCACCACCCAAAGACCCTCATGGAGAACAGAGTCCAGGGAATAAACGACGCTGCAATGGGTCCCAGGATTCCCGTGGGGACGGGGGTCAATGCGGTAAAGGGCGCTCACCTTGGTAACTTTGATCGTCTCCCGGCAGACCGTGGTGGTGAGGCCCTGGCTACTGGGTGAGGGGAGGGAGAGTGGGAGTCTTGCCCCATACACGGGGAGCAGGCAATCACAGTGGACCCCTGCTCAGGCGAGCATAAGAAGCTGTGTGAACTGGCGCACAAGGGGCCAATGGTTTCTCTGAACTGATTGGAAACAGTGGCATTTTTGCAGTTCAGAGTCATTGTGAGCATCACCCTCTGCGCCATCATTTTCATTAGCGCTGTTCATGAAAAATGCACAATGCACCCAGCCCAGTGCCCTCATGTTTCAGAGTTCTTTCTCGAGAAACACGAATGTGAGGGCAGCAAGACAGGGGTGCTTTGATGCTCGCTGTTGAGATTTTGGAAGAGCAAAATCCTCAGATCGAAGAATGTCTTTCAAAATTAGAATTGTCATAAGCTGTAGAAAACCCACACTATGAAGGTAACTGTAATCAAGCTGCTGTTTAAGGAATGGTATTTTACCTGTGTGTGTGTGTGTGTGTGTGTGTGTGTGTGTGTGTGTGTGTGTGTGAGAGAGAGAGAGAGAGAGAGAGAGAGAGAGAGAGAGAAGAGGACATATATGAAGAAGATAAGGATTCTCATAGATGTGTGAGAAATGGGGAAAAGCCAAAGGGGGCAAAATGGTCACTGTGGCTTCAGCACCATCCAGGGGGGCTTGCCATTCCACCAAGAAACCTGGACAGTTTCCTGGCTCCATGAAGATAACTCTTGAAACCAGCAAACTCACCCTGCTTGCTCTGAACCCATGCTCCTCGCCCAGCAACCTTGAGAAAAATAAGAATGTAGCTTCTTGTGTAGACTATTTGACAGGGGAGGATGCACCGATCAGCCTGCATGAGCATTCCGGTGGGCCAGCTGCCATTCTTATTGTTCAGTTTAACCATTGCATTGGCACCTGATTTCTCCATCTGCCCTGCAGGAGTTCGATCACTGTGAGTCAGTCCCCGTGAGACCGGCCCCCTCCGTGTGTTCTTAAAATTGAGATTCCGTACCCACAGAACCAAAGGGAAAACTAGAGAATCCGCAGGATCTAGGTGACATGGTTTTGAAGGAGAGGCTTCTCGAGAGACATTTGTAAATGTCTGTGAACATTCTGGGTTGTCACAATGGTGAAGGGGTGGGTGTGCAACCGACATCTAGTGGAGCGAGGCCAGGAATGATGCTAAACATCCTGCAGTGCCCAGGGAAGTCTCCCCCTCCCCAGCCCCCACCAGAGAATCATCTGGTCTGAAATGTCGGTAGCCTCAGGTGGACAAATTCTTAACTAGAGCAATGCCTTGTTTGGGGCATGGTATGAGCCACACTGGGCCATTTTTCTCTGAATTCACTTTGAAACTTTTATAAAAGTAAGAGGTCTTCCATATTCCCATTCATCAGTTTATTTTATTCTCACTAGAATTTTGTGTCTAGAGAAACCCTGCTGGCTCCGTGTCTCAGATGTATCCACTATGGAAGAGATATCATGGTATTTACTTGTTAACACTTCCATAAATTGAAATCGTGTCATGGATTAGAACCCAATTTTTAGCTTCCCTAATCTGGTTTTGTGGTGTTTGTTTGTTTGTTTGTTTGTTTGTTGTCGTCCTCTAGCCTGGGACCTTCAGACAGCAACCCTTGACATTCTGCTCCAGAGTTACATCTAAATGAGCTCTCTGGTTTTGGTGCCTCTACCTGATTAAACAGATTCTTATTTGTAAAATGTGTCAAATGTTTACTGTCAACCCCATACATTGCAAAGAACAACAACAACAAAAGGAAACAATCCACTTTATGCCTGAGAATCTACTGCAGTTTATGTGCTCTGAAGTCCCATTTGCATATAATTTGATACGTCTCTTGTTGCGCAAAAACGTTAGTCTCCTACATCAGCAAGGATACAGCTGAGAAATCAGGGCCATGTGCCGCAAAATTCCTTTACTTTCTTTGTTTTACCTCTGATTTATTTAATGTGAAAGAGGCAGTGCTGCCATTCAGATGGAGGATGAGGGAACACCACTGGAAATGTCAGATATATAAATCATGGGCGAGGGGTAGAATGTTCTTCTCTCATGTGAATTGCAGACAGCTTATCAGCCTGCAGGTCTGGGGTCCGCAGGTGGGATGCCTAGTCTCGGCCGTGATTCTTCCCGAATGTTGACCATTCATCGAGTTGAGCTTTTGGAATCAGTTCTACAACTAACAGTTGCCAGAGTCTACCAGATTCATCTAACTATAGAGCATCAGAGATGGGATTGTCTTTAAGGATTGTCTGATGCAGGGAGGCCCCTGTGCACAAGATCCAAATTAATTTTGGCATGAGTGAATGAATGGGCACCTAGTAGAAGACACGTGAAACCAATGCCTGGATACAGGAAGGAATTATGATCCTAAAGCAATGCCCTGAGGGGGAAAAAGAAGGAAGAGTCACATCAGAGATACGGCCTCAGAGCTTGTGTGAAGATGTCCCCCGGGCTATGGTGACGCAGGAGAAGAAGAGCCCAGAGGGTCGAGGTCTAGTTAGGGAGAGTTTAGTGTGATAAATGTAAAGGATGTAGGAAGGGTGTAAAGAGACAAATATTTCAGAGTACCGGAAACTAGGAAAGTTGAGATGGGCTCAGACCTTGAATAATAGTGCATATTTACCCGTATGAGTACTAGGTCTGAAGACAGGGGAGGCTTTCAGAATAGTAGTTCCAAAGATCTATAATGAGCCAAACAAGCAGGAAAATCTGCCATTTAACTATTACGAGTATGCTTCAATTCCTTGACAGAGGCGATAAGAACACATATTTCGGTTAGTTTTTCTTTTTATAGTTTGTGTCTTTTGGGGAGATAATAATGAGGGAGACTTCTCACCTCCATATGATTTTAGTAATGGCATGTAAATGCAGGCATTGGCGGGCATTTAGGAGGGCACTTGTGTTGAGCACTGGGTGTTGTATGTAAGTGATGAGTCACTAAATTCTACTCTTGAAACCAATACTACACTACAGGTTGGGGTGCCTGGGTGGCTCAGTGGGTTGAGCGTCTGACTTCAGCTCAGGTCATGATCTCATGGTTCATGAGTTCCAGCCCCACCACAGGCTCTGTGGTGACAGCTCAGAGCCTGGAACCTGCTTCATGTTCTGTGTCTCCCTTTCTCTCTGCCCCTTCCCCACTCATGCTCTTCCTCTCTCTCTCTCTCTCAAAAATAAATAAACATTAAAAAAAAAAATACTACACTTCAGGTCAACTGACTTGAATTTAATTAAAATCCTGGAAAGAAAAAAGAAAAGGAGAGGTTTGATTTTTTTTTTAAATTTAATGTTTATTTATTTTTCAGAGAGAGGGAGAGAGAGAGAGAGGCAGAGAGAGGGGGAGGCACAGAATCCGAAGCAGCCTGACTCAGGGCTCAAACTCACGAGCCATGAGATCACAACCTGAGCCAAAGTCAGACGCTTAACCGACTGACCCCCCCGAGATTTGATTTATAAGAGAATTATTGGATGTTATCAGAAAAATTGCAGTTAGACCCAGGTCTTCTGTGTGGCACACTGTTCCTATTAATGTCTCTAACCTCGTCGCCAGACTTTGTCCACACAGGTCTACCTGCCACGCCCTTCCCACACTTTGTCCTATCGAATCTCTCCTGCCTGATTTGGGGGATTAAATATCAATATAATCTTTCTTGATAAAAAGTTAGGTGTCTGATTATAGTGCAGGTCACACTGTGCTTGACAAAACCTCAGCGTCTCATTCCTGGAAAATACAATACCTCTCCTGATTTATTTCACTTTTATAGTTCAGTGTGTTTTTAGATGACCTCTTCCTGTTAACTCCCTTGATAGTCATTCAAGTTCAGTGGGACAGAGTTTATTAAATTCATTTTACCAACAGGCAAGTGAGGTCACGGCACTATTCGGTGGCTTGTATGGGATATCTCGAATGTAATTTCTGCTTGGAAAGGCAACAAAGTGGAGACCAGGGGTCCTCATCTGCAGCCTGGAGTGTGAACCACAATCATCTGGACAGTTTGTTGTCACTCAGGTGTCTGCTTCTCCCCTTCAGAGCTTCTGAATTGGGAAGTCTGAGTTTGGGACTGAGAATTAGCTTTTGTAATAATTTCTCCGGTGGCACTGAGGCAGTAGCCTTTTAAACACACTGGGAACAGTACTGGTCCACCCTGTAATTGCCTGCGTTCCAGAAGTAGACCGCCCACGTTGAAAGCCAAGCATGACTAGTTATAGCTATGACTCTGCAAAATTTCTTAAGGAATCTTGGCCTCAATTTGCTCATCTGTAAAATTGAGAAGATAACCTGGTTGCTATAGAGATAAGTGAGGCTCTTTATAGAATGCTAAGAACGGTGACTGGCCCCTAGTAAGCACTCTATGTGTTTTTTTGTTAAATACAAAACCACTAAAATGTTCTAATAAATATAAAGCATACATTATTCTTGTCACCAAATATACTGTGCCCATGGGTCCAAGTGACCCCAGGCAATGTGGTGGCATAGCCACCATGTCTTTTCATGACCTTACTTTATCCTTTTCTTTATAAGGATACTCACCACTGGATTTAGATCTTACCCTAATACAGCATAATCTCATCTGGAGAACCTTAATTAGGTCATCAAAGATCTTTATTCCATATCAGGTCACATTCTGAGGTTCTGTGGGTTGTTTGGGGTACCACAAGTCAATGCTCTAGCACGTTCCAAACACGGAAAGAATATACCAAAAGTTGAAAGCAAAAACAACCGAAAATCCAACCAAGCAGTTCCTTTGGTTTGTCTGAATATGTCTGGGGACCAGGAACCTAGGGTTTCAGTTGGGATTCAGGGGCAGGATTGAACTGTTTATGAAGGGTTTCAGGAGAGTATGTCTGGGCCACAGTCCGAGGTTATGTACAAGGATTCAAGTGCAAAGAGTTGATTGAGCATGTGACCCTACAAAATACCTACACGTGAGTCAGAAGTAAGGCAGAGATATAAAAGAAGTGACTGAGGGTGAGTTATTGGACTACTGCCCTGGTGTGTAGCTGGAACTTAACTCCAATGGGTGAAATTTGGATCCATGGTACAGGACATGTCTCAAGGGTCGCCCTGCTCGGAGGTGAGAGAGATGGGGTATTTATACACCACCTCCTATCATCCTACTGGATGAGACCTGTTGGTTGAGAAAGCAGTGCATTAATTCTATGGCACCATTGGCTTGTCCCCCATGTGAACAAACTAGGTTCTGATAACTCGAGAAATCCCTTAGGCAAATAGATGCAGATGTTGTCAGTCAATCGGAAGTTGGGGTCATGGTGCAATGAAGTGGTAACGACGAGAGCATATGGGTAGGCCACCAGTGGCACCTGCCGTACGGCTCCATGATACATTCACAATAGCAATTTGTTATCATTTTTATGTGTTGTTAAGAAAGTACAAGGGATAAGGGTGGGCAGGAAATATTAGGAAGAAAATATATTTGCAGATTGCATTCAACTTGGTAGGAGCTCAGCAAATGTTTGTTTTTATCCTTCCATTGTTCCCCTTTGCAATTTACATTATAATTATTTCCATACATGCCAGTTTTTCCCACTGGCTGATTCCTGAGGAATTCCTGGGGGATGATATGTGGAAGTCCTCAGAGCATGTCCATCATATAGCAGGTGCCCCATGTACTTAGTGTCTTTCCTTCCACCCTTTCTCCCTGCTGAAAGCAAAATGACATGTGAAAATGGGTGCCAAAGAAGCCCAAGGAACTAAGACTATGGCGATGGTAATCAAATGGCTTTCTTGTTAAATGGTCGTTATTCAAGCCCATGGGCATCTTCTTGGGAGGCTCTGGATACAGCTTAATTTCTATTTGAGACGGTCCTACATGAAGGCTCCCAGACTGAAGTCCAGCCACCAGCTGCCTCATTAGCATATCTAGCACCACATGCAAATGTCTATAGTCTCAGTGTGTTGAACTCCAAAGGGGATTTCTGTTACTCGGAAGAACTGTATCGAGGGCGACAATCTTTTTAGTGTCATTAGGGTAAATGAGGTGGTAATGGAAGTGGAGATTATAGCAACTTCAGTAATTTATTTCACACTCCCCCATCAGGGTAGCTTTTACAAACAGCCAGTGTCCTTATTGAAATGTAAATGAATGGTAAATTATGAAATATGTATTATGAAAAGTAAAACCTGGCCCAAATAAAAGATCCCAAATGAAAGCTTTTATGAAATTGAGACAATGAGTCTGAAAGGTTAATTGCTTGGCAGGGAGCAGCTCACACTACCAGGGCACTGGGTGGGATGAAGGGAGGAAGGTCATTTCCCCCCACAGTCCCTGGGATTGTCTCCTCGGAGGGAGTGGCCTCTGCAGACTGAGCCCCGCCCACTTGCCCTCCAGGAGATGGAAGTCAAAGAAAGCAAAAGCAGGGAGAGTTCAGTAGGAGCAGTGTGTTGGAGAAGCTGGTGAGGACACAGTAGAGGCTACCAGGACAAAGTGTCCTGTTTTTAAAATCAGTCCTTTGGATGAACTGAAATAATTCAAAACTACGCAGAGAACAGGAGCCAGCAGCATACTTGAAAATATTACTGACTCACGTTGTTCCCTGCTTGGTAGAAAAAAGGCACCTTTGCCAGACTTGAGATAGAGAAGAAAGCACGATATTTAAAAGACGAGATATGGGACAGTTACCCTCAGTCCATCCCAATCCTCTGCACCCGAGGGTCCACATAAGGGACGGGGCCGGGTTGGGTTCCGTGTTGCCTAAGGAGTTGCACCTTCTCTTTGGAATCCGTGATTGACAACTCTATCATTAGGGACAGCAGCAGGCTTTGGAGAGGCAACAGATTCGTTTCTTATTGCTGCTATAAGGGATGAGTACAGACTCAGTGGCTGAAAACAACAGAAATATACTATCCTAAACTTTTGGAGGCCATTTACCCCAAGTCAGGCTGAGCGGGCTAAAGTCAAGTTGTTGGCAGGACCGGTTCCTCTGGAGGCTCTCGGGGAGAATCTGTATCCTCACCTTGGTCACCTCCACATGGTTCCCTGCTGTGTGGCCCACTTCTGAGAATCCAACCTGCTTCCATCGTCAGATCTCCAGCCCTCTGACTCCAGCTCTCCTGCTTCTGTCTTGTAAGGACCCTTCTGACTACCTCCTGGCCACCAGGCTAATCCAGGCTAGTCTCCCATCTCAGGATCCTTAACTTAACCACATCTGCAAAGTCCCTTTTGCCATATAAAGTACATATCTACAGTTTCCACAGTGAGGGCATGACCATCCTGGGTACCTTTATTCAGCCCAACACAGGACACTATTTAAATATTATTCTTCGGCGGGACTAATTCTGGGGAGATACTGAAGCATCTGTGTTTGTCTCATCAGTTAGCCAAGGCTGAGTAAAGGGAAAGGGAATCGACTTAGGCAAATGTGTAGCCGTTCCTGACTTCTCTACCTTGGGGGGCTTGCAGAGTGACCCTGGACGAGGAGAAGATTCTGAAGTTTTTGCTTGTCTGAGTCGCTGTATCAGACATCTGCAAATGTCCTTGAGAATAGACACTAATAAATATAAAGTTGAGTCAGAATGGCCCCTACCTTCAAGAAGTTCCATGTCAGGTGAAGTTAGAGATTGAATAAATGCCTTCAGGGCTGACAAGAGAAAGTTCTATGGAGAGGAATTTGGGGCCAGTAAAAGGCGGACGATCTGTGCCTTCAGGTGGGGGCCGGTGGGGACACAGGGAAGGACTCACAGAGAAATGGGCATTTCATCTTCATGGAAATGTAACCAGTTTCCAGTCAGCAATGAATGGAACGAATGTCAAAAACTCCAGACTGTCTACCTCACAAATGTCTTTGCAAACATTTCAAAAGGTACACGTTGCTTTCGGTCTCAGTTGTACGTCCCGTCTGAGTAAGAAGCTGTTTGATATTCATTAGACCGTGTCCAAGAAGTGATCATGGTCTAAGTCTGGAGGGAGTTTATTTTTCATCCCACAGGGGCAGCACAGAGATGCCCACTCCTGCTTCACATCTCTCTGTTGCTAACTGCGGAAAGGGATGCACACGTCTTGCAGAAAGGGATAGGGTACATTCTGGTCAACACGTTTTGAGGCCCCATCACTTGCTTTCTCTTGAAGTTGTTGCCGGCAGACAGGATTCTCTGGGATACAAAAAAATATGATAAGTTGGGAACCATACGACTTTCATCAGGTGTGGATTTTGTTACTTACTGACCACGTGATACAGTATAAATCAGTATAAATTGCCCGTGTGTGTGTGTGTGTGTGTGTGTGTGTGTGTGTGTGTGTGTGTGATTTCCCAGTTGTGAAATGGAATTATTTTGAGGAGAACATAATACTGTCAGTGGAAACACTGATTTTCACAGACAGAAACCGCAAGGCGCTCAGCTAATGTTGGTTTATTGTTGTGGTGTTTGTTCTAGTAAGTGTGTGCTTCTGGGAACAAAGGAAAACGCATACAGTGGTGGCAGTGAGGGACACTGGAGGCTGCAAGACTCTGCCAGGACTGTGGTGTGGCCTTCTCACCAGCGAGCCTGGAGACTCCCGCTCCTGTGGAGGTGGAGGCAGGGCAGAGCACCAGAAGCCAAAATCAAACGGCGTTTCTAGAGCCTGTGGGCCTTTCTGGCACTGGAGAGTCCTAGGAAAGAGAATTGTTCTTGAGGGAATGGATTGTGCTTATTGTGTGTGTCTGTGCATGTGTGTGTGTGTGTGTGTGTGTGTGTGTGTGTGTGGAGGGTGAAGGTACAAGTGGGTTAGGCAGTAAGCCCTTATTCCCACAAAACACGGGAAGACCTTGGGACCTGTGGGCTGGGGCTAGTTTTTAGCATGTGCTGACCTGCTGTGGCCACCAGACCATTGACTGTTGGCCAGGTACGTCAAGAATCTTAAAGAGAATCCTCTGAAACTGGACAAAGGTGGGGATAGGTCAGAAACCAAGTGGGCTGCCCAACCATGGAAGTTGGGCATTGCAGACAGGCGCAGGTGAAGGTGCCCATTCTCCATTCCTGTCCATCCCATCAGGCTGGGGCCACAGCCATAGGAAAGGAACCATTTGGAGAGGATGTCAGGCACCTTTCTGGCTGAGGTGCACTGTCAGGGATCAGCTCTCCCCAGCAGTCAGCCACAAATGTCCATCCTATTCTGCTTCGGTGCAGAAGTCATAGCTGGCATCTAGTCGGGCCTCAAGAATTCTTCCCCATACCTACGACATTTTTAGCACAGTCAATTTCCAATCTCAGGTAATCTGCAGATCAGAGATCCTTGGCATTCCTTGACCTGGTGAGAAATCTAGCCTCCGGTGTGACCAGGCTAGTATTTTGTCATTTCCTAAAGTCCTCTTTGATGTGCTTTACCTTGGATATTGTCATGCGTATTATTTATTTTCTGTCACTAAACCTTTACGGTCGCCACACCTAGTCAGCAACCCAGGGCCCCTGACCATCTACAGTGGGCCGGGCACTGTGCTCAACGCTGGGACTGTAGAGACGAAGAAATGGTCCCTTTCACTCATTCATTTCTGTGATATGGATGATGAACAGTACATCCAGCAAGAGAAGAGAGTGATTCCTTCACAGTAAGGACACTGACACAGTCACAGATTTTCATTTGTTGTAGTTCAGTGCTTATTTCTCCCAGTGAATTTGTAGTATCTATCACCTATTTCTCCAACAGTTAATCCACGATGCAGAGTTTCCTTAACAACCTGAAAGGAAATAGGCCTGCATCAGATTGACTTGGGGATGCCCCACCCTCCAGCCCCCTGGCTTACTGAGTTTCCAAGCCATGGATGGAGGAAGGCAGCCGTCAATGTCAGGACAGACTCGCTTACTGGCCTCAGTCCATGCTGAAGAAATACCTCTTTCTTTATCCAACAGGTTACCTGATGTTCCAAAGAAGATCTCCAGCTAGAAAGAAAGGAGAGTGGGTCTTGTGTCTGCTTCTCTAGCTAAGACCTGGAAAGACTGTCTTACCTAAGTCACCTGCCATTTCTGGACTGTGCAGGACAGTGATGTCAGCTTCTGAGTTCCATCTTTTTGGAGGTGAGAATTTAAGGTATCTTCCTGCAGTTGGGTTCTTACAAGCGACTCTGAGTCCACACAATTACCAACTAGTCCAACAGCTTTGGTCAAGTCAGTTACATGGCATGACCACAATCAGGATTCTTTTAAGACAAGTTGGATCACTTATTTGAATTTCCCAATAGAAACAGGCTGTTGAGGCTATCTGAACCATGCAGATGAGAGAGAGGAAAACACCTTTCTTGGGTAACTGTTAAGTGGGATTGCAAATAATTCCACCAGTTACATTTTTTGAGGTGTTTTTCCTTGCTTGGGTTGGCTGCAAGACTTCCTTTTTCATTTTCACCTCATTGAGCTTTTCTGTTCCCCACCCGTACCCCAGGTCTCGGTATATGTCCTTTGCTTTGTCTTTCATTTTGGTGGATCATAAAAAGGAGGTACTCATGACGTGCTAGATAAATCTCAGGGAAAAAAAATCGAGGAAAATTAATAAACTATTAAGTGTCTTAGAAGCATTATGATAATTGCTCATTGTTCCTGTTTGTATGGCCTCCTCCCACCTGGAGTTTCCGACAATTGGACCCAACTCATTCCCATGGCATAAATGGAGCTTCGTGATCTGCTTTATACGCAGCTCTTTCCTACATACAACCTGCCATCTAGTCATGCTGATTCTTCCACACTAGGTCTGGATGGTCCATAAACACTTGGCCTGGGAAATTTCTGCTCATTGTTTGGAATACTAATAAAAGCCCCAGTAGAAGCCGCTTAAAAATATATTGTGTTTATTAAGATTTAAATCACACCCCATAAAATTCAACACTTTGAAGTGTACAATTCAATGGGTTTTAGTATAGTTAAAGGTGTGCAACCATCACCACTATTTAATTCTGGAACATTTTTATCACTCCTTATTCGTTAGCAGGCACTCCCATTCTCCCTCCTCCTAACCTTTGGCAATTACTAATCCGCTGTGTATCTCTATGGATTTTCCTATTCTGTAGATTTCCTAGAAACGGAATCATACAAATGTGTTTTTTTTGTGTCTGACTTTTTTCACATGACAAAATGTTTCATTCAGCTGTAGCATGCCTCCACACCTCATTCATATTTATGGCTAAATAATATTCCATTATATGGATAGACCATATTTGTTATTGATTTTATTAATTGATGGATATTTGGGTTTCCAATTTTTTACTCTTATGAGTATTATTGCTATGAATGTTCATGTATATGAAAGATATATCTACATATGTTTTAAATTATTTTGCATATATAGCTAGAAGCAGAATTTCTGGGTCATATGATAATTATATATTAACTTTTTGAGGAATAGAGGTCTTTGTGAATGGCCACTTGGGGCAAGCAAGGCTTATAAATCAGGTTGATAAAAATGTCTGTGGAGGCTTCAGTTTGAGGTTCTAGAATCTCAATACAACCCATCAATAAGAGAATTTGTCTCTGGTTCTCTTTTGTTGACATTATCCTCGGCCGTAGGGATAAGATTCTTTGCGTGTGTTCATAGCAATTAGGACAGCAAATCCAGTAGAATAACTGCTGGTGTCTTTTCCAAAGATGAAACAGAGAAATGTTCCCCATTGTTAGGTCATCAAACCCTTGGAGTTTTTAGAAGTATCCTCATGGATCCCTGAGTCCTACATAAAGATTTTTAATGTTTTATTTTAATTGATAATCTTAAAAATCTTCTGGACCATCAAGATAACCACTTTTATCCAAGGACTACCTTGTGATTACAGAATCCAATGTGTTTAGGAGAATGATGTGGCACAGGAGAATTGCCTTTGGATCCAATCGCCACTGGATAATGAGATTGCCTACATAGACAGTTCAGTGCTGTTATGACATAATGCATGAGTACAGGTTTGGAAAATGGAGGGGAAACTCCTTTGCCCCGCAGAATATAGGCAGCACGGACTCAAAATAGCTTCTGCCCCAAACATCTAGACTAGAGTCACACAGTATAGAGTAGTTTTGCTTCAATAAATCATCATCTGTCCCATTGCTTTTGTGTTGTTTCTTTGAGTTGTATTAGTTTATACCTTTGTTTATATATAATTAACAAGTTTGCTTTGGCTGTAGGGCTGCAAAATAGCTTTGTACAAGTATAAAGAATTTGCTTAAATATTTTTTTGAAAACAACTAACATTTAAAAATAATGCAGGAGGCCTTTAAAAAGGTCTAATTTATTAAATTTGAGAAATAATTATGAAGATTGTTACTGACCTATAATATCTGTTTCTATTAAAACTCATAAGTTAAGGAAAAAAGAAGTTGGGATTGTTATTTTCATATTCATCAATTTTTATGGGGGAATAAACTCCTAAGGTCTGGAAAATTATCCTCTATCTATTGAATACATGCGGGATTTCCCATGTGTGTCCTGAAGGGGCCTGGTAGGTCCTATAAGTGATGAAGTTAGGTGGATATATTTCTTTGGTATTAAAAAAAACCCTCAACAGTGTTAAGTTGATGGTAAATGTACCTGCTGTCCACTTTCAGTGGTACAGAGACAGTGAAGGGTACAAAGTGCTGTGGTGAGCAGGGCATATATAGCCCATCGAAAGGAGGAAGCTACTAGCAAACATTTTCAATGGAAAAGTTGGTTCAGTGTTCCCAGATCTTAGGCAATGTTTTAAATGGAAGCTAGACAAATTGAGATTCTTTTCTGTAAAGTATATATTTTTAAATTTTATTTAAATTTTAGTTAGCTAACATCCAGTGCAATATTGGTTTCATGAGTAGAATTCAGTGATTCATCACTTACATACGACACCCAGTGCTCATCACGATGCCCTCCTTAATGCCCATCACCGGTCTAGCCCATTCCCCACCCACCTCCCTCCATCAACCCTCAGTTTGTTCTCTATTGTAAAGAATCTCTTGTGGTTTCCCTCTCTTCTCTTTGCCCCACCCTTTCCATATGTTCATCTGCTTTGTTTTTTAAATTCCACAAATGAGTGCAACATACGGTATTTGTCTTTCTCTGATTGACTTGTTTCGCTTAGCATAATACACTCTAGCTCCATCCATGTTGTTGCAAATGGCAAGATTTCTTTTTCTGATGGCTAATATTCCATTGTGTATATATACCACATCTTCTTTATCCATTCATCAGTCTATGGACATTTGGGCTCTCTCCGTTGTTTGGCCATTGTTGATAATGCTTTTATAAATACTGGGGTGTGTGTACCCCTTCAAATCTGTATTTTTGTAACCTTTGTATAAATACCTAATAGTTCAATTGCTGAATCATAGGGCAGTCCTATTTTTACTTTTTTGAGGAAGCTCCATACTGTTCTCCAGAGTGGCTGCACCAGTGTGCATTCCCAATAGTGCAAGAGGGTTCCCTTTTCTCTGTATCCTCACCAACACCTATGTCTTGTGTTGTTAATTTTAGTCATTCTGGGGCACTTGGGTGGTTTAGTTGGTTAAGTGTCTGACTTCAGCCATGATCGCATGGCCCGTGAGTTCCAGCCCAACATCGGGCTCTGTACTGACAGCTCAGAGCCTGGAGCCTGCTTCGGATTCTGTCTCCTTGTCTCTCTGCCCTTCCCCTGCTCACGCTCTGTCTCTCTGTCTCTGTCTCTCTCAAAAATAAATAAAAGTTAAAAAATTAATGTTAGCCATTCTGACAGGTGTGAGGTGGTATCTCATTGTAGTTTTGATTTGTATTTCCCTGATGATGAGTGATTCCACCAAACTCTTAAAGAACTCTTAATAACTATTCTTCTCAAACTGTTCCAAAAAATAGAAATGGAAGGAAAACTTCCAAACTCATTCTATGAAGCCATCAGTATCTTGATTCTAAAACCAGACAAAAACCCCACTAACAAGGAGAATTACAGGCCACTATCCCTGATGAACATGGATGCACAAATTCTCAACCAGACCCTAGCAAATTGAATCCAATAGTACATTAGAAGAATTATTCACCATGATCAAGTGGGATTTATTCTCGGGCTGCAGGGCTGGTTCAGTATTCACAAATCAATCAACCTGATACACCACATTAATAAAAGAAAGGATAAGAACCATATGATCCTGTCAATAGATACAGAAAAAGCGTCTGACAAAATACAGCAACTGTTCTTGATAAAAACCTTCAACAAAGTGGGGATAGATGGAACATACCTCAACATCATAAAGGCCATATATGAAAGACCCACAGCTAATATCATGTTTAATGGGGAAAAAACTGAGAGCTTTCCCTTAGAGTCAGGAACAAGACAAGGATGTCCACTCTCGTGGTTACTATTTAACATAGCGCTGGAAGTCTTAGCTTCAGCAATTGGACAACAAAAAAGAAATACATGTGTTTATTTGTCAAGCATTTTGGTTTAAGAAAATATGTATTTTTAACATTGTGGGTCCTGTGCAGAAGAGATTCACCTGGGGCTGCAACCTCCAAGTAAATGTTCATCTTCTCACGAAATTTGGGCTGTCCACAACATCACCATTTGAATGTACCAAAACTGATTTGTTAAAAAACAAAGGTGACAGAGGGAGTCAGAGGTACAAATCAGCCCTCAGATTGCCTTCCTGAATTCCCTCAGACTAGGGCAGATGTTTTCAAATGCTTTGTAAATTATCTGTTCTACCTTTAGTACCTGTTAATACCACGTGTTGGAGTTCAAGTTGATTTACGTGGGGCTGAATGGTACTTCGATTGTATGAGTTTTTAAATTAGTAAATGTGACAGTGTGTTCAAAGGGCTCAGTCCAATGCATACCATTGCATGCCATATTGCAGAGGCCCAGTCTATCCGTTACCTATTCTAAAAGTTAGTAGCTTTAAACAACAACTGTTTTCTTTGCACATGACTGTGTGAGTCCGCAATTTGGGCTGGAATCTGCTGGATGATTCTTCTGCTCGTTATCCTGAGATCACTTCTGTGGATTCAGTCTCCTGTATCGTTTTAAATAGCCACATTTTTGATGCTGGGTATTCACTGACCTTTCTCAGATAATTAAGTTGACCAGCCCAAACTAAATGATTGAATTAAGGAAGCAAGAATGTTTGAGTGGAGTCTGGAAGGCTTATGCTTAGGGAGTCCTGTTATGCTGCTTCTCCCACTTTGGCCAACAGACCTTTTTTTAATATTGTCTGGAGAAGCCAAGGGCAGTGTTCCCTAGGAGGTGATGCTGGAATTAACTGGTGTAGATGAAGAAGAAATTAAAAATGGTTTACCTGTGTTGAGCACTCAATATGAGACACAATGACTCTGCGATTTGTGTGGATCATCTCAGTTCATTCTCAGAATAATCCTAGAAAGAAGGTATTAATTATCATTTTTTTCTAATGTAAGAGATCAAGAAACTGAGGCGCAAAGACTCCCAAAGTCACATGACCTGTAAATGAAAAAGCTAAGGTTTGATCCCAAGTAATCTGACTTGAGTCATCCCTTAATCATTTGATAATGATTCAGCGGATGGTTGGGGAGATGGCAGAAGGTCACATGTGCCAGTAAGTGGGGAAAGCCTTTGCAGACTCTTGGATGTTAAGAGGCAAGGCAAGGAGAAGGGGCACTTAAGGGAGTTGGAGGTAACAGGAAATGGGTGGAGAGAGGTTTGGAACACGGATGGATCCTGGTTAGAACTGGAAGTACTATACACACCACTCGGAGGACTTTGGTTTTCATCAAAAGTTTCCTTAAGCAGAGAAAGGGGAAGGGTTCATGCTTGGCCACAGGAATAGGGCGTTTTCCAGGGTCTGGATGTTTGCTGTTTGGTCTCGTGCTCTGGATACTGTGGTTACAGCATCTTTGGCATCAGAGGTCGACTGCACTAGATGATGTTACATAATCCACTGGTCTTGTTTCTTTGCCTTTCAGTGCTGAGTTCCACACTGATCAAGTCAGATTACTTAATGTGCTGTTCTGTAGCAGTAAAAATCTTCTGACTGAAAGACTATTCATGCCTTGGTTGCTTTATCCCATTCACAAATAGCTTGTTTTTGAGTACGTTTTTCAAAGAAGGAATTGAACATTTGGAAACTTTAACATTTAGAAAATGTCATGGGTCATGAGTCGCAAATAGTATTTAAACGGCTGTTAGGAATCTGAACACATTTCTTTCTCAGGTTAAAAAGGATAAGTGAAGAAACAACCCCAAAACTAGGGATGACGGAGGAGGCAGGGGCCCAGCCAAGACCTGAAATATTTTAAGCATTTGTGAGTCAACAGAAGAATAGCCTCTTTAAGGGAAAGCACTCAATTTCCCAGGGAGAGGAAACAACACACAAGTATCCACCAATTAGTGCCAGGCTGTCCTACTTTGAAAATACTGAATGCTGATGTAATTGTAAATACATTCGCAGTCACGCTTTTCTTGGACCAGCAGCCTGATTGTTGGAATGCCCCCCTTCTGGAATTTCCAAGCTATGGGAGCCCTGCTTCAGTTTCTGTTTTCCTACCATGTGGCTAAATTCAAAGAAGACTATGTAAAGAATTAGAGGAAGTTCTGTACCCAGTAGTGCTAAAAGTTGGCACTGTACGAGGATGCGGGTCCAGGTCAGAACAACTATTCTGGACAAACTTTAGATGTTATACAAAATCCTCCTTCGAGTAAGAAAGTCATAAACCAACAATCGTCCCTGGCAACGGACGGACAGAGGGCAGAGGGAGAAAGAGACAGCATCTGCTAAGCCAGGGGGTTATTTAGCAACCCAGCAGACAAGCTGTGTCACCAGGGGCGCCTCAGGCTTTGGAGCTAGCAGAGGTCTAGAAAATAAAGCTCTGTCCAGCTTGCCACCTGGGTGTGTGATTTGGACATGTTGTCAAGATTATACTCCGTGGTTGGAGAAGATTCGGCCCCATCTGCTCAGCTCCAGGTAGGAGGCCTAGCCAAGCGCTGAATAATGAGTCAAGTGAGGGTGAGGCTGGGCGGTTGAGTAATGGGAGCGGATGGCATCTGCAAGGCAGAGTCAGTGCTGGAGGAGGGGGAAGGGAACACGTGTGCCGGCTGGGTGAAACCATATTCGTAGGGGGAAGGGGACACGTGTGTCAGCTGGACCAAACCATATTCGTAGGGGGAAGGGGATACATGTGGAGCTGGAAGAAACCATATTCGTAGGGGGAAGGGGACATGTTTGCCAGCTGGGTGAAACCATATTTGTAGGGGGAAGGAGACACCTGTGGAGCTGGGAGAAACCATATTCATAGAAGGAAGGGGACACATGTGGAGCTGGAGGAAACCATATTCATAGGGGGAAGGGGACACGTGTGCCAGTGAGAAGAAACGATATTTGTGGGCTCGGACCGCCATAAGAGCTTCAGCTCCAAACATTTTCCGGCCATTGTCTCTTTCAGTAATTTTTCCCATATCTTCACCATTCTCCCCTGTATCGTGCCATGTGCGTTAGACATATATTGAACAACCCCACAGCTCTCTTGGTGTTTTTACTTGTCTTTCATATTTTCTATCTTATATATCTCTATAGCTCCCTGTTATGTATATAGATACATCTATATATAGTCTATGAGACATTTATAGGTATATTGATATAGATATTTCTCATTTCTGCTATATATATACAATATTATATGTACTAATACTATAATAACATACTAATAACATAGGGTAATACTAAATATACTAATATATATGCAGTACTATCATACTATATATATATAATACTTTCTCATGCTGTTATATACAACATTATATGTACTAATACTATAATAACATACTATAACATATTATAGGATAATACTATATACTAATATACTAATATATACTAATAATACTATATATACTAATATATACGCAATACTATCATACTATATATATATAATACTTTCTCTTGCTATTGTATACAATATTATAGGTACTAATACTATAATAATGTACTAATAACATAGGTTACTACTATATATATAATATGTATGCAATACTATAATACTATGTTTATACTCTATATAGACTATATGTATATATTATATAGTCTATTATGTATAATAAATATATAGAAAATATATACAATAAAAATATATATGTATATGGTATTTTGTGTATATTTTATCGTCTATTATATAATAAATATAGCACTATGTATATATCTTATAGTCTATTATATATATATTTTTAAATGACTTTTTTTAAATAAATTTTTTAATGTTTATTGTTTTTGAGAGGAGAGAGACAGAGGGAACGTGAGTGGGGGAGTAGCAGAGACAGAAGGAGACACAGAATGTGAAGCAGGCTCCAGGCTCTGAGCTGTCAGCACAGAGCCCGACGCGGAGCTGGATCCCATGCACCGCGAGATCATGACCTGAAGTTGGAAACTTAACTGACTGAGCCACCCAGGTGCCCCTGTATATATTGAAAATATATGAATAATATATTCATATATATAAATAATGATATATTCATATATATACTATATATTATATACATATATAATATATTCTATTATATTTATGTATTATATAAAAATATATATAAATATATACAAACATACATATACATATATATATATATAAATATATATAAAGTATTTGGAGGATTTTTCCAATTTTAAATTCCGATTCACTGATTCTCTCTTGAACTAAGTCTAATATGGTATTTGCTCTTACTACATATGTTATTTTGCTGCCTTATTTCAGTGGCTTTACCTTTATTTTTTTTAAGTTTATTGTATTTATTTTGAGAGAGACAGAGAGAGGGCAGTGAAGGGGCAGAGAGAGAGAGAAAGAGAAATTCCAAGCAGGCTCCTCACTGTCAGTGCAGAGCCTGATGCGGGGCTCAAACTCACGAACCAGCATAAGATCATGACCTGAACCGCAATCGAGAGTCAGGCACTTAACCCACTGAGCCACCCTGGCTTTATCTTTCAATTCCAGCATTTTCATTTGGTTTTATTTACTTACTTACATTTATGCCATGTTTGAAATTTACTTAACACCATTTTCTTTGCAAAATTGCTCATCCTTTCTGTTTCCAAATTCTAGGTGTACTTACCTTCAAGTCCTTTTATTTTGCTTCATAAGTTCTCCTGGCGGCACCTGACTTGTTTCCGTGTGCACTTTCATGGCAGTTCCTGTGCGTTGACCCTTTGTCCTTGGCGGCCCGAGTGGCGGGTGTTTTCTCTGCTTCCGGTGACTCTGCAGTTTCCCGGCTTCTTCTGCTGCCCTACTTAGTCCTGCGTTTCACAGCAGAGGGTTTGTGTCTTCGGTGCGCCCTGCCGGCTTCTGTTCTGTGCTGGCACGATTCAAACGAAGTTCTTGTTTATAGGGCTGCTTCTCTTTCCTCCCTAAGACACAAAAAAGTGGCATTCGAGCTATCGGGTGAAGTTAACTCAGGTCCAGTTCTGTAATGGGAACCTGGTCCAAGAGCCTCAGTGCAGGCAGGGTTGACCCGGCTTTCTTTCCCACTTGGGTGGAATTTGGCTTCTTTTCCTTCATGGCCTCTTAAGGCTTTATTGCACAGTTGTTTCCAGTCTCTTCCGTGGGATTGCAGGGCCTCACTGGCCACCTCCACCAGCACTCGCCCCCTGCCCCCCGCCCTGGGGTTACGCCCTACTGCTGGCTTTCCTTCTGGCTGTGAGAAGGGCTCCGTGTCTTTGATTCATTAGGGAGAAAACAATGGCACAATTTTGCACTGACACATGGAGACGCGGGTTAGGAATTCTGTCTGTCTTCTTTGACCAGAAGTCTTCACTCTGCTTTTATGGCTCCACAGTGAGATCTCTCACCTCCACCAGACCTCTCCAGCTTGGCCTTCCCTCTGGGTTTCAAGGTGAATTGCAGCAACTTTTCTACTTCCCAGCTTTGTGGCCGGGTGCCAGTTACTTTCTCTCTGAGATACTCTGCGCTTTTGGAGACCAGGGACCGATAATACTTTGCGTTGGTGTCAGGATTTGGAAAAATAAAAGTATGTGAAGTGCTGATTAATATTAAGTGTTGAGTAGATGATGTTTATAATCATGATATAAATGTGTGCTGTGAGCCTGAAAGAGTTAAATGAGACCCATTGTTCATGGCTGTGGATAAATGATAAGAAGATTCTATAAGGCAGGAAAGAGCTTTGCAAGCTGGAAAGTCCCACTCCCATTTGGGGGAAGCTTTTATGGATTGAAATGTGTCCCCAAAAGATATATTGAAGTCGTAACTCCCAGCACCTCAGATTGCAACCTTATTTGGGAACGGGGTCTACACAGGGATAATTAAGTCAAATGAGGTCACGAGGGTGGGCCCTAATCCAACATGACTGGTATCCTTATGAGAAGGGGAACTTTGGACACAGAGACAGACATACACAGAGGGAGGACGACACGCAGACACATGGGGAGAATGACAGTGGAGTCAGGACTGGGTGACACATCCACAAGCCAAGAAACACCTGAGGCACTAGAAGTGAGGACAGAGATGGGGCCAGATCCTTCCCTGGCGCCTTAGGGGGAGCCCAGCTCTGCCAGCAGACTTCCAGAACTGTGAAATAGAAATGTCTGTTGTTCCAAGTCACCCTGTTGGTGCCACTTTGTTAGGGCGGTCACAGGAAATGAACACAGGGGGTTATGACGATAGTTGTCCTTGTTGGAACTGGATAGCCCCTGCCATTTTTGCCACATTCCCATATGCCACACACTCCAGTCATGACCCACTCCCAGGATGCTTGCTCGGGCTCCTTTCTGTGGTCCTCAAATGCCCTCCCCCTCCCCCAATCTCGTAGACTTGGCGGGATGTTCCCCATTGATTCCAGAATGTTCTTCCTGGACTAATCCCTTCCCACAGGGGAAGTTAGGTGCTTTTGTCCCCACTCTGTTTCTTAGCTCTGACCACACCACACTCTGGATTTTGACATTTGTCGTCCCTCTGACGCGCTGTACTGTGAGCTCCATAGAAGGCAGAGCTGTCTCATCGATCTGTTTTCCCTCATGGATGAGTAAGGAGGAAGTAAAGGTTTCTTGGATTTAAATTAATGTTACAACCTATATCCCCAGAGTGTGCCAAACGAAAGCTTGCCTTTCTCAGAATGCAAGCGCAGAATAATCTATCTGTGTGTTAAATGCCATAGCTCACCTGGAACCAGAGAAAAAGACAAATTTTGGAACACTTTTTATTGGGAGGAGATAGGTATTTGGACTGCAGCCTGATATGTAGGGCAGGCATCCAGACAGTATTCGCTGGTGCCTCACCGTTAAAATATGGGGTAAAATATGTATATTGCTTTGGAAATAATCACTGTCTCCAGACCCTCCACGTGACCCCTATTCCATGGTCCTATGCTGGGCCTCCCTGACTCCTCTCAGGACCATCATCCAAGGATGAACCCAGCCTAGGGGAGGGCCTTCTGCTGGCCTAAGGCCTCTGTGGTTTTGTCTGGTCTCATGCTTAAGCAATGATGACCTATGTTGAATAGAAGTCCTGTCTTTATGTCTCTTAGTTTGGTTTCCCTGATAACCTCAAGGAGTATCGCTCTCTAGGAGGGGGCTGGCTGTCATTTTCTGTGACCATGTAGCCCACTGGAATGGTTGGATGTGACCTGCATTGGCTGCTGGTTTATCACAGGCCAGGCTCTCTTTGCTCAGAGGCAGAAGCCCATTTGATTGTGACCTGTCCCACGTCAGGTTCTCACTGACCTCCCCAGACCTGACAGGTGCCCTATGCCTTTGAGCAGGATGTCTCCCCTGACAGACGGACAGACAGACAGAGGCAGCTGTTTGTGTAAGAGAGCTTTATCAACCTTGCCCTTGGATCAGTGGTTGCCATCGGTCTGATCTCAGCTGCGTTCTCTCTCTCTCTCTCCACCTTTGCTCACGTCCCAAAGCCTCGCCTTTCAGACACAGGCCAGAGCCCAGAACACCCGTTTCAGCGGAGGGGGACCTGTTGGAAAAGTGAGCGCCAGCCTTCAGCAGCTGTGATCACCACTAATTAGGCTCATGCTTTGTTCTCACTTCTCGAAACAGAAAAGTCAGTAAAGGTTCTGTGGCACCTTTAATAGAGATTAAATGACTACAAACAGCCTTTGCCTGATTTGGAGGCGGAGACTGTTGTGGGTGTCCGTTGCACACATAGCTCCACGGGGCCGCACGCTCACGGTTTAGGTGTGATGGTTTTAGGTGTCCCTCTTCCCCGGAATCCTCTCTTCTGATGGGATCGTCCATGCATTGGACATTCTCCTCCATGCACTGTCATGCCTGTGCTCAGCTGCGTCCCCGTGTCATGCGGTTTGTCCCCACCTCGCGGGCCCGAATGCGCTGTCCCCTCTGCCCAGATTGCTCTTCAGTTTGCTCACTGTGCTCGCTCACTTTCTGCTCAAAGTTACCACGTTGGAAAAGCCTTTCTTCGTTATAGATCCTTCTCCCCAGTGCGCACCACTGTGCGTCCCCTTGATGGGGAAGCAGTTTGCTTCCTGTGCGCCCCCCCCCCCCCAGCTTCACACTCACTGATGCTCCCCCCCCACACACACTTGGAAGATGCCAGATCTTAGGGGGTTGTCAGAGATGTTTAGTAAATGAATGGTGCTGCTTTAGTACATGATGTTTAGTAAACGAATGGTGCTGCACCTCCCAGGAGGTGACTCTTGCAAACATAGAAAGGGAGCTAACATGGTCAGGGGTGAGAAGAGGGGCGGCAGAGGAGAAGCTGGAGTCTGACGCCAGGATTTCTAGGGGTTGGCGAGGGGAGAGCCATCACCACCAAGACTGAGTGTTTTCCCCATCAGGGGTCTCCAGCTGAAAGACCATAAATTATAGGGAGAGGGGCTACTCCGAGTCACCCACAGTGGCCCACAGCGAGAGAGAGAGTGAGAGTGAGTGTGAGAGAGAAAGCCATGGTAAGACTTGCCAGACCCAGGCAGTGAGAAGCCAGCTGATGGTGATGCCAGTCTGGTAAGCAATGCCCCACTCTCCTTGGTTCTTCTCCTGGCCTCTGCTCCCGCCCACAGAGGGATTTGGCAACAGTAGGAGGGGCGCCCAGGTGGCTCAGTTGGTTAAGCATCCCACTCTTGGTTTCCGCTCAGGTCATGATCTCACGGTTGGTAGGTTCGAGCCCCACATTGGGCTTTGCGACTTTGGTGTGGAACCTGCTTAGGAGTCTCCCTCTCCCTCTCCCTCTCTGCTCCTCCCCTGCACTCTTAAAAAAAAAAGAAAGAAAGAAAGAAACAGTGGGAGGAGGTGATGGTAAGCACTAGAGAAAGAGAATTCCAACTGTGCCCTCAATCCTAGAGGGCATTGCGTCCCTGGCACAGAACCTCCCTGGGGGAGGGAAGCCACCAGTCCTGCATATTTAATTATCTAGCTACACTGTTCATAAACTCTCCACTTTTGCCTTTTTTTTTTTTTTTGTGCCGTATGGTGGTTTCTTTCCCTGTAACCATACGGTTTTGACTAATGTTTCCTGTGTGCCCTCCTAAAAAATTTGTGGCTGTGTTAAAAGTGCTTGACATAATCTTTTCCATATTACAACCCCAGATGCCAGGAATGATGATTTACTCCTAGACATTAGAACTATGAAATATCTGCTCACAGGACTAGTCTCAGGGCCAGTGCGAGTTACAGGGGGAGAAATATTGCTTACCATCCGTCTCCTTTGATGAGTCGCAGCACTAATGATGCCTGACTCTTCCTGAATGCCTGCTACCCACCAAATAGTATGACGAGCACTTTACAAGGCTCTGTTTATACATCGTGACAGCATAAAAGTTGCGTGTTAGCATTATATTTTATTCACTATTTAAATGAGGATGGATAAGTAATTGACTAATCTATACTAATCTATACTTTGTTTTAATTTTAGTTATTATTATTCTTTTTGACTGGTCTAAGATAGCAAAGCTAGCAAGTGACAGAGATCTAATTCAAACTGAGCTAGTTTGATTCTAGAGCCCATTAAAAATATCCCAACTCCTTGGGGCGTCTGCGTGGCTCAGTCAGTTAAACGGCTGACATAGGCTCAGGTCATGATCTCGTGATTTGTGGGTTTGAGCTCTGAGTTGGGCTCCGTGCTGACAGCTCGGAGCCTGGAGCCTGCTTCGGATTCTGTGTCTCCCTCTCTCTGCCCCTCCCTGTTCACACACTCTCTCTCTCTCTGTCAAAAATAAGTAAACATAAAAAAATTTTTTTTAAATGTACAACACTCTTAAAAGAAGACATAAGTGAGGGGCACCTGGACGGCTCAGTCGGTTGAGCGTCCAACTTCGGCTCAGATCAT
This sequence comes from Acinonyx jubatus, assembly GCF_027475565.1. Taxonomy (NCBI): domain Eukaryota; kingdom Metazoa; phylum Chordata; class Mammalia; order Carnivora; family Felidae; genus Acinonyx; species Acinonyx jubatus. The sequence continues at coordinate 5,285,580 of NC_069394.1, forward strand.
GATCTCGTGGTTGATGGCTTTGAGCCCTGCATCGGGCTCTGTGCTGACAGCTCGGAGCCTGGAGCCTGCTTCGGATTCTGTGTCTCCCTCTCTCTCTGCCCCTCCCCTACTTTTGTTCTGTCTCTCTCTCCTTCTCTCTCTCTCTCAAAAATAAATAAACATTAAAAAAAAAAAAGTAAGTGCTTGGTAATTCAAGGATTCCTCCCAACTACTCCTGCCTCCAAACTCTGCACTCTTACCACTGTTCAGAGGAGATCCCGAGTCACCCTGCCACCAACGGACACGGGCTGCAAGGAGAAGGGGGAGGAGCATGGAAATTACATTTGGCCACTTCCTATTTGTCCTTCAGGTGACGCTTCCGGGGAGACCAAACTAAAGCAATCGAATTTTTTCAGCTCCCTTTTCACTTAGCCAACCATCAGTTTCTGGGTCAATTCTGACTTCTTGCATGTGTATCTTTTATCTTTGTCATTTTCCCCAGAGAAATTATTATGATTTGTCTTTTCAGAAAGAGCTATTAATGTCAGTCTGCAGCAAAAACATAATTAAATAGAAACATTTCAAGAAATGTCACAACTGATTATAGTTCTAATTGTGCTTGTTCCCAAGTTTAGCACGACACAGCACAGTCCTGGGGAGAAACAAACCGTACATTATTGTATTTACGACATGCATTACAGCACAGAATGGCATAGCGAATTCTTATGACAGGCATAAAAGAATTCTTCAGAAATACCGCTCTGTTTCGTGCTAAATTTAGTGATAATTTACAGCTGTCTGAACATCCCCACCTGCTGGGAATCTGCTCAGGTCCTCGAGGTTTTACGGATTCCTGGTGGAGGGTTTGGAAGGACAGCTTTTACCTGTGGGGAGACTGTGACTCTTCCACCGCATCCTTCATTACAGCAATGCAGAAATCTAGAAACAGCCCCCGCCAAGACTTGCCTGAGGTCACACAAAAGCCTACCCCTTTTCCCCATGTGCTGGGAGGTGGCTGAGACATCTGGTCTGACGCCCAGCTTCCTCCATCTCTCATGGGAAGGGGCAGTTCTGAGGACACCAATGTGTGGTGGGCGCGCAGGGTTCCCATCTGTGCCTGGGTTGACTTAAGATCAACATTATCGTAACCATAGGTTTAGTTACAAATAATAAAGCCAAGAAAATAATAACAATACTATAGCCACTGTCCCACGAGTTCAGGGATTGGGGTCTTTGCTTCCTCATTTAAAATGTGACAATAGTGATGGTGATTAATAGCTCATTTTTTTCTGTGATTCCCTAAACTACCCTATCACACCTTGGTTTTCTTCTAGTACAGTTGCAGTTGCAGTTCTGTAGAGATAATAGCACCAGTTACATTTGGAGGCTCAGGAAGAGCATGAGATTTTTCCAAGGGCCCACGGCTGCTGAGAAAAGCTAAGTGTTTGATTGTGTACGACGTGTCAGGCCTGCTCTGAGCACCATGCGTTTTGGGCTCCTCTTACACACCTCTATGGCCATTACCGTAGTCCCCCTCCTTTACAAAGGAGAATCCCGGGGCACAGGGGAGTGACGTGGTTTCTCACGAATCTCACAGAGTTGTCTCCTAAAACTGAACGTTAATTCTCAATATTTTTGCATGAATTGGATGAGACAAATTTTGGGAGCGCCATTTTGGGCCGCCCAGCATTCAGGCGCATGGTGCTCGATGCTGGCTCTTAGTGGTGCTTTGAGAAGCCACCTCCGTCCCCCTGCCATGCATTACCCATAGGACTGCCCCTTCCTGTTGTGCCAGCAGATGGGCCTGTGGTCCACGCTGGGACACTCAGACCATCCTTGGAATTTGGGTGGCCTTTGTGCCACCCAAGGATGATTACGACGAATGCACCCCAATGGTGGTGATGTGAATAAATATTTCACAACTTCTGTTGCACCACACCCCAGAAATGCCCTGGGTCCAGTCCTTTCTTCTATTCTCTTATTTCCCAATGCATCACGGTGCTTACCGTAGGCCAGGGACTATTTGGAATGCCTCCCATATGCAACTCGTTTGGCCCTAGCTCCACCTTTTCCTTTTTGAAGCCTACCTTCATTTTTGAATGTATTTTTTTAATTAAATTTATTTTCAGAGAGAGAGAGCGCACAAGTGGGGGAGAGGGGCAGAGGCGGACAGAGAGAGAGAGAGAGAGAGAGAGAGAGAGAGAGGGAGAGAGAATCTTAAACAGCCTCCACGCTCAGCATGGAACCTGATGCGGGGCTTGATTCCACCACCCTGGGATCATGACCTGAGCTGCAATCAAGAGTTGGACCCTCAACCATCTGAGCCACCCAGGTGCCTGCCTTCATCTGAGACCTGAGACCTGCCTTCATCTCTGAACAAACTCTTATCTTCCCAGTGGTCCCCACGTAAATTTTTCCTTTACATTTGCCAGAGTGGATTTTTATTGCTGGCACCCAACACTTCGGCTTTAAAGCTAAATACACCACTGGCACATAGAAACTGACAAATAAATGGTAGTGCCCTTGTCCTTACCCCTGCCATATAAGCAACCATGAGACAGAGTCACAGAATGGGAAGGAAACGAGATCCCCCGATGGGAGAGTCGTAGATTCGTGGAGCTGACTAAGGATGTAAACACCATCTAAGCACACTCTACCTTTACATTGGGGTCCAGGGAGGGGAAGTGAGCTCCCCGTGGCCGCTGCCTTATTCCAGTGGTCCCTGTATGGGATGTGGAGTGTAGACGAGAATTTGTTTTAGTTTGCTGCTTCATCAACTCGGTTAGGCTTGAATTGGTTTGGCTAATTCTGCTTATGTGAGGTTGGGAGATGGAACCCCGCTCAATGAAAGAAATTAATCACATGAAATTGTCATTTAAAGTTGCGCTATATAGTCGGGAGACGACTGGGCTCAGTTTGCGTCTCGGTGCCCCCCACCCCCGGCCAGGACTAACATACCAGTTGATTTGGGGTAACTAACATCCTCTCCCTGCATGGCAGTCCCTTCATCTGCAAAATGAAAGCGTTTGCTGCGACCATCTCAAAGGTCTCACCTTCTAATCTCTAATATCATGATCTTATTATTTCAATTTCAAGAAATAGCAGGCACATTAGAGTAGCAGGGATCAATGTGATTTACTACGGATCTGGCAGTCTTCAGCATCTTGCATTTCACAAATCCCTCCTACATAAACCTCATCATTAGTTCCGTATTACCCTTGTGAGAATTATACTTTCCCTTTTAAAGGGACACGGAGTGAATTTAATCAGAGCCTACCGCGTGCTGAGTGCAGCACTCTTAGATCAATGCAGTGAGTCAGACGCACTTAGGTTTCCATCGTAGCTTGACCAGGTAACAGCCTTGCTGTCACTGTCCCCTTGAGAGCTGCAATGAGCAGGTGATCATACACGTGCCCGAGAGCCGTTGAGAGGACACACAGGATACGTGAATCCGTCTAGCACACAATATGGCTCACTTGTTCCCTCCATCAATAATATTTATTATCCTCGTGCCTAAACAACTGACGATGTGATTGCAGTCTATGAAATAATAGAAACTTGTGAATCTTTAGGGCTTGTATGTTTTCTTTTAAACATACAGCATCTAAGAGAAGAGAAATCAGGAGGCCTGGGGAAGAGGAGTGTGAGCGTGTGGCTCTGTGTTTCACACCGACACACACCACAGAGCATCTGCCACAGAAGAGGCGCTAAAAAACCTAGTGGGTGGGATATGCTGGCCATGGTTGCCCTTAGCGGCCCCAGTACTTCCGTAGTGGGTCAGAAACAGAGTAGCCGTGCTGTCAGGAATGAATGCAAGGAGCATTTTACCACACCAGCAGGAGTGTCCCCTTGTAAGGGCGGATCGGGCTACACCTGCTGCTAAATTCTTTTTTTTTTTTTAAATTTTTAATGTTTATTTAATTTTGGGGGAGAGAGAGAGGGAGAAAGAGACAGAGCGCAAGCAAGGGAGGGGCAGAGAGAGAGGGAGACATAGAATCCAAAGCAGGCTCCAGGTTCTGAGCTGTCAGCACAGAGCCAGATACGGGGTTTGAACCCACAAACCGTGAGATTATGACCTGAGCTGAAGTCGGACGCTTAACTGACTCAGCCACCCGGGTGCCCCACCTGCTGCTAAATTCTTAATCTGTCAGGATGAGAAACCAATACGGAGCCTAAGATATGGTACAATCACCACGGGAGCCCAATGAGCCACTCAGTAGCAAGCCGATTATATTTGTCTTATGTACCATTGTAAAGTTTTACTTAAAAGAAAAAGTATACAGATTATGAAAAAAAAATAAAGTCTTATCTCTGAGAAAAAAGAAACAATTGATAAATTGGATTACACTAAAAGTAAACATTTCTGTTCTTTGAAGGATGTAAATAATTAAATAAAATGCCACATCAGGGGCCCCTGGGTGGCTCAATCAGTTAAGTGTCTGACTTCAACTCAGGTCCTGATCTCATGGTTCATGGGTTTGAGCCCCACAATGGGCTATGTGCTGATGGTTCGGAGCCTGGAGCCTGCTTTGGATTCTGTGTCTCCCTTTCTGTCTGCCCCTCCCCCATTCATTCATTTTCTCTCTCTCTCTCTCTCTCTCTCTCTCTCTCTCTCTCTCAAAAATAAAACATTTAAAAAAATTTAAAAATGGCAAATTAGGGACTATGATTATATATAAAAATGTATGGATTTAACAAAAGTCTTTCATTGAAATATGTATGAAGGACAATTAGAACTTAATGGTAAGAAAGCAAATAAACCATTTATTTAAAAAATAAAAAAGGAGAACAGTTTTACTTTACATTGGGGGAGCTAGAAAGCCTGTGCAGGGTTTGAGCAGAGAAGTCTAATAATCTGACATACATTTTACAAAGATGACTTATTGATTTGTTGAATATAGATTATTAGCAATACGTTTGAATAAAGAAAAAGCAGTAAAGAGGCTATCGAAACAATTTTGGTAGAGATTCAGACTAGGATAGTAGCAGAGGAAAGATGAGGAAGTGCTTATATTCTAGATATATTTTTAAGGTAAAGGAAAGGGGATTTGTTGATGGGTTAGGTCTGGTGGTTTGAGAGTAAGAGATAAATTCAGGATGATAGGGTATTTTTTGATTCGATATTCTAGAAGAGAATTTCTATCCACTGAGGTAGGGATCTACAGAGATAGCTTTGGGGAATAAATATAGGAGTTCAATTGTGTGTCTATTAGGTTTGTGATGACTTTTGGACATCATTGGCGATGGTGAGTGGTCAGTTGGGTATATAGTCTGGGGTTCAGGTCAAGGTCCAAGCTGAGAATATAATCTTGGGGGACATCAACATATAGAAGATATTCAAATCCGTGATATTGGATGATGTCATTGGGAGCTAGAATATAATTTTTAAAATGCAAAAGGGACAAGACCAAACATCGAGACTCATGGTACTCCAGTATTTGCAGGTTATGGAATAGAGAAAACTAAGGTAGGAAAATTAGAATTGCCATGGGGTGGAAGTTAAGCTGTATGACTTTGATGGTGGGGAAGCTAAATAAAAAAAGTGTTTGACAGAAGCGAAGTCAACTCTGTCAGATGTTGCTACATGAGGATTGCATTTAGCAAAGGGAGAGGTTGGTGATATTGATGAGAGGGTTTGTGAGGGGTCAACAGCTGATCAGAGTAGGATTAAAAAAGATGGAACAGAGATGGGAGTTAGCTGAAGGTTGATATGGACTTGAACGTTTTTACCTTACGATAGGGAAGATGAGAGCAAGCTTTTAGGTGACATAAGTGAATTGTCCGAAATGGCAAAATAAGAATGACAGAAGACAATCGCTTCCGCAAAGTCCCTGACTCGGGGAGATAATGCAAAACATTCACGTTTCCTTTTTTTATGCCTAAATTTTGAGCACCGCCCCCTATGTCATATTAGATTTTGCAACGTGATCTTCTAACAACCCAACACAAGATAAAGCCCATCACCGGGGACCCAGCAGACGTGACACTGTGCGAGGTGCAGGCATAGCGCTTACCTCGACTGATAACATCCACATCCTGCCTCTTGGGGCACTTGTTCTTGGAAAGTTCCAGCTCAGCACCCAGACCCCATGTTATGAGAAGCCCAAGCACTCCCAAGTACACTGTTCTGTTCAGCAGCCGTAGCTTAGGTGCCAGCTGACGGCCAGTGTCACCTGCCAGTGTGTGGGCAAACCATCGTAGAGGCACAGGACATCAGCTTTCAGAAGGCTCCTGCCACAAACTTAGCGACACAGCACGGAGTTCCCCATTGAACAAATCTCACCAAAGCCCAGGCAGCTCATAGACTCACAAGAAAAAGAAAAACTAAATTATGATTTTAAGCCACAAGGGCTTGCAGTGTTTTGTCACACAGCAATAGATGGCTAGGACAGAAATGGGCAGCAGACTGAAGATACATGTCACAACAAAATCTAAAACCAGTGTGTCACGGGGTCTAGGACGGGGCCGAAGACCCCAAAGAGAAGGTAGTGGAATCAGGAAGGACAATGAGCAGATCATCATAGGGGCCTAGAAAAACATGAGACAGACTCACGGAAAACCGAGAAAAAACTGGCGCTAACAGTAGTGTGGAAAATAAAATGTACAAATAGTAATATTACGTCTTTGCCTGAAAAGATTACTGGGCATCCTGCTGGAAGTACTAGATTCTTTCTTTTATTAAAAAAAAACACATTTATTTATTTTTGAGAGACAGAGAGAGACAGAGTGCGAGCAGGGGAGGGGCAGAGGGGGAGACACAGAATCGGAAGCAGGCTCCAGGCTCCAGGCTGTCAGCAGATGTGGGGCTCAAACCCACGAACTGCAAGATCATGACCTGAGCCGAAGTCAGACGCTTAACCAACTGACCCACCCAGGTGCCCCATAGATTTCTTTTTTTTTTTTAAGCCACATATGAGAAATAGAAGGAGACGAGCTTTAAAAAAATAAAAAGAATAACTGTTAACTTTTCCCACAGAATTTAGAAGAAATAGAAAGAATCCAGGACATTCTGGGTTCACAAATAAAATAGTTTCTCACAACCAGCCATGTTAGGCAGAGAAAAGCTACCAAAAAAGAAAAAGAAAAAAAGAAGAAAAAGAAATGTCCACAGGGTAGAGATCATCTCAAGTGTGCGGTGGTGAAATTCTTTGTTAAGATTTGAGAAAAAGAAATAGAGAAAATGTTCGCAGTCCCCCTCAGCTATACAAAAAAAGGCTTCTTAAGAAAGTAAAGGGTAATACTCCAGAGCGCTGTGATTCTGAGCTCAACAAAAGGATATCTCAAAATGAGTTGTGTGTGACTTTTTTCTACTCAACTGAAACCTCAGTAAAACTAATTATAAGCCCATAGTGTTGATAAGATAGCAATTTGGTTAGTTGCCATTGTTATTATTTTTGTTATATCATCAGAAACACTGTCTGCTTAGACAAACCTCATCAGAAACAGTCCACAATGGGAAGGGTCTTCTTAAAAATGGACTTCGGGCAGGGCGCCTGGGTGGCTCAGTCGGTTGAGCGTCCGACTTCGGCTCAGGTCATGATCTCACAGCTCGTGAGTTCGAGGCCCGTGTCAGGCTCTGTGCTGACGGCTCGGAGCCTGGAGCCTGCTTCAGATTCTGTGCCTCCCTCTCTCTCTGCCCCAACCCACTCGCATTCTGTCTCTGTCTCTCTCAAAAATAAATAAACATTAAAAAAAAAAATGGACTTCAGGCATCGTAGGGGAGGGGGCAGGCTGAGGTCCATACCCAACTTCAAACACGGGCTACTTTTTGTAGAAAGTGGATGGATGACTTCAGGGAGCCAAGAGCACCAAGCCAACCAGGGAGGGAATAGGCCTGGTCTCAGATCGAAACACTGGCAACAGGTGCCCAGCTGAATTTCGGAATCACTGTGGACCAGTAATTACTATGCACCTCCTGAATTTTGTCCCTGTGGAAGGAACATCGATTGAAGGGATTCTTCCCCCTTGTACTTTAGACGAGAGTACAGTGGATGGTTTGTGCCTTTAGGACACAGTTCCTCAGACTGTGGTAAATTGTACTCAAAAGGCTAAGTCAAAGGAGGATTACCATATCTGGGTCTGCTTTAGCTGATGCGACCCTGGGCTCTGGGGTGATGCTGTAAGGGGATGATATGAGAGTCTGGAGTTCTTGGGGGGCAGTAAGCCCCAAGGCAATTTCCACAATTTGCCTGTGGAAAGATATGTGAATTGTAGAAGATTGTATTTTCTAAATATGACCCAGCAGTATCTCTCACCCTTGTACTTCTCTGCCCATCCCCTTTCAAGAGGTGGGGGTTTATTGCTCTACTCTTTTGAATCTGGACTGGCAATATGGCTTCTTTGGCCAATAGAATTCATTGGAAATGATCATTTCCCAGTTTAGACATTGCTGTTAATTGGCCCGGAGCTCCTACTTCCTTTCTCATGAATACTTATTCTTGGGACACCTTCTGTCAAAACCCAGACATCATACTATAAGAAGAGGCCATGTGTAGGCACCCTGTTGGATGGTTCCACAATAACGACATCACTTACTAGTCTAGTGAATGAGCCATGTTGGACATCAGCCTATTTTGCACCTTCCGAGGACTCTATCCGTAGTTACTATCTAGCTGCAATCTCATGACAGAATCCAAGCGAGAATCACCAGCTGAGCCCAGTCAACTCATGAAAATGGACCAAAAAAAAAAAAGTTATTTAAGCCATTGAGAGTTGAGGCTATTGTCACACAATGATAGATAAATGAACAGCCTCTGCCGATCCATCACAGTAATGGTTAATGAGCTAATGGATGCAAAACGCCTATCTTAATACTTGATACAAAGTTGGCAATTAATTAATGCTCTTTCTTCCCTTTTTTCAGTTCAGATAAAGTTGAAATAAAGCTGAGTGATATTAGGAGAACCTGAAAGTATTCACATCCTCAGTTTTTAGCTGCTGTTTGTGGCCAAGTGAAGGAAATTCTATTCAAGAAACAAAACCAAAAATGAGAATATAGTTCTCCACCTTTCTTCCGCATGCAATGCCACATGATTCTGTGATTCAGCTGTGGGATCACCATCGCCTGCGATGGGTTCCTTAATGAGGTTTTCAGATAAGCATGCTCGCAGGCACTTTCAGAATCCATGGCAAATGTCGTATTCAAGGGCAAAAGACACACTGAAACAAAAAGAAAAGTACTTTATAACACAAAGGAAGTATTCAGCCCTGCGATGCATTGGAATCAATTTAGAAGTTTGGATTGAGTTTTCATTTTCTTGTTATAAGTAGGGCTTATTTATAGAATGTAAAGGACTACTTAACCCTGTGTGACAATTCAACATGAATTTCAAATGGGACCTTCTGTCTCCATGTGGGCAGGTCTCATCTCACCAACATAGCAGCGGCACGTTTTTGAGATCACAGCACTCAGTACCTAATCAATTCACCGTCCATAAAATTTTCAGAGTAGGAAGATTCAGGCTCTGAAAAACATTATTCCGAAGAAGAAGAGTCCTTTCAATTTGTAGTTCTTCCTCGGGCAAGGTCAGGAAAAGGTACCCTCATTGTTGGTAACTTCTGCCTGCTAAATAAAGCCTAAGCGTATTTGGAACAGGTTCTGTGTGTGAGAGACTCCCCAACGTTTTCCCAGCCCCAGTCAGGCTCCCCCACTTTCCCAGCAGTGACGTCTGTCCGCAGTTGCTCTGTAGCTAAAACCTGAGCCAAAAGACAGAAGGATCGCCTTTGGTGGAAATGCGGGCTCCTGGAGGTGCGGCAGGGACTCGGGAGTGTTCACGCGCTCCCCGGCAGGCCGAGCCACGAGGGGGCAGCAGAGGGCCACGCTTCGGAGCCAGGGCGGCCTGGCCAGGGGTGAATCTCCACCCTCCCCTCGCTGAGCTCCTCTTGCCGTCCAGCTGGAGGAATTAATTACCGACTGGTCAGATCCAGCCTGGAAAGCCCGGAAATCCTGGTTCCTATCTCTGGCTTTGTCCACTTTCACTTGATCTTGACTCATTCGTAGGTTCCAGGCTGTCCTGGGCACCGAGTCTGCCAAACACATTTCACGGAGTCCTTTCTTAGAGGCCCTGCCAGCCTAGTGTTGGGGTAGAGTGACCCGGGGGACGGGACGCGTGCAGAGGACCAAGGCCACCTGGGTCCCGCCTTGCCTTACTGTGCTATTAGCTGCACAACCTTGTGGAAACCACCCCTGAATTCTGGATGCTCCTGGAGGCATCCCGGTTCCTGCCACCCGCCTGCCACCCCACCTGCGTTTCCTCCGATCGGAGGCGGCAAGGATGGCCACCACCAAGTTTCTGACGACTTCATGAAGAAAAGGTGGTGAGGGGCTTACCACGCCTCTACACTCAGGGCAGAAACCCAATTCATGCCTGTACCCAGCGGGCATTTAGTAGGCACCTTCTCTGTGCCTGATGCAGGCCCTGGTAATGTGTTGGTGACCAGGCAGACAGAGGACGGTAATTTGGTTCCAGAGGGAAGAGGGAACGCACACTTTGTCAGGTGGGGATACAGGTTTACGCCGCCCGTACTTTCTTCGAAAGTAGGGTGTTCCCAGACCCAAAGATATCCTCTCTCAGGCTTTTTAAGTACCTTAGGCCACAGCTCGCTAGCGGACACACAAAGTAAATGGAGATGGGCACAGATGCGCACACAGGGCAAAGTGCCGGCGGTTTGATGGGGAGAATCTGAGATGCTGAGATGCCCAGAGGCCGAGTGTAGTTCCAGGGAAAGACGCTGGGTGGCGCAACTCTCCCCGTTCCGGAGCTGCCTCTGCAACAGCTTTGTTGCAAAACCGACGCTGAACCCTTTTCACTTTTTGCCTTTTTTTTTGTACAGGCAAAAAAAAAAAAAAAAAAAATCCTCTTTGGATTCCTTTTAATTAGTGGAAACAGGGACTGATGTAGGTGTTCTGGAAAGGTAAAGTGGCATAACGCAGTTTTTTGAAAAGCGAGGGATACCCGTCGGTGCTGTGGAGAGCAAGAAAAAGTGAGCCAGAGAGAGGGGAGGGAGATCATTTCTGCCATTGTTATCCCCCTAATTGTGACTTGAGAAAGTTGTCTACGTCATCAACCGTGATCAACACGAGGGGCATAGCAGTGCAGTGCATGCGGGCTTCCCTGTTAACCCTAAACTCGCAGAGTTGAGCGTGCAGGCGGGTGGGTGATGCAGAGAGAATCTGAGCTCAATCTGGAAGCAGTGAGTGGGGATCAGCTGGGTTTGGGGGTGTGGTGACGGAGCAGACAGAGCAGCAGGGGGCTGACGGGGTGTGGGGAAACTTGCGTGGAGGAGGGGCTGTGAGCAGAGGCCGGGACCAGGTGAAAGGGGCTGGCAGCTGGAGCGTGGGAGAGAGCAGGGCGGGTGCCACCGTCACTGGGCTCCCAGGCAGGGCCTGCAGCCCCTGTGCTGAGGGGTTTACCCGCATTACCTGACTGAGGGTGCATCCTGGGGGAGGAGGTCGGCCTCTGTTCGCCTCGCTTTCAAGCAGGTTGACTTTCAGCCTGCACATGATACATGGAAAAGGAAGCATCATTCACAACGCCTGCTTAACAGGAAAATGTATCCGTGTGCGCAGGTGTGTGTGCAGGTGTCCCCAGTCTGTCCGAGCAACTCACAGTGTCCGGGTCATGCCCCCTCCCGCCACCAAGTGGCCTGAATGAGAGCCCTGGCCGTTGTTTTAAAAAAGGGCTGCTTGCGGTCCAGCGCCGATGGCCTTAGATCAGGCCGCAGTGCGTTTTTACGAACTCCCAGGCCAGCTTGGTGCCACTGCAGAGGCCTCTGTGATATCCCTCCCCTCGCTCCCTCCTTGTTGTGCCTGATCTTCAAAGCGGCCTCTGATGCCCTGACTGCAAAGAGAATTTTAAGCAAGGAACACACTCTTGTGCGGGGGGGGGGGGGGGGGGGGGGTGGAAGATGCTTCTGTGGGAGCAGCCAGAAGCCCCCCGGCGGGGGTGGGGGGGAGAGGCGAGCGAGGAGAGCATCGCGCAGCCTGACTGCAAACAGGAAATCGTTCGGGAGAAGTCGCATTGTCTATCGATTCCTGACCCATTTGTTTACTTGTTCATTTGTGCGCTCATTTATTAGTGTCATTTCTCATGGGTCCCAGGGACACTGAGACAAAGGGACACATTTTCTGTCTGCAGGAGCTCAGAGTCTACCCGCAGGAACAGATGGGTGAACAGACCACTGTGATGTCTGCTTGATAACAAGCTTGCAAGATTTAACCTTTCTGCGAAATGTAATCATGGAATCTTGGTAAATTTATTTAACATGTTAGTGCCTCAGTTTGCTTAAATATAAAATGGGGGGGGAATCACAGTGGTATCTCAAAGGTCTGTTATGAATATTAAACAAGACAATACAAGGAAACACTGGGCTGACTTTGTGACATAGAAGTCCTCAGGGAATATTAGCTACAATAATTTTCATTAATATTATTTGTTGACACAAATATATATGTGGCAAAGTATAGAGTCATAGAAGAAATTAAATATCGCGGCTTCGTAATAACCATTTTCTCTAAGGGCAGGGGGAAGGAAGATTACAAAGCAAAGCATAGCTGTCGTTCTTATTTATAAAAAAATTCTGGGGGCACCTGGGTGGCTTGGTCTGAGCATCTGACTGCGGCTCAGGTCGTGATCTCACAGTTGGGCTCGTGAGTTCCAGTCCTGCATTAGAGTCTCTGCTGTCAGCACGGAGCCACTTCACATCTTCTGTCCCCCCCTCTCTCTCTCCCCTTCCCCTACTCATGCTCTAAATTCTCTCTCTCTCAAAAATAAATAAACGTTTTAAAAAAACCTACAGGGGCACCTCGCTGGCTCATTCAGGTCAGCCTCTGACTTTGGCTCAGGTCATGATCTCAGGGTTCGTGGGTTTGAGCCCTGAGTTGGGCCCTGTGCTAACAGCTCAGAGCCTGGAGCCTGCTTCGGATTCTGTGTCTCCCCCTCTCTCTGCCCCTTCCCCACTTGTGCTCTGTCTATCAAATATAAATAAACGTTTTTTAAAAAGTCACAAAACAGTGAGGGATGTTACAAGCTGGGTGATATATAACTAAGTCGGGCTGGATAAAAGCAGGGCTTGGGTTTCTGGAGGAAATGCCCTAGGAGGCCTGCCAGGTACGCACAGAAATAGCAGATGCTGGATCTGGAAGAGGGAACGGAAAGGAGACCACAGTTTGAACACTTACTGCACCCACGCTCTGTGCTGGATTCTTTTTTGTGTGAACCTACTTTAATGGGAAATTAGCAACCGTGCAGAAACGTGCACAGCATGAATGCGTACCTAAGCAAGGTTTGGACGGTGAACATCGTAGGAGACTCCTGGTTCTCAACCGGTGGAGATTTTGCGCCTTAGGATTTGGCAAAGTCTACAGACATTTCTGCATCCGCAGTTGTCTGAACTGAATTCAGTCGTTCCCACTGACCCGCTGTGTGACCTTGGACACGTCCCTTCAGCTCTCGGTGCCTCGTTGCTGCATCTGTAAAGCGGGATCCTGATGCTACTCCAGTCACAGACTGCTGTCACAGCAGCTGGTGTAGGGACAGCAGTTGGAACCCTGGCAGGCACACCGGAGGCGTCCTGTGTGCTCACTGTTTTATTCTGTCTGGTGTTTAGAGCAACAGCAGAGGACTGTAAGTCTCCCGGGGACGGGCGAGCTGGCGGTTGGCTGGTCAAGGTCATCAAGTGAGTCCTGAGGGTTCAGCAAGCCAAGTGGGCGTCCTCGGTGCATGAGGCGGGCCTGGCCTCTGCAGGGCCCACTGCACAGAGCTCTCCCTCAGCCTGCCTGTCCTTCGGGGGGAGCGCTTGGTCTCCCTGACCGGCATCATCGCTCTCTTCAGAGCTGTGACAGATGGGGCCATTTTGACTCGTTGGGATTTTTGGCAGAAAAAGAGCAGATAACAAATTGGGTTCTGTCTGCAAATGACTCCCCGTTGTGTGAGAGATTCCGACTCCCCAGTGCCGTTTCTGTGGCACCAGCCAGCTCCTCTTTGCCCACAGCAGCATGACATTTTATTATTTGACTGTCTCTCCAAGGCTACAAAGATACCTGGAGCCTAGTAGACCCTCACTACTTGGATTCCTCAGTCCCTCTCATGTTACTTTTCCCCTGTGTCAGCCACTGGCGAGACACAAGCCTTCCCTCAAGCCTCCCAGGCCCCCAACTCCGCATAGGTGAAAAATACGCTTCGTTAGAAGGGAATGGGGGTGACGGGGCCATAGCACGTGGAGCGACACCCCATCATGAAGCTCAGGGTGAATGAATGAGGGGACCTGCCTTCTCACCCTGGCTCCGCCCACCTGAGACGGTTAACCTCATCTGCCCCCACCCGCCACCCCCTCACCCAGCTAAGGGTCACTGACTATCCGAGTGTCGGTGACCTGTTCAGGCAGTGGACAAAGAACGTGAGGGACCCCTGGGTCACACTCAGCTCTGCCACTGATCATCCACAAGATGCTCAACATCCAGATGTCTCCTTCTCTGCATTTGCTCCCAGGAGATGCTGACACCTTATCGCACCAGGTTACGCGAACATTAAATGAAACAGAAGGGAAGAAGTTGGGACGCTGGCTGCTCCATGGCAAGCGCCGCGGAGGTGATTGCTGTCATTAGTGTCCTTGCCGTGCTGGTGCTGGTTGTGACCCCGAGGCCTGGAGCGCTGCCCTCAGGCTGGCTGTGCCCACAGGCTCTGCTGCCCAGGAGCTTCTTGGTCTCGACCACTCGTCCCATGTAGCCCGGAGCCACCTCTACCGTGAAATGGGAATAAGAATAGTGCTCCCAGAATGGAGTTGTTATGGTGATAGTTCATGGATCTGTTTCTGGTAGGAGAAACAAAAAATGACTTAGCTAGTTGCCCAGCCTATCCTAAGCCCTCAGTGATACTGGTTAGGATTAGGAAAATAACAAAAACCACCATACGGGAGTGGTGAGTGTGCGTGGGTCAGCGTGGAGCCCAGGTAATTCTCATAACAGCCGTGTTTAACGGTTTGTCCCAAACCTTATTTTAATGTTTGTTTATTTTTTGAGATCGAGAGAGAGAGAGATGGTGTGAATGGGGGAGGAGCAGAGAGAGACGGACACACACAGAGAGAATCTGAAGCAGGCTCCAGGCTCTGAGCTGTCAGCACAGAGCTCGTCGAGGGGCTCGAACCTGTGAACCGTGAGATCATGACCTGAGCTGAGGTCGGACGCTTAACCGACTGAGCCAGCCAGGTGCCCCCCCAAACTTTTTAAGTTGCACAGATGAGATCAAACCCTAGACAGGCTTGCAGCAGCTCCATTTCCTGTGCTGTAATACCCACTTCTGTGGATTTTCTTTCATCCCTCCCCGCCCCCTTCCCTCAGCACCACCGGGTAGGGTTCCCCATCCAACTGACGCTTCTGTAACCCCTGGGCCGCCCACATCACAAGCCTCGTCACTCTTCATTTTCACTGGGCTTTTTACACAGTTGGGCAGGGCTCTGTCTTGTTTCCTGTTGGATCCCCAGTTCGGGGTCCAGCGCCTGGCACAGAGTAAACATTCTGCAAAATTTGTTGACTTCCTATAAATTCAATGACATTACATTTTATCACCCAAATAGAAGCGTAATTCATATCTTGTGTGCACCCCGGGGTTCTCTCTCGAGTGCGGTATTGAGCCGTCTTCCTTGTGAAAGTGTCAATCTTGGCACCCACCCCCTACCAGGGTTATTAGTTATGAAGGCTTCTCATACAGATGTTAAGAGGCTGGGATCGCTGTCAAGCCCCTCCCCCAAATGACACCTTTCACAGAAGTTTGTCCTTTGAACTCAGGAGACAGACTTTCTCCAAGGCTCCATCCAAAAGGGTTTCCATAGCAACCACCACCACTTCAAAGGTGCCAGAATGTCTCCCCCCTACATCTGACTTCCTCCCTCCCCAGGTGCCATTCAGGTGACACGAGGCAGTTGGAATGAGCCCCGGGTCACCTCACCAAATGTTTCACAGCTGGCAGGAGCAGGTGCACCTATTAAATAAATTACTCAAGCTACAGAGGGGCTGGTGCATCATCTTCCTGTGACTCCAGAGAGAGGCTTGCTTTCATCAGTCTACCGTCCATGAAGAAATCCCTGAGCTTAATCAAAGGCTCATTGTCCTGGGACATTGTACATAAGAGGTACTTCTTAAATGTGGGCTGATGGGGTGAGAATACATGCAGCCATAACACATATACATACGTATGTGTATCTATGTACATACAATTAATGTCATTTTCTTTACTAGTTGTTTAGCTCCTGATATTCTATGCCTGATTCAATGGGGGTATTTTAAATTTTTTATGTTTATTTATTATTTTTGAGAGAGAGACAGAGTGCAAGCGGGGGAGGGGCAGAAAGAGCGGGAGACTCCGAATCCGAAGCAGGCTCTGGACTCTGAGCTGTCAGCACAGAGCCTGACGAGGGGCTCAAACTCACGAACTGTGAGGTCATGACCTGAGCAGCAGTCAGACACTTAACCAGCTGATCCACCAAGGCGGCCCAATGGGGTTATTTTAAATGCAACATGAGGTATCACTTTCCTGTATTCAAAAGGTTGAGATTGTAAGGTAAAGGTCCCTCTTGTTACCATTTGGAATTGGAGGAATTAGTTAATATCTGTGTTAAATATATTTATCCTCAATTTCTACATCTAGGAATATAGTATCCCCTACACTATTTATAATATACAACACTGAAGATACCAAAAATAGCTGGCTTAATTACATAACTGTTTATTATTGTTTATTTATGCTCCTATGAACGGCCAGGGCAGTTCATCTGGTATTGGCTGGTCTCACTTATACATCTGTGCCTTTTGTGGGTTAAACATGCTAACCTTGACTGGATAGTATCATATAATTGGACATGGGCTGGGCAGTGGTCGGGGGCCAAAAGAAAGGAAGTTGATGTGTGCAGACACTTTCTTAAGCTTCTGCTTAGTTTAGTTATGCCTCAGGTCACATGACCAAGCTCAGATTCATTTGAGAGGCAGTATTCAAGGGCATGAGCACAAAGAGACCAGAGAGTTTGGGGTTACTGGTGTAGTCATTCTGCCAGCAACGTGCTGCACTGTGGTTGGAGAACTTTGTATGATACCAGTTACTTGAGACTTGTTGAATCTTGCTTTATGGTCCAGAATGTGATGGGCTTTTGTGTTGTTTTATTTTTAATTCCATGCATACTTGAGAAGAATTTGTGATCTCAGATGGTTGGGGCAGCATTCTAAACATCCCTTAAATCAAGCTTTTTTGGTGTATGACTCACTCAAATCTTATCTATCGTCCTTGACTTTTTATATGCTTGACAGAGTAAATAATTGGGAAATCGCATTGAAATTTCCCAGTATGATGGAGATTTCTTAGTTCTGCCAATTTCTGTTCCTTGTATTACACACACACACACACACACACACACACACACACACACACACACACTTAAAAGTTTTTTTATTTTGAGAAAGAGAGCATGAGTGGGGGAGGGCAGAGAGGCAGAGTGAAGGGAGAGACAGAGGATCCCAAGCAGGCTCTCTGCTGTCAGTGCAGAGCCCAATGCGGGGCTCAAACCCGTGAACTGTGAGATCATGACCTGAGCCAAAATCAAGAGTCAGACACTTAACTGACTGAGCCACCCAGGCGCCCCTGACACATACACTTTTGATAAGAGAATTTTCGTGTATATTTTCCAGCTTTACTGAGGCACAATTGACATTAGAATTATAAGATATTTAAAGTGTGCATTGTGGAGATTTGATGATATATGCATACATTGTCACAAAATGATACCCATGTAAATTAGCACATCTGTCAGTATTTTGAGGCTACTTTATCAGGAGTTTATAGCTATAGGATTGTATTCAACCATCCATATTCGTAAAAATCCTTTTGGTCTTAAAGTCAATTTTGTATGACGTTGTAGAGCTAAGGCGGCCTTATTTTGGTTGTTATTTGTGTGGTATATCTTTTTCCATATTTTTATGGTCAGTGTTTCTGAGTTGTGTCTCTTACAAATGGGACACAGTCGTGATTACATTTTAATCCTTTGCTAAAATATTTTAAATAAAGGGCTTGTTGTATTTGTATCATTTAGAGCATTTGGACTTAGGTTTTCACTTTCAATTTAGAATTTTTTCGCCTTTTTGTTAAACTTCCTCCGCCTCCTCACCTTTACTGGTCTTCTTTTCAACCAATTACTTTTGGTTTGTTTTCTCATTTCATTTATTTTATTTTATTCCAATTTTTTTTTTTGGTTGTTCTACTGACTTTTAAGTTAAACATTTCTTTTATGTTCTTTTGAATGTCGCCACTGGATTTTTACACTGAATAATTCATCTTATTTACTCAGTTTTCCCAACAAGAGATTTTGTTATTCACATCATGATTTACACTCGACAACTTCAAAATTTTGGTTTGGGCTATTTTATAAACCGTAGATTTAGTAATATTACCATGATCATCATCATCCAATGTTTACATTTGCTCATGTTTCCGAACTCTTTTTTTATTATTTATCTATTCTTTTTGCTTCTCAGATTTTCTTTTGTAGTTATTTTTACTTTTCCAAATAAATACTTTAGAAATACTTTAGTAACAGACTCTCTGATTTTTGTTTACTTCCTTGAAATGCCTTCGTTCTTGAGATAAGAGTTTTATTTTTTTATGTTTTAACTTTTTTATAACATTTATTCGTTTTTGACAGAGAGATACAGAGCATGAGCAATGGAGGGGCAGAGAAAGAGGGAGACACAGAATCCGAAGCAGGCTCCAGGCTCTGAGCTATCAGCACAGAGCCCGATGCAGGACTCGAACCCATAGACTTCTAGATCATGACCTGAGCCAAAGTTAGACGCTCAACTGACTGAGGCACCCAGGTGCCCCAGAGATAGAGTTTTATTGAATAACCAATTCCAAGTTGATAATTAATTTATTTTCGTTCTTAGAAGGTGTAATTCTCATGTTTCCTGGCTTTTTTTTTTTAATTGAGAACTTGCTATTAGTCTAATTATCGTCCTTTAATATGTGATCTTTCTCTCTGGCTGCTTGTAAGATTGTCATTTTGTATGTGATGTTTTGCTATTCCATGACAGTGTGTACAGGATTGGATTTCTTGTTATTTATCTCCCTCGGCATACCTTGTGTTTCTTATGTTTGTGGATTCATGTTTTTCAAAGGTCCAAAAAATTGTCGGGCATGAAAACTTTAAATATGATGCATTTCCTGTTCTCTCTATTGTCTGCTTCTAGGATGCTCCTTAGAGATAAGCTTACATTAGGCATTCAGTCTCTCCTCAGTGTCTCTTGACTCTATTTCCCACCCCCCCATATTGTTATTGTAGATTCTTGAGAATGTCTGGAGGTCCGTGTTCTGACATGAATTCTAGCCTCTACTGCATACAATCTGCTCGTGAGCCTCCCTCTGCTGGAGTCTCATCGTTGGCTCATTCACCCTACATGCTGATCACCTTCTAGCTGGAAACACTAACATAGTAAAAGACTCTATTTTAAAGAGTCAATTGAAGGGGCATCCGGGTGGCTCAGTCGATTGCACATTTGACTTCGTCTCAGGTCATGATCTCGCAGTTTGTGGGTTCGAGCCCCACGTCGGGCTCTGTGCTAACAAACAGCTCAGAGCCTAGAGCCTGCTTCAGATTCTGTGCCTCCCTTTCTCTCTGCCCCTCCCCCGCTCATGCTCTGTCTCTCTCTCTCTCTGTGTGAAAAATAAATAAACATTAAGAAAAAATTAAAAGCCTTAAAAAAAGTAAAAAAGAAAAAAGAAGAGTCAATTGAAGGTAAGGTCCCACGTGTTTCTGTGTGTGCTGAGAAATGACAGGAAGTGGGGCTCTGGTTATAGCCGCTAGCTGGCAGGAACATGGAATGGGGAAAAACTGGTGACATTCCCCATCCTTCCCCAGCGGGTCAGTCAGTGGCAATGGTGGTAACGGCGGAAGCTGCTTCTTGGTTATCCTCGCATAGGACTTGGCTTATCCTTCCTTTGGCTTCCTGAAGATGAGACACATCCATGGGGAGGACAGCGGAGTAAGGTCTTGCTCCTGCAATGGCTATCGTGGCCATATTGGCAGATCACTTCTGGTGGTTTAGGGAGTCATTTCAGGAAACAGACTATCTGGGGAAAAAAAACGCTGATGTCCTGGATTCAGTCCTTTCTGTGCATATGAATGATTCGGCTTCTCTTCTTTCACGTGCAGAACCCTGGCTGATACACAATTAGCTGTGTTTTTCATTTGGACAATTCTATCCCTATTTCTAAAACTTCTATTCATTTATTTAAAAATAAACCTTCCTGGTTTGCTTTGGATTGTGTGGTAGTTTGCTAGGGCTGCTTGTAACAAAGTACCACAGACGCGGTGGCTTAAACACAGGAGATTTATTGCCTCAGAGCTCTGGAGGCTAGGAGTCTGAGATCAAGGTGTGGGCAGGATTTTTCCCTCCAGAAGCTGTGAGGGTGAATCTATTCCATGCCCCTTTCCCTGGCTTCTAGCAGCCTCTGGGAAATCTTTGGCATTCCTGGCCTTGTAGGTGCACCAGCCCCCTCTCTGTCTTCATGTTCACATGGCATTCTCCTGTGAGTGTGTCTGTGTACCAGTTTCTCCTTTTATAAGGACACCAGTCACATTGCAGTAGGGGCCCACACACTCTATTGTGATCTCATCTTTACTTCTTGCGTCTGAAATGACCCTATTTCCAAATAAGGCCACATTCTGAGGTACAGGGAGTTAGAACCTCAATGTACGAATTCAACCCAGAACAGATAGTAATTTGTCACTTGCTAGTTATTATACCATTTTTCATATCTGCTAACATCTTATAACAAGTTACTTTTAAATATTTATCTGTCACTTACACTATCTGAGTCATTGGATGGGTGGGGGATCTTAAATGGTTTTTATTTCTGTTGACCCTTTGCTTGCGTATTTGGCGATTTTTGTTTCTAAAATCATGCTTTGTTGATATGTGGGAATCTGAGGTCTTCTAAGCAGAATACTGTCCTCCAGAGAGGATTTGCATTTGCTTCTGCCTGGAACTGCTTCCTGAGACCTTCCTAGGACCTCATTCATCTCACTCAGGCTTCCCTGTGTGAAGCCACAGTTGGGTGGCATAAACTTTCCTCTCTTGTTGCAGGGTCCGGGCAGGATTCCTCCTAAATTTGTGTGGGTCCCAGATTCCCAGAGATTAGGGTAGTGTCCTTGGTAAATTACTGTTTTCTTTCTCTCCCAGACTTGGTCTTTCTTTAAAGCTGCAGAAATGATGCTTCACAGAGTGTTTTCTTTGTTTTCCTTCCCAGGGTCCACATTCACCTTACAATGTTTTGCATCCTTGTTTTGGAAGCTAAATTAGGGGGAAGGCCCTGATAATAACTTCTTTTGAGGGAACTGGCTTTCAAGTTGGGTTATCTCTTTTTTTTTTCCAGGAACCCTCTTGGGCCTCCAGTTCTCACTCTTCAGATACAGAGGATGTGAGTTGCATCCTGAGCCCTCTCGCTCTCAGCTGAGTGAAGCGTGCTTTGGTAAGGCAGTTTTCTGTACACTTACTCCTCACTTGATTCAACAAATATTGGTCGAGCCACATGTTGACCCAAATCCTCTTTCAATGTCAAGCAAATTATGTTTATTTGGAAATCATGCCTTTTAAAATTTATAATTAGACATTTATATTATGATACATGATGCTTTCTCATCTAGTTTTGTTTCCTTTTTATTTCACTGAGTCAGAGAGGGTTGGAGATATGATTGTGTTGTGCTTGTAATATGCTGACAGAAAGCTGACAGCTGCTGAAATCACCCCAGACAGAAGCCTGTATTTTAAGAGGAATAATACCAGGGAGAGAGGGATGAAGAGGAAAATAGAAACTGGGGGGGGGGGGTGGTAGAGGCACTTGGGTGGCTCAGTCAGTTAAGTATCTGACTTCAGCCCAGGTCATGATCTTACAGTTCATGAGTTCGAGCCCCACATCGGGCTGTGTGCTGACAGCTCAGAGTCTGGAGTCTGCTTCAGATTCTGTGTCTCCCTCTCTTCTGCACCTCCCCAGCTCATGCTCTATTTCTCTCTCTCACTCAAAAATAAGTAAACATAAAAAAAAAAAAAGGAAACTGGGAGGTAATGAGAAAGGTTTGCTGATCCTTCTGAGAAGTATAAACAGACAATTCCGTGTTTCACAAAATGTATTTGGATGAAATTAGAGGAATAGACATGTATAAATAAAAAGGGCACATACCTTCTGCATGCATAACAAGGTATGTGCACTTTTTTTTTAATTTTTATTTAATGCCAATGTATGTAGAGCTAATGAATACAATATATGATGTTTATATCACCTTAGAAGTTCTGCATTCCCAGGTGAGATTTGATCATTTGACATTGACTCCTAGTAGAATTGTAAAAATCAAATCATTGATGTCATTGGTGTCAAACTGGGTGCCTGGTTTTGAGGAGCCAGGGGTCCCATTAAAAATGCCATTAAAAATGGCATTGCCATATTTGCATAGGTGGATTCCATTAAAATAGAAATATTTATCAAGATAATAATGTATCTCGTTTGTTACAAGTCCCAGTTTCAACTCAGATATTATATATAATGCAGAGAAAGGATAAACCACACAAATGCATAGATACTGCTCTCTTTAAAACTTCTAAGTCACCATCTACTCAACCTCCAGTTTCCTCCAAGTTAGCTCTACCCTGAATATCTTAACTTGGAGGTAGAGCATTCCAGCCCATGCAGCCTTATAAGTCAGGGGCTTGAGAAATTAGAGCTACTTTACCAGACTACTTCTCATGTGTCAAGGACAAGTCTAGATCTAGGATATACAGCAGTGTGTCCCAGGATCGAATGTATAGGAAGGTGCTTCCTCTTCCTTTCAACAAACTTGTTTCTTCCAGTGGAAATGTGGCAGAAAGATTTGTGAGTTGGATGCTGAGAGCTTGGGTACAAAACAGCTCTGTTTTATTTGACAACCTTCCAAGCGTCTGCCCTAAATGCAGATCCCCACCCCCCCCCCCGCAACTTCACTTTCCAGCCCTGATAGACCATTATAATTTCTCTATTCGTATAATTTTCATTTGTTAGAACAAGGTACAGCTGTTTCAGGGGAAAATGTTTTTGAGAAAGTAGCTTGCCTATAAATCCATTTGTTTCACAATAATTAATTTGAACAAACTCCAAAAATATGCTTTAATAACTTCTCAGATCCCAATTAGGGCCAAATAAATGGCTTTCATTTATGGCAGAACCAATCTGATTAGGTTTCTTGTTTGGTGCACTACAAGCATGCAAACTATCCACCCTGAGGGACATCAAGCGAAATCCAAATCTTTAGATTTATTTAACCACAAATGCATATTTATAAATTGCAACAGACTTTTCTAATTAATTTGGCATCATGCTAATGATTTTTCTTTGTAACAACTGATTATATCAGGAAGGATCACAGCCAGATCTAGAGCCGTTTGCAGTCACTGCTAGTTTGGAGAGAAACGGAAGGAAGCGATAAAGAAAAACAAATTTCAGGGAGGTGGCTCCTCAGAAGTAATTACTGATTTCACCAAATGTCCACTGAAGCAATCCAATCCCTAACCCTCATTTAGTAAGCTCCACTATCTTGTCCATTTTACAGCTAGGTTTACTTGCAACTGACATGTTTTCTGGTGAAGAAAATTGTGATGGCAAAGTCTGTGCAGAGGCACGACACTGAAGAGTCTGAAATGACACCTGATTTTGAGAAGGAAAGGTATGAGGACAGAAGGTCAGGCGAATAGAAAGGGTCATGGACAGGGCACTGGAGGCCCGAGTCTGAGCACTTCTGCCTCTTCGGAAGAGGAATTCCAAATTGGCCAACTGGAGGCATTGAAATAAGTCCCAGAAAAAATGGGGTGGGGTTGGCTTGAGAAAATAGAGTACCTTGAACGGAAGAAGGGATGTTCTGCTTTAGCAAAATGAGAGCTGAGTAAAGAAAGTGGAGTCAAATTATAATGGTGTTGGAGCACTTGGTTGGCTGAGTTGGTTAAATGTCTGTTGGTTTCAGCTCGGGTCATGATCTTGCGGTTCATGAGTTCAAGTCCTCCATCAGGCTCTGCACTGACAGCACAGAGCCTGCTTGGGATTCTCTCTCTCCCTCTCTCGCTGCCCCCCTGCCCCACCGCCGCTCATGCTGTCTCTCTCAAAATAAATAAATAAATAAACATTAAAAAATAATGGTATTAACCTAAAGTCCTGCTGGAGATAAGGAGAAGGGATGTGAGTGGGGAAGTTAGAGGCATTTCACAGTGTCCTACCAGAGTCTACTGAAACAGCCATACTTTTGTATTAGAAAAGGGGCTTTAAGGAACTCCCAGAAGGCTTGTTGTCTATCCTTTGAATTGTGGAGGTTAATAAGAGGTACTCAAGGCACTTCCGACTAAAAAAATCTCCACACGTCTTCAGGTGTCCATCACTAAGACAATGTAAGAGTTAGGTGCTAACAGAGAGGAAGTTAAATTTTCTTAGATCACCAGTCCTCACAACTGATGGAGGGTGTTGTATTAATAAGACTTTTGCTGTTCTGTTGCTCTACAGGATGATATAGGATAGATCTCCAAATAGGAAAAAGCATCCTGGCTGGTCAGTGAAAATTAAACATTGTAGGCTCAAATTATATTTTCAGAAGCTCTTCTGACCAAATGGGAAGCAGCTGGGAAATGAGAAAGTTCATGACTGTTTCTGGAGAGGGTGTTGCACAGCAGAATTTGAGAATTTAGATTCAATAAATCAGGCTGGGAAATGGATAGAAGTGGAATATATTCCCCAAACCATCTGTTTATCTGGACACGGTCTGATCAGGAGGGCTTTACATTGAGGCTGAAGGGGAAGCAGAGAACAGGAAAAGACATACAAATTTTAAGTTGGTTGACTACCTGGGTGCATGCTTTATAGTGATCTTCTTCAGTTGAAGAAAAAAAGGGGATTAATTCCGTGGTTAAGGGGAATGCCTCACAGAATGGTGCAGGCAGGCCTTGGACATGGACTGAGGTAAAGGACTCATGCACTTTAGGTCCTCGGGAGTCTTTTTATTTCAGATCAGCACATCCACTGCCACTGTTTTCCAGTCAACATGGCAGATGGTAGCTGTCAGTCAGTCATCAACTGTCATATCCACCCAACGAAGCATCCCAGTTGGTTCAAGTCTTTTGGTCCCCATCTCTGGCTGGCTGGATCAGGAGTCCATTCCTGGGTCATCGAGTGTGGGGCATGGGGAGGAGGCCGGGCCATGATATGTTTTTCCTGTGGCTCTTTTCACTGCAATCGGTTGGACCAGGGGCCTGCGGAAGAGTGAGCATTTATGAGGAGGTCAGGACCACTGGTATTACAATTGGTAATTCCCTGTCCATTGAGTCAACAACACTGGAAGAGGTGCTGAGTAACCAGAAAAATAGGCAGCCAGACAGTCATAACCAACACTGTTGGGAGAGAGGAGCAATCCCACAGGTAAACTTGAGCCCCCTGCAGTGGTGAGCAGAGGGCTCTGAGCTTTAGTACCCAGGCGTTGCTGACTCTCCAGCATTTAACAAAATCCCAGTTGGGACTCTTAACTGAAAATATGTGGAATGAACACATGAATTATTAGAAAGTGGAGATACCTTGAGATGGCTTTTAAAAGAAAGAACTTTATAGAGGGGGGTGGTTAGTTTATTTGAGGAGAAGTGTTTCACTGGGGCTGAATGCGGGCGGGGCCACCGTTTGTAACACTCTTGACCTTGACAGGAAATAGGCCAGTTGTTCTAGTTGAGCAGCGGAGGATGCCTAAAGCTTGAATCAGCACCCAAACCCACTCCAGGGGAAAAGGTTGGATCTTTGATTGTCAAATTAGCAGACCCATGTGGTAACGAGGTTCATTGCCTTCTCTGAGATGCATCCTCACTCTTCAGTTTCTTCTTTGGCTAAATGTATTCTCCCTGAATCCAGTTTGGCTTGGTCAGATCGATGTATTTTATGTCACATCAATTGTTTGCAGTTAGAATCTGGTGATTCCTAGAATTTCTGTGGGTAAACTTGCTTGCTTTATCTATTGAAATTACTATTTACTGCTTCAGATGGCGTTGCCTTGGTGAGCATTCATGGGTATCGCGTCCTTAGGGGGGTTTTAGATTGTAACTAGGGACCATTCTGATTGCAAAATATACCACCAGATATCAAGGGCATAGAACTAGCAGAAGGACGACAGGGATAAGATTGTTTATGTGATACTCCCTGAGATTCCATTTTTTCCACTCACAGCTATGCTTTGATACATGGTAGAAATGGCATTTCTCTCTTGCAAACCCTTTTAAATTCTAGTTTGAGTTTTCACGCATTTAAGAAATGTACCTAGTAGATACCAACCATCATCTATTATCCTGTGATATTCACCATGGGGGGTTGGGAAGGATTGAGAATATTATTGTCTTCTCTTGGTAGATGAGCAAGTGAAGGCTTGGGGAGATTAAGTAACCTGTTCAAGACCACCGGAAATGGTGTTTTCTTAGTGACTACTTTCTCTATGGTCTCTGGACTACCGTTGTCACTGAGTATGCACCTTCCACCAGCTAAATCCCAGAACCAGTCTCCTCCTAGATCTTTCTCTTTGTTGAATGGCCCCTTCCCTTTCTTCCTCAACTGTAACCTGGCTCTCCCCAGAGTTAATTTCTCTGGCATGGCTATATCCACATGAGTTCTCTTTCTCCCTAAAACAATACAGAACCAACTAGTCAAACAAACAAAAGACACTCTTTAGAACAGATAACATCGATACATACCCATCTCATGAATTAAATTATTAAATTAGTGTGAGTTACGTACTTACCAGCGATTACCACAACAGAGCTATCATTAGTAGTGTTAGAATTATTATTGACCATATATCTTAAAAGTGATGTAACCTACAAGTCTGGTCATATCAAAAGAGCTGCAATCCTCTTTGGAAAATAAACAAAGCAGTTGCTTAAATGCGCATTGTACATTTGGAGTATTTCTTATTCAGGCAAGCTGGTTTTATATTCATGACAAGCATTTTCAATTTTAATATGTTTGCTTACATGAGATGCAGATTGTAATTTAATGGCAGACTGTTTAATTATGCCTTCATTTGTATAAATTGTAATGTTGCTGCTGAATAAATGAAATAAAAATCTCTTTAATTTCCTTCTCAATATTTAATTTAAATCAATGATAAACAGTGCCCGTCTCTTTGAAACAATGTTAATTAATATTCAGAAGACTAAATTTGTTTTTGGATGTATGGTATGTGTGGCCTGTTGGTTTCATAATTGAACTGGAAATAAGATTGATAGAGTTAAATAATCTCTAAAGAGAAAGAAAAAAAAAGTACTGTACGATTCTATTCGATGCATCTCTGCCAGTAGGAAAAGGCATAAGACGGGCTTTACCTTTCACACTGTTCATATAATTGTCATCCAATGTATAACTTAGAGTTTAGCTTTTGAAATATTTTATAAATATACCACATAATTATTCAAATTGCTGAAGCATTATTTTTTTCTAACAAGTTGGTCTGGCCCATTTGTACCTCCTATTAAAAAATTAATAAGGTGAGGAGGGGAGTGAGGACAATAATTGTGCTAAGGCTCCATATCCCAGGCGCTCCTTAAAGAGACATAAAGATGAATGAAACGAGATGGTGGCCTTCAAGGAATTTATCATTTAACGCAAAGGTCCAGAAAGACGGACACTTTTACTACTTACAAAGCAGAGTAGTGCCTTCATGGAGAATAATGCAGTATTCATGAGGGGGGAAGCGTGGGGCACAGTCACCTTCGCCAAAGTTAATATCATCACCTTCATTACCGATAATCATTGAGTGTTGAGTCTTTGCTGCGTGACAATGCTCTAGGTGATTTATGTTAGTTCATTCAGCCCTTATCATGCTCCTACATGAAAACTAAGGCCCAGAGATGCTCAATAATTTGTCTAAGAAGACAAAGCTAGTAAACAGCAGATACAGGAATTGGACCTAGGTAGCCTTGCCTTAAGGTCCATATGATTCATTTTCCCATTATGTGGTAAACTTCACAAAATACGTGCGTGGGAATGTTCAGATATCCAGGAAATGGGAAGCTAAAGGGTTTGGGATGGGCATAGATATAGGACCCTATCACTGAGTTTCATGCTGATGAAGGCAACTGGACGGGTTAAAATGTAATCCAAAGGCAGTACCTATCAGCATAGTTTAGAAATTATCTGTGCTGTGAAATTTAATTCCACAGGTAACCAAAGCGGTGAGGGAATTGAGGAAAGAGTCCACTACGAAGTGATAAAATTTGAAGACTCCAAGGGTCACTAAAGCACTGGAAGAATCTGCCTGTTTTAAGAGTAATACTCACTGGTACATCAAGAGCAGAGGAATCAGAGCCCCACATAGGGAGGCGAGATGCACGTTGGAGTCACTGAGGCGATTTGAGCCAGCAGGGACTTAGTTAGGGAATTGGGTCAGGCCCCAATGGGGGGTCCAGGCGAATCCGGTGGGAGAGGCAGACTATGCCGGGGGCGGGGTGGGGGCAGGTGGTAGACGCATTGAAGTACATTCAGACATCACCCCCATGCGTGAATCAGGGCTGTGTCAGCCGAGCAGACCCAAGCCTGTGGCTGTGTTTTCCAGCCCTTCTAAGCATCAGAGACTGTGGCTGGGAGGTTAGGTGTGAGAAGTCTCCATTCAGACTCTGTTAGAGGAGAGGCCAGGCTCTTGCCTGTCACTGAGTGCCGGGGCGTGCCTCTCCGGGGAGCGGCTGCCAGAGAAGAGCGTCTCCAGGGGAATGGTCCTGCCCTGGCGCCGTGGCAGCCTTGCACGCAGCCACATAGGCCCTTGCAGGGGAGGGCTTGACCTGCAGCTCATCTGAGTCTTAGGTGGACACTTTATGGTCCTCCTGGGACCGGAGGGGATGAGGACCTTGGAAGGGGCTGCCGTCCAGCCGTCTCCTGCTCACCTCCCCCTCCCCCTCGCTCCCGGGGTCTCATGGAGTATGGGGCTTTTAGTGCCATGTGCTCAAAATAGAGTTTCAGGGTATAGAACTGCTCAGCCACAGCCTGGAATTGGCTCCTTAGAAATGGGGTGTGTTATTAGGGCTGCGGTAACAAATAGCAAAAACGTGGAGGTTTGAGACAGCAGGAATTTATTCATGGCTCTGGAGGGCAGAAGTCTGAAATTAAGGTGTTGGGGGAGGGGCACCTGGGTGGCTCAGTCCCTTGAGCATCTGACTCTTGATTTGGGCTCGGGTCATGATCTCATGGTCCTGGGATCAAGCCCCTCGGTGTGAAGCCTGCTTGGGATTCTCTCTCTCTCTCTCTCTCTCTCTCTGTCTCCCTCCCTCTCTCCCTCTCTCTCAAAATAAATAAACGTTAAAAAAAATGAAATCAAGGTGTTGGCATGGCCACACCCCCTCCAAAGTCCTCTTTCCCTGACTGTCCCAGCTTCTGGTGACTCCTGGTGTCTCTTGGCTTGTGGCCACATCACTCCAGTCTCTGCCTCCACCTTCACATGTCCTTCTGTGTGCCTGTGTCCTCTCCTCTTCTTATATGGACACTGGCCATTGGAATTAGGGCCCGCCTTAAATCCACAATGATTTCATCTGGAGGTGATTAATTACATCTGCAAAGACTATTTCCAAAAAGGTTCAATTCTCAGGTTCTTTTGGGGACACTATCCAGCACTGTCCAGGGTGTCCCCAGCTCATGTTGAAGCAATCTACACCCTTTTGTTGCAACGTTGTCTTTTTTGGCGTATAAAGCAAGGACCTCAGGGAGCTGGTGCCTTTGGTTGAACTTCCTTTCACTATGTAAGTGGTAAACTGTCTGAATCTAAAAGCAGCTCGTGTGTTTTCATAGGGGAATCCAGACAGGTGATGGACTTGGCCTTTGTTTTGTGCGTGTGCTTCATAGTCACCCATCCAGAAATTCAAGCGCAAACTCAAAGCCAACCAACTCTCTTTGGTCTCCCTCCCGCCCTCTGCTGGCAACAGTCGCACCTTCCTGCTAGTTCTGTGGCTTCTCCATCTGCTATATTCCTGACCCCTGCTCTTTCCTTGCCCCCCTTATTTCTTGCCTAGATTACTGCCATAGCTTCCTCGCCCTCTTGGTTTACCCCGTCTTACTACATTCAGCCCACTACTACTAGATTGATCACTCAGAATTTCACAACTATTTTTTACTATATTTATTTATTTATTTTGAAAGAGAAAGAGAGCATGTTAGACTGGGAGAGAAGCAGAGAGAGGAAGAGAGAGAGAATCCCAAACAGTCTCCACACGGTCAGTGCAGAGCCTGACGCCATGCGGGGCTCAAACTCATGAACCTCAAGATCACGATCTGAGACAAAATCAAGAGTCGGACACTTATCCGAGTCACCCAGGTGCCCTGAGCACTCAGAATTTTAAAAAGCACCAGGGCACTCCCGGGTTCAAACCCTTTAATGAGTTCCCATCACCTACCGATTAAGGCCAGATTTCTTATGGCCCAATTCATAGACCCCCATATGAGCTAGCGCCTCCCTACAGACATGGCAGCGTCTCCCCCTGCCCGCACCACGTACCTTCTGTCTTGAGGGTCACCTGATCCACAGAAGTGGTCCTTTGGTCTATGGAGAGTCATCTTCCATAGCCCTTTATTTTGTTGCAATCATATTCCCTTGCCCATGTTCATATCCCCACTGAGTGCTGACAGTTACGTCCCTTACAAAATTTTCTGGGGATTAAAAGTGTTAACATGCTTGGCACACAGAAGGCACTCAACAAATTCCATTTTCTATCATTGTATCTGACCCAGCCACGTATCTTGCTCGTAGCTGACGTTCATTATATTTGTAGATCAGTTGTTGAAACAATCAAGACCTCCATATCCTTTTGGAAGCAATCACCATAAATTAGCTTTATAATTCTCAAAATAGCTAAATGTCAACAGCAAGTTTATTCTATTTTTTTCTCCTCTAATTACCCCTTAACTTCCTCCTATTTTGAGAGCATCTTTCCCCATTTTTCCTTCTCCTTGGGATACTAGATAGCCTGTTGCCTTTCCCAAAGCTGCCGCCTTGTTCTCCTGTCCCTCCTTCCTTGTTCCTCCTTCCAAATTTGAAGAGTGAGTCGCTCATGACCTTGTAGGCTGTCAGATACCACTTTGTACCCAGAGCAGAGTCTCCTCTCTTGGGCGTGATTTTGCATCCTTCTGAACACACCATTGTTTGGGTGTGGGGGGAAGGCCCTGGGCTGGGGGCTCTGCATAAAAAGATGAGTAGTAGGATTTTCTAAACCTGGATGAAAGTGCCTGCTGTCTTAAAGACGCCATGGAAGAAGCTGGGGGTGTAAGGAAGAGTAAATCACAAACCAGCTTGAGTTCTCCAGGGGGCCAGCCATCACCAACACATGGGATTAGGTTCGTAAGACAGCGAGGCGTTTCCTCTTGCCGTTTACTCCTTCATGCACGCCTTCGTGAACTACCTTCATAATTCTGGAGTCTCTCCTTGTCTCCATTCAGAATGAGCTAATCCCCTAAGGTGCAACTTAAAATGCCAGTTGTGGAATAAACCGCACCTCCCTTGTTTCCCACTGCGTGGGTTGGACACCTGCTTTTGAGGGAGTACCCAGCAAGCTGTAGTCATGCTCACTGGGGATTCATACGCCCAGAGGCCTGTGAGCTCCTAGTGACACAGGCTCCACGTTCAAGGGTGATCTGTGGTTTCCGTCTCTCATCAGAGCAGCTTACAGAGTGTCACCTTGGACTTCGAGGGGCACCCCATTCATCTCTCTGCTGGCCTGACGATGGAAATGAGCAGGAGCCGCCAAAGTTGCTGTAAGAGCCTCAGGAGCTATGCACATGAGAGATATCTGCCCCCGAAGGGGAATATCGTCTGCTTCGGAACACATCGCTCCGTCCTGAGACTTGTAATAAAACGCCGTGGTTTGTGCTAGAGGCATGGTGTGATGTCAGTGTCAGGAAGAAGAAAGCAGACGTTGGAGGCACTTGGGCTCCCAGGCTGGAGGAAGCACGGTGCCCCTCCTGCAGGCTTTGGAAGGCACACTGGGGATCTCTGGAGGATTTAGGCTGGTAGTATATTGGCATTTCTTTCCGTATATTCTGCACTGGGTGAATCGAATGAAATGATGTGAAAACTATAACCAGATTCTGGTCTGCTTGGTGGGCAGGAACGGCAGCTGCCTATGGGTAATTTCTGTGCTCGTATTCTTGATCAGGAAATTAATGATGGCACAGTTCAAGGACTATCCATTCATCTCAAACAGGACCCCTGCCAAAAAGTGGGAGAACAGAGAAGAAAGTCGAAATCCTGGAGGAAGGGGGAGGCAGGATCCCCGTAAGTTAGGGCTGCCTGGGTTCGCAATGCTAACTGAAAGTGCACAGCAGGACCCAGGTCTGATTAAGGGGGTCACACGTGGGGCTGCTTCTCTGAGAGCCACAGACTCCCAGGGCTACCCACCCGTCTGGCGAGGAGGCTCAGGAGAGAAGAATCCCATGCTCCAGATTCTGGTGAGAACAGAGTTCCTAATACACAGTGGCTGGATAGGGCTTCCTTCCTCCAGTTTGTTGTAGAAGGACCTTAGTTAGAATCAGACTCCTGCTCATCTTCTCTTGCTCCTGGGGAGGAGGGACTTTCCAGATTGTTGAGCTCCAGCAGATGAGCTCAGCCACTCCCTTTCTTCTCCACTAAGCTCCCTCATTGCAGGAAGCATGTATTCTCTGAAGCTGTGCACAGTGAGTTGTTCAGTAGCAGAGCCCATAGGGAGACGTGGGGGTCCCCAGAGCTCTGGAGGTAAACTCAGTTCCGGGGGCATTATTAACATGTGCTCTTGGCTGTAGTCCTGAGCCCCATCCTCCGATAATGCTATTCATAGTAATAAAGGTGATGTTTGACCCCTTCCTGTTTGATGTTTGTCATCTTTCAGCTGGTTCTGAGAAACAAGGGCATCCATTGCTTTTTAGGTTCCCCAAATCACACACCTAACACACTTTCCCCATGCAGTTACCAATGTCAACAGTGTTCTTCCTTTGATTGATTGACTATTTGATTTTAATATTCTGCTCCTTAAAAAGCAGGGTTGTCTCTGAGAACAAATAGTGCTTCGGTGGGGCACCTGGATGGGTCAGTCAGTTGAGCATCCAACTTCAGTTCAGGTCATGATCTCACAGTTTGTGGGTTCGAGCCCCGTGTCGGGCTCTGTGCTGACAGCTCAGAGCCTGGAGCCTGCTTCGGATTCTGTGTGTGTGTGTGTGTGTGTGTGTGTGTGTGTGTGTGTGTGTGTGTGTGTCTGACCCTCCCCCGCTCACACTCTGTCTCAGTCTGTCTCTCAAAAATAAGTAAGCGTTAAAAAACTAAAAACAATAGTGCTTCGGAGTTAGAAAGTCTTGAGATAAAATATCAGCTTGTCATTAACTGAATGACAATATGAAATTCACAGTTTCTCTGAGCCTCACTTTCTTAATATATTAATGGGGGGTCATAACTACCATCTAGACAAATGTGAGGATGTGACGCAGAATTCAGAGTCTAGCACAGAGCCTGGCAGATGGTAGACACGCAGAGAATGTGAAGTTCCTTTCCTCTTTCAATTTTCTCCCTGTTCCTTGACATAGCCATGCCTGAAACAAGTATGCGTGCTTAATAATGGAAACCCCAGCACTGACTCCAATGTGAGTAGAGTCAAAAGAAAGGATTGGCAATCTTTTTTTAAAAGGCCATCCAGGGGGCGCCTGGGTAAGCATCCAACTTTGACTCAGGTCATGATCTCAGGGTTCATGAGTTTGAGCCCTGTGTCGAGCTCTGTGCTGACGGCCTGGAGCCTGCTTTACATTCTGTGTCTCCCTCTCTCTCTCTGCCCCTCCCCCCCTCACCATCTGTCTCTCCCTCTCTCTCCAAAATAAAATAAAACATAAAAAAATTTTTTTAAGGCCATCCAGTAATCCTTTAGCCTCTGTGGGCCACTCATCCCCTATCACGACTACTCAACTTTGCTACTTAGCACACAAGCAGCTGTGGACAATATGTAAAGGAATGCATATGATTGTGTTCCAGTAAAACTTTATTTATAAAAACAGATGGCAGGCCATAGTTTGCTGACTCCCATTCTAAAGCACTGTTGAAATGTTAGTGATGGTTTCTCAAAAACCATGTCTTCCATGATTCTCGATGTGGCCAATTACAGGGCAGAAGGCTAAGAATCAAGGAAGAATCAAGGACATAAATAAGTGTCCAAATAAAATTGACCCTTCCCTTGCTGGGGCTCCCACAATGCAAATTTCTCTCCCCCTTGTCTATAATGTCTGAGCTGCTTCCCATGATAACACTTACACCGGGTTGTGGTTATCTGTTTACTTTCTCTTCTTCTGTGATCGAGCTCTTTGTAGGCAAGTACTGTCTGATTAATTTTATAACTCTAGTACCCAGTGCCTGCAATATAGCAAGCATGCCATAAATGCTCTTGAGGGAAATCACTTAATGAAAATTTGGGGGCAGACTTTTCGCTGTTAAAAGGTTGGCTTCTCCATTCAATTTCCATGAGTGTGATTCTTAGCCAATATCGGTTACTGCAGAATGGTTGTAATTCCTGGTGTCTTTTCTCTGCTTATGGCTAGTATCATACACTTTTCCTCCCCACCCCACCCCCTTTTTTAAAGATTCTTAAATGCTGATTTCTTGACAGACTTCCATTTCTAGGCATTCTTTCATCATGCTTCTCTTTTCACAGTCACATTCTCTGAAAATACATCAACACGTTAGGGTTCTATCTTAGGAGCCTAATACCATGTGACTATTACGTCTGTCAATGATTGCTGCCCCCTTGGAGAACTCAGGCTAGTTTGTGATTTATTCTTCCTTGTATCCCCAGATTCTTCCATGGGGTCTATAAGACAGCAGGCACTGGATAAGGGTTCGTTGTAATGACATTGAGCTAACTGTGGATGAATGCAGTCCTAGAGCCTAACTTCCAGGAGATTACAGTTCAGTAGGGGAGATGAACCATGGCCATTAAAACTCTGAGGCTTGGTAAAAAGCAGCGCTGTAGGAAAATGTAGCTGAGTGCCCCAAATGATAAGACAATAGTTCTAGACAGTCTCTCTGCTGAGACAGTGCAGGGAGGACACATGGAACTGGAGACATCTGCATTGGGACTTAATGGATAGGATGTGGACTGACAGAGCTGGTGTGTGTTCTAAGCAGCAGAAGCACAAAGAATGGAATCGTGCCTGGAAGGACAGAGGCGCTTGGGAAATGAGCTGTCAGTATCATTTATTGAGAGCCTTTGACATGCCAGGAATTTTAAGTTCATTGTCTTGTTTAACATCTACAGTCAAATCCCACAAATTAAGCTTTATCGTCTCTATTTTACAGGTGATAAAACCAAGGCTCAAAAGAGATTCAATGACTTGCCCAAGGTCACACAGCACACTAGGGTCTGTCCAACTCCAGAATCCAAGCAATATGTACTCCAGCTGGAGGAACCAGACCTCCCTGTTAAAAGGTAGCCTTATTTTGGGAAATTTTGGGTTTTTAATACCTACTGACTTAATCTTGATTCTAAGTGTGAGGGCCAGGTCTTGCCTGAATTATGGCCTTGGGATAGAGGAATAATCTCCACATACTTCCAGCACCTTTCTTCTTCCCAGTTACCCCAGAGGCCCCAGTACAAGGCCATGGCCCAGGATCAACATGTACACACAGAAACCCAACATATTTTCTGAATCTCTACCTTTGTTCTCATCAAACTGTCATTGTCTAGGACACCTGCTCTCTGAAGCCCTTCTATATCTTCCCAAACTAATGGGTTTACTTTCTTTTCTGACACCATTTGGTACCTTGTCTAATCCTGGTGTACTTTCTCGTTTGGCTCCCACAGGAGTTTCTGTAGCACAATTGTGTAAACCTTGACCATCCACCAGGGCAACCAGCCTCCGGACTCCCCCAGTGCAAGGCCATTTCTCTAGATTAGGCCCTGAATTTCCCTCATTTACATCCTTGTGCTGCTCGATATTTCCTCCTCCAGTAGCTTGGACCATTGGACTCACCTCCCAAAGCTTCTGCTGGTGAACAGATGTAATGGGTATTCCTCATGGAAGGAACCACATCATTGATCCCCCCCACACCTGGCCATTGTGCCCAGGAAAGCTTTGTTCTTCTGACTGAAGATGAATAACTTATTTTAAATTTATACCTTATCCACATCCAAAACAAGTATCAGAGACACCTAAACTCGAAAAGATATGAGATCCTTACGACAGGAATATAAAATCTAAAGCGATATCAAGAGACTGGGTAGAAGCCAAATCCCCTGGTTACGCAGTTTTATGTAGTTTCTGTCTTCCAAAGCTTTAAATTTAATTCTGAATTTTCTAAACACCAAGACAGAAAATGAGAAAATGGCAGTTCATGTAATTCACAGTGTTGGGGGTTATTGTGCTAGCATCTCATCTTGCCTTTTCTTATCTTCCCTCCTAGCATTAGATCACTGTTATGACAGTGACATCACATGCCTTTTCTTCCCTGTGGCCCCCAAAGGGCCAGGCCATGTCTGTCCTCTAGATCATTTGAGGATTGCAGACACAGCCTTGGCAGATTCAGAATCAATTCTGGCTACTTTTGCAGTGCATAGACCAAAGTCAACTAAAACCAGCCCTGTTCCACAAAATTCCTCCTGTTCCCTGGACGTTTGACTACTAACCTCAAAACCAGTTGTAATGCCACAGGAGTAATTTTGATAGTTACCCCTCCCTGGCTTTTTAGCTGTAAATAACAAAAATCCACTTGGCTAACCTAAAGAGAAAAGAAATTCCTGGAAGTATATTATAGAGAAGCAATGATAACTCTGGAGACTAAAGCTTGTACAACGGACCAAAACTAAGTGCTGAGGAAACTGAGAATATAGCCGAGGGATAGTTTCAAAGTCTCTGGTTTGAACAGTTTGGTTAGAATCCAGTCATTGGACTTTGCCACTCTGCTGTGAGTGATCTCCTATCTCTGTCCCACTTGGCTTATTTTTTTCCAAATTAAACATGGAGGGCGGGAGCCATTTATTGACAGAAGCTTGCCAATCTACCTGAGCTTGAACTTCCAACAGACGGGGAAAAGGAAGTTGTGGTCTTCCCTGGTGGGATTCCTGTGACCCACTAGAGCTCAAACCTCTAAATAGAAAGGAGTTTCCATGGTGGGCAGAAATTGCCCAGTAGGTGATGTTTTACTTGGTTCTACTTGGTACACTTAGCCCCCCTTAGCTTCCAGCCCAACTTTGGAGGACGCAGCATGCCTCTCAGATAGATTTAAATGGGTCAGTGCGCACTTATCTCAGACATGTGAAGGGTTGACAGTGTTAGGGAAATTAGGCTTATTTTTCATGATCCCGAGTGTTTGAACTAAAAATCAGGTATATACATTATTGTCCATGTTTTCTCCATGAAGCAGGACTGTTAACTAGTAAGAGTTGTCCAAAGACACAGTGGGAGACTGGCATTGAATCATTCAAGCTAAGGTCCCATGATCACTCAGCAGGGAGCATCTAGACCTTCAGTGTCCAATGTGGGAGCTCAGATTTAAATTTGAATTAACCCAAGTTCCAAAATCTAACTCCTCAGTTGCAGTAGCCACATTTCAGTGACTCAGTAGCCACATACAGTCACAGCACAGAGAGGGAACATTCATATCATCACAAGAAATTCTGTCGGGCAGGAATGTTATAGAGAGTTTCAAAGCATCAATCATGGTTAGACTAGCTGAAATAAAAGCCTTTCAGTCCTGATGGTATAAGAGAAATCATATACCTTGGGTTAGATATTATTGGCACTTTTCATATTCAAGAGGGAGCAAAGAAAGCAAGCCTCCATGCAGGAGATAACAATGAGACTGTACCCCAAAATAAACGAAAGGGACAGATAGCAAATTGTCTAGGCTTTGCTATCCCTGTGATCTGTGTTGTAACTGCTCAGTTCTGCCGTGGTAATACAAAAGCAGCCACGGACAACACAAAAATAAATTGGTGTTGCCGTGTTCTGACATGAATTTGTTTATAGTGAAATTTGAATTTCAGATAA
The DNA here is from genome assembly GCF_027475565.1 of Acinonyx jubatus. NCBI lineage: Eukaryota > Metazoa > Chordata > Mammalia > Carnivora > Felidae > Acinonyx > Acinonyx jubatus. Next base: position 5,323,610 of record NC_069394.1, read on the forward strand.
TTTTCATCTACCGTGAAGTATTTTCTTGGGATGTTTTTCTCAACCATTCATATAGGTGATAACATAGTTTGCAGCCCCTTCCCTAGAGGGACTCTTAGATTTGGAATGGCTAAGAGAGGTTCATCTGACCGATCCTCCCCAATTCCTGAAATTGTCAGAACATCCAGCCTAAAGCAGTGGCTTACTGCAGTAATGTTAGTAGTGATGTGATGACAGTCCAGTGTCCTGCTCCATTGTTCCATTTTTGAGTGGCCTCAAAATCAATATTACTAAGTGATTATGAGAACAGAGTAAGGAACTAGACCTACTTATTTAAAAAAAAAATTTTTTTTAAGTTTATTTATTTATTTATTTAGAGAGAGAGCAAGAGAGCGTGAATGGGGTAGAGGCAGTGAGATAGGGGAGAGAGAGAGAATCTCAAGCAGGCTCCACGCAGACCCTGATGGGGCGCTCAAACTCTTGAACTGTGAGATCATGACCTGAGCTGAAATCAAGTCAGACGCTTCACCGAGTGAGCCACCTATGCACCCCAAACTAGACCTATTTATACGTGCTTCACTACTTCCTTCCTATGCAATTATGAATAATTTACTGAATCATTTTATCCTTCTGTTTTGATGCTATGTTATTGTTATCTTTAATTATAAAATATGGCAACTTCCCATGCCCCCTGTGGTTATTTTCAGGATTAAATGAGATAATGTGGGTAAAGCCTACTGGCAAAGGCATGTGAATGCAGTATTATAAATGGAAGGCATTGTCATTCACACTCAGATAATAAAATAATTACATGGAAAATGATTGAATTGACATCAAAGTTTGCAAATGTAATGATGTAAGATTGGGAGAGGCTGAGCAGAAAAACATAAGTTCTATCAAAGCCAAATTAAAATTTTATTCATAATGCAAGGATCCCTTCCCAAAAGGAATAATTTTGAGGGTTACGCCAACTGGTAAATGTCACATAACACCAGGAAGCCTGACTCATAAGGGAAGAGGAATTATGTATTTGATTGGAACAGCATTTCCTCCAATTTGCAGGAAACTATGATTAGTTTCCTGTAAATGAGGCTTTAATTGGATCCACTTTGAACTGATGAGCAGATCGTGGGAATGTATCCGATGTCTCGCAGGTGGATTTGGTCACACTTGGGTAAAGAGTTTATGGCCTGGGTCCACCCAGACATCTTCCTTAAATACTGAATACTGTTGCAGAGTAGAGGGTTGGAGAGAAGGGTGTTTATCATGTCCTAATTTAAGGGCAGAACCCCCTCGAACCATCCAAATTATAAAAGGCATGTCATTAGTTGTTCTTCACTTATTCATCCCTTTAAGGATAATATGGACTAAAAGTGTCAGTTCCCGCTTTCGATAAACTAGTTTCTTTTAAGCACAGAAATAATAAGACTGAGTGACACTACAGGATTTGTCAGAATGACGTAATATGAAATTAACAAGAAACATGTTACTCTGAAGAAAATTGTTCAGTTCAACATTCAATAAGGCTAAATGCCAGGCATTGTGATATATACTTAACCCTTGAATAATACGGGTGTGAACCGCTCGGGGCCACCTACACGTGGATTTTTCCGATAATGACAGCACAGCGCTATACATGTGTCTTCTCTTCCTTATGGTTTTCTTAAGAACATTTTCCTTTATCTTATTTTATTCTAAGAGTACAGTATATGGTACATAGAACACACAAAATATGTGTTAGTTGACTGTATTATTGGCATGGCTTCATTTCAACACTAGGCTATTAATAGTTAAGTTTTTAGGGAGTCCGACATTATACACAGATTTGTGACTACGTGGAGGGGTGGCACCCCGGTGCCAAGGGTCAATGGTAGATTCATAATCTTAACCAATAAGATAGCCCTACTCTGAAGAAGTTCAGTCTAGTTTAAAAGAATGATATGAACAAAATGTCTTTTTTACAGGAAACTCACTTTCCTTTTTCTGTTCAAGTATAATTAACCTACAGGGTTATATTAATTTCGGTTGTACAATATAATGATTTGACAATTCTGTACATAATTCAGTCCTCCTCACAGTAAGTGGACTCTCTTTTTTTTAATTTTTTTTTAACATTTGTTTATTTTTGAGAGACAGAGACAGAGCATGAGGGAGGGAGGGGCAGAGACAGAATGAGACACAGAATCGGAAGCAGGCTGCAGGCTCCAGGCTCTGAGCTGTTGGCACAGAGCCTGACGCGGGGCTCGAACTCACAAACAGCGAGATCATGACCTGAGCCGTAGTCGGACACTTAACCGACTGATCCACCCAGGCGCCCCACAGTAAGTGTACTCTTAATCCCCATCACCCATTTCAGTCATACACGCCCCCCCCCACCTCACCTCTGGTAAGCACCAATTTGTTCTCTATAGTTAAGTCTGTTCTTTTGTCTCCTTTTCTCTTTTGAACAAAATAAGTTTTTAGTGTTTATTTAGTTTTGAGAGAGAGAGAGAGAGAGAGAGAGAGCACACGCACAAGAGGGAGAGGGGCAGAGAGAGGGGGACAGAGGATCCTAAGCAGGCGCTGATGAAATTCACAAACTGCTAGATCATGACCTGAGCTTAAGTCAGACACTCAATTGACTGAGCCACCCAGGTGCCCCAAAATGATTTTTAAAAGTAGAGAAAGGGGCGCCTGGGTGGCTCAGTCGGTTGTCTGACTTCGGCTCAGGTCATGATCTCACGGTTCCTGGGTTCGAGCCCTGCGTCCGGCTCTGTGCTGACAGCTCTGAGCCTGGAGCCTGCTTCCGATTCTGTGTCTCCCTCTCTCTCTGCCCCTCCCCTGCTCGCACTCTGTCTGTCTCTCTCTAAAAAGTAAATAAACGTTAAAAACAAATTTTAAAGTAGAGAAAATATGGTGCCAAGTACAAAGCCTCAGTAGTGTCTAAGAAATGTCTGGCCACTCAGAGCCATGTACGGGTTGTTTCCTGATTAAGGAGACCCAGGATGTGGCTGACGGTAGGGTACCATCCAGTCCCAGCTACAGAGGTCGAAGCCGTGGGTCCTGGCAACAGTTCCAGTTACATCCACCAGCAAGGAGGGGCACATATGTCTATTCTCACAAAGGCTCCATATGTTTATCTGGCCTTTATCTCATTGTGGAGAAAAGAAGGAGGAGCAGGAGGAAGAAGGGAGAAAGGAGGAAGGCAACGAAAAAGGGAGGCGCTCAGTGGGCAGGAGGTAGAAGTGGGTGATAAAGACAGGAAGAAAGAAAGAAGAGAAAGAGAATTCTCTCCCAAGTTGGAGCTGGAGGGGACATTAGCAATCACTGAGGCCACGATTGGCAGGCTTTTTCTGCAAAGGGCTAGATAGTAAATATTTCTGATGTTGAGGCACTCCCCCTCCCAGTCTCTAAAGCAAGCACACAATGCTGCCGTTGCAATAGACATTAGGTAAACCAGTGGGCGTAACTGCGTCCCAATTAAATTTTATTTACAAAAGCAGGCAGCTGGTGTGCAGGCTGGAGTTTGTTGACCCCTAAGTTCTAACCCATAGTTATCAGCCATGCAGCTGTTGTCAGCCAGGTTCTTGGTAATTTCACATGCCCTGTCTCATTTAATTCCCCGGCCAGCCCTGTGAAGGAGGGCCTGCTTTTCTAATTTTACCAATGAAGAACTTGAGATTGAGACAAGTGCCCACTGTGAGGGTGCCTGAGTCTTAGGGATGCGTTTTTCCATTTTCAGCCCCCGCAATGTTTCTCAGCTCTGGAGTACGTACCAGGCGCTCAATTCTGCACGTAGGGAACGGAATACCTGGGGAAGTAACGTGGCTCACTCGGGGGCTGTCAGTAAATGGTGCCAGGTGGGGACCACAACACACGGGTCTCCAATCCTATCCCCTTTGTCCACAGCACAGACAGGCCCATGTCGCTCAAGCTGTGACACGTGCCTGGATGTGTCCACGTGAGGCACCTTTCCCAGACTTCGTGCTTATTGAATTTGGCTGGTCCTGGTGTTATTTCAAATGTGAAGTTTTAATTCAATCTTTTTGAAACGAAGAAAAACATATTTTCTCTCAGCTATTTCTCTGAGCCTTGGATAGTGTGAGAAGCTGGCTGAATGCCAGAGAGAACAATGTAATTCTAATTTGGTGGGTTTTCAAAGTTTTTTTTTTTTTTTTTTTTTGTATAGATCACTGGAGGTGGGCTGGGGGTGGCATGCTATATTTTTCTTTTCTTTTCAAGTATGAACGGCATATTGGCAACATGAGATGACAGTTTTAGCAATTTGAGGTGAGTCCATCTTCAAATAAACCTAATTTTCAGCACCATCCAGAAGTCACAATCCATTCTTTGTGACCATTAAAACAAATGCCAAGGAGCATGGAACCCTCGGTATGATCAGTACGGGGCGCTCTGCCCAGCAACTGGTCCCCTTCCTTCCCTCTGTGAGGTTCTGGAGGCACAGCAGGGGGATCAGACAGGAAACAAGGACCCACCACAACACTCTCAGATCCCGCTGAGAAACAGAGGTGGTCTTGAGAGCAGTCTTATTTTCCACCCCACCCCATCCTTCAGTTCCGTTCAGCCTCGTTTGGGGGTAGATACGGTGAAGAGAAGTGGAAAACAAACAAACAAACAAACAAACAAGCAAAAAACAGCAGGAGGAGACATTTGCTCTCATGTCAGGCCTGGATCTATTCCCAGCTTTGCAACATATAGTGTGCAACCCTAAGACCTTTATTTAATCCCTGTGAACATTTCATCTGTGAAATGGGAAAAAAATGGTCCCTAAAGCCATGAAGCAGAGTTCAGAGCAGGTGATAGATGTATAAAATGGCTGACTCATTGCCAATGTTACAAAATGTTACTTCACCCCTCCACTCACGCTCTTGAAGAAATAGACTATGGGTGAGACACCCTCGCAGATTTAAATAATGGGGAAAAAAGAGACTAGATTAGTGTTCAATCCAAGGAAAGCTGTGGGAGTGGCTTTCACGCAGAGAAAAGCATCCCAACTGGGAAAAGCAAGGCAGGGGAAGGACCCGAATGGTTAAGGAAAATGGAGGGACATTTGAGGAGGCAGAAGATTCCATGGCAGTGACTGCAGGAGCATAAGAGAGATTTGCTCTTTAAAATCCATCCAGTATAGGGATGCCTGGGTGGCTCAGTCAGTTGCGTATTCGGCTCTTGATTTTGGCTCAGGTCATGATTTCTCAGTTCATGAGATCAAGCCCTGTATTGGGCTCTGTGACCACAGCACGGAGCTAGCTTGGGATTCTCTGTCTCCCTTTCTCTCTGCTCCTCCCCTGTTTGTGCTCTCTCTCTCTCTCTCTCTCAAAATAAATAAACATGGAAAAATAAAATAAAATCCATCCAGCATACATAAATTGTATCCTATGCCCTGGTCTGGGTGCTAGTGGTGAGTAAGACAGACAAGGCTCCTCCTTCACGGAGTCAAAGTCTTGTCAGGGCAATCGACAGTAAGCAGGTGAATAAATGAAGAAGACTATTTCAGGTAGCAATAAATGGCCTGCAGATGGCAGGTAGCATGGGTATGGGTGAAATGGGCTGCTTGTTTAGATCAGGGAGACGGGGGGGGGGGACTCAGGGGGAGGAGTCTTTTGAATTGAGACCCAAATGTTGTGAAGGAAGCAGACGAGGACCTGGGGTGAGTGATCCTGGTAGAGTGTAAAGGCGTTTATGCCCAGACAGGCTGTGAGTGATGGAAGATAGGAAAGACACCCAATGTGTTTGGGAGGCTGGGGACTAGGACCCAAGACAGAGTTGTGGTGCCTAAGAGCTGGGTCTCGTGGGGCCATTTAAGGCCACAGCAGGGGTTTGGGTTTCACTTTTAGCATAACGGAGACTTTTAAGGAGGCCAGTTCTAGGGCAAATGGACCCTAGAGGGGCAAAGTGACAACAGGGCAGGGTGTCATCAAGGCTAGTGAGACATCCAGTTGTAGGAGAGGGTGGCTTGGACTCAGGTGGTAGTGGCCACCACAGAAGGCCTTTGGAATGTATTTTTAAATAGAGCTCGCATGATTTGCTGAAGTAGTGAATGGTCGTCGGGTTGAGGTTTAGAAAAGAAGAATTGAGGATTGTGTTACAGAGGGTGACAAATGTGTGGAGGGCCCAGGATGTGATGCTGCCTGAGTATATCTGATAAATGGGATGATCCTAAATTTACTGATACTACATGACTTACTCCCTGCATTCCCCAGGGTCTTTATGATACATGAAACATTCCCATATTCATTTTCATACATAGGTCAGTCAACCGCGTGCGACTAGAGATGAATTGCACCCATTCTATAGATAAGAAAACTGAGTCCCAAAGAGGACAGATAGACTGGCCCACGGTCATTGTTAGGAAGTGGAAGGGCCCAGGGCTTTACTTAAGGCAAGTCTGATGTTGGCTCGTACGGCACATCGCACTACCACACCGTGCCGATTCATTTCCTGGAAACTCAGAGAACCTGAAATCCATTCCCTAAAATGTATCAATTCCAAAAATAGGGTAGAGTAATGCAAAGAACCAGGACTTTAAGTTAGTGAAACCTGTGTTCAAAGTCCAGATCTATCACATACTGATCCTGCGATCTTAAGGAAAATTTTAGCCGCTGCTTCAATTTTCTGTGGAGAGTGCAGTTTATGTACTCAAATTGGAAGTCCGCTATGATGCAATGGGTTTATATAAACTACCTGGTGAAGTATCTGATGCTTACTATATCACCTTCCCTTCATTTTCTAGGAACCAATAAAACAAGAAGATTTGCAGCTTAATAGTATTATGCCTTTCTATGGCTGATGGCAGCATAGTCAACCTTCTTACCTCTATTAATATGACTAATGACCTACTATAACAGCAATAATGATAATGTTAATGATAAGGCTGATAAAAAGCACAGTGAAAAAATTTAATCAAAGAAGGCATATTTCCCTATGGAATTACAAATATTTCCATTGGCTATGATTCAACATTTCTTTGAAAGTCAATCTGTAGAAAACAATTGTCGCTAATAGTTATCAGGATTATGTATTTGCCTACAAAATAACATGAACAGAAGTCTGTGAATTAGGCTCCATGATTTTCCTCATTTTACGGATGATGAAGTAGAGACACAGAGAAGGTAGATGGCTTGTCCAAAGCCACAGACACTTCAGCTGTCAGAGCCAGTGGCAAAGTCTACTCTCGGGCATCCACAGTACTTTGTAAAGAGAAGGATGGATGAGCCTTTGTTTTGTGTCCTATGTGTGCATATAGTCAGTCTTCAGTTAAAAGGTCTGCTTGAAGATAAAGCTGAGAGCCCTTGTTGCAATATAAATATTATTTAATTTATTTAACAGATATTTGGTAAGTAGGTAGGAAATGCAGACAGTAGGGTCCAACTCAACCACCAGTTTGGGGGACCTTCTATCTGTCAAAGGGTGCTGGGTACGAATGATCTGGAGATTGTATTCAAACTTTTAGTGATTTGTCAATGGGATGTTTACAATGACTAAAATACTTTCTGCTGTGATTTTTTGCCATGAGCCTCACCCAGATCAAAGTATCAGAGATCATTACCTACCGGATGTCTCTATTACAAAATTGGTTCCCCTTTGTCCAAATGCTAGTGCTTAGATCCTATTAACCCAATCCTTACGTTTTATATGATGGAGTGTTCCAACACAGTTCTTTTTCCAGTCACCAGTTGCATTTCTCATTTTCCCCAATGGCTACATCTTAGAATGTTACTCTTTTTGGGGTTCACAGACTCATCTCCTCTGTGTGTGTGGATGTGTGTGTAGACCTCCCACACCGACAAGCAGTTCTCAGGCTCTAGCAGGCTGTCCAAGAATTCAGCTCAATTCTGAAACTACCTACCTGGAGATACCATCAGATGCCACAAGTTAAGGATTTAGTCCTAGAGGACTGCCGCCATCCCCCTGCCAGCACACGCACACTTCCGATGCTAGTTGCAAGTCCTGATTGTTACCTGTGCTTCTGACCATCTGGCTAGAAGCTAGAGGTTTCCATGACCTTGTCTGGGGGGGGTTTGATTAATTTGCTAGGGTGGCTCATAGAACTTGGAGAAACCTTTTAATTACTAGATCACCAGTTTACTCAGGAATAGCCAGATGGGAGAGATGCCCAGGGGAGGGTGTGGGGAAGGGGCGTGGAGCTTCCACACCTCTCCAGGTGAACCACTCTCCCAGTGCCCCCAACAGTTCACCAGCGTGAATGGGTAATGGGAACTCCCATTACCCTGTCCTCTTGGGATTTTATGAAAGCTTCCTTACCTAGGGATGATTGATTGGATCATTGACCAATAGGGATTGATTCCAACTCCAGCCCCTCTCCCTTCCCTGAGGTCAAGGGGGTGGGTCTGAAAGTTCCAACCTTCTAATCACATGGTTGTCCTCCTGGCCACCAGTCCCCATCCTTAAGGGAGTCACCAAGTCACCTCATTAACATAACAAAAGACACCTTTACCTCTCAGACCTTTCAAAGGTTTTAGGGCATGTGCCAGAAAAGGCAAAGGAAACCAAATATGCATTTCTTATTGTAAATCACACTATCCCAGTTTCCTTTCCCTAATAGCCTCTGTTTGACTTGGTGATAACAACAATACTCACCATTTTGTGATGATCTTGTTTAATCTTTGAAGCTACCCTTAGCTGATTTTATTAGTTTCAATAGATCAAAACGAGTGCACCAACAAGTAAGTATAGGAGGCCCCCAAATATTAGAGAACTTCCCAATGGTCACAAGTCCTTAAGACTCACAGCTGAAGTTCTGGGGACGCATGTTGGCCTGACGTTCTTACCAGCAAGCCAGTCTGTGCTGCTTATGGTTCAAATGGTCTTAGAAAGCATATCCTCAGTGTAGATAATAATAGTGTTAGTATTCTTTACGGACAGAAACTAAGGAGACTGTTGTAATTCAACTGTCTGCTCTAAAGCTGAAAGAGTGAAGAGTTCATGGGTTTCAGAGTCAGAGTTGTGTACAAGCGCTCACTCAAGGGGCGCCTGAGTGGCTCAGTCGGTTGAGCATCCAACTTCAGCTCAGGTCATGATTTCGTCGTGAGTTCAAGCATCGGCCTTGATACTGTGGGCACAGAGCCCACTTCAGATCCTCTGGCCCCCTCTTCTTCTGCCCCCTCCTCCGCTCATGGTCTCTCTCTCAAAGAATAAATACATAAACATTCAAATGCTCACTCTATCTTTTAGCTATAGGATCCTACGCAAGATTCTTAGCTTTTTGGACTCAGTTTTTAATCTGTAAAATGAAGTTAATAGTGCCTATTTGGGGGACTTTAAAGGAAGGAATAAGCCAACCTATGTAAAGTTCTCAGTCAGGTGCCAGGGACACATTCTCAGTTCCCTGAACCTGGCTGTTCAAGGACCCATTCAAGTTCTCTTTCTTAATGATGAGGGAGCCAAAGGCGAGCTGAGGGCAAAGTACAAGTGGATACCAGCACCCACCCCCCACCAGGTGGGATACCTGTGACATTGTCAGGCACTCCTGGCTGCCCAAGAACAAAGGAGAAAAACAAAAAGTTAACTGATAGAGATCACAGTCACGCAGGACATGCGTCTCCCTCAGTTTGCAACCGTCTTAATGATCTCCAAGGAAAAAAAGCAATTTTATCAATAGCCAAACTTCTAGCAACCTGTAGACTCAATTTCCTGGAGCCCTACTATCACCCTCCCCTCCACAGTGATAAGGTTTTGGGGTGATGGTGGGGTTCGGAGCTGACAGACGAGAAAGAATTCTTGAAGATGTTTTTGGTGCAAGATGGTGATTTTATTAAAGCATGGGGATAAGACCCACGGACAGAAAGAGCTGCCCTGGGGTTGTGAGGAGGGACTTGTTAGTGATATACTGTGGGGCGGGCTGGGGGAGGTAAAGTCAAGAGGAAGTTTCTTAAAGGGATTTTCCATACGCTCAATTTTAATATATGTGCTGCCGAAGCGAGCACCATACCCTCAAGACACAAATTACTGGAGGCCTAGCAGTTGTCAGGTTAAGGTTGTTTTTCCCTCCAGTAAAGCATTAACATAAGACAGGGGGGAGTTCCTGGGGAAATGTTTTACTCTGCCTGCCTCCAGTAGTTGTCCACAGGCTGCAGATTGTAAGCAAATTGAATTCTATCTGCCATTTCTTTCTTGCCTTTGTTCCCCATGGCACTATGGAGGGGAGGGTGACGTTGGGGATCAGGAAACTGAGTCTATAGGTTTCTGCAGATGAGGCTATTGATAAGATTGCCTTTTTCTTGTAATTTACCAAGATATTTGTAAACTGACGGAGACTCGGAGACTCGTGTCCTGCAGGACTGTGACCTGTATCACAGTTAACCATTTGTTTTCTTTCCTTTCCTTTGTTCTTGGGCAACCAAGAGTGCCTGAGGAATGTCACACATATCCCATCTGGTGGATGGGATGGGGGGGGGGGATGGAAATGCTAGCTTGTGCTTGCAAACTCTCAGCCTGCCTTCTCATCAATAGGATAGAAACTCTTATTTAATCAGTCCCTCCTCAAGCCAGTGCAGCTCTTTCTGCCCACGGTTCCTGTCCCTGTGCTTTACCAAAACCACCTTTTTTTGCACCAAAGACATCTCAAGAATTCTTTCTTGGCCATCAGCTCCAAACCTCAACATTTCCACATCATCTCTCCACAGAAAAAGTGTCCAATGTGAATGAGATTTGGTTTTCGTTCTGTCCTCTAACCGTGTAAGCCCAATGGTTTGAACTATGCCTTTGTAACACATCTTAAAATTATTTTGAATTTAACTGTTCATGCAGCAAGGAGCGAAGCAGCCAGACTAGAAGATATGCCAGCCTGAGCCACAGTATCGAGCTAAGTACTAGTTTGGGGGGGGGGGGCTGTTTGTTACGTGGTGAAAGTTCACCCATCAAACAGAACACCGCATGTTAACGAGGAGAACAGCGCGCCTATTGCAACCTTGAGGGGTGTTCCAGAAAGCCGTCAAGGACCAAAAGCTCATCAAGAAGCTGCATGTTGAACGATATTTAAACAGAGAGCTCCACGGCCACATTTTCTCTTTGTAGTAAGCTCACTCCTTTGCCCATATTAATGCCAGAATGCAAGGAGCCAAGTTCCTTGTGAGGGAGCACAGCCCTGGCAGAGGTCCAGGGCAAACACGAGAACTCGAAGTAGTTCAATGCAGTGGGGAGAAAGAAGGCACGTCTCTGAGGTGCTGGGGATACAGAATTATCTCTCCTGAGAAATTTCTCCTGTTTTTGTCACCTGCTTCAAGCTCAAACCATTTCCTCTAATATTTCTAGAGCACTTTATTCTCTTACGGCAGGAACTGTTGGTACCTCTGGGCAGGCCAGGCCCCCTGATGAGAGAGCATAGGGCTGGCTGAGGGCAAAGTGCAGGCTACCAGCATCCCACCCCCAGCTGGGACACGTATGATATTCCTTGGACACTCCCAGCTCCCCCCAAAACGGGAAATGGTCAGACTGATAAGAATCTCCGCCAGTTTACCAGAAATCAATAGGCCAAAGTCCAGGAACTCCCTACTGTCTTAGTGTTGAAGCCTTTGCTGGAGGAACAAACAACCAGAGATTCACAATAGCTAGGCCTCCGGGTAAGTCTTTATTTATTTGTTTTATTATTATTTTTTTTTTATTTAGTATTTTTTATTCTTGAGAGAGAGAGAGAGAGAGAGACAGGGTGTGAGTGGGGGAGGGGCAGAGAGAGAGGGAGACACAGAATCCGAAGCAGGCTCCAGGCTCCGAGCTGTGGGGCTCGAACTCACCGACCTTGAGATCATGACACGAGCCGAAGTTGACGCTGAACTGACTGAGCCACCCAGGTGCCCCTAGGCCTCCAGTAAGTCTTCAGCATGTGAAAGTCTCTTTGGAAATTCCCTCTTGACTTCATCTCCCCCTGGCTTCATGAAAGGGTCACCCCCCACACTCACCGTGCAGGTCTTTCTGCCCTTGGTCCCTGTCCCCATGCTTTCATAAAATCACCCTTTCGCAACAAAGACTTCTTCAAGAATTCCTCCTTGGCTGTCAGTTCCAGACCCCACGAACCACCCCCGCATTGGTGAGGCTTTGGGTGGTGGGGGGTTTTCGTGGGGTCCAGAGCTGACGGCCAAGAAAGAATTCTTGACGACTTCTTTGGTGCGAAAGAGGTGATTTTAGGAAGGCACGGGGCCACGACCCGTGGGCAGGAAGAGCTGCCCCGGGACCATGAGGAGAGACGGGTTTTATACCATGGACTTGGGGGCCGTAGAGTCCGGGGGAAGTTTCCAGTGAGATCTTCACATGCTAGAGAAGATTCCCAGGATACTGGAGGCCTAGCTATTGTCAAGCTGAGGTGTTTTTCCCTCTACCAAAGCATTAGCAGTGAGGCAGTAGGGAGTTCCTGGAGAAACGTTTTATTTACTCTGCCGGGCCTCAAGTGTTAGTCGCTGGGCTGCGGGTTATAAGCAGATTCAGTTTTATCTGCCATTTCCTCCTGCCTTTGTTTCCCACACCACCCATCACCCCAAAACTTCATCACCCCCACTCAGGGACAGTGGGAGATGTAGCTCCTTTCAGATCCTGCCACCCCTGACTAGACTCTTCCGCCAAGGGGCTTCCTGAATTTCACCCAGGTGAGTCAAAATGACTTTAAAATAAGTTACACCATCTTCGATTATTTTTTCGTCTTTTGTCTCTTCTGGGAAATAAAGCATCTCCTAACCTAAGCTCAGAACGTGGGTGCTCCCCGCATGGTCTTTGATTTTGGTGCTTAAACATCTCAGTTTTGTGGAAAAGATGCCACACAGCCGTTTCCCCCCCCCCCTTTTTTTTTTTTTTTTTCTTTCTCATCTTCAAATTTAAGTGTCAGCATCTGTGGTATTTGAAGTCACGCAATTCAGGTTCTGAAGGCAGCCGGCTCTGATCTATTTGGTCAGGGAGACATAAGCACTTTCAATCCCGAGACTCACCACTCCAGAAAATTAGACATAACTCAATACACAGAAATAACTCTGCAAGGAAAAGGGTTCTATGACTCCATCTCTGGACAGAGTGGGGACCCCAGCCCCCATGAAGGGTTTTTGTTTTTGATTTTCCTTTGACAGATTGAATCATGGTAAAGATGGCCGCATCTCTCACTTGCCCAAACTGCCATTTTCAATCAAGGGCGAGAGCTAGTCATGAAATCGAGAAATGCTAAGGACGGCCGAGAGCTGGAGCGAAGAAGGGGGTAATCCCAGCATTAACTGGCTGGGATGAACTCTGTTGAAGCTAATCGTTTATTGTAATCATTGCCTAAAAATGGGCAAGGCAGCCTGCATTTAATCCCTCATGAGATGTGTCTGTGCATCCTGTGTCTACATGTCTGTGGCAGGAAAAAGAGGACGAGGAAGAGGAAAGGCAGGAAGAGGAGAGGAGAGAGAGAATATGGAATGAGGTGTTGGCAGGGAGGTTTTCCTCTTAGGCAAAGAAGTTTTTCTATCCATTGCGAACTCTTCCACCTCATGGCATTTCCCAGCTAGGTGACCATATGCCAAGTTGACCTTTGAGATTCTCAGTGAAATGTGTGCTAAGTGGGATAATTTCTGCAAGTTCTCTTTGCCCTACTGAGTGATTGATGCCCCTGCCCCAAGCGAATAGCTTGCCCTCTGTTTATGTCAGGGATATTTCAGGTTCTCGATGCACTTCTGTTGAGTGAATGATTGAAACAATGTGAAATTCAAAGGGATTGAGCTAGGTGGAAATCCTTGGACTTTTGTTAAAATCACACACTCAAATGTTGAGGTGTTGTTTGATTTTTTGCACCATTTGTTGGGGGTCGGGGTGGGGCCTTGGGCTGTGACTCCATTGTTCGCTAGATGAAAATGTATACATACCATTAATATGCCCTGGCAAGACAGACAGCACTCTTTAGAAATAGGTTCCAGATGGTTACCCTGCATAGCCTGGGTATTGTTCTGCCAAGAAAGCAGGTGACAATCAACAGTTACTCAAGCACTGTTTATTTTATGAAATCATACTATACTGTATTGGATGTATTGCATACAAGATCATTTTATGTGGTAGTTAATATAAGTGAACATTTATGCCCTTTAATTATTCTGTGCATGGCGTAGGTTTTACCCTGTGGTATAAAGAATTCCCAGGTCACATTTGATAAGTTCACTATATTGAGAAAGTCAATCCTCTTTTTTTTTTCAATTAAAATTTACTTTTTTACTCTATTGCACATCTGAAACTAAGTAGTGAAATTAAAATAAAAACTTAAAAAATTTTTTTTAATGTTTATTTATTTTTGAGACAGACAGAGACAGAATGTGAGTAGGTTAGGGGCAGAGAGAGAGGGAGACACAGAATCCAAAGCAGCCTCCAGGCTCTGAGCTGTCAGCACAGAGCCTGACGTGGGGCTCGAACCCATGAACCATGAGATCATGACCTGAGCCGAAGTCAGACGCTTAACCGACTGAGCCACCCAGACGCCCCTAAAATAAAAACTTTTAAAAAATTTACTTTTTAATTTACTTTTATAGGTAACAGGTAATATATTTACCTGGTTTAAAAGATCAAGATATCCATAAAGATATGAACACAGAAGTCTAGTTTACACACTGCCCCCAACACCTGGCCCATTCTGTGTTTTGAAGCTTTATGGAGTTATAATTGATATATTAGAACTGAACGTATTTAATGTATACATTTTGATGAGTTTGGACATATGCGAACACCCACGACACCATCACCACAATCAAGGTCCTACACATATCCATCACCTCCCTGAATTCCCTTTTGTTCTTTTGTGTACCTGTGTTTGTGTGTGTGCTTATGGTAAGAATGTTTAACATGGGGTTTATCCACTTTGCATAAATATTTTATAAGATTTTATTTTGGGGCGTCTGGGTGGCTCAGTTGGTTGAGTGTCTGACTCTTGATTTTGGCTCAGGTCATGGTCTCAGGGTTCATGAGATCGAGCCCCACATCAGACTCTGTGCTGACAGTGCAGAGTCTGCTTGGATTCTCTCTCTCCCTCTCCCTCCCTTCATCTCTCTCTCTCTCTCTCTCTCTCTCTCTCTCCGAAAATAAACAAATGTTAAAAATTAAAAAAAAAACCCAGATTTTGTTTTCTAAAAAATAACCTCTGCAACCAACATGGGGCTCGAATTCACAACACAAGATCAAGAATCACATGTTCCACTGACTGAACCAGTTAGGCACCCCTCTGCTAAACACATTTTATTTTATTTTTTATTTATTTATATTTAATGTTTTATGTATTTATTTTAAGAGAGAGAGAGCCCCACACAAGCTGCATGCTGTCAGCACAGAGTCCTACGTGAGGCTGGATCTCATGAACTGTGAGATCATGACCTGAGCCGAAATCAAGAGTCAGATGCTTCAATGACTGAGCCCCCCGGGCGCCCCAACTTAACATATTTTAAAGTGAACGATGCCATGTTGTTAAGGGCAGGCACCATGTTGTATGGCGGATCTCTAAAACGGTTTTATTTTGCTTAACTGAAACTTTATGCCTGCTGATTTGGAACTCCCCATTTTGCCCTCCTCGTGGCCCCAGGCAACCACCCTTCTATTCTCTGCTTCTATGAGCTTGGCTAATGTAGATTCGTCCTGTAAGTGGAATCACGTGATGTTCGTCCTGTGTGACCGACTTCTTCCACTGTAGCGTGACGTCTGCTAGGATCATCCATATTGTCACACACTGGAGGATGGAGGTTGTTTCAAACCTATGTATTGTGAACAGTGTTGCCGTGAACATGGGGGTGCAGGTGTGTCTTAGAAAGTCAGTCTTCTGTGGGCCTCTTAGACTCTTCCAAGTGCTCTGGGTGTGCCACGGCCGGGGGCTCGAATGCTTTTGACTCAGGCCATTACTCGATGTTGTTTTCACAGCTGGTAACCTTGAGAGATAAGGTAACATTTCCTCCTGGACAAATAGCAGGCTAGTTTACACCCTGCTATAAAAGAAATAGAATTCCTGGGGCGCCTGGGTGGCTCAGCCGGTTAAGCGTCCGACTTCGGCTCAGGTCATGATCTCGCGGTCCGTGAGTTCGAGCTCCGCATCGGGCTCTGTGCTGACAGCTCAGAGCCTGGAGCCCATTTCAGATTCTGTGTCGCCCTCTCTCTCTGCCCCTCCCCGGTTCATGCTCTGTCTCTCTCTGTCTCAAAAATAAATAAACGTTAAAAAAAAATGTAATAGAATTCCAAACTAAGTACTCCTTAGATGTGAAACAAACCCGCTGCATGTGTAGCATTAATCTGGGCCATATTATGCTCATCTCCCCATGGGACTTGGGGGCAAGAGGAACCAAGTCTAATGTACTGATGATACGCTGCCTGCTTTCCCATGGGTAATAAAGTCCTTCGCCTCCAACTCAGGCGTCTCGTATCATCTGCCAACATTCATCAAATAGTAACAGGCACAGACCTGGGTGGCCCAGTGGGTTGAGCGGCCGACTTCGGCTCAGGTCATGATCTCGCGGTCTGTGAGTTCGAGCCCCGCGTCGGGCTCTGTGCTGACAGCTTGGAGCCTGGAGCCTGCTTCGGATTGTGTGTCTCCCTCTCTCTCTGCCCCTCCCCCGCTCCTGCTCTGTCTCTCTCTCTCTCTCTCTGTCAAAAATAAATAAACATAAAAAAAAAAGTAACAGGCCAACTCTTTGCTTGTAAAGAGGGTGAAATATAATCTCAAGACCAGTATTCTGTTGGTATGAAGTGATACAAGGGAACTCTCTGCAGTCTGGTTCTAAAGGGTGTAGTTCACCTTGCCCAGGGCCTTGGCGTGAACCAGGACAAAATTAGCATGAAAATTGTCAGACGTGGCTCAACCAAAATGCCGGCTACACCATTGTGAAGAGCTAAAGAGAGAGCTTGAGACTAATTGATGTCAAGTGCCTAGTAGTTCTGGCCACGTAGACCATGATCTTTAAATATTTTTATGACTCTATTCTAATTTATTCTATCATTGTCAACCAAAGGTAGCGACTGTAAGAACTAGGTATACTAGGAACAGCAGTTTAATCTTTATCATGCAGGAGGCCTGGATGTTTTGGGAGGGGGCCGACCAGATGAGCAGAGAAGGAAGGAAAGATGTCTATAGAGACACGCGTTCTACTTCCTCTTCTGTCTTGGGGTGATTGATTTGACCTGGGGACAGTTCAGATTAGCCCCTTGCCCCTCAACAGGACAAACTCAATGGATGCAGTAGTCTGGAGTGGGGGCTTTAGCTTCCTCTATTATTTTCTCTGCAGGTCAAACATTTTTATGGTAAAAGACGTTAAGGGATGTAGTGACAGAAATCTTGATTTTGACTTCATATTGTCACTTGCTAGGTATTGACACTAAGAAGCCACCTCACTAGATAAGCCTCTGTTTTCTTAACTGTAAATAAGGAAAACCATACTCACCCATAGAATGGTTAGGATGCATGAGAAATCCTAACGCTGACACTTTCCCAGCAGACGATACATTTGTGTGGTTGTTTTCATGAGCTCTTGTCCCGCATGCCATCCTTGCCCTTCCCTCACCTCCCAAGTCCTACCACACCAGGTGCTCTCGTGGACTTCCAAATATCAGTAACTGAATGTCTTGGTTGAGGGATTTCTCCAGAAGGGATCAAGCCAGTTGCGTGACAGACCCCTAGCTGCCCTCAAGTGAGGGTGAGGAGAGTCAGTGTATATAACATCCAGTTGCTTGGCCCTGAGGTAGGATAACCCCCAGGCATTTCATAGGGTTTCCTTGTGGGATTCCCCGTGTCCATCCAGTCGCCCACATCGACTTGAGAAATCATCTTTACTAGCTGACTCTTCTTGTCCTAACCGTCCTGTGTCCTTGTTTGCCACTTCTTCCAAATAAGCTACTTGCCCTTGAGTCCTTGCTTTGAGGTTTACTCCCGGTAGGGCCCAAACCCTTTGGAATCATGCCTGTTATAAACATCTGTTATATTAAAGAGCAAAGGGTAGCTTC
The DNA here is from genome assembly GCF_027475565.1 of Acinonyx jubatus. Taxonomy (NCBI): domain Eukaryota; kingdom Metazoa; phylum Chordata; class Mammalia; order Carnivora; family Felidae; genus Acinonyx; species Acinonyx jubatus. The sequence goes on from NC_069394.1 coordinate 5,341,523, forward strand.
TAAACATGGGAACTGAGAGGGGCCACTGGATGGCTCAGTCGGTGAAGCATCCAACTCCTACTTCGGCCCAGGTCATGATCTTGTGTTTCATGAGTTCAAGCCCTGCATCCGGCTCTGTGCTGACAGCTTGGGGCCTGGAGCCTGCTTCGGATTCTGTGTCTCTCTCTCTCTCTCTCTTTCCCTCCCCTACTCATGCACTCTCTCTGTCTCTCAAAAATGAATAAATGTTAAATATTAAAAAAATAATAACAAACATGGGAAGTAAGATCCGGGAGAGAATGTATGGCTCAGAATTCAAGTCTTTAATCTACTTTCCATGGTGTTTCTTAAGTCAAGATGTTTCCTTGATGCAAGAAGCCAATGTCATTACTAAAAAGTTTCAATCAGCTGTCTCTCCTGTTTTTATCATCCCTTTCCTTTTTGGTTTCGGCATCAGAAAATGGAAAAAGTGTGTTCCAAACGAAAGATAAGGTTCAAGTAATCATGCAGAGGTGGAGGATCCTGGTGATTTGGGAGCCTCTAAGGCTTGGAGTAGTGGAAACCAAAACAAGAATTGTTGGTGAATGTGAGATTGGAGAATTATATTTTAAAGATTTAAAACCATCAAGAAAGCCTGTTTCCAATTAGAAATATATTAAATTGGGATGTTGTTAATGGAGCCCAAATTGTGTTTCCAGTCTGCTGAATAATTCTCAAGTTAGTTACATTATTCAAGTCCATTCCTTTGTTTATTATTTTTTTTAGAGGGGAGGAGGGTGTTGTAAATGAAAGGCTGATTCAGTTCTATCATACTTTTCCAGAGTTGTTTTTTTTTTTTTTTTACAGATACTTCACACCTTGAACAAGACCTGGGAAACAGCAGCTTTTGAGTGACTCCATATGTTCTCTCTTCCCTGGCATGCTATCAACTTCTCACAAACTACAGCAAAGATGTTTCAAAGAAATAACCAGACTTCCAGTACAATTTATGATTTTTTCTTTTTCTTCCTTCCTCCATTCCTCCCTTTCTTTCTCTTTCTTTCTTTCTTTCTTTCTTTCTTTCTTTCTTTCTTTCTTTCTCTTTTGTTCTTTCTTTTTCTTTTCTTTTCTTTTCTTTTTTCTTTTCTTTCTTTGTCTTGTTTCAATTTTACTTTCTGGTCTTTGGTATAATCTTTCCTCTTCCTTCCACCCTGCCTCCCTACCTCCCTGCTTTCCTTCTTCCTTCTGCATAAATTCAATCATTTTTAGGGCTTTTGTATTTTAAGTATTTTGTTTTATTATCTTTCCTTTTCCATAATTCATGTTGCTAGGTTTCTGTTTATGATTCTGAAATTAGGGTTCTTTATCCTTTCCTCTGTCATCACCTTCCTCCACAGGGAGTCCCTATATCTCTGGTCTTGTGCAAAGTGTGAAGCACCTGTCAGTTTGGGCTTAAACAACATTATGTCACCCATGAGAAAGTTCACCTGCAAGAAGGACTCCAGACAAATTATGTTCAGGCACCAAAAACATATTCCATCTGTGAGCTCAAGAACTTCAGCACGAGGTGAGTTTCCCTGTGGTCACCATGAAAGGGGCACACCTCCTTGTTCATGGCCAGAGGAAGAGACCAAGTCCACACCTCCATTTCCTTGTTCATGAACTTCTTGGCTTTCTTTATCTCATTTTCTACTCTCCATGTGATTTTGACTTTCCTCACGGTCTTTATTTTATTTACATCCTATTTCACTTTTCCTATTTCCATTATGTTCCTATGGCTTTTTTCTTTTATGTTGTTTATTTTACTTTTGCTTTTATGACTTTCGATCACTGTGCTTTTGTTTCTTTGCTCATTTTTTAAAATATTTTTCCCTTTCCTTCCTTCCTTCATTATTTTCTACTGTATTGTTTTCTTTTTTGAATTTTGTTTTCTCAATGCATTTTCTTTCCTTTTGATTTTGGGGACTGCCTTTCTCATCCTCTCTCCCTCATTTCCACCATCTCCGTCTTCCCTCATTTTTGCCTTTACTCACCAACCCTGATCCCTACTTTCTTTTCTTTTTTCCCTCTTCCTATTATTTGTTAGTTCAAATTGTCTAGTCTCAACTTTCTTCCTACCCTACTTTTCCTTTATCTCCTATTTTGGATTAGTTTCTGTAGGTTCCTCTTTTCCTTTAATCATCATTGATTAGTTTACCATTTTTAATTTTTCTGTATTGATATTTTTTAACATTACTTTTCTAACTTAAAAACAATCTGTATTTCCTACCTTTGTACATTCTTTTTTACTCTATATAATATAGTTATTTATCTTCTATTATCTTATTCTTTATTCTCGTTCTCTGTTTTTACCAGTTTTGCATTTTAATGTACTCATTGTAGAGAACAAGGGGTCATCTGCACACACCCAGACCACAGACTGCACGGGCTAGAACAGGAGGTCTGCATCTCTTGGGCACAAAGGTGCCCCAGGGGAAGAAGAGGAACAGGTACCCACTGGCCATCCTCTCTCCTTAGTCAAGATGGGGCCAGGGCAGGACAGTTCCTTGGGCCCCCGGACTCGGGTTCTTCCCACTTAGCACACTGACCTCTATGTGAATGTTTATAGGAAAGAAGGCATTTCGCCTGTGCTAAATAAACGTATCCAATTTACTGCTGCTGCTAGAAACAGACAGAAAACAAAAGGAAGAAAGTCCTATATCAGAAGACAGAGTGTTTTACTTCGCACTGAACCTGAGTTGCCTCAGGCATTTATCCCTGGGACAGGCCTACGTGCACACCAAGGGTGCATGAATGATTCCCATTTGTGAGAGCTGGCCGTCTGGGGTGAAGGACAGAAAACTTAAAAGTCTGACACTGAAAAACAGAGAAAACCTCAGGAGAAGCCAAAGACAGAACACAGGAGCTGAAGACCATCACCTGCCCTGTCTCAAGGGTGTGAGATGCAGGCTGGTTCCTTTTTAGTCATGGCTGCTTTCATGTAGGATGGCTTAAGAGTTTACATAAAACATCAAAACACTTTATATTCCATTTATGAACGTAGCTTAGCACCCCTGTCTACTTTAACAAATATTTCTCCAGATCAGACTATGCAGAATACAGTAGCAATAAAGGGGAACAAAGACAATCAAACAAACAGACACACAGAAAAGTCCCTGTCTTCATAGAGTTATATTCTAGTTTGGGGATGACAGAACATAAACAAATAATTGTATACTATATATAGTCACAGGGTAAACTTACATAAAATTGTAATTTTGTAATTGTAAGTGTAATTTCATAATTACTTACTTAATATTTCTTTTTGAGAGAGAAAGGAGGAGAGGGGCAAAGAGAGAGGGAAAGGAGACAATCCCAAGCAGGCTCTGCACTGTCAGCACAGACCCTGATGCGGGGCTTGAACTCACAAACCGTGGATCATGACCTGAGTGGACATCAAGAGTCAAACACTCAACTGACTGAGCCACCCAGGCTCCCTGTAATTTTGTAACTGAGCATTGTGCTGTCATGATGACAATGAGGTGGAGGGACAGAGCAGACAGTAGCGTGCACTGGTAAGGTGCAGTTTTATAGGCTGGGCCGGTGTCCATCTTGCAGGACGGCTGGAGAAGCCTTCTGATAAGGTGACATTTGAGCGCAGACTTGAAGGGACAGAGAGAATGATCCATGCACATGTCCGAGGGTGGAGGGGGAGGGGGGGTGTGGAGCTCTCCAAGGATTGAGGATCAAAAGGGGGGCCGTGCTTCTGGAGTGAGGACACGGGATGTAGAACAAAAGGCGGGAGCGGGTGTGGCGCTGAGAGGGAGGTGGGCACATTGGACAGCTGCAAACTGCTTGTGTCTGAAGCATCTGGAACAGAAAGGTGTCCATCAGAGGTCAGGTACGGAGGGGAGAGTCTAAAGCTGACGAAGCAGTGAAAGGGTAGCGCCCAGCACACAGGCGCAGGTGGCCCAGGCAGGCGTGAGGGGCAGGACGGTCAGCGGGAGGGAACGGAGGGCTGTGTGCAGAGGAGCAGACACAGACCAGACCTGGCTGTGGAGCGCGGTTTATATTGGACGAAGCTTTTGAAGCCCATCCGAGTATTTCTTCCGCCTACAAGCATGCCTCCTTGGGGCCAGGTGGTCCATGTGAGCCTTTGGCCTCCTCCCTAGGGATTGGCAGAAATTGAGACGGTAAGGTGACCTCTGCTGTCATGGGCTCCAGACCAGAACTAACGGTTTTAACAAGATGCAGAGCAGGTGGCCTCTGGGGATTCAGCCCCAGGCCTGCCTTTTAGTTGGGAACTTGGAAATTCCAGTCATATTTCCTGCAGCTTTCTGATCTTGTTTTGGTCTGACTTGAATTATAAGTTTGGAAACAGCCATGCCCCCACAATCTGAAGGAGGATCTATAGGATCTATTTCAGTCTTACACCCGGACGGAAGCATTGGAAATATTGCATTGCTTTTAGTCATTTCATGTTGTCCTTTGAGCAAGGGGCAGGGAAAGGGACGGTGACAAGGACTGAAAACTTAACAAGAGGCAGGAAGAGGCTGTTACCCGGAGGATGATGGCTGTGGTTCTGGTTGGGACTCTGCTGTGCCGTGTGGTCTCGGGCGTACCTTCAAGTCCTGGCTGGATCCAAGCTTCCGGAACATGAAATGTGGTTCTGGAACAGATGCTCCCCGAGCTCCTTTCCGGCTCAGATATTCTAGGATTCCAAGTAGAAATGCCCAGATGCTACTGGAAAATGTGAACATATGGATGCATTTCTGACCCGCTGGCACATGAGCCCCCTCCTTAGTTACCAGGCGGACTGAGCTCGTTACCCAGGATTGCAGATGTCTCAGGTCTTCAGGAGGCAAAATGTTTGGATCACAATTTCCTAAAAGCATTTCAAAATATTTTGTTTTGTCTGTCCTTTGATTCCTGTGCCTTTCAATTTTCAGTGGTGAAAGGGGGAAATGGAGAGAAAGAAAGAAAGAGAGAGAGAGAGAGAGAAAGAAAGAAAGAAAGAAAGAAAGAAAGAAAGAAAGAAAGAAATCACCACCACTATTTTTTGTTATTTTTTTAAATGTTTGCTTATTTTTGAGAGAGAGAGAGAGAGAGAGAGAGAGAGAGCGAGAGAGCACGAGCAGGGGAGGGGCAGAGAGAGAGGGAGACACAGAATCCCAAGCAGGCTCCAGGCTCTGAGCTGTCAGCACAGAGCCCGATGCGGGGCTTGGACTCACAGACCACGAAATTATGACTTGAGTCAAAGTCGGACCCTTAACTGACTGAGCCACCCAGGTGGCCCAGATCACCACCGCTTTTTAAGAAAACCATACTGCTTTACAAATTATGCTCCAGAAAGTCTTGTGAAGGTGTTAACTTCAGGCAAAGAAACATTTAGAGTTGTCTATTAAGTGATCTGCTCCATGCCAGGAGCTGGGGTGACTAAGGTTACTAACATATAAGTTCCATCCTCCAGGAGCTTGGGATTTGCTATGGAGGAGGGGGCCCTGACAGACAGCTGTTAAAAGAAAGGAAAACAAGGGGCGCCTGGCTGGCTCAGTCGGTTGAGCATCCAACCTCGGCACAGGTCATGATCTCACGGTCTGTGAGTTCAAGCCCCACATTGGGCTCTGTGCTGACACCTCAGAGCCTGGAGCCTGCTTCAGATTCTGTGTCTCCCTCTCTCTGACCCACCCCCATTTATGCTCTGTCTCTCTCTGTCTCAAAAATAAACATTTTTTTAAAAACCTTTTTTTTAAAAGAAAGGAAAACAAAATTCTGTGGGAACTCCAAATGACCCTTAACCTGATTGGGGGGTTAAAATGTCACCCCCAAGAATCTCCCTCGTTTGCTTTGTGGATGTAATGAGGTCATAGGCAAAGAAGTGCAATTCAAATGTGTGATGACGAACACGTCTTAATTGTTACAATAGTTTTCCAAATTTTCTCAAAACATGAGCCATGTGTACACCTTGTTAAGATTCTTCCAAAGCCTTACATAAAGTTGAAGTTTTATTAACTTCCCAATAACTTACCCAAGACTGGCTACATAATTTATAGGACCTGGAGCAGAATGAAAATGTGGTGGTAGCGACAGCCTGTTGTAACGTGCAACAGCCAAAGGGTACAAAGTCACCCGTAGGGGGCGCCTGGGTGGCTCAGTCAGTTGAGCGTCCGAGTTCAGCTCAGCTCACGATCTCGTGGTCCGTGAGTTCAAGCCCCGCGTTGGGCTCTGTGCTGAAAGCTCAGAGCCTGGAGCCTGCTTTCTATTCTGTGTCTCCTTCTCTCTCTGCCCTCCCCCACTCATTCTCTCTCTCTCTCTCTCTCTCTCTCTCTCTCTCTCTCTCTCTCAAAATAACACATAAACATTAAAAATTTTAGAAAAAGAAAACCGAAACAAGAACAACAAAAGCAACAAACGAAAAAACAAAAACAAAGTCACCCGGGTCTCATTCTTTACACAAACCATTTGATGTGCTGAGTACCAAAGAGTAATTTTAAGATTGACAGTTCTTTTTAAAATTGTATTTATTTTATTTTTAAAAATTGAAATCACAGTTAGTTAACTTGTAGTATAATAATGATTTCAGGAGTACAACTTAGTGATTTATAACACCTACATGTATTACCCAGCGCTCCCTCTAGCAAGTGCCCTCCTTAATGCCCATCACCCATTTAGTCCACCCCCCACCCACCTGCTCTCCAGCAGCCCTCAGTTCGTCCTTTGTATTCAAGAGTCTCTTATGGTTTGTCTCCCTTTCTGTTTTTATATTATTTTGGCTTCCCTTATCCTATGTTCATCTGTTTTTTTTAATGTTTATTTTCAGAGAGAGAGGGAGACACAGAGTGCAAGTGAGGGAGGGGCAGAGAGCAAGGGAAACGCAGAATCTGAAGCAGGCTCCAGGCTCCGATTTGTTAGCACAGAGCTGACAGGGGGCTTAAACTCGTGAACTGAGAGATTTGTCTGAGCCAAAGTCAGACATTTAACCAACCGAGTCTCCCAGGCACCCTATCTGTTTTGTTTCTTAAATTCCACATGTTAGTGAAATCATGATATTTGTCTTTCTCTGACTGACTTATTTTGCTTAGCATAATACACTCTAGTTCCATCCATGTTGTTGCAAATGGCAAGATTTCATTCTTTTTAATTGCAAAGTAATATTCTATTTTATATATATGTATGTGTATGTATACATATATGTGTGTGTGTGTATATATATATATATATATATATATATATATATATACTCACATCTTCTTTATCCATTCATCCATTCATTAGTTGATGGACATTTGGGCTCTTTCCATATTTAGATATTGTTAATGCACTTCTATATATATTGGGGTACATGTGCCACATTGAATCAGCATTTTTTGTATCCTTTGGATAAATACCTAGTAGTACAATTGGGTCATAGGGCAGTTCTATTTTTAATTTTTTGAGGAACCTCCGTACTGTTTTCCAGAGTGGCTGTACCAGTTTGCATTCCCACCAGCAGTGCAAAAGTGTTTCCTTTCCTCTGCGTCCTCGCCAACATCTGTTGTTGCCTGAGTTGTTAATGTGAGCCATTCTGACAGGTGTCAGGTGGTATCTCATTGTGGTTTTGATTTGTATTTCCCTGATGATGAGTGATGTTGAGCATTTTTTCACGGGTCTGCCAGCCAACTGTATGTCTTCTTTGGAAAAATGTCTATTCATGTCTTTTGTCCATTTCCTTACTGGATTATTTGTATTTTGGGTGTTGAGTTTGATAAGTTCTTTATAGATTTTGGATACTAACCCTTTATCGGGTAGGTCATTTGCAAATATCTTCTCCCATCCCATCGGTTGCCTTTTATTTTAGTTTTGCTGATTGTTTCCTTTGCTGTCAAGAAGCTTTTTATCTTGATAAGGTTCCAATAGTTCATCTTTGTTTTTGTTTCCCTTGCCTCCGGAGGCAGGTTGAGTAAGAAATTGCTGCATCTGAGGTCAAAGAGGTTGTTGCCTGTTTTCTCCTCTAGGATTTTGATGGCTTCCTGTGTATGTCTTTCATCCATTTTGAGCTTATTTATTTTTTGTATGGTGCAAGAAAGTGGTCCAGTTTCATTCTTCTGCATGTTGCTGTCCAGTTTTCCCAACATCATTTGTTGAAGAGACGGTCTTTTTTCCATTGGGTATTCTTTCCTGCTTTGCCAAAGATTGGTTGGCCATATGTTTGTGGGTCCATTTCTGGGTTCTCTATTCTGTTCATTGATCTATGTGTCTGTTTTTGTGCCAGTACCATATTGTCTTAATGATTACAGCTTTGTAATACAGCTTGAAGTCCAGAATTGTGGTGCCTTCAGCTTTGGTCTTCTTTTTCAACATTACTTTGGCTATTTGAGATCTTTTGTGGTTCCATACAAATTTTAGAATTGTTCGTTCTAGCTCTGTGAAGAATGCTGTTGTTACTTTCGTAGGGATTGAACTGAATATGTAGATTGCTTTGGGTGGTATCGATGTTTTAACAATATTTCTCCTTCCAATCCATAAGCATGGAATGTTTCTCCATATCTTTGTGTCTTCTTCAATTTCTTTCATAAGCTTTCTATAGTTTTCAGTGTATGGATCTTTTACTTCTTTGGTGAGGTTCATGCCTAAGTATTTTATGTTTTTTGGTGCAGTTGTAAATGGGATCGATTCCTTGATTACTCTTTCTGCTGCTTCATTATTGGTGTGTAGAAATGCAACCAATTTCTGTGCATTGATTTTATATCTTGTGACTTTGCTGAATTCATGTTATCAGTTCTAGCAGTTTTTGTTGGAATCTTTTGGGTTTTCCACGTAGAGTGTCATGTCATCTGCTGAAATACCTCCTGATTCTCTCCTGATTAGATTATAACTTTGGTCAGATAGATGGATGTCAGTCAATCCAGTTTTGGAAAGCTGATTAAAAGCTAAACCTGGGGCAATGCAGCAGCACCAAGGATCAGGTCAGAGATCACATATGTCCCTGTGGATGAGCAAAGAGTCCTGCTGACTGACTGCCACTTATGAGGTATGTGGTAATACAGACTTTGATTTGAATGCAAGTTCAATGAAGTTTGTGCTGTGAAATATTTTCTAAATACTCTATGTATAAGTTTCAAATTCTTCATCTGTAAATCTAAAACAACCATGTTGGCTTAGCCTGGGTTTTCCAGAAATAGAACCTGAGAAAAAGGCTAAAGTATACTTTATTTTGAAAGCAGGGTAAGTACAGGAGCAAAGCTCTGACATAGAAAAAGCCAAAGAAGAGATGCATTATGGGGTTGAATGACTGGTCTGTTGTAACCACTTTAAGAGCTTTTTTAATACTTTTTAAAAAACATTTATTTATTTTTGAGAGACAGAGAGAGGCAGAGCATGAGCAGGGGAGGGGGAGAGAGAGGGAGACACAGAATCCGAAGCAGGCTCCAGGCTCTGGGCTGTTTGTTAGCACAGAGCCTGATGCGGGGCTCGAACTCATGAACTGCAAGACCATGACCTAAACCGAAGTCGGACGCTCAACGGACTGAGCCACCCAGGCGCCCCCACTTTAAGAGCTTTAGAGAAAGCCTCTCAGGACCTCCATTCAAGAGAAGAAATGGGAAAACATGTATCTATTAATTACTGTATTAGTCTATTCAGGCTGCTATAATAAGATGCCATCCATTGGGTGGCTTAAAGAGCAGGTATTTATTTCTCAGAGTTCTAGAGGCTGGGGAATTCAAGATCAAGGTGCTAGCTGAATTTGGTTCCTGGCAAGGGCCATCGTCCCACAGATGGCCTTCTTGCCAAGTTTTCACATGGCAGAGAGAGGTATCTGGATCTCTTGCTTCTTTTTTTTAAGGGCACTAATATAATCATAAGGACCTCACACTGATGAGTTCATACAAAGTTAACTACGTCCAAAGGCCTCACTCTTAAAAATCATCACTTTGGGGGTTAGGGCTTCAACCAATGAATTTTGAAGGATGCCAACATTTAGCTTCTAACCGCTCCCATTCATCCTTCCTCAAAGTCTCACTCCTTGGGATATTAACTATCCTGCATTTCCAATTTGCATGCAATAATCTCTCAGTGGATCCTTGAGATGTTTCTTGCAGCGATAGCAACAGAGAAGCCCCCCGGGATAAGTAAGACTGACAATGATCTGAGGGGGGCACTGGCAGGGTGCACCTTGCAATACAGGTCACCGCAGTGGTGGTTAGAATAGTGAGTAGACAATGTTGGGGGGATATGAAATGTTAAATGCAATGCAATACATTCAATATACTGCAGATATGTTCTGAGTTTTAATGTTCAAAAACAAAGCTATGAAAGAATCACCCAGGGCTGAATAATTGTGAACTCCCCTGTCTCCTCTTTTCTGTACAGACATTTCTTATTTCTTATAAGTAAGTAAGGTCAAATGCCATTAAAAGAGCAGCACTTAGAATCAATCTTGAACTATTTACAGATTAGGGAGCCAAAGAGTTCAATGTAATGACAAGAACTATGCAGTCCATCTTTCTGTAAAATGAGTTCTTAATAATTGAAACATTTGTTGAGTCTTAATAATTTTCCAATAATTGTCACCCCAGGAGCCTTATGAAAGCCATATCACAGTGGCCTCATCCCATGAATGCTCTCTATCTCAGTGAAAATGCCTTCAGTCCAATTAGTCTGTGCAACTTAATTTGTTCAATGCAAATCACTGGGGCTTAATTGAATTCAATTAGAAACAAATCAATAGAAATCAATTCCAAATGGCTAGCATCCACATTCATCAATACAATTAAATTTAAATGAATCTAGAGGTGGGGCACGTGGCTCAGTTGGTTGAGCGTCCAACTTCAGCTCAGGTCATGATCTCACAGTCCGTGAGTTCGAGCCCCGCATCAGGCTCTGTGCTGACAGCTCAGAGCTTGGAGCCTGCTTCTGATTCTGTGTCTCCCTCTGTCTCTGCCCCTCCCCTGCTCATGCTCTGTCTCTCTCTGTCTCAAAAAAAAAAAAATTAAAAAAATGAATCTAGAGAAGATTTACCTAAATGGCTGACATGTTTCTAAAATTTACTGCAAATAACTATGGTATCTGGTTGTTGGTGAGAGTTTGGAGGTTATATACTGACTCCTAATGCACTGATGCCACTGTTTTAGCTGGGCGAGTACATATTAAAACATAAATATGTTTTAACATATTAAAACATAAATATGTATTTTTGTATTTTAGAGAGCTTCCCAAACAGAAGGTTCATCTTCCCAACACCCAAAAAAAGTAGACCAGACTCAGTTTATCTTCAACGATAAACCTAACTGTTCCGTTGGGTGTGAATTGCCTGTAGACCCTCAGAAGGCCAGGGTGTAGATGCCAATCTGATGATGTAGGGATGTCTCTACTTCCTGTGAACCCTCCTCTCCCACATGCAGCAATGGAAACATTTGCATCCAGTCTCCCTGATTCTGCTTTTGCTCTGCAGCTATCTGTTCATGACAGACTGTCCAGAGTGGTCTTTTTTTTTTTTTTATGACATGATCACAACAGCTAATTGTACGGATTATACACAGTGTGCCAGTGTGATTCTGATGGCCATCAGATCTCATGTCAAGATATGCTGCTTGGACCAATCTCCTACCCACTGTGGAAATTCCCTCTACATAACTTTTGTTGGAGTGTATAGTAACTCGGCTTCTTCCAGTCCTGTCAAGTTCACTGTTATGCCATTGGCATTTTCAGTTTTACATTTTGGGTGAACTCTAAAATTCTACATCGTGTGCTTTGAGTCAAGAATCCTGCTAACTTGCAGCTGAAAGAATTCCTAACCAAGTTATTTCTGAGGTCCACTGGGGACATAATGGGGGGTTAAAATAGAAAATGGGCAATCATGGGTACAGAGCAATGGATTGATATGTGGGTCATGAAAAACTGTTTCACGTAAGGGTTTGAGAGTTAGGTGTTAGGATCATGCTTATAAAGCCATAAATTTGCAGGTTGGAAAGTTGTGACTTTGAACATATCTTCCTTATTAATTCATAAGTTCATTTATCAGAAGGACTCAGGATACAATGAAATATTAGACTTAACCTTGGCAAGGTAGAGTAGACTGAAATTACTTTCTCTCTAACAAGCATCTGCTATCCTAATTTAGTTTCTGGAGCTACACAAAATACATAGAATTTTCAGAAATTTTTCAACACTTGAAGGCAAATGCCATTCCCTCTCTTACAGATAAAATACTTAATGACATTGTATTATTCCTTATATGACAGTTTTTCTACGCCTTAACAAATCATCACTCTCCTCAGATTTGCACTCCCCAGACTAAACCCCAAACCTAAGTAGAACATGAGCAAAGGGGAATCACAGTGCATTGCTGGGGACACTATTTACATTTATGAGATTACCTCCAAACATTAACCAAGGGATTATAGTTTAGAACAGAGAAGACAGTTGGGATGCTAATAATTTTAAAATAACAATTTTTAGAATAATTTTTAAATATTGGCAGGACTGCCATAGTGAGATAGATAAAATATGTAACTAGAAATTAGAAAAAAAATTGTTCAAGTGACAGCTTTGACTTTATTCTAAAATGTGTCCTTGGGAAAGACGCATAATCATCTAGGTCTCTGTGTTGGAGATACTAATAATATATGTTTCCCAGTTTCAGGTGAGAATTGAGATAGACATTTTGTGATTTGTAAACAGAAATGGGCTGGATGCATGTGAACTGGTTTTTAAAATTATTATTTTCTTGTTTTTGAGGCTCCAGAGTACTACAAAGGAAGATACTATTGGGGAGTAGTTGTGAGGTCAACGTAACATCGAATTTTCTACCATCTGCCCCTGTCCACTAAGTGGCTAGACTATTCTAATAAGAAGTGAACCTGTCCCCATAGTAAATGTAGAAACACAGCCGAGACAAATTTGTCCAGTACCACATATTGTAGTTGTCATTTTATATTGGTCAAAGTTTTACAATATATTCTGTCATGTTGGTTTCATACTATGTGATGCACTTTAAAAAAAGTGGACAATAATTGGGGTACCTGGGTGGCTCAGTCAGTTAAGTGCCTGACTCTTGATTTCAGCTCAGGTCATGATCTTACGGTTTGTGAGTTTGAGCCCCACATTGGACTCTGCGCTGACACTGGAGAGTCTGCTTGAGATTCCCTCTCACTCCCTCTCCCTCTTCCCCTTCCCTGTGTATGTGCTTTCTCTCTCTCTCTCTCTCTCAAAATAAATAGGCTTTTTTTTTAATGGTAAGTACAGAACTTGGTTTTCAAAACATCTTAAGTTTAATATGTTGGGGCGGTAAGGTAGGGATTTTTAAGATGTGTTAAACTCAAAAGGTTGATATCAATAAAATGAGGATTTCTGGTCAAGGACTGCTTAATAGGATTGATATTCTGTATTTGAAGGGAAGGTGGGGGGAGTGCTGGGCAGGATTGGCAAGGATGGCTTTAGTTCAGAGAGATAGACATCTTGGTTGATTAGAATAGGATGACAGCAGCTGGAATATCCCAGAAATTGTCTGCACAGTTCAGAATGGGGGGGGGGGGCATCAATAGCAAACATATGCGTGTCCAGGCTCCTGCTCTCCATTCCTACATGTAGCATAGATGGACAGCACATGAGCATAGGTAATATGCTGGGTAAATGGATATCATAGAATGTGCTTACTGCTGTGGTTACAGGGGAATGGCTGAAAAGGGGTAAGTCAGCAAAGAAGGCAGAGGATGGTTTGTGGGACCTATTAAGTGTGTATGGATCCTAAGAATTTGGGGCATCCTATGTTGTACATTATAACCTCTCTTAGTGATGCAAGGTCAAAGCAACTGTAGTAGATCCAGGACACCTACGCTGAGAGAGGGAGGCAGTTCTGGTTCATTGCAATTGACTTGCCAAGTTAACCCTTGTTACTTTTCATGACATGTGGTGTCCAAAGGCATGGATTCATCTTCTAGGGCGTTATTTATCACATGCTTATTGCAGTGGGAAAGTTGAGTGGTCTGAAAACTTCAGTTTCTTCGATGAAATTAGAATCCATTAGCACTTACTTGACTAATATTTGATGTGGTTTAAAGAGATTATAAAGGGGGCGCCTGGGTGGCGCAGTCGGTTAAGCGTCCGACTTCAGCTCAGGTCACGATCTCGCGGTCCGTGAGTTCGAGCCCCGCGTCGGGCTCTGGGCTGATGGCTCAGAGCCTGGAGCCTGTTTCCGATTCTGTGTCTCCCTCTCTCTCTGCCCCTCCCCCGTTCATGCTCTGTCTCTCTCTGTCTCAAAAATAAATAAAAACGTAAAAAAAAAAAAAAAGAGATTATAAAGTATGTAGCTCAGTGTTTGGCACATGGTAAGCACTCAAACAATGTTAGCTAAATAAATAACAACAACACCAACAATATCAACAACAAAAGCACAAACACTAATAAAACTGGATAATAGGCAGTGTAATCAACCCTCTGGGTTTTATCGGAACAACCATGTTTCCCCTCTATTTCTATAAATGTGTATAACAGCAAACAATGATCACTTATAGATGGTTTTAGAATCTATAGAGACTTTTGGATATGGTTTGCGTGTAAGAGCAACTGTGTTGGATGTTATTAATTCCCTCATTTTAGGAATGAAATAACTAAGGCCGAGAGAAAGGAAATGACTTTTCGAGAATACATAGATAACACATTACACTAAACTAAGAATTCTTTTTTTTTTTTCAAAAAAATTTTTTAATGTTTATTTATTTTTGAGAGAAAGACTGAGTGTGAATCGGGGTGGGAAGAGAGACAGAGAGACACAGAATCCGAAGCAGGCTCCAGGCTCTGAGCTGTCAGCACAGAGCTTGATGCGGGGCTCAAACTCACGAACTGTGAGATCGTGACCTGAGCTGAAGTCGGATGCTTAACCAACTGAGCCACCCAGGTGCTCCTAAACTAAGAATTCTTAGTATGAAATGGTATTTAATACACCATTTTCTGATATCAATAAAAATATTGATATAGATGATAGACATGGAATATAGATACATGTACAGATACAGTACTGGCTATCCCTGTTTTCCAACGTGGATATCTTCCCATATTCAGATATCCAGTGCCCACATGCTTTCTCCTTGGATTTCTGCCTGAACATAATCATAGAGCATGGAAAGTGAGTTCTACAAGAGACTTTAAATAATATTTAATACAATCCATTTATAGGTAAAAAAAAATTAAAGACTTTCTCAAGGTCACTTACAAAATACTGGCTTCTTTCTAAGAGGCAACCGTTTTAACTCATATTTTTGTCACTATCACATGCTTCTTCCATCAGAAATGATGTGTCCTGGCTTTAACTGTATCCTATCCCAGCTCTTAGAGAGTAACCTAATATGTATTTCTGTCTGCCCACTAAGCAAGCCTGGACATCACCATGCTGTCCCTGTAACTGAGCCACCCTAATATCCTATATTTCACAGGATTGAACTCATAATAAATATTAACCACTATAATGCCATCTCCTATCTCTGTTCATAAGCTAATGGGAACAGAAGGCAATTTGAAGGTAGCATAGTGTAATATTTCATTGTACTCCCATTTGTTTGTTTATTCATTTTATAAACATTTATTGAGTGCCTACTCTGTACTCAGGGTCCTTCTTAGCAATGTGAGTACAGTAGTAAACAAGTCAGCCAGGAATGCTTTTCTCATCAATCTTACGTATGTGGGAGGAGCAGACATTAAATAAACAGTAATTTTAAGCCACACTAAATTTTAAGAGGGAAATAGATGTGAGTGTGCGTGTGTGTGTGTGTGTGTGACTCTACAGAAAGAAAGAAACTAAGGGTAAAATTTGGGTTGATATCTGAAAAATGAGGAAGAGTGCCATCTGAAGAGCTGGAACAAAAGGAAGTAACCATCACAGTGTCTCTAACACAGGAATTACCTTGGTGTGTTCAAGGAGTAAAAAGGAAGTGAGGGTGTTGGGATCATGGTGGCAAAGTGGGAGAATACTTAAGAGCTGAGGTCGGGAGCGTAGGCAGGGCTAGATCGTGTGGGGCTTGTAGGCAAGGCAAGGAGTTTGGATTTTACTGGAAGCATGAAAGATGGCCATGGAAGAGTGTCAAACGAAAAAAAAGTACCAAAATACAAAGTTTGTTTATGGACTGTCACTCTGGGGGGAAGACATTGGGGGTATTAGGATAGGAAGAGGAAAGTTTGGCTAGGAGATCATTGTGCCTTCCATGTGCAGATGATGATCATTTGGACCACAGTAGCAGAGTGGTAGAAGGAGGGAACACAATCAGTGTGTAGTTATGTCTATAGCCTTTAGGACATCCCAATGGAATGGATACTGGGGGAGAGAGAAAGATGGGAGTAGAGGGTGAGTCTTAGGTTTCCTGTTTACACAACTGGCAGAAAAATGGGGCCGTTTATTATGATCAGAAAGACATGGGGGTAGAGTAGGTAGCAAGAGTAGGATGGATAGAGCACTGGGAGGGAGTCTAGTGGAGCAGAGGGAATTACAGCAGAGTGGCTGCATTGTGCACAGGTATGTAAGATTGACCATAGACACCCTTCTAACAAACATTGCTGTGTTACTGATACTATTCCAGCATGAGTTAGAAGTTGATAGAGCTGGAGAAAGAGAATGGTTACTAGAGGGAAGCCCTTGAGTAAGTAATTGGGGATAGAATACAAGGTGCTCAAACTCAAGTTGGCTGAGTAGCCTTGGGTAAAATTCAACACCTTTTCATTTTCCATTTTAATAGTGGAGAAGATGGGTCCAAATGCAAAAAAAAAAAAAAAAAGGTTGTTGATTTACTAGAGGGAGGATGAGTGAGCTCTTCTTGGTGACTGTTCTTTTTCAGATAATGAGTTGGGGAAAGCTATTGGCTGGCTGGATCGGAGTAGGACAGAATGGTAGAGGTTTGAGTAGAGACCACAATATATATAATGTCCTCAGAGAGGGTGAAAAATAAACTTCCAGGAAATATTTGGTAGATGATATTAAATAGGTATTGGAGTTATGGAGACATCGATTTAAAGTACAACCAGTTGGGGCGCCTGGGTGGCTCAGTTGGTTGAGCGTCCGACTTCGGCTCAGGTCATGATTTCGCGGTTTGTGAGTTCAAGCCCTACGTCTGGCTCTGTGCTGACAGCTTGGAGCCTGGAGCCTGCTTCAGATTCTGTGTCTTCCTCTCTCTCCGCCCCTCCCCTGCTCATGCTCTGTCTCCCTCTGTCTCAAAAGTAAGTAAAACACTTAAAAAATTTAAAAAATAAAGTACAACCAGTTAACAGAGCTCTGCACATTCTCCAACAGACACAAGGCAAACAATTGGTCTGGAGTTTCAGACTGGGAGAAGGGCAAGGGAATGGACAATTTGGGAAGGGATTGCTGAAAATAATGGATTTCCATATCTGTAGATGGAGGGAGTAGGGACAGCATGAGTTGAGAGACAGTGGAAAAGTGATGGTGTTGGCAAATGGAAAGTCTCATGTGATCCAAATATTGTTGTCTTTGGTTTCCAAGACATAGTCATCTTGAGAATTGGGAGATAGTGGTCAGAAAATGGGATATTAAAGATAAGATGGTCTAGGAGTTGTCGATGCTATGATGGTGTGATGTAGGGTTGGCTCACAGGGTGAACTGTTCAAGTTGGGTGGAACATAGGGTCATTCCAATGGAGGGTGTCTAGGACTGGAGAATTCAGTTCCTGGGAGCACCCTGATCTATTTAGGGGATGATGGCAAATTATGGCTTTCAAAATATACATTCAAATATTGTTTCCCATTCTCTTTTCCTCTCTTTCTGGGATTCTAAATCCACATATTCTGGGATTCTAAATCTATCTATCTATCTATCTATCTATCTATCTATCTATCTAAACTTCAGTTATTATATTATTACTTGCATTAATTTGCTTCATTTAATTTATATTTGTTTTGAGATTTTTCATTTGTTTATTCATCATAACTATATTTGACATTATGTCCTTAAACATGTTTCTTACCAAGGTTTTATTAGCCTTGTCTGATCATCCCAATATCTGTGGGTTTTTATTGACCAATGTCCAGACTATGTAAATAGTTTCTACGTTACCAGGAAAAGCAACTTAGCAAAATAATTGCAAATGAGAGGAACAGGTAATTTATAGGAGTATGAATTGTAGACACTGGACATAATGAAAAATGCACTAGAAACCAAGGATATACAATATAAAGGACTATCAGATGTAATTTTCAACTTTAGATAGGGGATTTAACAATACATGAAAAAATTAAAGCGATCACTTTTGGTCGGAACTATGTTCACTAATGCATGAAGACAGGAATATAAATTTTAAAAGTGCTTTTGGAAAACAACACAGCATCATCTTGTGAATTCAAAAATGCTTAACTTTTGATCTAGAAATTACCTTTCATAATAGATACGCTTCTCAAACATGCAGACATTTCTCTCCCACCCTCTACTTCCTCTGCCCTTACTCTCACTGGGAAAAGAGAGAGAAGAAAAAGAAGTTCAAAAGTGTTGCTAGTTTTCTTTGAAGGGAAAAAATCATCCCTGTGAAAACGATCGTTACGATGCACAAATTGTAATCTACGCTCAAAACGAAAAGGCCATGAATCAAGGTCTCTCCCAGCCTTTCACGTTTATTTCCATTTGTCTTAGGTGTGCTGAGTAGCTGGTAATAGATGGTTCCGGTTGTTCCCCTAAAGAATTTTATATGGCCCACTGCCTTCCTCCGATCTGTCGCTGGCATACATAATGCTGCCTATTAAACTCATTAGTTGTGCTCCTTTGGTATAATTAATAAGCAATAACCATACTGTTGTTTGAGGATGCTAAAATTTTAATGTCCTCTTGTTATCTGCCTCACTTGGATACTGAGGAAAGTAATGGTTTCACAGAGCCATAAAGTAGCCAGGACCCTCTTTAGCTTTATTGTTATTGCCAACTCTACCCTATTTTTGACTGTGGTATTAAACCATTCCAGATAATTGAGATAGTTACAGACACTGGGTAAGAAATAGTTATTATGTGAATGTGAATACAAGGTAATTACATTTATTGCCTGTGTCTTCACAGTGAGGATGGGAAATTTAGGGTAAGGAATTGGTCTCAGTTCAAACTTTTCTGGCTGTTGAAAGCTAACTCACTACCCAGAAGCCTCCTCAAGTTTTGTTTTGGTATTTGTTAGTCAACAGATAAGTTTAAGGCACCTTCCAGATAGCTGGTTTCCAGTGGTGTGGGATGAAACAGTGTAATTCATGCTTTTAGTTTGTACTTTTTGGGTATCCGCTGGGCACCAGGTCTCAACACAAGAAGGCTCTACCTTCTTGTGGCTTTCAGACAGAATCGTAGCTTCTCGAAGTTGGAGCAAATAGTGAAGGTGTGTAGTTCGACCAGTCATCTGACACTCGTGTAGCAGGGCCAAGAACCTCTTTTAATGACTTTTCAGCCTGGGATCAGACATCTCAAGTGAATCATTCCTTACTGCTATGTCAGTCCATGCCATTCTTTGTACAACGTGGATCATTAAAAAAGTATTCTATGAACTATGTCATGGTTTATTTCAGCACACAGTTTGCTTTGGGGCATTATGAGAAGTCTGCCCACTCTTCCGCAGGGAAGCGTTCAGTCACTACTCCAACAACATTTTCCACTTGTCTGTCCCTTATTCCCTTGCTGATACAATATGATCTTGACTACTTTCAAGACTGTTACTATTTAGGTCTGTATGTTCTCCTGTGGGACTGTATGACTTCTAGTGTCCACTGACCGACATGGAATTCAATTGCCCTGTCAGGACCTTATCAATAAAGAGAGGAACTATCACCTCCCTTAGACTTTTTAAAATTAAATTAATGTTAACCAAGTTCTCGTTAGAACTAAAAGAAAGACATTACACACATACATGACGCAGAAGCTAGTCTTGCAGGGAAACTGCCTCAACAATGCCATGAGGAGATTCACATATGGCGCCACTGAGGCTGGACAAGAAGAGGGAACTTCCTGGAGATGTCAGGAACGGCTTCTCTGAAGAAGTTGGTTTTGTTGGGCCTTGACAATGGGGATAGAGGGATTATAAAGAGATGTTTTAGTGAGTAGGGAACTTTTGAAAATATCCAGTACTAAAGATAATTTTGAGTTATCCAAAAATGCCAAGTAGTCAAAATCAATATATACGATCCACCTGGGATATTGTTGGTTCAAAAATTGGCCCCGTGCATGGATGGCAGGGAGAGATGGAAGGAAGAGTCAGGCCTCTTCAGATGGATAGGTGGTAGGTTTAAGAGCAAGGAGATATCACAGGAGGCTTGTCTTGGGCACTAGGTAAGGAGATCTCTCCATCTCCCACCAGAATCTGATGAGTTTGTAAGGAGGCCTGAATGGGTTTCAGTCACATACACCATCCAGATGGTCTCAGTAACACATTGCTCTCTCAGGGCTGCGTCCATGGAAATGGCTGTTTCCGTGGGAATTGGGGTGGGGCAGAATGCATGCTCCAAGGACAGGGGAGGGGTTGAGGAGCCTCTGATTGTCCAAGTACAACCAGCAGCCATGCCTTCTCGATGACCTCCTCCAACAGAATTATAAGCCATGCTTGTCCCCCAGCAAGCTTGTAGTCCACTGGGGTGAGGACATGTAGATACCTACTTGAAAACGGGAAGCAGAACAGATGATTATCAGCCATTGCTTTCTTGGCAACACTGACCTAAGAATAAGTACCTCTCACTAGTGAGAATTGGGAATGGCTTCCCAGGAAAGGAAAACTGCCAATAAAAGAACCAGATAAAATATATTGTGCACTTGTATTTTGCTGGCACTGTGCTAAGAGCAGTGTGCTGAGTCTCATCCCCTGCACAGGCTCCAGTGGATAGGTATTTTTTACAATGCCTACCTTACAGATAAAGAGATCAGAGGTTCGGAGGGGGCACACAGTTTGCCAGGGTCCCATAACTAGCAAATGGCAAATCCAGGTAGTATGACTCAAAAGCCTCCATCACCATAAGGTAACACTAATCCCATGGTATGCATGGCTAATCAATAACCAGTGGTTTATGTGATTGCCGTTAATGTTCAGTTTGTCTGAAGTTAGTTTTGACACTGAATTGTGGCTCTAGGCTTACTGGGGGGTTTCTGTCAACAGACAAGAAAATTCCTCCAGAGGTTGCTGAAGTGATTTTATGTTGACTGCATTCAAATGTGTTCTAGAGCCTTGCTGCTTAGTGTGGTCTGCATGCTAGAATTGGGAGACATGCAGGGTCTTGGACCACTGTAGATGTACTGAATCAGAATTTGCACTCTGACGAGATCCCCATGTGTTCGGTCTGTACAACAAACTTAAGAAGAGCTGCCTCTACTGATGCTGCTGATGGAAAGGGACCAGAAGCACAGCAAAAGCATCTGCCTGAGGCTCATGTCCTGAGTAATAAGCCCGGCCACCAACAGGCATGGCTTTTGTAGAGGACAAAGTTGAACTTAGTTTGCAAAAAAAGTACAGAGTTTATTTATGATACTACCACTGAAGCTACTATTAACAACAACCACAGTTAATTTTCTTGTCTGAATATTACGTACCAGCTCCACATGGTGTGCTAGGATTCTCTCTGTCATCTGGGTGTTCATGGTGGGGTGGCATCACATAGGATTACAACTCTTGTATTGCTTACTCCTGCCAATGATACAGAATGCATGTGATGGGAACATAGAGAAGGGAGCACCCATTTCTACCCATGGGCACCAGGGATGGCTGCATAGAGGTGCCATTGGAACTTGATGTTGGAAGTTGAATGAATCGGTGATGGTTCTTCCTACATGCCAGTGAATTCATAGCTTTTCCTGACATCATGAGCTTCTCCATTTCCTGCTCCTTTCCCTCCTTTCCTCCTTCCTTCGTCCCATCCTCCTTCTCTTCCTTCCTTCCTCCCTCCCTCCTTCCATCCCTTCCTTAGGCTTTCCCTTCCCTCCCACTCCTCCCTCCCTTCCTCCCTCCCTTCCTTCCTTCCTTCCTTCCTTCCTTCCTTCCTTCCTTCCTTCCTTCCTTCCTTCTTCCTTCCAAGCTCCCACCCATCCTTCTACAAATTTTATTAAGACCTACAACATGCATTCAATAATTATTTAGGCAAGATTCAATTGTAGACACTTGTATCCAGAGGAAGATGAAACCACATGGTCATTGCTTTTAAGCTTCCAGCCTAGTAAGGATGACAGTAATAAAATATGAACAAAGCAATGAATAGATAATAATACACTGCTGTCAGTGATAGGAAGAAAACAAACAGTATTCCTAATAGAGAACAGTGTAGGGCACCTATTTCAACAGGGTGGTGGGAGTGAATGATACTTGACATGAGAAAAGAAGATGAATGGGGTGCAGGCGCACATAGCAGAGGGAAAAGAATACTCCAAGCAGAGAATGTTACATGCCAACACATCATGTGGGAAGAGTTCTGCAAATGGAAATAAAGACTTGGGGGCTGTTATAGGGTATGAGAGACGTAGCACTGAGAAGTGAAGCGGTGAGTGCCAGATTATGAATTATCTCCTAGAGTCTAAAACACGAAAGCACTTTATATTTCACTCTATTTGCAAGGAGAAGCCATTGAAGAACTTTAAGAAATGAACAAGCAATGCATTCAATCATTTTATGTCTTGAAATGATTCCAGAGGTTGCAGTGTGGTGAATGGATAAGAGTGAGTCAGGAAGGACATCCAGAATAAGTTCAGTGTGGAGACGCTTAGGTCAGGGTGTCTGCCTTTTCTCTGCCACCAAGAACCTGCCCACTTGGCTCTGTGAAGGCGTCATCATTGCTCTAGAACTGTGCTTTTACTTAGAAATATCTGTCATCAACTCGGGGTCTTGACACATGAACTCAATAGCAGTGTTCCTTGAGTCAGGAGGCTGGACCTGGCTCTTCACCTCCAGCATGGAAGGAGCCTTCCTATGTGCCCATTGATAGGGCAGAGGATGGTGGAGAGCTGCACAATGGGTGCTCTCATTGCCACACGGCACCCGCCTGCACCTACACTGTGGGGAAGTAGAATCTTTTTGCCTATGACAGCACAGCCTATGGTCCTGGGACAGCTGCTTACTTACGGGGCTGATGCCAGAGGGGCTATATACAAAATCTTTCCTAACAGCCTACAATGGGCTGGACTCCGTGAGCCCAAGGGACACTGCCGAGCACACATCAGAGAAGACTCCTGTGTTTAGGGAGATACTGTGTTTATTATAAGCAGAGATATGATACCACCAGGCCAAGTTCTGGAAGATATGTTCATAGGCACAGATGGGTACTAGACAGTGTCAGGAATTTCTGCTATGACAGGGAGTCTGGATCCTAGGGAAGGGAAATTGGAGTCACAGTACACTTATTTGATTTCCAAGAGAGTATTTACTCTAACTTTGCGCTAACTTTCCTGAGGCTTTGTGATGCAATAAAATTGTAAGGTTTGATAAGCCATTCTATGATCTGTGAAAGATTACATAATGCAAAAATTATCATTCATCCTGATGTTTTTCAACCACTTACCTTGCTAAGAATTTTCACAGGCATTAACTCAGCTGAAGCTCCTGTCATCCTGGGATGCACATATGGTCGACCTGACTATGCCTATTAGACTGACCAGGCCACTCATGCCAAGGGTGGAGTGTGGGAAGTCAGAGTGACTGCCCTTTATAGGGATGACAAATAAGTAAATCTGAGGCAGCCACATGCCCTTTATCATACCTCCTCCCCGTGACCCTGGCAGACATCACTAATCAATTCATCATGGGGTTTCTCTGCAGAGCCCAGATGCAGCTTCCAAATTTTATATAGAACCTTGCAGGCAAGACCGTGACCAATAAACAAAAGGAGTCAGGCGTACAAGTCAATGTATCTGCTGTCTAACCTTCATCTCTGATTGACGTTGTGCTGGATCCTTTGTAAATACCATGCTCTTTAAGCCTTTTAACAGTCAAGCAATTGGCAAAGCCACTACTCATGTGTATCGCTCTCTGATTCTAACATTCTTTTCTGAGAAGAAGCAAGGATGGAGGACAGAATACAGGTGTCTGCTCCCCCAGAATCCTGTGTTGTCAACTATTTAATGGAATACACACTTCAGCTCTTGTGAAAAGGCATACTCACTTTTACTTTATAATTCTCACCCGGAATTCAAGAAAAATAATCAAATAGGAAGAAAATAAACATATTGAGGATCAGATATGCCTTGTTCCTGCTTAAATTAATGCACTCTCTCAATTCAAATGATCTTTAGTAATCACATAGGACACCATAGCAGGACTTAGGTTGTCTAGTTTTGGGGCCCCATGATTCTCCAAGCCAAGGTCTAGCAGGGTTTAGATGGTGATTAGGGATCCACCATCATGTCAGCACAGCCCAGAGAGATGTGTTGTCCTGAAATATTCAGATGTGTCATCAAGGGACACGTGACATCTAGCTTCTCAGCGACATATTGGAGACGTCTGCATCCAGTTGATGGAGCCTAGGCTGCACGGAGATGGGGCACTACATGTGTCCTAGTCTCTAGGGCTGCAGAGCAAGGGTAAGAACTAACGCGTGTTGAGCACTGACTATATACTGACCACGGTACCACGTTTTTGTGGGAAAAAAACACTTGAGGTTTGACACAGGAGCAAAGGACAGACTAGTTGAAAAGAACACATAAGTAAAAATTACAGATTTCTTCAGCTTGAGTCTGCACCCCAGTGTGAGATGTCCTGTAGTAACTTACAGAGAGGAACAACAGGATATATTACATAATCATCAATGCTAACACAGGAGTCGTTTATTAAAGCAGTGTTTATTGGCTTTCTGGGAAGAGAGACTTTTGTTTCCATTTTTGTGTGTGTTTGGCAGGTGGGTTGTGCACTGGTATCTTTTCTTTGCACACGGTATTAGAGAAACCACTCATAACTTCTACTGGCTTCGTTGCATCTATTTGCATAAGGAAAACAGAGATTCACCTCTGCCAGTCCACTATATCTCTGATCTCATGTAATACCTTTGAAAAGAGCCCCCACTTTCCTTTCCAGCCCACCCATTTTCCATTGCCTGTTCCTTCAGAGCTCACAGCAATCATGATCATGTCAGAAAAATTCTTCCCTAATTTCTCTTGAAAAATGCCCCATTATACTTTCTAGTGACATCATGCACGCATGCTGATTAACATTCACAGCTAATACAACTTCTCATTTATTTTTATGATTATTGATTATCTTATTACTGTCTGCCTTCTCTGCTACTATATAACTTTCATGAGAGCAGGGGATATCTATTTTCGTTCATCTTTTTGTTTTCCCTAAGCACCTAGGAATCTTGGTTTTAAGAACAAATAACTGATAAAAACAATGTACCGTTTTATAGTTAGGGAAATAAGACATGATACAATTGTACAACGTGCTAGCGGTCACAGACTTAACAAATAGCAGAGAAGGAATTCGAATCCATGGTTTGCGTGACTCCAAAAGCCCATGTTTAACCCCCCCCCCATATATTGTGTGTTCACTCACTGTTAACACAACCTCCATCAGAACCTGTGTGCTGCATTAGGAAAGAAAAAGACACGCCTGGTGTTTCTAATGATATAGACATTAGGGTCCTTTTTTCTTAGTTTGTCATCTGCAGAGAATGTTTCGTTCTCGCAGTGAGGCTGACGCCATGAGACTGAGTTGGCCCCATTGGAATAGAGGTGGAAATAGGTCCTCCTCCTCCAGGCCAGACCTTTGCAGCATCCTTGCTAATCTCACGTTCTCCCTCCCCTGTCTATGGTGCTGAAAACACATCCCTCTTAAGATGGCAACATTCCTGGACGCAAGGAGATCAGATTCCTTTGTCACCATCCAGAGCACAGCTTCCTCAGAGAGCATCTGACTGCAAGAGCCCATGAGAATTGGATGGTTGAATCAGTGCAGAGTCTAGCACATAGTATTTACTAAGCACTAGTAAATATTAATAAAGCCTTTGTCAGGTCTTCGTGTCCTTATTTGCAAACTGGAGATGCACAGAACTACCTCATCTAGCTGTGATGTTTGATACAATGAGGGCAAATAGGGCAAGTTGTGTGGAGCCCCAAGCAGTCTGTCATAAACCAGTGGACCAAAGACCGATGGCTGTCACTTGGCTCTTCTTGAAGACCAAGTAACAGAGCCTGGTGTGGAGGTACAGCTTTCGCTTTCTCCTCTAATTCTCTGATTGTGAATACTTAAACCATTAAATTATTTTCCCCTGAGGCCATGCCGATGGGTTGAAATTCAAGCCTGGCATGACGTTCGAAACATCCAACACTGGAAATAGTGGAACGTGTAGTGGGTGTGAAAGACAGCAGGTGTGGAAAGATCAACAATTAGCCTTCAGTGCTGTGTTGGTTATTTCCCAGAAGACACAGTAGTAAGCAGGCTGGATGGTGTTCTGTTTTTAGAAAGTTTCGTACTTGGTCCCCATTCCATTTGCCTGGAGTTACTAATTTGATGAAATGCCAATTAAGTACTTAACATTTCTGGCCATAAAAATGAAAGCAGGAACCCTAGTTTGAAAAGTTCTTTGCGTGTCTCAGGGAGCTCTAATAACGTTTGTGAAAGCCCCAATCTTTCTATCATAAACCTTCCATGGTCTTTAGGAAAGGAATGTAATTAAGTATTCCTCATTGACACTGAGACACCCAAAGAAATGCTTGCAAGCAGCCAATCATGTCTTCTCAGATTTCAGAAACTTTTCCCTCAACTCACCCAAGGTTTCTTTACACTTGCTCATCTCTCTGCAGTTCAACCCAACAGATATTAATTAGCTCTCATGACTTAACAGCTTGTAGTGGAGAGAGCATGTAGTTTGAGGCCCAACAGACCTGCCATCAAACCCTTCTGTTCTCTGACTCTGTGTCCCTCTGACTCTATGACACACTGTGTTCTGACTCTGTGACCCCTTGTGCTCTGACCTTGTGACCCCCTGTGATCTGGCTCTGGGGTCCCCTGTGATCTAGCTCTGGGACCCCCCAGTGGGACTAGGCTCAAAGCCCATGAGGTGTGAAGGACTCCAAAAGATGGGATCCAACAGAGGAGTTGAAAACAGAGGGCCCCAACTCTATGTGTGAGTACAGCACGGGGAGTACAGGGACGAAGGGGCATGGGCATAGCCTGGAGGTGTAGAGAGGGCAAGTCTGGGGTTTCTAGCAGATGTTAGATATTCAGATGTGTTCTAAGAGTAATGGAACCCATGGACAGATGTTTGCAGGCTTTGGCCATGGTGGGCTAATGTGTGGTTGCTGGAACAGAGGAGGGTGGGGTGTGGGGCGTAGAGGGAGGTAGGAGGTGGACTTTCAGGGGATGAGGGAAGGCCTTATCAAAACAGACTCCTTGGAAATATATACCAGTTAGAATATGTAAGAATTAACAGCACTTGGTGACTGATGTGACGTAAGGGTGAAGGGAATGCACGGAGCAAATAAAGGAGAAGCTCTGGGTGTCAGGTGTGAGGAATTCGCCAAACAGCGGTCCCAGGTCACGTCTGCTAAGATAAGAAACGTGGGACGGGGCGCCAGGGTGGCTCAGTGGGTTGAGTGTGCAACTCTTGGTTTCGGCTCAGGTCATGATCTCACGGTTCATGGGTTCGAGCCCTGCATCAGGCTCCGTGCTGACGGCGCAGAGCCTGCTTGGGATTCTCTCTCTCTCTTCCTCTCCCTGTGCCCCTCCCCTGCTCACACTGTCTCTGTCTCTCTCCAAACAAACAAACAAACAAAAGAAACATGGGACAGGTAAGCATTTGGGGAGAAGCAGGCAGATGGATTTTATTGTGTGGAGTTCGTGGCATTGAGGTCCTGAAGCCTCCAAACGATGGGTGCGTTTACACACAACTGTCATAATTCGGAAGAAAGTGCTGAATCTTAAGGGCCAGAAATGTGTGGCTGAAAAACCGAGAAAAGAATAGGAGATCCTACTAACAGTCTAAGGTAGACATTCTTAGTGCCTCTGCTGTTTCCTGCATGCATGGACGACTCCTTTTTCTCATCCTGCCTCCTTAAGGTGGCATCCGCGTAAACCACCCTTAGCCCCTGGCATTTGCTTGTATCTGGAAATGGTGTGCACCACCTCGAGGCTGAGGCGTCCAAGGGCTGGTGCCCTATGCTCCGTGCTCCTTTCTCTTACTGCAGCCATCAGGACAGGATGGTGGGGACAGAAGAGCAAATTCTGCAGGAAACTTGGCTGCACCTGCAACAGACATTTTGAGCCCGAGAAATCAGTTCTTGTGGTGTTAGACCATTAGGGTTTGGGGCCGCGCATTATTGTGTCACAGCCTAGCCTCACCTGACTGTACAGCCCCTTTGCGACAATTGGCGTCGGCCCTGCAGACCCCAGGGACTTCAGACATAAACACTGAGCCTCCTTGCGCTGTTAAGCGAAGGCGGTGGCCTTGGCGTGAGTGCAGTTTTTGGCGGAAACCAGTGGAATAACAGGTGCTTCCGATGTGAGCAGGTGGGACAAGTGCATGTCGCTAGTTTAAGGTGACTACAATACACTGAGCACAGAGAAAGACCCCTGGGGGGGTTCCCAGAGCCTGTTGCTTTCCACAGAGGGGGCTGTTGTCAAGCAGGATTATGTCTAGAAACTGTTCTTAGGTAGCCGAATATTTGATGCGGCAGGATCCTGGAGGAATTGAATCTATCCACCAGCAGGAGGAAGAGTGACTTTTGAGTAAGAGAATGTCTTCAAAGGAAGGGATACTCCCATGAGAACATCTTAGGTAGATAATTAGTATGTGCTATATATAGCTTTGAATACTGTGATTTGAATTATGTTTTTAGAGCACATGTTAGCATTTCAAACATCTCTTTTTAAAGTTTCGTTTGCCTCAAGTGTACTTCATCATCAGATCTCATCCTGGTGATTTTGCCCTTGATTTCTTTTTGTGTTCCTAAATTGATGAACTCCTTTATGCAGAAACTATGGTGACCTCTGAAGCCTTTCTTTTAAAAGCTAAGAAAAACTAAGCTCTAAGCAAACGGCTTTGCCTTTCTTTCCCTTAGACCCTATTCTATTCTCCCTCTTACAGGGGCACATCTGGCTGGAGCCCTGTCTGGCAGTGAGTTTTGTCTCTGGGTTCTCAGGTAAATTACGGGTGGATTCCAAGGGCCCCACAGAACCATTTCAAGTATCTACATTGTATTATGGGGATTAAGACTTCTTTAAAGTTCCTCTTTCTTTTCTGGCATCTGGGGCCAGTTCCATTAGCCATCAATCTAGGAGCTTAGATAAGAACCAGCCTTTGGAGATTGTTCCCCTGTCCTGCCCGGGCACATTTTCAGCTCCAGATCAGATGCCTCCTTAGTCTAGGTCATTCCCCTGAAATGTGTCCATTGAAGTGTTCCTTCCTTTCTCCTTTCTTCTTTCCCTCCCTCCTTCCTTCCACAAATATGTTTCCGAGTGGCTGTCACATACCTGTCACTATTATACACAGGAGAAGTTTGGCGGTGAGGAAATTGGATTAATTGCCATCATAGTTCATATATTCTAGTGAGGGAACCCAGGATAAGCCCATGAAGATGTTAAAGCAGAGTAAAGTCAGTTGGTCATGGAAGGTTACTTGTGAGGAGGTGACGTTGAGCCAGAACCTGGATGCTGTGAAGGACAGAACCATGCAAAGATGTGAGGAAAATCAGATTTATCTTCCTCTACAAGAGC
This sequence comes from Acinonyx jubatus, assembly GCF_027475565.1. Taxonomy (NCBI): domain Eukaryota; kingdom Metazoa; phylum Chordata; class Mammalia; order Carnivora; family Felidae; genus Acinonyx; species Acinonyx jubatus. The sequence continues at coordinate 5,371,078 of NC_069394.1, forward strand.
AAAGAAACTAGGAAGGTGGAAGGAAGAACACCTTGCTGATTCATTTTAGTCTTCTAGAAAAGATTCTATCCCCTCTAACCATTGCAGGGTTTAGAATTAAAGGAACAAGGAGTAAAAATAAGGATGTGTCCTTGATGCTTCTGTTTCTGAGGTTGTCATAGCAAAGGAAGATGTGGAATGGGAAGTCAGTGACCACCATCCATTATCCATTTGTGGGAAGGAACCTAATGATCTAGCCACACGCTTACCCAGGGGCAATGGAGCCCATTTTATTTATTTGTTTATTTTGAGAGAGAGAGAGAGGAAGAGCAGGGGAAGGGCAGAGAGAGGGGGAGAGAAATCATCCCAAGCAGGCGCCTTGATTAGCCCAGAGCCCGAGATCAGGACCTGAGCCTAAATTGAGAGTCGGATGCTTAGCCCACTAAGCCACCCAGGCACTTCTGGAGCCAATTTTAAGTGTAGTATTTACCTTCAAACTAGCTGATAAAGGCAAGACCTGGTTAATTTGATATGATTTCAGTGATAAGTAATGTAATTTGCCCCAAAATTTATTTATTTGTTTATTTTTAATGTTCATTTATTTTTGAGACAAGGAGACAGAGTGCGAGCAGGGGAGGGACAGAGAGAGAAGGAGACACAATCTGAAGCAGGCTCCAGGCTCTGAGCTGTCAGCACAGAGCCCATCATGGGGCTCGAACTCATGAACCATGAGATCATGACCTGAGCCGAAGTCAGACGCTTAACTGACTGAGCCACCCAGGCGCCCCTGCCCCCAAATTTATTATTTATTTTATTTTATTTTTACATATATATAAATATATATATTTATTTAATTTTTTAAAAAATTTACATCCAAATTAGTTAGCATATAGTGCAACAATGATTTCAGGAGCAGATTCCTTAATGCCCCTTCCCCATTTAGCCCACCCCCCTCCCACAACCCCTCCAGTAACCCTCTGTTTGTCCTCCATATTTAAGAGTCTCCTATGTTTTGTCCCCCTCCCTGTTTTTATATTATTTTTGCTTTCCCTTCCCTTATGTTCATCTGTTTTGTCTCTTAAAGTCCTCATATGAGTGAAGTCATATGATATTTGTCTTTCTCTGACTAATTTTGCTACCTGTCCCCAAATTTATTAAATAAAATAATAATCTTTAGAAAAGTTTAAAATTAGTGATTTGGTATTCTCTCTATTCTAGAAAATTCTAGTAAATTTTCAAATTTTGTCCCTTTATGAAAAATGTTTCAGAGCAGCAGGTGTGCATTTACATAACATACTCATTTACATAACATATGCAAACAAGGTTGGCCAACAACCACAACAAAACACCTTAACAGAAATAAAATAAGGTTAAAACGTATTATAGGAAAGGGTTAAGTTATAAGTTGTACAAACAGGTTAGACCAGAAAGGAATAAATCCATCCAGGTGTCAGTGAGTACAGGAAAATGATACCTTAATTCGGAGCTTAGAATATTTTATGGAGAACTTTGGATACAGGGAGTTTAGGTAAAAATAAGACATAATCAAAAGGAAGAAAGTCTCTTTTTTAGAATCTAGTGTTGAGAGTATGCCATAGAGCTAAGAATGAAGACCTACCAATAATAATAATAATAATAATAATAATAATAGCGAGTGACTCATGGGCATAGGGGTATATTCACATTTTAATATAATTCAACAGATATTTGATAGGTGAATACTAAGTTCTGAAGTCTTTTCTCCCTCCATCAGTATATGTGTATCTTTATATAGGGCGTATATATTTAATTTATAACTCATTTAATCTTTACAGTGATCCAAGAGGGTTAGCACATTATCGCCACCATTTGAAGATGAAGAAGCTGAGTTAGAAGGAAGCTAATTGATCGAAAAGAAATTAGCTTTATCCTGAGAGCAAGGGTCAATAACTGTGAAAGGGAAGAGACATTAAATCAGAAGTCTCTTATGCAAGCATTACTAGAAGGAAATAAAAGATTACATATATAATGTGTGTGGTCCTAAGAGTCCAAAGAAATGAGATACTCACTGTGGTCTAGGAAAATCAGAAAAGCTTCATGGGAGAGGTAGAAGGCAGGCTTGCTCTCCAAGGTAGAGTGGGATTTATCAGATCGGGGGAGGGGCTGTCCCAGCTGCAGTGTTCCTGGCTGGGTACAGGTGCTCCCAGAGCACTCCAAGGATCACGGTTGTAACTCAGGCCCAATGGATGGTGTATCTGGAATGAGAAGACGCATGCTAGATCTCAAGCAAACTAGCATCATGAGTTTGAGTATTTTGAGTACAGTGGGGGTTGGAGGGTAAGCATAACTGCCACCATACCCAGTGCAAATTGTGTGTGTTTGCATATAATGATATTTGTTAATAGAATTGTTATTTATAACAGTTGTTCTGTGAGTGTACCATAAGACGAGCAAACATTTCTAATAAATTTTAACTCGGTAAACGCGTGATGTCTTGCAATACCAGTAGTGTGTGATGCCCAATGTCACGTGATCACAACTGAGCCAATGGTTCTTGAAATTGGCTTTGATATTCAAGTGCTCTGGATGACAAGCGTGTTTCCGGGACGAATTATGCTCACAAACTGAGGTTTTACTGTATTTTCTATAGGGAAACATTCACACTAAAATGAAATGTGCGTGTGTATGTATATTTCTCCATATGTTGATTTAGGTATAGTCAGAAGGCATGATTCATCCTGATGTAATCAAGAGAAGGGAAATTTCAGGAGAAGAAAGAATTTTGGAGAGACATAAGCTTCCTGAAACTTGGTATCTGGGAAAGATTCCCCCTTGACACACAAGAGGCTGCATTTGCTTCTTGAGCCAATGATAGTTTTGTTTTCATTTTTTGCTTGTTTATATCTTCGGTCTTTTTACAATGAGCATCGTGATGGGTGAAATAATAGGGAAAGAGGTTTTCGTAAGTAGTACGTTGCACGATGCCACATGGCATCGTGGTTGAGCTCCGGTGGCCGCGGAGGAGGGGGCGCATGTCAGCCTGATAGGGCGGCCGCCCCTGGGCTTGCAAAGGAGTCTGACCCAGCCCTTGTGGGTCCCTTTCAGCGAGGAGAGGATCAGTTCTGCCAGCCAGGCTGGGGTGCGTTTTCCTCCCCAGGTGATGGCACAGCTGCCCTTGCTGTGACGATCTGATAACCTCCCTTCTCTTCAAGTGCAGAGGAGCGGGGGGCATGTGCAGGATCAGATAGGAGAAAATGGATTCTGACGAGGCATTTGCAGGTTTTCAAAAGGCAGGTCTTCCTTCTGGCCTGATGTTTCATCGGGATTTATAATCTTCCCATTATGAGAAAATCAAAAGAGGTCATTTGGTGAGGTTTTATCTTCGTCTTCCTGTGGGTAGCCCTTATGAAACATTTATGAGTTTTCTGACAATATCAGACCGGGCTTTCTTTGCAGCTCTTTCTTTCCAAGCTGGGCCCTTCAGAGGTGCCGGCTTATCCCAGTTGATGGTGAGTGTGCCCGGTGCTGTCTCTTGAGGTTAACTCCTTAATGGTGATGGCTCCTCTTTTTGCAACTCTCCAGACAACTGCCACTGGAAGCTTCTGGAACAGCTAGTGTTAAATTAGCAGAACAGCATGGCTCAATTTGGGATGGGGATCCTATGGCAATTGCCTATTTTGAAATTATTCTAAATCTGAAATAGTAAGCAAGCATGGCGATCTGAACTGAGTTCTGAATTAAATTCTGTTTCTTCCTAGTGGCAGGCCATGGGTCGGGGGGCAGTAGGGGGGGTGGCCAGTTCTCCTGGTCTCAGTTTCTGCATTTGTATACTCAAAGTAAAGTGAATGCTCTCTAGCCCGTGCCACAATATGGAAATAAAATGTTAGCAAGGATTTTATCCGTACTTAACAGCTACTGAAATGTGAAAAAAAGGTATTGATATTAGTAACTTAATTTTCCGAACATCAATTATTTATTGCACATCCGACCTCTTGCATCTGAAGTGCTCTGATTACAAAGACGGATATTGTCACAAACAGCTGAGATCTCAGATGGGAAATAAAAGTGTTGGGAGTTAACGCTGAACATGAGTCCGGTGTATAAATGTCAATAGAAAACTATCACCAAATTAGTGACACCAGGAAGAAAACAATTCAGAAACTAATTGAACATCTACTATGTGCCAAGAAATGAAAACTTTAGTTCATGTATTTCATACAATGCCTTAGTCCAGTGGATCTTGTTATTTCCACCTCATAGGTGAAAAAAAGGCTCATGCTTAGAAAGATTGAACAACGGGCCTGAAATACCACAACTTGTAGGAGTAGGAACCATTTAAATAAGGTGCATCCAACTCCAAACCTACTCTTTCCCCCCACCCCCCCAACCATGCTTTCTCTGTATCACTTGTTTGCATCTCCTCGGATGCTCGTCTTTTAGGTATGTTTTCCTCTATGAATTTTACGCTTTTTGTTAAAAAGAGAGAGATGTCTTTCTTTTTCTCCTTTTCATCTCATCTCTGTCACAGAGAAGGCACACAATTAATGTTTGCTTAAAAACAAAACCAAACAGGGGTGCCTGGGTGGCTCAGGCTCTTGATGTCCATGCAGGTCGCGATCTCGTGGTTGATCTGCACTGAGCATGGAGACTGGTTAGGATCCTCTCTCCTCTCTCTCTGTCCCTCTTGCCCGCTCCCACTCTCTCTCTCAAAATAAATAAATAAACATTTTTTTAATTAAAAAAAACAAAAACAAACAAAAAGTGGTATCTTTAACAGCATTTTCCCATACTTACTCAAAGAGGAAAAGACATATAAAATTGTCCAGTATTTCATACGAAATGTTTATATAGTTCTGAGAGAGTTTTCACAAAGTCAACTCAGCACAGTGCTGTCTTCAGCCTGTTATGTACAAGGCTGGCATTATATACTGCATTTCCCGTACAAGAAACAGCAATGACGTGCCTTTCAAGGATACAGAACTTACTGAGGGAAATATATTTGTGAAATAATGTATGTATGTTTAGCCTTTAATTCATGCCAAGAACTGTGAGAAGGAACACGCACATATTCACATCTTCATCGTTGCAACAAACAAATGGGGTGATGCTATTGTTTTAGTATTTTACTGACGAGAAAACTGAGGACCGGTGTCTTAGACAGCTAACCCCCTAAAGGTTTTAATGTTAGAAGCCAAGCAACCTGCCTTCAGATGGGAACAGGAAAAGGACATTAGGGAAAACTAAGGAAGTCCTAGTAAAATATAGACTTTAGTTAATAACAGTGTACTGATGAGGGCTCATTAGTTTGACAAATGTACCCGTATGATGTGAACTGCAGAGGAAACTGATTATGAAGCGGAAGAGGACTTTCTGTTACCTTTGAAATGTGTTCTGTAAATCTAACACTCTTGTTAAATAAAAAAGTTTGCTTAAATAAAAAGGGGGAACAGAATAAGGAGAAGAATAATTTATGTAATATAACTTATGTGGTAAATGCTATTTGTACCTCTAATATATTTAGTATACAGATGCATAGAAAACAGCCCCCAAGTATACATACCTCAGAGACTTTAAGTCTTAAGGAAGGAATGCATGGATTCCTATAGCGTTTACATTTTTTTTACAATGAGAATATCTTCTTGCATGTCACATTTTTTTCAGCTATTGAAAGTAAAGTAATATAAAAAGGTCATATTCAGAGATGTGCAGGGAGGAGTAAGGGAATGTTCCAAACAGAACATTGTAAGCAAGAAGGTCAAAGCTTGTAATGTACTTCTCTCCTGTCTCCTCTCGGGAAGCAGAGAGGTACAATGGAAAATACATAAATGTACAAATTACTCATATTCTACCAATGGATTCCCATCCAGCTTCTACCCCCATCAGCTTTTACCATAAGTCCAGGTGGCCTCACATCGCGTCTACTTATATCAGGGATGCACCTGTTCTGCTGAAATGCTGGCGGGTGGAGGGGGGTGGGGAATGAAATCAGGAAGCATCAGTTACCTTGGCCAATGGCAAGCAAGCAGTCTTGGATATGGAGCAAACGGAAAAGCCTGTTCTGACAGTTGCCTTTTCCAGAGTCTTCAATTATATCTGAGATGCTGCTGTAAAAAAATAAAACAACAACAACAACAACAAAAAACTAGCATTCGAGCAATAACAAGTCATTGTGATTCTCTCTTTGGGATTGGGGATTCATGAATTATGCATGTCTATGCAGATTTTTCACCTGTGACAGGTGTAGTATGGGCAATTTCCCTAACATATTAAGAAAACCAGCCATAATACCAGTAATGGATATAAATGAGATGTTCTCATCAGGTTATTTAACTATTTCACGCCACTGTGTGGCAGGCGGACGCAGGGCGTGGAACTCTGTCCTTAGCGGGACCCCTAGAGAAAGCAGGACTTCCTGCTGGGTTCTTTGTGGAAAGATGGACAGGTTGTGGCTTGTTTCCTGCCTTACTTATTCATTCTTTTCCACTGAACAGTACCACCTGAGTCGTGGAACATCCCATCTGAAAAACCAGCTGGTAAGCTCTGCAGAGCATTTCCCTGAGAGATGAGACAGATGTCAAAAAGGGGAGAAAAAATTATGTGTACCTGGTACTCCCTCTGGATGCAGCTGCAAGGTGTTATAGCTTGAAATGTTTGGCTTTCAGGCATCTGGGTATCATAATTCTCCGCTCCAAGGCCCCTCATTCTCTGTAATCACTTTGACCTGGCAAAGTCCCAAGTGCATTAGAACTAAGGAAATTACATACTGCTTTTGGTACCCCAGGTGAACCACGCATGCTAAAGAGTAAGAAGACACTTTCGTAGTGAATCACGTCCAGCTCAGTGGGAGCCCTGGACGGGGAGACTTGGGTCTTGCCGTGATTCTGGAATGGACTATCAGCCCTGGTTCTCAGGAAGCAGCTTGAATTTTTCGGGTCCTTCTTGTCTTTTCTAAATGTCAAGCAATAGGACTTAATGATGCTAAGATACATTCCAGGAATACAATACCCTACCTTGAGTCTTTGCTTTGACCCTCTAGTCTGGAAAGGTAGACTTTCCAGGGATACACATGCATCCCTGAGACTGGGAAAGAATTTGAGATGGAATGTGTTTAAGCATTGGGTCTATTTCACTCGGTTGTTTCACTTCCTTTCAAATACCAACGTTCTGTAATCTACAGGGGTACTAACAAGGCTTCATTGCCGTGGTCTTCATTGTTTCTTCCCACTCAGGATTATTCGCCTAGCATTTTGTGTGCAAACCTGGGGGAGTGGCCAGTGTCCTCGCCATTTCCACAAATAATCCACACGCAGGAGGGACCACAGCACATGCTGCTGTGCAGCTCTCTCCTACGCAGTCTCCCCCTCTCTCCTTACTCTGTTTTCATTGTGCATTGCCTTCACACTCCCCAAACCCCAAGGGTATGCCATTTGACCACCTAGCTGCACAGTGTGGTTTGTGCCTCCCACCCCAGCTCAGGCTCAGACCGCCCCTGCTATGGGGAAATAAGCCTTCCTTCTGCCTTCCTGGCCCTCTGTAATTGTGACCCAACACAGCAAGGACAAAACAAACAACAGCAACAGAGGTCCTCTGTCTTGGTGTAGTAGGGACGTACAGATGGTCAGATAAGGTGGCCAGTTATTTCCCCTGCTTACATTAAAAAGCAAAGTGAGAGGTGCCTGTGTGGCTCAATCGGTTAAGTGTCCGACTTCGGCTCAGGTCATGATCTCACAGTTTGTGGGTTCGAGCACCACATCATGCTCTGTGCTGACAGCTCAGAGCCTGGCACCTGCTTTGGCTTCTGTGTCTCCCTCTCTTCTCTCTCCCTCCCCCACTTGCCCTCTGTCTCTCGCTCTCTCTCTGCCCCTCCCCTGTTTGCAGTCTGTCTCTCTATGTCTCAAAAATAAGTAAACATTAAAATATTAAAAAGCAAAGTGAGTTGGAGAAACTTTTAAACAAATCACAATGGGGCACCTGGTTGGCTCAGTTGGTTGGGTATCCGACTTCGGCTCAGGTCATGATCTCACAGTCTGTGAGTTCAAGCCCCACGTTGGGCTCTGTGCTGACAGCTCAGAGCCTGGAGCCTGCTTCGGATTCTGTGTCTCCCTCTCTCTCTGCTTCTCCCCTGCTCATCATGCTCTGTCTCTCTCTGTCTCAAAAATAAACAAAAACATTAAAAAATTTTTAAACAAATCACAATGTGAAGGGTACCAGAATTGCCTCCAGCATTCAGGGTTTAGGAAAAAAGCAAAAACAAAACAAAAGCCTTATTTTTCTTGAAAGGCTCATGAAGGTGAACTGCAGATGTTGGTGATAGTTGGGTTGAACCTTTGAGGGACAAAACAGACCAAGGTTCTTAGCTACTGTATCAGTGCACATTTCACACTGATTTTTCATTGTTAACATCTCTGTCAGAATCCCCAACTGGTTTTTGTACATCTTAAGGGCAAGGATCGTGTTAAGTGTCTACCAAAACATATTTGTTGAATGAGTGAAAATCTTTGCCTGAGATCCATCAATTTTTTTCAGCAATTTTTACAGGTGATCAGAGCCCCCGAGGCCTCTGGTTAGGGTAACAGGCAGACACCTCACTTTCCTAGGTGAGAAAACGAATGGTGAGAGGGACTGTGTAACTTGCTCAGGGTCGTGCAGCTGACACGTGGCAGACATACGTTTCGTTATCGCTGCCCGCTCGACAGCCATCCCTTCTTTCACAGACAAGCATCACAGCTGCCTGTGCACGACTCTGAGACATATACTAACGTGGCCGTGGGGAAGGATTCAAACTGAAAATTAACAAACTGCATTAAGCAACGTGGCCAGTGAGCACGCATGAAATGCTATTTAATAAGACACACGCCAGCCATCCTGCTTGTGATGAACTGCAGTTTTTCTAAATCCCCTTGAGACAGTATTTTCAGGAGGTCCAGGAGACTGACTGCCCAGCACAGCTGAAAGGATACCAGAGATTGTCCTCAGAAACCTGCCTGAATTCCTGGCATGGCCCTTAACTACTCCTGTTACCTGGGCAAGTCACATGACCTCTCCCTTGACAAACTCCTCACCTTTGATTGAAGGAAAGAGATAATTGGCATTTGATGAGTCAGGTACAGAGAAGACGAGCTTACAGGTCAGCCTCAGGTGAGATAATGAAATAAAACGTGTATAGTGTTTTTATGCGTCAGGTGCCATTCCCAGGGCTTTATGCATGTTAACACATGTAATCCTCTTAACTCCATAAACGGATAACAGAATCCCCATCTTTCTCCTGCGGAACTTTGAGGATCATAGAGAAGTGATTGGCTCTACTTTAAAAGGCTGGTAAGTGGCAAAGCCCAGATCTGATCGCACAGCAGATAGAGCTGACTCTGAAACACACAAACAGGAAAACATCCTGAGGCTTTCAACTGTATTCCTACTCTCTGAAATTGGATGAAAGGAATAGACAAGGTCATTGCTGGAGTCTGCCATGTCCTGTGAGAGAGCTCCTTTGGATGGAGGTAAATCTCTGAGCTCTGTTGTAACTCATGGGGAGAGGGTAAGGCACGGCGCACCTTGGGACATCTCGACGTCTCTCCTGTAGGAATTTCATTAAGTCTTGTGTCTTTAATTGCCCCAGTAGAACATGCCCCGCACCCGGTAGGTGCTGAGGCAGGGAGAGCAGGTGTAGATGGCAGCTAAGAACATGGACTCTGGCTGCATCCAGTCCCATCCTTCTCTTGCTACGTATACGATCATGCAAGCCAACTAACTTCCCTCCAGCTCAGCTTCCTCATCTTCAAATGGTGGTGATAACGTACCGACCCTTTTAAATCATTGTAAAGATTCATTTTTTTAAAAAGAGAAAAAAAATACATACATACACGCACAGCAGTCCTGCAGGTATCTGAGTACATCTCCTGTGTCTCCCCTGTGCCTTCTCTTTTCCAAGTTAAATATCCCCAGATCCATCAGGTGGCGCTCTTTCTAGATTGTTCAGCATACTGGTGGATCTCCTCTGGAGTAGTCCCGATAGCCAATGGCTCTCTTAACGTTTAGCAACCAGAGTTGAGAAATTTCTTTTTTTTTTTTTTTAATGTTTATTTTTGAGGGAGAGAGACACACAGAATAAGAGTGGGGGAGGGGCAGAGAGAGGGAGACAGAGAATCTGAAGCAGGCTCCAGGCTCTGAGCTGTCAGCACAGAGCCCGATGCAGGGCTCAAACCCATGAGCAGTGAGATCATGACCTGAGCCGAAGTTGGAGGATTAACTGACCACACAGGTGCTCAGTGGTCACCTTGTATTTTCTCAGAGTGTAGGTACCACCGGTGGACTTTGACCCCGCGGATTGGAAAGAAGCAATATTGGTCTTATTCCTTACACAGAAGGTAGGGTGAATCTAGGAAAAGGAGGCATGGAAAATGGGATTTGAGACTTTCCACTCACCAGACCAGCTAACGGGTGATCTAGTCTAGCTCCGGGGGTGGGTGGGCTTATTGAGGGTGGGACCAAAACCCTAGTGAGTAATCCTGGGTTGTGCTGAGTTTACCCTCTCCGTGCAAAATTCTAGGCCCTGGGTTGGGTAAATAGCTGGTAGGGAAGGATTCCCTGACCAGGGAGTGGGGACCAAACGAGGCGGATGACCTCAGTTTCCAGACTGGGAAACGGAGCAGATGGTAAAATAATGAATCAGTCTAAAGGAGTAGAAAGACTATTTTGAGTGATAAGAAAGAATTTTTGAGACTATTGAGATTGAGGTTTCTAATATCCATCCCAGTTAGGACTGTCAGGTAAAATACAGGGTGTCTCATAAAATTTGAATTTGAGATGAATTTGATGAATGTATTTGGGTAAGTATTTCCCAAATATTGAATGGGAAATAGATACACAGGAAGAAAGAAAGAAAGAAAGAAAGAAAGAAAGAAGAAAGAAAGAAAGAAAGAAAGAAAGAAAGAAAGAAAGGAAAGAAAGAAGGAAAGAAAGAAAGAAAAGAAAGAAAGAAGAAAGAAAAGATAAAAGGCATTGTTTACATGAAATTCAAATGTAACTGGGTAGCATATATTTTTATTTGCCACATGTGGCAACCTTAATTTCAGTGGAAGGACACAATGTATTAGACATCATGGATCTGGGCTCACAAGAATGGTTAAACATCAAGTAACTGTCTTTTCTATAAAATTGAGAGTTAAAGGGATGGAATCAGATGGACAGGAATGCGGATAATATACCTTAAGGCATGTTAATATTTAAAGCTTTGGCTACTCTACAAGTAATCTAGAAACGAGACAGATGGACAGATATACCTAAGTGGGTTTTCTGGCTTCAAATTCTCGAAAGAAATTCCTGAGATGAGGATTTGCGACAAGTGATTTATTTGGAAGGTGATCCTGGAAACATCAGTAGGAGAGTAGGGAAGTGATAGCAGGTAGACAGAAAGCCAATGCAGGTGCTAATCAGCAGGGTCTACTTATAGGGTGTTGGGTCCCTGTGGAGGAGATGGAAAAATGCCTCCAAACCCTAGTGTCCATCCATACATGCGTGGATAAGGAAGGTACATAGTACACACACACACACACACACACACACACACACACACACACACACCCCACACTGGAATATTACTTAGCCATAAACAAGTATGAAATCTTGCCATTTGCAACAACACGGATGGATCTTGTGGTATAATGCTGAGTGAAAGAAGCGAGACAAAGACAAATACCGTATGATTTCACTCATCGGTGGAATTTAAGAAACAAAACAAATGAACAAACAAAAAGAGACAAATAAGCCAAACCAAAAAACCAAACCAAACAAAAATCAAATAAAACCTCAAAACCCAGGCTCTTAATACAGAGAAGGAACTGGTGACTGCCAGAGGGGAGGTGGGCGGGGGGTGAAATAGGTACAGGGGATTAAGAGTACACTTATCCTGATGAGCACTGGGAAAGGTATGGAAGTGCTGAAGAATTATATTGTACACCTGCAACTAATATAACACTGTATGTTAATTATTCTTCATTAAAAATAATTTAAGCCTCCAACACATCACAGCTTGTTAGGACTGGCTGAGGGCTGTCCCAGAAGCTGCCCCTCTGGCACTTTCAGGTCACTGGTACCCAGTGAGAGAAAGCCCTAGGTGGAAGGTGATAGGTGCTTACATTAGGATGCCCTCAGAGGTCCAGACTTCTATCTGCTGAAGAGACATCAGTTGGGCATTCTCAGAAGCTGCCACAATATGTCTGTCAATCAATATATCGAAATAGAGCTAGAACCTACTCTGAACCTACATATTCAGACGGTGTCTGAACGGATTCCAGTTGGTTGCCATCTTGGTTCATGTTTGTACTATTTTCCATCTGACCGCACTGACCACATGGGACACCCCGCACTTCTAAGCCTCCATATGTCCCTTTGTACTCATGATCTCCAAATTCTTTCCACGGTTAGTCTCGGGACCAGCAGCCACCATGCATGGCGTTGCCCACGGCACGTCTGCATGCCAAGGCCAGTTCATTCTCTCCCTGCTTTCCAGTGCTGCTGTTGCATATCTGATCAAACACCCAGCAGTCCGATGGCCTCAGTCCAATGGCTTTAGTTGTTAGTGGGTCTTTCACAACAACTGTACCATAGGGAAGTCACACTCGGGGTGAAGTGGTCAACATGAGCTCACGGGAGAGACCAAAAAGGAGACTATTTTAAAATTCCAATAAGAAGTTCAAAAAATAGAAATATTAGTGATCCATCAAGAAATGGATATAATGTGAACCCTTGGGTTAATTTCTGCCACTGCACTTTTTGTGACTTCAGTAGTAATTGCATCCCTGTAATTCAGTTCTCAGAGAAAGTCTGTAATAGACTATTTATGAACGGAGCCGAGTCGTACCCAAAGGCAGCTGTGAAACCCCACAGTGTCTGTGAAGAGTTACCTTTCACAGATGTATGTGGGGCTTCAGTGGGTCACCCAGTCTATCATTAGCGTGACCAAGATAGTTTTATAGAGGTGATATTTTTAATTTGAAAGCGAAATTTTACTCCCTGTAAGAAACAGCTAACTGTTCAGCTAAATAAAATTAAATAAAATTGATTCCTTTTTTTTAAACTTCTCTGCCTTTTATTCTGTGGCTGCTACCAACAAGGAGGGGATTTTGTGCTGGTTTCTGGTTGCAAAGGGCTTTGACCATGCACAATAACTGTTGGTAAACAACATGTTCCTAGAGCAAGGCCCGAACAGGGAGAATACTCTATTACAGAGCGGTGTCTGTGACCCAAACACCCCAGTATAAGTCAGCAAATGCCACCTGGGTCTCAGTTCTAAGAGCCTTGTGAGGAAATGTGTGTTGCTAGTGCGTCTGGCTTTTCTAACCTGAAGCAGTCCTCTCTAAGGACCCAGTCCAATTCTTGTCCCCTATATCTTCTAGTCTAGGATTATCAGATCCGGCAAATGTAAATACAGGACACGTCCCAAATCGGGATTCCAGATTAACAATATACACACACTGATATCATAATACAGTAACAAGAATACACGCACTCATACACAGACTTATGTAGTAGCCTACATAATAATGTGTGTATATGTATATGCATATTACATATATGTATGCATACACACATAGTTTTTTGCTTGTTTGTTTTAGTATAGTATGCTCCATGAGGCATTGGGGATGCTAAAAAAGAAACTGTTGTTTATTTGGAATTCAAATTTTCCTGGTGTTTTATATTTTACCTCACAATCGTATTCTCGCTCCTGCTTGCTTTGGCTGGGATCGCCTGCTCAAGCCAGGTGCCCTCACCACAGTCTTGGCCTGAACACCACCACATTGGGTGAACACAGAATACCGCTTCAGTGTTATGCTAAGTGGCCGTTGTTGAGGACGTTGGTCCTTTTTTCTTCCCGTATTCAGGGGTCGGACCCCAATCCCACCACCGTGTTGACCTCAATCCAGAATATTCTGAAATATTGGAAGACTCTGAAGGAATGGACAGGTCCAATGAGCCTCACAGATCCCTCCTTCGTGCCCTAGCTCACACATACAATCAGAGTGGAGGGACTAGGCCCCAGCATAGTATTAATTCTATTACCTTTTACTCTGTTTCCAGGTATTATTGATACACCGCTCCCATACCTCTTCTGCTGAGGGTGCTCTCTGATCTCTGTGTAGGGCTTTCTTTATCCTCCCTTCTTGTGTGTCCTTTTATTACTACCATTTGCCTTGAACATAAGGGGGAGTCTTAGTTATCGCCATGGTGCTCAGAGTCATTGCCCTTGCCAGAAAGAATGAAAAGAATCTCTGGTCCATTGCCCTTTGGATGTTAAGACTTTTTACTGGGGGATGTTGTCTCCAATTATTACCCGAAATCTTCGTGTGTAGGAGACTTTGCATTTCTGCAAATGACTGCGAAGGACTTACATAACTGACAGCAAATGCCCCAGATCAAAGTTAGGAACGGAGGAATGGTGGGATTCTCCTTATTTACTGTGTTTTGTAGAAAAAAGTGTAAAATGTAAGTAGAATTTTTTTTTTCTGTTATCCAGGTGTTTTGAGGCCTGGAGGACCACTTGCCCACTGCCCCCTTTCTTTAGTTGAATGATTGGAAATATCCAAAGGATTGGCTGACAGTTTTACCTCATATTATGAATTCACATGATATTGGTTAAGTGTAACTTGGAAATTGTAGCAAAATTCAAGGTGCAGTATCAGGCTTCATACACCTGAGATTAAGATTCTGTGTCAAAGATGGACAGGTTGGTCACCAAGTCATTTCCCTAAATCCCAGGCACAGAGCTCAACTACATTTCCCAGCATCCTTTGCAGTCAGGAAAGGGCATGTGATGGGGCATGTGATAGGCATGTCCAGAGGCAGTAGGGACGCATTTCCAGGTCTGTCCAATATTGCCCTCCTACATTGACCTCTGCTGTCTTTCCCCATCCACAAGATGTACGGATAGGACTCTGAGAATCGGAGGAGCCACAAGACAGAGAAGACTGAGTCTCTGCTAAAGGAGAGTTCCAGGACAATCTCTTGACCTGGAATACCCACATTGGACTACACTATGAGCACGAAATAAACTTTTTTTGAATAAAGGCTTTAATTTTTTCAGAGCAGCTAGCTTTTCAAACAGATGGAAGACATTTATTCATTCATTCAGTAAGCCAGTAAGTAGTTCCTTAGATATATTCTGAGTGCCCACCAAGTGTCAGAGACTCTGTAAGTCATCTACATTGGTAAATGAAACACACATAATTATTGCCATGATGGAGCTTGCCAGGTTCATCAAGGAAAAATTAAGAAGGCATGTACCTTGTGATAAATGCTATGAAGGAAACAAGTGGGGAGATTGTTCCTTTGCTAAAAACCTGCCTGTATATGGTGGTCATGGCTGAATTCTTAGAGGAAGTGATGTGTCGGCTGAGATATGGTGGATGAGAAGGGCTAGTCATACAGAGAGTCAGCAAGGAGGATCTGAGGTGTCTGGAACGCCAGCATGCATTGAAATGGTGAAGACATCAGTGGTGAAGGAAGCTGAATCATAGTGAGAGAGCCAGAGAATGAGTTATTGGAAAAGTGGGCAGTGCATGGGATACGTGGACCATATGGGTCACCTAAGGATTTGGAATTTAAGTGCAAACGTGTTTGTTTATTCCCTGAAGGAATTTAAACAGAAGATTGGCATAAAAGGAGTGATATTTAAAATATCATTTAGGCTGCCGTGCCTAGAATTGATACAAGGGAATGAAGTGAAAGCAGGGGTGTGGAGGGAAGGAGTGGAGTATTTCAGTACTGATGGTAAGAAGTGCTGGTGGCTTAGACTGAGGGAGATGGCAGGAAAGGCAGAGGTAATTGGGAAAATCCAAGACATGTTTGGGAGGAAGAATCAGCAGACTGAAGTCAAGTTTATACATAGGGGTAGAAAATAGGGGGGGGGGTAAAAAATGCTTTCCAGTTTTACAACTTGATCACATGGGCCAACATGGATATAAGAGAGAAAGGACAGGGATCAAGTGAAGAGTAGGCTTGAAGATAAGATTGTCTTAAAATTTTTTTATACGTTTATTTATTTTTGATAGAGACAGAGCACAAGTGGGGGAGGGGAAGAGACAGAAGGAGACACAGAATCTGAAGCAGGCTCCAGGCTCCGAGCTATCAGCACAGAGCCCGACGCAGGGCTCAAACTCACAAACCGCGAGATCATGACCTGAGCCAAAGTCGGATGCTTAACTGACTGAGCCACCCAGGTGCCCCAAAGGTAAGATTGTCTTAAGAGATCAGTTTTGGACTTGTTAAGTGTAAGATGCTAGGGAGACATATGTAAATACCATAAATGTCCATCAAAGACTGAATGGATAAAGAAAATGTGGTATGTACATACAATGGAATATTAGTCAACCTTAAAAAATAAAGAAATCCTGCCATTTGTGACAACATGGATGAACCTGAAGGACGTTATGCTAAGCAAAATAAGCCACACACAGAAGGACAAATACTATGCGACATCACTTATATGAGGGATTTAAAATAGCCAAATTCATAGAAGCAGAGAGTAGAATGATAGTTGCCAGGGACTGGGGGTGGGCAGGTAGGGGAAACAGGCAGATAGTAGTCAGAGGGTACAAAGTTTCAGTTATACGAGATGAATAAGTGCTTGAGATCTATTGAAAACACAGTGCCTGTGATTAAGTATACCTTGTATACTTAAAACTGTACAGGGGCACCTGGGTGGCTCAGTCGGTTAAGCATCTGACTTCAGCTCAGGTCATGATCTCATGGTCCCTGAGTTCAAGCCCCAGGTCAGGCTCTGTGCTGACAGCTTAGAGCCTGGAGTCTGCTTTAGATTCGGTGTCTCCCTCTCTCTCTGCACCTCCCCCACTCTCATCTCTGTCTCTGTCTCTCTCTCAAAAGCAAATGAATATTAAATTTTTTTAGTGTACTAAGAGCGTAGATCTCGCATTAAATGGCCTTATCACACACAAACAAAATAATTGTAATCAATAAAGTGGGAAGAAACTTCTAGAAGAGGTGGATATGTTTACGGCATAGATGGTGGTGATGGCTTCGTGGATCTGTAGTTATTTCCAAAGTTATCATATATATTAAATATGTATAGAATAGTTTCTTGTATGTCAATCATGCCTCGATAAAATCTTTTTTAAAATTAATAAAAATACATCTTTATATATCCTGATAAACAAATGTACCCAAGAAGGTTTGTGGCACGTTAGTGCATTCCAAATTGCTCACTTCTGTTCTCCAGTTCTAGTACATTAAAGATGTTAGTAGCATCCAGGGGAATACACTTCCTGGGCACTAATTGTGCTGTTAAGGGAAAAGTGAGTAGATCTGCTTTAAGGTTGAATTATTGGAATTAAAAAATTCATTAAAATCTCTACATAAGCCCTACTGGGAGAAAACACACACTCTCTCTGCAGTTAGCTCTGTTCAAATCATTCGCTGGAGATACCGAAGAGCATTACCTAGTTTATGATTTCTGTTGTAAACATCACCCTCGAGTGAAATAAATGGCTTCTTTAGCTCCCTTCCCTCTTTTTCTTTTTTTCCCTCCTGAATGTATCTCTATTTATCTGTCTTTCCCTCTTTGGAAGCTAGCAACAAACCATAATTTATTTCCTTTGTGGTTAACCTACAGGTACTTTCCATACCAAGCTATGAAAACCATAGGTTCGTTTATTTAACAAATATCTGATGCACATACCCTGTGCCACCCAACTTCATGTGTCAGAAGTGGGAGGTACCTGGAAGCCACCAGAAAGAACACACTCAAAGCAGGGGTGTGAGTTCAAATGCCATTTTAGGGGGAAGGGGATTGAGGAAGGAACTCGGTGGACCTCAGGCATTTTGCTGGAGTGTCTGAGTAAATAATGCCCCCAGGGACAGAGTGGGAAACATTGAGGCAGAGGACGCTTTGGCTGTTGGGGACACACTGAATTTGAGTTTTCTAGGAAACGGCGAGAGGAATATATCTGTTAGGTGGTTGTGTCCTTGGGTCTGGAGTCTGATGGAGATAGTCTTTCACTGTGTATATCCAGTTAGCAGCCCTGAGGCAACATCCTTTTGTTACTTAGACACAGAATAGAGAGTGGGGGCAGAGAGGATCCAATGTGTGCTAAGCACCTAACTTTGTACAGTATCTCATGGTAACCTTTCCAGGAGCTTGGGACAATGCATGCTATGAACTTTATTCAACAGAAGGAGACTGGGTGGCTCAGTTGGTTAAGTGTCTGACTCTTAATTTCGGCTCAGGTCGTGATCTCATGGTTCTTGAGATCGAGCCCACATCGGGTTCTGTGCTGACAGCACGTAGCCTGCTAACGATTCTTTCTCTCCTTCTCTCTTTGCCCCTCCCCTGCTCATGCTTGCTCTCTCTGTCTCAAAATAAATAAATAAAAACTTAAAAAAAAAAGAAGGAAACTGAAGTTCAGGAAATAAAGGGTTGGCTTCTTCCAGGACTCACCCCAAAGCTTGTGTTTTCAACTGCACTAAGCAGGGACCTTGGTGTCTTTCCACTGACAGCTGGTGCCTGAGGCTCTGGTAACACTTTCCTCTTCAGTTGCATTGTGAATATCTGAGAGGTGGTTGACTTTGTCTTGCATATAAAAGAGGCTCCAGTGCTTGCTAAATGGATAGATGAATGAGAAATTAGTGTAAAAAGATAGTGCGATGTAAAATCACCCTGTCTAGTTACGGAGACCTATAAAGTGTGGATGTGAGTATTTCACACTCTCCCAACCACTGAAAGCCTCCTGCAAACCAATATCAAGAATAGGGCACAAATATTTGAAATGGCCTTCTAGACGCTTCTCAGTCTGGCCCAGTGTCTCTTTCCAGATTGTCTTCTGACAGTTCTTGTTTATTCCCTAAGAGTCAGCTACTCCCACTTTTGCCCTCACTGAGTGGCTTTTGTTAATTATCTTCCCTGGAATATTCTTCCCCTGATCACTTAAGATCTAATTCATTCCCATTCCACTTTGTATGCCTAGTATGTGACTTCTCCATCCTCAGTACTTCCCAAACTGAGCAACCTTCAAAAAAAAAAATTGCATCACTCCATATAGAAGCATCTGAAAGAAAAATGCAACTAACAGTCATTTTTCCTATACTTTTATTCATGTTAACCAGTTAACTCTGGTACACCAAAGCATGTTTCCTCTCTCGGAGAGCATCTGTAAAGTGCTTTTCAATATGGAAAAAAAAATGGCACGCTTAGGAGAACTACAAGAATTTGCTCTAGTGTAAAGTGTGTGTGTGTGTGTGTGTGTGTGTGTGTGTGTGTGTGTGTGTGTGTGTGTGTGTTTGAGTATTCTTTGGGGCCTGAATCTGGGATGGACAGTGGAAATAAATAAGAATGAATTATGAGTGTCCAAATCTTTAATGGATTTAGGTAATACCCTAAGGTGATTAGATTCTGAAGGAACAGATAAATCAAAGAATGTTAATGCCTGGGATGTATCTTGTGACCTCTTTGGAAAGGCAGTGTTCCATTTGGGTTATATTCATCTGGGTTTGAATCCGTCCTTCTCAGTTATAGCCGTGTGACTCTGGATATTTTATTTAATCCATCAGTCTCTATAAAATAAAATAAAAATGACCCTCTGCTGGTGGTGCTTTGAGGATTCATAATATAGGAACATAGTAGGTTCTTGATTCATTTTGATTTTACATTTAGCACAATATTTTAGCGACTGTGATGTTTGATTTTATGTGTCCACTTGAGGAAGGCACAGACTATCCAGGCTTTGATCAAAGTTTATTCTGCGTGTGTCTTGAGGGTGTTTCTAGGCGAAATTAACATTTGAATCAAGAGACTGAGTAAGCAGAAGGTCCTTCCTAACGTGGTGGGCCTCATCCAATCAGTTAGAGACCTGATTTTGACAAAAAGGCTGAGCAAGAGAGAACTCTCCCTCTCTGAGCAAGGGGCAGTGATCTTTTTCTCCTTTGGACTCAGATTCAGACTTGAAGTCATACCATTGGCTTTTCCTGCTTCTCAGGCCTTTAGACTCTTGCTGGAACTATAGTGTGGGCTCTCTTGGGTCTCCACTTGTAGACTGCAGATATTGGGACTTCTCAGACTCCTTAATCACATGAGGCAATCCCTTATTATATATCTCTTGAGAAAGAGTGAGTTGGAGGGAGATGAGAGAGGTAAGGCTTTAAGGAAGAATTTTCTTACATAAATATGTCATGAAACAAAATAGTGAGGAGACTTTATTAACTATAGGATTTCTCTGGAACTTGTGGAAAATGGAGCAGGTGTAGCAAGTCCCTCATAGATCTGGCTGTTGCCTGAGCCAAAGCACTAAATGCCAGAGATGAGGGCACAGCCTTGCAAGTAAATTAGCAATTAAACTAAATCTCGAATAATACAGTATCTGTGGACATATAGGTCTATATGAATAATGTATATACATACTTATAACTATCGATTTTTAAGTTTATTTACTTATTTTGAGAGAAAGAGAGAGAGAGCGTGCCTGTGGGAGAGGAACAGAGAGAGAGGGAGAGAAAAAGAATCCCACGCAGGCTCCACATTGTCAGCACAGAGCCCGATGCAGGGCTTGACCTTAGGAACCATGAGATCATGACCTGAGCTGCAATCAAGAGTCAGACGCTTAACCAACTGAGCTACCCAGGTGCCTCTCTATCTATACCTATCTAATCTGTATCTATCTTTCTATGAATATATTTATCGATGTATCTATGCATCTATCTATAGAGAGATAACCTGCATCTATATGCATGTCTTTCTGTCTGTCTATCTATCTATCTATCTATCTATCTATCTATATTGTATTGATTCTGTTTCTCTGGGGAACCCTGACTAATACATCCATTAATTATACAAGAAATAGCCCTATGTCTTAGCTTGGGTTCTCCTGGGACAGTGTGCATGCAAACACACACAATATGGGTAGTTTATTTTAGAAAACAATTCCATGGAATAAAAGTGGGTGGTCTGGAAAAAATGAAACAAGACTGCAAGAAAAGCCAAGCCAAGGGTGAAGAATTCAGCTGGTTACCCGTTACAGCTGCCCATACTCAATTTTGCTTGGACTCTGTAAGGAACTACTTAGAACATGCTTCCAAAAGACCTACGTGAAGGATGGTGGAATAGGCCGTTGAATCCCATCCCCCCATTGGTCAATGCCCTTCTAGTTCACACCATGGTGACTGGGTCAGGAAAGAGGGCCAGGAGGCAGAGAGACAGGATGTAAGAGGTTCCCACCACACTTCATTAGGGTCATGAAAGTTCTGTCCGAAGCAGTATGATTTAATGAAATAAGAATAATGGAATAAGCACCACCGTTAGAATGAAAAGACTTACAGAAGGATCACAATTTGGGAAAATAGAAGAGAAAGCATGAAAAATGGGAAGGTTTTTTTGTTTTTTGTTTTTTGTTTTTAAATTAGGACACAGAGTGACCTGAGTTGATACTATTTTCTGGCCATAGGCTTTGTTGTAATTTCCCCTTTCTGCTGGAGGATCCTGTTTTTTCCTTTTGTCTTTGGTCTAGAGGGTGGCTTTTCTATCATGACACGTAGTTCTCCATGTGTGAGAGGCTGCAAGGTGTATAAGCGAACTGCCTTGTCCTTGCACCAAGGAGAAGCATCAGGAGTAAGGACACACAAGATTTTGGTTCACTCTGCTGCTTGCTAGCTCTGTGATCTTGGTCTACACTTGACCTCTCTGAGCCTCTTTTGCAAAAGGGATGACTTTTATGGACTCTGCCCTACTGGAGTAAGAAATAAATCTTGTCCTGTGGTCACGAAAGTGAAGAGAAACCGAACACTCTACCCATGCCCCCCTTCATGCTTGACGTGACATTCTATCCTCTTATCCAGATCCTAATCCTTTGCACAAATGAGTCTGGCAAGACACCTCTGAACTCCTTAATGCAGCCCCTTTCAAGAGGCAAAACATTTTCACACATTAAAACAGGAGACACAAATGAGTCATTCTCTCCCTGGTGACCAGACTATTTATTCGGTAAACATTTTTTCCCTAGAAGCCCTTTCCAGAGTCCCTGCTGTGCGTTGTCATTCAACATCTTATTACGTGAAGTCTGCATAGCCATGACTTTGGACTAATGGGGTTGCAGCCAATCTATTCTGAGGATGGATTCATTAGATGCTAATTGCACAGAGTGTCCAAGTTAATTCCCACCTCTTCCATTTGTATATTCCTGGGCCCTAGACAGTAATAGCTAAAAACCCATTTATCTCCATGGCAACAGAAGAAGCCATAAAGAACCAATAGAGCTTGACCATGCTAGGGAGAGAGAATCCGAAGGTAAGAGGTAATTGCATTTTAAATAGGGTGAGTGCTGGGGTGCCGGGCTGGTTCAATGGGAGGAACAGTATAAATCTTGATCTCAGGGTAGTGAGTTCGAGCCCCATGTTGGGTGTAGAGATAATAAATAAGTAAATAAAGAAATAAATATTTAAAAAAATAAACAGGGTGAGTGCCAGGTTTCAGAATAGGGCGTCGTGCTCAGATGAGATCTGCAAGGACACCGACGTTCCCCGTAGGATTTGGTAGCCACTCCAAGGAGACCCAGGTAGAGGGCTTGGCAGATAATAGGCCAGGCAGGCAGAGCAAATGGCAGGGTAGTAACTTACATCAGAACCAGTTGCTGAAATGCAGGAGGCTTGAGAAAAGGGAGTAAGTAGTGGTCGGGGTAGCTGCGCACTCATTCAGCCGGGACATCCTAGATATTTCTGGTCTTCACCGAGTGTAACAATCCGCATCCTAGTAAGACACACATGCACACGGGGCTCCAGTTCCCAGGAAGCGTGGATGCTTTCGGAGCATAAAAGCCATGAACAAGCTGTCAAGAAGATACACAAAATAATTACAAACCTCAGGAAGTGTTGACAAGCCTTGGGAACAAGTTGGGCGCTCAACAGAAAAGAGCAGAAGAAGGCATCTGAATTTGAGTGGTTGGAGAAAAGCTCTCAGAGGGAGGATGGTCCAGTGCTCAAGAGCTAAGAGCCAGGAAGCATTGCAGCCCACGATTTGAGAACATGTCCTCAGAGGCAAGAACACCCGTGCTGGCTTGGGAAGCACTGTTCTCAGCGTCTCCCAGAGTTATGTCCACCTCCGCCCTGTCTCCCTTTGTCTGAGGATGCGTATTACTGAGCTTGAGGACAAAATCAAATCATCTGTAAATGAGAAATGATTTTTGTTTACTGCTCCTTGACAGGGGAGGTCAGGAAATTTGTTTTCACAACCTTCCTGGCAAAAGAGGGCAATACCCCCATCGCACAGCCTCCTCAAATGGTCAGTCCTGACAAAGTCTGCTCACGCCCAGGTTTCCCTGCCTATAGCACAAAGCAGGAGGGTGACAGGATCCCTGATGAATCTCTTTGGAAAGTCATAGCTGCTACAGGTGTCCTGGGGCACTGGTGCCTGGCAGAGGCCACTGCTGGCCTTGCCTCTGCCAGCTGAGATGCCAGGGCCGTCTCCTGAAGGTGGAACCCTGGGTTGTCACCCCAGCGAGGGGTTAATGTTTATTCACTGAGAGAGAGAGTGCAAGTGGTGGTGGTGGGGGGTAGGTAGGCAGAGAGGGGCGGGGCACAGAATCCCAAGCAGGCTCCAGGCTCCAAGCTGTCAGCACAGAGCCCCCTGCAGGGCTGGAACCCAGGAACTGCTGGATCCTGACCCGAGCTGAAGTCCAGGCTCAACCTGCTTCACCGACTGAGCCACCCAGATGCCACTCAGCCTTCCCCAAATAAGAAACCAGTCCTCACTCCAGCTGCAATTATTGTCACTATCTTCTTAACAAACAAACAAACAAACCAGGGCGCCTTGGGTGGCTCAGTTCCTTAAACGTCTGACATCAGCTCAGATCATGATCTCTGGGTTTGTGGGTTCAAGCCCCTCCTCGGGCTCTGTGCTGACAGCTCAGAGCCTGGAGCCTGCTTTGGATTCTGTGTCTCCCTCTCTCACTGCCCATCCCCTACTCATGCTCTGTTGCTGTCTCTGTCTCTCTCTCTCTCTGTCAAAAAAAATGTATATATATATATATATATATATATATATATATATATATATACACACACACACACACATACACACACACATATATACACACACATATATAGATAGATGTATATATAGATTTTAAATATATTTTTAATATAAATATATATATATTTAAAATATATATACTTGTAATCTAGCTAAAATCTATCTATATGTTTTATATATATATATATATATATATATATATATAGAAAGAAAGAAAGACCTCTGCATTGTTTACCTTTACCTTCTTGGAAGATTCTGCGAGTGGGCAATAGTGAAGTGGGTGGTTTTCCAGGGTTTGCAAGGAAGCTGGTTCCAAGTTCCTAGCTGCCTACACTGCCGCCTGAGTGACTAAATCCAGGAACGGCGACTCCCCTCCCTCCACCTTCCAGACCACACAGGTGTCTCATGTGCAGATCCTCACGGCGGCCACAGCGGGCAGAGGGTTCGCGAAAACCACATGTGATTCAGAGGAGACCCTGCAGGTAGCCGTGGGAACGCCGAGCTCACACAAGAGAGCACGGTGTTCACACAGACGTTTTGTAAGATGGAAAACTGAAAACCATCTCAAGTTTTCACAGATGTGGATCGAACAAATCATTTTGGGTGTAAAGAATATGGTCATTAAATCGATAGTAGAGATGTAGGGTGCGTGTGTGTGTGAGTGTGCGAGTGAGAATGTGTGTGTGTGTGTGTGTCCCAGTTACATTGTTATCCTAGCTAAGACGCAGGGCCTTTGACAAGAATGTGTGTGCCGATTCTAAAGAATTTAGAGAAGCTTCAGTAGGGAGGCTGAGAAATGAGACAGGAAAGGGAGAGGAAGGTAATTAAAAGATGCTACTGAGTAGGTTACGGCTCCTCTCAAAGCTCCGGAATCTCAGGAAGACAGTGCAGAATGTGCATCAGAACCGAGCTACCCATGGACCCCTTTTATTCACCGTCAGCTGTGGGCACTCGGGTGGCGGAGAGTCACCCCCCAGCACTCTGCCCCACCTTGCATAGGTTCGCTGCAAACCTGTGATCAGTCAGTAAATATTTGTTGTTTGAGGCCACTGAGATGTATGTAAAGGGAATGTCACAGCAGAAACCCGACTGACTCATACAGCAGGCAGTGGATTAGTTTGATTCTTCAGACTTCCAAAAACAAAGCTCCTTCTTTGGCATAAATAGACAGGGCCAGAACTTGAAATAATTAGGTGAAGATGATGATGATGCTTATTATTTTGAGAGAGAGAGAGAACGTGCATGCAAGCAGGGTCAGGCAGAGGTAGAGCGAGAGAGAGGGGGGGAGGGGGGGAGAGAGAGAGGGGGAGGGGGGGAGAGAGAGAGAGGGGGAGGGAATCTTAAGCCGGCTCCATGCCCAGTGAGGAGGCCGATGTGGGGCTGGAACTCATGACAATGAGATCATGACCTGAGCCAGATGCTCAGCTGACGGACCCACCCAGGTGCCCCTAATTAAGTGAAGATTATTAACTTGATAAAATATTGGCTTACAAAGTAATGTGATAACTCTTCCAAGAATTTGGCCATTTTCATTTTAGATGTTAATTTCCCTTGACTTCTGTGTCATTTTAGTAAAAAAGAAAAACAACAACAACAGATGTTTATCTCTTTTGTTCAAATTATTTTCTAATTAGAGCTATACTTGCTGGTAGAGTTTAAGTATATCCGCAATCCATTTCTGTGGCCAAAGGGTGGTTGGGCTTCCCACCATTCATTGAAAGGGCAGGGGCTGGCAAGTTCAAGGAGAATATTGAGAAGGTAGGAAAACTCCTGAGAGCCTTAAACAATAGGCAATACAATGGGATATTCTCTGTACAGCAATCTGGGAAACCTATCTAATTGTCCAGGATTTTCCACTAATTAGGTTTGCGATTTGAGGGCATTCATACTCATTTTCTGGTTTTAATATTTTCCAATTGCGTAACTGAATGAGTAGAATAGTGTTGGATTCACCGCCAAGGCTACTGGTGACAGGGGCACAGCCAACTGAAGAGATAGGAGAGAGGAATGAAGGACAGAAGTGCCGAAACCTTCCCTCTTGATTCAACCAGATTGAAACCCATTTTTTATATATTTTTTTCCTGTGGAGACTACAGATAATTTGTCAGTGAGAGTTCCATGAGAAAAACGTACTTAAAATCCATTAGCCTAAGCGATTTTAAACATCCTTTCTTCCCTAATATAGTCACAGACTCCACAAAAGATATGGTAAAGATGATGAGTACGAAGGTAAAAATTACTTGTTTGCTCCTTCGTTTTAATTTAAGTTTAAATTTCATTTTGAACAAATGGGAGATCTTCATCCTTAAAACAGCCCTTGTCTTTCGTTCCATCTTTTGCTTTAGGTTTGTGGCAACCCTTCCTCCAGTTATGTCAATGGCATGCTCTGGATATGATGGAGATGTATTCTTGTTTTAGAAAAGTCTGTAAGCAATTACACTCTACAATTTATGCCATACCTTAAATGCTAATAACCGTGATTCATTGTAGAAACAGCTGTTATAATCGAACCATTAAAATTCCATAACAAACCTACTATTCACAACCATTAAACTGAAACAGTGCATGTTTTGAAGATTTTTTTTTAATAGGGAGAATTGTTCTGTTAGCTCTTGGCTTTGTTGAAAGAGATCAAGTCTCTTGGCCACAGGTTCCAACAGAGACCAGTTTCTGCAAGGTTGTAGCTTAATCAAACATTTGTTAATGAAAATTAATGACAGGGGTATAGCTCTGTTAATGCAAAGGTTCTTATTGAAGACATAGAAAATGTACACAAACACATACTATTATTTAAAATACATTGACAATAGATGATTAAGCCAAGAAGTTTAATCAACAGATAGAAGGGTCCAGACTCTCCAACAGAAAAAGAAATTACGTGTGCATTGAGCAAATGTGGGTCAACCAGTAGACCAGATGTATCTCCCCTCCATTACCGATTTTCCCCTATATTACCGATTTTCTGTTTAACCTTTAATGTTTCTGGGTCATAGGTTTCTCATCTATATACTGAAGTGGTTACACTACATGTTCTATGAGATGTTTCTATATCTAAAAGCATTAGCATGCAATGAGATAGCCATGATACTAATTTAAAAATGGTATTTACTTCAACCTCAACATTGAATCACATCTCACCATGTCCATGTTGTGTCACAAATCCCTTTAACGTCTCCTTAACTTTCAGCATCAAGACTAAATCCCTTACTTGACATGTGTACCTTCCCGTACAGCAGAGGGGTTTTGAGAAAGGGGATATTTGTGTTTGGATATAGATCTTTTTAAGAGCCACAAGTCCAATGAATAGGTTCCATATATTCCGTAATCTTCCGTTCTATCATCTGAATACTGGCGAAAATCATGCCCTGTCTGAAGACTTTTTGTGAGGAATAAAGTAGATAATATAAAAGAATTCTCATGCTGTAGGTGCTCAATAAATAATAGCTACTGATTATATAATTACAAGGTTGATAGTATAAGAAACCTTAGTTAATAGTGTAAAAATAGTATAAAAATCTCACATATAATAATCATTGTCATCATTGAAGTTATTGTTTAGCAAAACTATTTAGCAGACACTTTAGCATTGTCTGAAGTTGATAAAAAACCAGACTCAAATATCTTAGATATGATGAAAAGTTTGGTAGCACTGGTGATGGCAAAGGGCAGGAACAGAGCTAGGGACAAGTTGATCAAGGGGCTCGCTGCCACTTGTAATAATTGATCCATGTCTCATCCTTGTATCATCCTCTCATTGGCTTTGTCTTCTCCTACTGCTTTTGCCATTTGGTAGGGCCTTGGCCACTGCTAGTGTCCAGGCTCAAGCCTTTAAGCTTTATAGCCACAAAGAAATGAAACTTCTTGTGCCTAGGTACAATTGGGATCATTCTGGAGAAGAACTCAGGTGATCCATCTGGGGGTCATATATCCATCACAATCCCTATGGTCAAGGAGTAGAAACACTGATAAGCCACACTGGAGGCCCCTGCTCAACTTCACCCTTCAACCTAGTGCTGTGGCCAGAGAAGCAGAGAATCCCTTATATTTTAGGGATTGAGGATGCTGGTTTGTGTTTTTATCCTCAGAAACGAAGTGACTGTAGATGCTGGAGAGGATGTGGAGAAACGGGACCCTCTTGCACTGTTGGCGGGAATGTAAACTGATACAGCTGCTCTGGAAAACAGTGTGGAGGTTCTTCAAAAAATTAAAAATAGATCTTCCCTATGACCCAGCAATAGCACTGCTGGGAATTTACCCAAGGGACACAGGAGTACTGATGCATAGGGGCACTTGTACCCCCAATGTTTATAGCAGCATGTTTTCAACAATAGTCAAATTATGGAAAGAACCTAAATGTCCATCAACTGATGAATGGGTAAAGAAATTGTGGCTTATACACACACTGGAATACTACTTGGCAATGAGAAAGAGTGAAATATGGCCTTTTGTAGCAACGTGGATGGAACTGGAGAGTGTTATGCTAAGTGAAATGAGTCAGGCAGAGAAAGACAGATACCATATGTTTTCACTCATATGTGGATCCTGCGAAACTTAACAGAAGACCAGGGGGGAGGCGAAGGGGAAAAAAAAAGTTACAGAGAGGGAAGGAGGCAAACCATAAGAGACTTTGAAAAACTGAGAACAAACTGAGGGTTGATGGGGGGTGGAAGGGAGGGGAAAATGGGTGATGGTCATTGAGGAGGGCACCTGTTGGGATGAGCACTGGGCGTTGTATGGAAACCAATTCGACAATAAATTTCATATTAAAAAAAAAGAAATGAAGTTGGCATGTGTCAAGCCATTGAGTGAGTGGCCATGAGCCCACAAGTGTTTCTCTGTGTCTACCAAGCCAACACTGAGCAACCTATATCAAAGTAGCTCGAAACCTGCTCCACCCAGGTGTATTTTGCTGCATCACCCCATCCCTAAGACCCTCTGTGACTCAGCAAGACTAGATTGTGATTTCCTTTAGCCCTTGGCAGATAGTGCTGATGGATTGGGAGGAGAGGCTGAGCATCTCAGTGGGGAGCATGGCACTCTGGGCTCAATGATTGCAGTCCGAGGCTGGTTCCTCTCTCATCACAGGACCTCGGGGTCATTTCATCTGACTGACTGTTAAGTTTACACATCTACAGAAAGGGAAGTCTCCAACTTGGGGTCACTCCAATTCTATTTTCTCTAAATTTACCTACATATCTGTGGTCTGAATCAAACGTACATATTAGAGCTTTTCACTAGCATGGATTTTTCTGACATCATCCTTTTTCTAACCGAAATATCTATTTTCTCTCTTTTAAAAAATTAAGTGCATTTCCTCTTTTAAAAAAATGAGCCCAATATCTGAGCTACCATGAAGCCATAACCAATTACTATTATTTCCTGGGAAAGACTTTGGATTTTCTCTCTAAACGCCTGGATTTTCTATGGGATAAATGCACATGCTTCTTTTTCAGATTTTATTAATTCATTCCTTGTGGCCTTGCTGCTTTTCCTCTTTCTGTCCTACCATCTCTTAAAATGGTCTTTGAAATGTTCAGTTTTCCAGCAATTATCCTGCTTTTCACTACCCTCATTGAATTCAGAATTCACAAACCCATGTACACAGCATTGTTAGACGTCTTGTCTTTCTACTCTAAATGGATACCTAGAAATGTAAACCTAGAAGGTATATTCCATATCTATACTTTTATAAGATATTTTTTATCAGACAGAGTTCTTTAAAGTATTAGAAGTTGGGCCATATTCTTTTATAGATACCCTGATTCTACATTTGTGCCCAGAGATTATGAAATAAGGGGGGGGGGGAGGGAGAGAATGAGAGAGAGAGAGGGAGAGAGAGAAATTGTAACACAAAGATACTGATTTTCTGTTTACTTTTTCTTTCACCAAATTTTAAACTTCTGGAAGCAGAGACTGTGCCTAATTTATTCATGATTATTTCTCCAGAGCCCAGCAGAGCCAGGCACGTAGGAGATACTCAACAAATAAATATTAGAAGAGAGAAAACATAGTGCCACTCTTTTGCAGATGCTGAGTTACAATTATAATGTTTTCTGGGGCGCCTGGGTGGCTCCTTCGATCAAGCGTCTGACTTCGGCTCAGGTCACGAGCTCATGGTTTGTGGGTTAAAGTCCCACGACGGGCTCTGCAGACAGCTCAGAGCCTGGAGCCTGCTTCGGACGCTGTGTCTCCCTCTCTCTGCCTGTCCCCCACCTCTCTCTCCCTCAAAAATAAATAAACATTAAATAAACAAAAAATAAAGAAAGAAAAATCAAATACAGTGCTTTCCTATAGTCTAATGTTTACCATTTACTAGGTGATATTTTCAATATTGCTCATCACTGTGAAGATAAGAAAAGATACATCTTGACTTCTGGGAGCTTAAAATCCACTTAAAATCCACAGAGATTAGAGGTTTTAATCACAATTATTTATAATATATTTTACTAGGTGCCAAGTGTCCCTCTTCCCAGCCTATGGTGGCTTCACAGTCTCCAACCTCCCCACCTGCTGTTCATTGTCTTCCTCATTTGCAAATGGTAATAAAAATGCTTGCCTTGTAGGAGGTTCCTAGCAGGACTCAGTAAGACCACAGGTAGAGCAGGGCTTGAATACAGCGGATGTGCACTGAATAGTGAGTATCACCGTAACTCTTCTAGAGCAGTATGGCAGACCATTTTTAAAAAAAATTTTTAATGTGTTGTTTTTTTTTTTTTTTTTTTTGAGGGAGAGGCAGAGACAGAGCATTAGGGGGAGGGGCAGAGAGAAGGAGACACACACAATCTGAAGCAGGCTCCAGGCTCCGAGCTGTAGCACAGAGCCCGAGGCGGGCCTCAAACTCAGAAACTGTGAGATCATGACCTGAGCTGAAGTTGGACGCTTAAGGGACTGAGCCACCCAGGCGCCCCAGGATGATTTTAAATCAAAGTCTACAAAATCACTTTGTTTCTTATTGTGGAAACTGCTTCCATATTTAAAACCTACCAAATTCAAATTGTAACAACTTTTTTTTTTCTTTTTGTATTTCAACCAAAATGATTTAGAATAATAGGCACAAATACATTCAAATCAAACTATTTCTATTCTACTTATAAAATTGGGAAATACTTTAATAAGGCATGAAGGATAAACTGAACCATAACAGAGTGGAGAATTAATTTGCTAGTAACCATGTCAATTTTACTAACATGCGTATTTGAAGGAGGATAGGAAACGCCTTGCAGAGACAGACATGTGTACTGTAAAAATCTCTCATTGAATTACAATGAACACTATAAAATGTGGCAGGCTGAAAAGTTTGGAATAATAAAATATGATAGCAGAAACGACTTCCTTGGTATTGCAGACAGAGTGTGAAGTAGCCAGTGAGAGAAAAAGGAAATCCTATTTTATGGGTACTTCTCAAAGTGTACCTGTCTTAACCGCGTCTTCTATCACATGAGCCAATCCTGTTTTTAGATCACTTGCTGAGTTACTGTTTTGAGTGTCTCCTAAAATGGAAACTTTCATGGTATAGCAGGAAAAGGGACACTAACATAAAAAATTCAAGAATAAATTGTAGTACTTCAGATAAATCCCAGGTCTCAACTGCTTATATGAATTACCTCTGTACTTTTCTCAAATGATCACTATTTGCATCAGGCAGGAACAAGGCGATTGGAGGGAGTAACTCTTAACAGGGCTAGTATTTCTGATCTTGACAAATATCTACATTCATCAGAAAATACACATTGTTTATAAATAATTCATGGTATGTGATGGATAAAAACATTGCTATGAGCCTCTGCTTCTTCCAATGTGTATCTATTGCTCTCTTTTATTCCTCCCAAGATCATGTAAACTGAATTAAAGGTTTTCAAGGCTATTTGAATCCATACCACCTGAAAGTCTTGACTTGGGACTTGCAACGTCTTGACTTTTCTCAAAGACGATTGGGTACTTTATTGAGATTTTCTGGTATGGTTGGGGATCATGTGGATGGAAACAACACAAGTATGATGGACTGAGGTCATGCTTCGGTGCCCACGCTGGGCTGAATTCCATCACCTGCCCTTATAACACCTCTTCCTCATGATCACAATGACCCTTTGGCTTGCTTTGTAGTGTGATAGTCATTCATTGGTTAGACAGGATACATTCCTGAGGTATAAGCATTGTGATGCTGTGGAGAATAAACGATTTCTCAAAAGACTGATAAATCTTCCCCATGTGCAATGAGATGATCTCTGTTAATATATCAGGGGATGGTTCATTTCCTGAGGCACGTAAGACAGTAACCCTCAAGCAGGACTCCGTACCTCAGTGAGTTATGTTGACCGTCTGGCCATTACCTAGGAGACTAAGCAGTATGTGCATAGAAGGAGGTCGACTCCAGGTGGGGTATTGTATCAGGATGCGTTTTCTCCTGTGCATCCAATATTAACATACATGCTTCTCCCATTCTTTCTCCTCTATTCAATAATCACTGCCCTTTCTCTACCGATATTGGAGTAGTTTTTAATTAAAAGTGATGGAAAGAATACAAACTCATAACCTAAATAAAATTGTTCTTTTCAGATGCAATATTTATCCATTGTCCATTATGTGTCCATTTCAATAGATTTTTAGGTGGCTTTC
Organism: Acinonyx jubatus; assembly: GCF_027475565.1. Taxonomy (NCBI): domain Eukaryota; kingdom Metazoa; phylum Chordata; class Mammalia; order Carnivora; family Felidae; genus Acinonyx; species Acinonyx jubatus. The sequence goes on from NC_069394.1 coordinate 5,403,674, forward strand.
TAAATGAGTAAATGCGGCTTGTTGCTTTTGGTTTTACAATTTCAAAAGGGCACAATACAAAATTAAGGTTCACAGATGCTTTAACATCTTTCTAAGTGTCCCAGAGGGTGGCCTTGCTGTCAGTGGCTACGAGCCACTTTGGCTTTATCAAGCTTGCAATGGGTATAACTGAAGGAGTGGATTGTGAGTTGCATTTGCCAAAATATACCATTCCCTGAATTGGGTCTGTCTCTCCCTCTTCATCTTCCTCCACCCTCTGTTGTTCTTCCCACTTCTCTCTTTCTGGCTCTCCGCCCCTTCCTTTTCCTCCTCCTCTCCCTTCCCCTCTCTTCCTCTCTCTCTCCCTCTCCCCCATGACCTTGATAATACAAGCATCAGTGAAGAAGAGTTTTAGGCTTTTTTTTAAACATCTTTTTATTTTTATCATGATATGGATTTTTTTACATTTATTTCTTTATTTTGAGAAAGAGAGAGAGAGCACGAGCAGGGGAGGGGCAGAGAGAGAGAATCTCAAGCCGGCTCCATACTGTCAGCCTTGAGCCAGATGCAGGGCTTGAACTCACGAACCACGAGATCATGACTTTAGCTGAAACCAGGAGTCAGACACTTAACAGACTGAGCCACCCAGGCACCCCATGATATGGATCTTTCAAGCATTTATTCTCTTGCTTTGTAAAATAAATGATAATCCAGACTCTACTTTCTTATATCCAAGGGAACTTGCTTCTAATTAAAGTAGCCAGTTTAATCTTAGGACAGCTCCAAGAATGAATTTTTCAAATGTCTCATTTGATTTCAACCCATCTCAGATCCTAGTATATAGAGGAGATACAGATATAGACTTGCTCCATAGTTTACAGAAATAATAAACATTAAAAAGCAATAGCACATAATTAGTTGATGAATCTTTAATCTTTCCAATTGAAAACCAAAGAGTCTACCATTTCTTCTTTTACATGTAAGCATTTTTCTGTCCTTAATGGTTAAATAAATACCAGAGTCCATTACTCCGATCAATTGCCCAATCTGTTATTTCTTTTGTCTTGCTTATAAAGTAAGGACAAGCAATGATTATTTCAAATTCGGCTTCTCTTTGCATGTTTTCTTGACAGCTATAAAAATCTGTCTTTTGAAGTGTGGTGCTAGCTGGGTAGGAATGCATAATTTAGGTTGCATAATTTGATAATAAAAATAAAATCTCCATTTGTTGATGAATTGTCATTGTTACTGTGATCCAGTCTCCAGCCATGACTGGACGTTTTGGGACTGAATGATCCACATGTGCTTTTCTCTTATGTAAATCCGGCAAAGAAAAATGCCTTTTTAAAATTTCTAAAATATTCCTGTAGTCTTTCAGGTTTCTACATTCTCAGTGCTAAGGGTCTTAATACTAGTGGAGTAAATCGTACAAATTTTACATAGCTTATACTGAACTATGCAAGCTTTCCCCTTTGCACTGAGCAGAAAGTGGACATACCATCCTGTAATGTTGGTTGCCACCTTCGCAAACCCATTTTACTGCCCTCACTGTGGTGATTCGCTCCCCAGATTCAGCCTTGCCCAGCTCCTGAGTTAATCCCAATGAAGTCTGGTAGAGAATACGGATACTCAGGGGCACCGGCACGGTAGTGGCTTTAAGATTCCTGTATGAATGGGGTGAAAAGCAGTACCTTTGTGTACGTGACAGAGCTGGCATTAAGGACGTAGAGAGACTTGTGCTAACACCGTGTTTGAATAAGCTCTGGTGTCTTTACTAATATTGCCAGTTAGAGATAGATAAAAGTACCATATAGTTGTATGATAATTTTATATTATTCTTATGTAATACCAAGAACCCGTTGATTTGGGGTAAGAACACTAAGGGTTGCAGTGTCAGAGGGCAGAGAGGGTGATGTAAAGCATCACGAGCCACCACTTGCTTCTGTTGCTGCCAGCAACTGGTCTAGAATGGACTGTGCTCTGTCATCAGGGATCCTGGGTACGTGTTAATCATAATGCTTCCTCTGTCACCACATGGCTGTCTAAGTCTGTCATGGAAGCATGTCACTTAGATCTCTATTTAAGAAAGAACTTGCAATTTCTTCTTCCATCCAAGAAGAAATAGATTTACCATCCTGCCAAAAACAAACATGAAAATATATAGAGCTTTGCCTTTTAAAATATTGGACATCAGATAATGAAGGGCAATAATCCCTCAAGAATAAGAAACACATGAAGTAAGCCCTATGGTTGTCCCAGTTTATTGCCTGGAGAGTTTCCAGATCACAAAACAGGTGGGGGAACCCAGAAAGAACTTGGTTGTCTTTGTGTTTGAGGAGATATGGGAGAGTATCAGAGAGGTGAGAGCTAAACAGAGGTGAGGGAGTTCTAGATACTTGGGGAAGATATCTTTAGAATCTTCATCTGAGCACTGATAGCACAGGTATGTGAGTCATCCATCAGAGGACAGTGAAAGAACCATTGAAGGTATTAGAGGGGACAAATCTTAGGCTCAAACATTCCTGGATAGAGTTACTAGTGTCAGCATAGATTGGAACAACTCATAATTTATGGGATCTCAGGTAGAAGACTTTGAAAAGTTTTGTCTAGGTAATGGCCCAAAATTAGCTTTAGACTCAATGACATTCTTGTCCTGCCTAATGAAGCTTAAGAGCAAGTACCAGAAATATTTTCAATAAATTAGCTAAGATCTAGAACAAAGTTCAAGGATATTTTTAAGTGTGCAAAAATAGCCAACATACAATAAGGCACAATTCACAATGTCTAGCATCCAATGAAAAGATACAGTTTATGCAAAGAAGCAGGAAAACATGAGGTTCAGTGAATGGAAATATTGGTCCATTGAAACCAACCCAGAAATGACACAGATGATAGGATTAGTAGACCAGGACACTGCGACTGTCATCACAACATGTAGAACATGATCTGGTATGTTCAGAAGGTAGACTCAACTATGAATTCCAAGCAGAGACATGAAAAATATATTGAATGCCTAAATCAAACCTACTACAGATGAAAATACAATATCTAAGTTGAAAACTACATTGGATGGGATTAATAGATTGGACATTACAGATATTGCAAGAGTAAAACAGTTATCCATAAATCATGCACCCGTGTATTTGGCCAAATGAGTTGAAAGTATGTGCCCACACAGAAATCTGCACCCAAAACTTATAGCAGCTTTACTCATAATTGTCAAAACTTTGGAAACAACTAAGGTGTCCTTCAGTAGGTAAAAGAATAAACTGTGGTTCATCCAGACAATGGAATATTATTCTGCTCTAGAGAGAAGTGTGTTATGAAGCCATGAAAGAGTATGGAGGGATGTTAAATACACAACATTAGGTGAGGGAAATCAATCTCAAAAGGCTACATACTGTATGATTCCAACTATATAAAGGCAAAACTATGGAGACAGTAAAAATCAGTGGTTGCCATGAGTTAAGGGGGGGGGGGTGGGAGGAATAGATGGAACCACAGTATTTCCAGATCAGTGAAACTATTCTGTGATGTTATAATGGTGGATGCCTGACATTAGCATCTGGAAAAACCCATAGATTTGCACAACACACAGAGTGTACCCTAATGTAAACTATGGATAATAATGTATTGGTTGTCAGTTAATTATAACAAATGCATTACATCAAGACAAGATGTTAATAATAGGGGAAATTACAGGGGCAGAGGAGAAAGTGTTATGGGACTCTCTGGACTTTCTGCTCAATTTTTCTGTAAACCTGAACCGTCCCAATTAAATAAAGTCTATTACTTTTTTAACAGTCATCGAAAATCTTTAAAAATATGGATCACAGTTGTTTCAACTGCTTCTCATAGGACCGGAGTCTCTTGATAAAGATGATGATTTGCCATTAATATACAGTTCATCAAAAACAATATTAATGGAAAACAGACAAGGGGGAAAGTTATGAGAGTCAACTTTCCAGTCTTCTGCTGATCTGACCTGCTTCAGCAGGAAATGTACACACTGGGTTGTTTTGAACAATGGGTGCGTGCCATAACTCTCAGAATTAATAATCCACACCAATTGTCTCTCCCATCTGAGCTTCTGAAACCGTGGGATGGCACACAATAAAGATTTTATCTGTTAGTAAAAATACTGGTGAAGGGTTATTTAGTGTGGTTACCTAAACACCACTCATCTGCCTTAACAGATATTTGAGTTAGGAGAATGATTGACATGTGCTTGTGGAAATAGAGAGTGCTATCAAAGGTTTGCTTTGGAAGAAAGGACCAGGAGGAGCTTGACCCGGACAGACTTGAGCTGAAAACATATCTAAAGGCAGAGTCAAAGTTGAAAATGGTCTTGACGACTCCCTTCAGACATGATGTATTCCATTTTACAGATGGAGAGACTGTGGGCCAAAAAATTGTCATTTCCCAGGTCTCACACAATGGTAAGTAGCGGAGCCATAAATGAAGATTGTAGGGATCCCAAGCCTTGATTTCCACTGGGACACTTCTCCCTGTTCTCACTGCCATTACTGGCAGAGCTTGGTGGAAAACACACATTCTCTGATTCTCAGCTAAGTGTTTGTTCTGTTTTCCATCCTCCATGTATTTCTGGGATTTTAATCTATTGATCACCAGTTTTCTGTCAAACAAAGGAAGCCCATGACTTCCCACGGGCTCTGGGGCTTATATTGTTGAATTGCCACCATATTGGACACCTTCTTCCTAAACGCAGAGTAGGAGTGCAATAGATATAGTTACTGAAATGATGACCCTAAGTTACCATTGAGAAGAGCTAATTGTCTTTAAAAAATTATTTCCCACAATCCCCTTCATGGATAATAAACAGTAACAGCAGGAACTAATGATGCGTTCTTCTTGTGAGATCTTCTTGAAGCTTATTGACACCTCTAAGCCTGCCGCAAATTTAAGCTGCTGCTGGGACTTTGCGCTGTGTTCCATCTTCTGATAGAATACCAGTACCTTTGGCTTTTTTAAAATCTGAAGGCAAATAATAGGCACATCTGACTTTTTTCCCTTTTGGATGTAAACATTTCTTTCAAATATAAAGCATGCTTTTCTCTAAATACAGACTTTTCCACAGTATCAAGACATATATCCTATGATATCAGTGTATAAACCTGTATTATGGGCCTGAATTTTTATTTATGATTAATTTTATGATTAATTTACTGAAGTAATGATCTGAGCTAACCTTGCCAAAACAGGGAAAAAAAAAAAAAAAAACAAGCCCTGATGGCCAGGAAACATATGGCTTCTCAAAGTTTCAGATGAGTCCAATTAAGACCCATAACCATCAAAAACATCAAGTGGTGTTTAATGAAGATTTCAGCAATTAAAGGTAGCTTTGAGGTTCCTGAGATGCCCATTTCTATTAAATATGACATAACAGACTCAAAGGGGTCAGATGATTTACCACTGATCATAGTTATCAAAAGGAGTATTAGAGCCTAAAATGTATTGATCCTGGTTTCCAACTCTGTATTTTAAGCACAGCAAAGGAGTAAGCAGGAGAAGTAAAGTCAACTTAGTAGAGAAAGAATCCTTTTAATAAGTGATGCTGGGACCGTTGGATATCCATATCTTAGAAATGAGCTTGTATCCATACCTCATACTATATTAAAAATTATTTAAAAACAGATTGTAGACCCAAATGTAGTATCCAAAATCACCAATATCCTGGAAGAAAAATTAGAGAAAATATATGTGACCTTGTCTTAAGTAAAGATTTCTTAGATATGCTCCCAACAGCATGATTCATGAAATTTAAAAAAAAAAAATTTGAACTCAATCAAAATGTAAAATTTCTATTTTTCAAAACCATTGTTACCTGGAAAGTCACATCCTGGGAGAAAATATTAACAAAGGATATATCTAATAATGGATGTGTATGCAGAATTTACAGTGGATACTAAAGTTCAATAATAAGGAAACAAGCAATCCAATAAAAATTTGAACAGACACTTGCTGAAAGAAGATACAGTGATAAATAAATACATGAAAATATGCTTAACATCATTAGTCATTAGGGAAATGTGGCTTAAATCCACAATCAATAGCATCACACACTCATTAAAATGTGTAAAATTAAACAAGACCAAACATACCAAGTGTTGAAAAGTACAGGGAGCATTGTCAACTCTCACTTTTAGCTGGTAGAAATTTTAAATGTTACAACCATTTTGCAGAAATTCGTTTCAAGAAATGTTGACATACACCTACTCTATAAGCCATATTCAACTCTTAGATATTTATCCAAGATTAAGTATGTATACATTAAAGAGAAGATCTGGACACAAATGTTCATAACATCTTTAGCCCAAAATGGATGTAACCCAAAGTCCATAAATAGGTGAATATATAAACAAATCGTAGTATGTCCACACAATGGAATACTGCTTAGCAACAATAAGGTTATATCTCAAAATAATGGTGCTGAGTAGAAGAAGCTGGGTAACAGTTCATAAATACTTGTATGATCTCATTTATATAAATGCCTAGAAAATGCAAACTATAGTGACAGGAAGCCGATTGCTGGTTGCTGCAGGTGGGGTGGCAGTGAGGGAAGATGGAGGGATGACAAGGGGCCACAAGGAAGCTTTTGAATGATCGGTATATTCACTATCTTGTTATGGTGATTGATTTGTGAGTACACACATATGCCAAAACATCATATTATGTATTTTGACACTTGAAATGTATTGTAGGTCAATAGATATATCCATCTAAAACTGTTAATAATCTAAATTATGTGAGAAGCAGAAATTCTACCATTTATGGGATATATATATAATATATATATATATTATATATATATATAGCAAGGAAAGAATGCTTGTTTTTTTAAAGTTTATTTATTTTGAGAGACAGAGAGTGTGCATGTGTGAGCAGGGAAGGGGCAGAGAGAGAGAGGGAGAGAAAATCCCAAGCAAGCTCTGTGCTGTCAGCACAAAGCCTGATGTGGGGCTTGATCCCAAGGACCATGAGATCATGACCAGAGTGGAAATCAAGAATCAGACATTTAATTGATTGAGCCACCCAGGAGCCCCAAGGAAAGGATGCATTTCAAAAACATGGGATGCAGGAGCACCTGGGTGGCTCAATCAGTTAAGTGTCTGATTCTTGACTTCATTTCCAGTCATGATCTCACCGCTTATGAGTTCCAGCCCCGTGTCCAGCTCTGTGCTGACAGCTCAGAGCCTGGAATCTGCTTCCGATTCTGTGTCTCCCTCGTTCTCTCTGCCCCTCTCCCGATCACGCTCTGTCTCTGTCTGTCAAAAATAAATAAATGTTTTAAAAAATTTGTTTACATAAAAACATAGGATGCAGCTAAATTGAAAACTTGAGGCAAATGTGTGGCATTAAATGCTTATTTTAGCAAAGAGGTTAGGCTTAAGTAGTATTAATGAGTGGCCACTCAAATTTTAAAAAGTTCAGAAAGTAATAATTCAAAAAACCCCAAAATAGGAAAATGAAATAATAAAGTTAAGAACAGAAATTAGTGACATGTAAACCCAAATTATGAAAGAGAAAAGAACAAAATCAAAATATGTATTTTTAAAAAGAGATGAAAGAAATACATCTCTGTTAAGAGTGATCAAGGACAAGAGAATAGAATACAAGTAAACATAATATGAGATATGAAGCCTCATGTTGGTGCAGATCAGCAGTAATTGAAAAAGTAAAGAAACATTGTGATCAATGTCCTGCCAATAAATTTGAAAATCTCAGTGAACTTGACAATTAGAAATTGTAGCTAAGCAAGTAGTGTCCCAAACTTCTAAGAAACTTCTATGCCATACTGTACTATACACTACTGTCGATAGCTCTAGATGAATCGCTCACTCACTAGAACATGCAAACGAAAGTCTTGGCATGGCAATGAGTTTACAGGTAGTTTCTGTTAAATATTCTATGATATAAAAAGAACTTGAAAAAAATAAGGAGACACTCTCCATTTGCATTATGAAGCTTAGCATTACCTTTATGCCAAAAATAGAGACATATTTTTCTTAAGTCTCATCAGCATCTGTATTTTCATGGTCTTCACTTAGTGCGTGATCTACTATCTGGAACCAGGAAGAATATGTCAACTTCTTTTTCCAAGTTTGGTCCCTTCAAACATATGAGTGACATACTTTATCTGCCCCAATTTTTCCCTCTCAAAGCTAAATAAGACTGTTAAAATATTTATGTCAAACCAGAAACATGAATTGTAATCTATACATAGAAGTAAACAAGTAATGTTCTCATCTAGTAGAGTCTTTCTCTTACACAAAAGTCCTTAAGAAGTCAAGAATGGGAGATTAAATGGTGCAGTAGAGAATTCTAGCTCATACAGAATATAAGGGAAACTACTTCTCTCTCTCTCACTCTTCAACACAAATTCTTCCCCTAAAGCCTTCTTCTCTGCCTCTCTGCCCATCAGGTTTGGCTTTCAGAAGTTTCTGCCTCAACTTACTACTGACATCATCATGTCCAATTATAATGGATCTCATAAACAGGGTTCATGTCCTAGAAAGTAAAAGATGGCAACCAAACAGTCATCTCTTCTCATTGGATTTTTGGCTAATCTCTTAACCCATCATCTTGGAACACAATGTCAGGTGCTCTTATTATCAGTACGCTTATTATCAGATATGTGATCATTGGGTGTCAATCTGTCTTTAGTTTTGGTCCAGTGTCTAGATTTCCCAGAGTGATTATTTTCCTCATAAATCCACACATGTGCTCCTCTCTGCTATTCCAGGTAGGGATATAGAGATGTCTATGCTGATAAACAGTTGTCCACTCAATATATGAAATAATAGTACTGTGTATCTTTCAGGAAATTCAAGTCCTTTCTTCTTTAGCAGACATAGAGTTGAAAGAAGAGCCAGAATGCATATATGTCAACAATGACGAAGCTTATTTTTATTTTTTTCAGTGTACCAATGGAAGTTGCCAAATTATACTTTTCTTAAGATTATTATGTACCCATATGTCTTATATTCTCATTGTAGGTATTTCTATATACTTGTAAACCCCAGAATCCCATAATTAGCCGGATTAGATATGTGTAAGAAATCCAGTAATGGCTAAGGAAGACGCATGTGTTCATAGTAATGAACATCTATAAATGACTACATTTCTGCCACCACCGGGTACTATATGCCTAAGAGATTTATTCTCTATTCCAATCCCATTAGAATTGTCATTTCTACAAACACTTCTGCTCATCAGAGAGGATGTTGTCTAGTTGAATTCCCTCTAGGCACCTCTCTAATGATCAATAGCTTTGTTATCCAACAGATGTAAGAGGTGGTTAATGGCTCCCTTGCGTGTGGCGTCATGTAGGATTCATTTATTGCCACGTGGATCCAGGAATTTCTTATTCCTGCTAGTCCCAAGAGTCTGGAACACCTGTCTCTTACCATCTCCTGACTTTTAATGTCTTTTTGTTCAATTTATTACTGTGAGTAGCCTGGTTCTCTGGGAAAGGTAAGTGCATGTATATATGCATACATCCATTAACTAAAATTTATTTATCAACCCTAGTGGGTGGTATGATACACTCTCTACCCAAAAAACAGAGCATCCGTTACACAGTTGCTTTGAGTAAAAATCTATCTCATTCTATTTTTCGTTCTTTTATTTGTGTGTTCAGATTATTTTAATTATGTATTTACCCTGAGGCAGGCCCTGTGCTCACTCTGGAAACTGACAATACTGAACCCTGTCCTCATGGAACTCAGCATCTTGAGTTATGTGTGGGTAATTATCTGTCCTTACGATTGGCACTTTGAGCCCATAGGCTTCATGAAAAATTTCATTTCCTAGCAAGCTTGCAAATAATGTTTTTAAACATTGCCTGTTGCGCTTTATTTATGGGGACTATTATTATGGAAACCTGCTATGTATCCCCATTTTACAGCCAATTATCTGTTGCCTGTCTGTTTCATGTGTCTTAAAGCAGACCTTGAGACAAGGACTTGGAAGCAGGTAGTTTTTTTGGGAGATGGAGGTACAGGATGGGTAAGTGAAATAGGGAAAAAGAAAAACCGTTGATGACTGGGTTTACCACGCTGCACAACTGGAACTCAAGTCACAGGGGCTTCTTTGAGAAACGTTAGCACTTTCCTACCAAAATCTGGGGAAGCTGAGGTCATTTATCACTGACTTCTGCCTCTCAGTTGTTAAACATTGATCATGGCCGAGTCGCCTTCGCCGTGCTTTCGGGTTGAGCTTGTGGAGCAGAGAAAAGTTGTGTGGCTAGAGCAAGCCCTCAATTAAAGAAGGCAGGAAGGGAGACAGGCAGCTTGCTGGTGATTATCTACCGCTGCAAGTGAGCTCAAAGGGGTTCGAGAGAGTATGGACTGGAACAAGCATTTCTGCTCTATTATCTATGGATTCTTATGTTACGTGAATCTGGTTATCTCTGTGGGTAGAAGTTACTGATTGTACAAGGGGAGAGGTGGGGATGTGATGTTTACCAGTTGACCCAGAAACTTGTGTGTAATCAAAGACTAGTAATGATTTTGGTCTATACTCTTTCTATGTGATAGTGATTGCTCTGTTTTGTTACCAATGCTGCTCCTCCTCCCCTTAATAAACTACTACTATCTAAATGATTACACCCGTAATAAGCTTATTTTCCCTTCTATCAACAATATCCCTATTGCGATCTCAGCTCAACTATGGGAGACAAAGCCTCACAGTGTTTATAAACTGGATGGTAACGGGAGAGAATCGGGGAGATAGAATTTGGAGTTGCAGAAAGGGAAATAATAGGATTGATTCCACTATGAAAACAAGAAAAAAATCCAAATATTAGTGAAGCCCCTCCATCCATCTGAGATGCTAATGGCCATTCCCCTCAAATGCACACACATTAACCCAAAATTCCTGCTAGACATATGGACCCTGCAAAGACTCACAATGCCGTCTGAGAAACCAACTGTCTCTCCACCTCCATTAGATCAATGATCCGGAGAGGCAAAGGTCTCTGGTTTTGACACTTGATTGATAAGAATAATATGCTCGGTATTTCCAACTGTGCAGATATGTTGATATTTGACTTTTTCAGAACAGAAATACAAAAGGATTTTTCTTTTCTTAAAGGGAAAACCAACCAGCTGTTTTCTGATCTGTTAAAAGAAATTACAGTATTTCCCATTACCGCTGGATACTTTATGGGTCTGGGTTATTTATTGACCCATGAAATCTCAGTTTGGATGCAGCATCTGGCTGCTCAATGAAGTCTTACATTTTACACAATTTTCCACCTGGACTCACCAGAAAATACAAACCTAAACTTGATGTAAATGCCAACTACTCCTATATGTCATATTAATTTATTTCCAAACTTTTATGAAACCATTAGGCTACCGAGATCTTCAAGGTCAGGGTCCCACCCTGCCCCCAGCCCCACCATATCCTCAGACCAATATGGCTCCCAGCACAACTTGGAACTCTAAATGGGGGCAGGGGGTTAGGAGCAGGAAAGCTGGAGGAGGGAGGGCTGTGCAGAAAAGGCACTGGCTTCCCTACATCCGGCCAGGTACCCCCCAGTTCTCATTGTTGATGTCACTCACACCCATCTCAGTGTGCAGTGCTACCTGGATCCTTCTAGATTCTCCATTGCCAGGAGCTCTAAAGGGGCCATGGGTGGTCTGGCCACAGGTTCAGAATCTGCTTACTTGCCTGACCACAATGAACACACATGATTCCTTTGATTAACATTTAAATTTGTAAAATACATATTTTGTGTGAATAAATTTTAATTGCATGGACTACATGCTGTATTTAAGAAAATTCATGCAGCCTCTAGGTGCCAGCGGGTTTTACCTACGTCTTCTCACTCTCCCCCATAAGCCCCGTAGTAAATCCTGTTACATATTTTTTTATTCCCTTTTTGCAGCTGAAGAAATTGACAACATTCAACGATAATAAGCAAGTGGAAAAACTAGAATTTTAATCCTTTCCTTTCGACATAATTCCACAGCCACCCAGTCAAAATATATTCTTCCAAAATTCTCTTGGAGTAATGACCCTAGTTCCCCATCTTGGGAAAAAGTTTTGAAAAATAGAACAAATTATTTCGGCACCATTTTAAATTAAGCTTTTTTTAAAAATTTGGAGATAATTATAAATGTACACGGAATTGTCAAACAAAATAGTATGGAGAGACTCCATGTAGACTTTACCCAGTTTTACCCAATGGCAACATCTTACAAAAGTATAGTACTGCGTCACAGCCAGTATATGGACATTGATATGGTCAAGGTACAGAACATTTCCATCCCCACAGGGGATTCCCTTTTACAGCCATGTCCCCTTTCCTCACACCCCCACCCTATCCTTAACCCGTAGGAAACCCTAGTCTCTTCCCCATCTCTATAATTTTATCATTTCAGCAATGTCCTATAAATGGAATTGTACAGCGTGTAACATTTGGAATTTTTTGCTGCTCAAATTTGCCTGGAGATTCATCCAAACTGTTGTACGTATCAGTAATTTCTTTTTGTTACTAAGTAGTGTCCGATGGTGTGTATGTACAGGTTTGTTTATCCTTTCACCTGAAGGACATCTGGGTTGTCTCAAATTGGGACTATTACAAATAAATTCACTGTGAACATTTATGTACAGATTTCTTGCGTAAACGTAGGTTTCCATTTCTCTTTGTAAATGTACAGGAATGGAATGGCTGAGTCATTTGGCAAGGAATTGCATGTTTGTGTGTTGTGAGAAACTGGCAAACTGCTTTTCAGAGTATCTTTACCATTTTACCTCCCTGCTAAGGATGGTATTAGTGATCTACTTTTGTCCACATCCTTAGGACTGTCTTGTGTTGTCATTATTTCTATTTTAGCCATTCTGCTAGGTTTACAGTAATACCTCATTGTGTTTTTAATTTGAATCTCCCTAGTGTCTAAGGATGTCAAACTTGTCTTCATGTGTTTATTTGCCATCTGTAAATCCTCTTCGGTAATATCTCATTTTATGTAGTCTGTTTATTTTCCAATTGGATTGTTCGGTTTTTTTACTGTGGCATTTTCAGAGTTCTCTATTTGTGCAAACAGCTAGTAGGATATGTAGTTTGTAAGTATTTTCTACCAGCCTGTAAGGTTTCACTTCATCTGCCTGACAGAGTCTCTTGCAGAGTGCTGGTTTTTACTTATGACAAAAAGTATATTTATACTAATATTTATTTTATTAATATTGTATACTACGGATCATGAGTTTGGTACAGTCTAAGAATTTTTTGCCTGGGCCTATATTTTTAAGATTTTCCTCTATTTGATGTTTCCTCTTAAACATTTCTAGTTTTATATTTTACATTGAAGTTGGTGATATATTTTGAATTAATGTTTAAGATGTTAAGTTTAGGTCAAGGCCATTCCCCGCCCCCCTCCCCTGTTGCTTCAGCACTATTTGGCAAACATATTATTTATTCTATCCCTTGTGAACTGCTTTCACACTTCTGAAAAAAATCAGTTCTACCTATGTGTATGAATCTGTTTCTGGGTTTCTCTTCTGTACCCTTGATCTATGTGCCTATCTCTCCTGCGAAAACCATACTACCTTGATTATTGGCTATGTAAAAAGTCTTGAAACATGGTAGATTGTTTTCCCCCATTATTTTCTTCTTTTTCCAAATTGTTGTAGCTATTCTAGTTTATTTGCCTTTCCATATCAATTTTAGAATGATTTTATTTATATCTATAGGTAATCATCCTTGGATTTCAATAGCAATTGTGTTAAACCCTTGTATCAATCTGGGGAAAATTGAAATATTTACTATGTTGTGTCTTCTAATCCATTTCTTTAGATCATCGTTGATTTCTTTAACCAGCACTGTGTAGTTTTTATATACAAGTCTTGAAAATGTGCTATTAGATTTACACCTAAGTCTTTCATTGTTTAGTGATTTAAAATGTATTGTATTTTAATTTTTGTGTCCGGGTGTTCATCACTAGTAGGTACAAATACATTGATTTCTGGATGTTGATCCTATATCCTGTTATCTTACAGAATTCACTTTTTACATCCAGAAGTTGTTTTCTATGTTGTTTGCTATTTTCTCTGTAAACAATCATGTCATCTGCAAACAGGGACAGTTTTATTGCTTTTTTCCCTGATTCCTCTGGATTTGATTTCCCTTTCTTATCTCATTATACTGGCTAGATATCTTAGTATTATGTTGAGTAGGAGTAGAGTAGAGGGAGAAAACATCTTGGTGTTGCTCATTACCTTAGAGAGAAAACAAATTCTTTCCTCTCATGTTTAAATGTCATAATATCTGTAGCTTCTTTGTAGATGTTCTTTTTAAATTATTTTTATAAAATTCTTAAATTTAGTTTTGAGAGAGAGAGAGTGAGTGTGAGCAGGGAAAAGAGACAGAGGGAGAGAGAGAGAATCTTAAGCCTGGGATCATGACCTGAGCCAAAATCAAGAGTTGGATGCTCAACAGACTGAACCACCCGTGCAACCCAGTTCTTTGTAGATTTTTTTTTAATCAAGTTGAGGAAATTCCCCACTACTCCTAAGTTTTCTAGGAGTTATTACCATGAATAGGTGTTGAATCTTGCCAAATGCTTTTTCTTATCAATTGATGTAACCATGTGATTTTTTTTTAATTATTATTGATTTTCAGATATTAAAACAGTATTACCTCATGGACTTAACCCCAGTGGCCACTTTGTATAATCCTTTCTGCATGTTGATTAGTCCTATGTACAAATATTTTGTGAAAGATTCTTACATCTGTATTCATAAGCAATATTGATTTATAAGGGTTTTTTGGGGTTTTTTGTACTTTATTTGTTTTTGGTATCAGGAAAATACTAGCTTCATAAAAGAAATTAATTAGCGCTCTCTTTTCTTCTATTTTCTAAAAAAACGCTTTAAAAAATTATTTATTTATAGGGTGACTGGATGACTCAGTCAATTAAGCATCTGACTTTGGCTCAGGTCATGATCTCACAGTTTGTGAATTCGAGCTCCGTGTCAGGCTCTGCACTGACCCTGCAGAACCTACTTGGGATCCTCTCTCTCTCTCCCTCTCTCTCTCTCCCTCTCTCTCTCTCTCCCTCCCTCCCTCCCTCCCTCCCTCCCTCCCTCCCTTCATCCCTCCCCCTCCTCTGCTCACACTCCGTCTGTATCAAAATAAATAAATGAACTTAAAAAATTTAAAAAAATAAATGTTTATTTATTTATTTTGAGAGAGAGAGAGAGAGAGAGAGAGAGAGAGAGAGAGAGCAAGGGAGGGGTAGAGAGAGGGAGAGAAAGAATCCCAAGCAGGTTCTGTGCTGTCAGTGCAGAGCTGGATGCAGGGCTCCATCTTACAAACCATGAGATCATGACCTGAGCTGAAACCAAGAGTTGGACTCTTAACCAGCTGAGCCACCCAGGCACCGTGACACAGTTTTTGTTGAATGGGTGCTGATTCTTCATGAAACATTCGGTAGAATTCTCCAGTTGTCAGGATTTCACTTTCTTGGAAATGTTTAAATTACGAATTCAGTTACCATAATAATCATTGGGCTATTTAAATTTGGTATTTCATGTTGGATGAATGTGATGGCTTGTGCTTTCCAAGAACTCATCTGTACTAGTAAGTTTTTAAGTTTGTGTGCACTACAATAATTTTGATGTCTGCGGAATCTGTAATAGTATATACCCTGTTCTGTTTCTGATACTGGTAATTTGCATTTGATCTCTTGTTTTCTATGTCAGTCTCCAAGTCTGATGCAAGTTTGTCAACTTCCTTGATCTTTTCAAAGACCCAGGTTTTATTTCATTGATTTTATCTGTGGTTTTTCTGTTGTCAGTTTCATTAAACTATCTGCTTTATTATTTCCTTTCTTGTAGCAGTTTTGTGTTCATATTGTTTTACATTTTCTAGGATTTTGATGTGTGAGTTTAGGTTATTAATTTCAGATTTTTCTTATTTTCTAATGTAAGTATTTAGTGCTATAAATTTCCTTCTTAGCACTGCTTTAACTGCATTCCACAACCATTTGATATTTTGTATTTCCATTTTCACTTAGTTCAATATATATTTAAAATTTCCCTTCAGCCATCTTTCTGGGCCCATTAATTTTGGGGGAGTCTGTTTAGTTTCCAGTTTTTTTTTTTAATATTTCATGTTATCTGTCTGTTGACTTTCAGTTTGATTCCTTTGTGGGTCAGAGAACACATTCTGCATGATTTAAGTGTTTGAAAATTTGTTGAGATTTATTTTATGGTCCACAATGTTATTTACCTTGGCATATGTTTCATGAACACTTAAAAGTATGTGTATCTGCTGTTGTTGAATGGATCGCTTTATAAATGTGAATTGCATTATGTTGGTTGGTTATATTTTGCGTTCTTCCGTATCCTTGCCTATTTTCTGTCTAATTGTACTGTCATTGTTAAAATAATTGCCTCTAGCGGTGATTATGGGTTTGCCCATTTCTCCTTGCACTTCTAAATCTTTTTGTTTCATCTGTTTTGTAGCTCTGTGTTTGGTATACACATATTGATGATTGATCTGTCTTCTTGGTCTACTAGCCCTTTTATTACCATACAATGTCCCACTCTGTCTCTGATAATTGTATTTGCTCTGAAATATACTTTATCTGCAATTAGTATAGACAGTCTTGCTTCTATAGCATCCATGTTGATTAATGTTGACATGTTATATGTACTTCTGCCCTTTTACTTCCAGCCTATAGTAAACATTATATATTTAGCGAGATTCTTCCAAATAATGTATATTTGAATCAGGTTTTTTTTAAATCCACTCCCCCAATTTCTGTCTTCTAACTAGAGTACTTAGACATTTTATTCATGTACATATTTATATGTTAGGGCTTATGTTTGCCCTTATATTTAAAATTTGGTTGTTGGTTTGTTTACTGTTTATTTTATCTGGAGTTGATTCTTTTTTGTGTGTCATCCTTTGGGTTATTTGTACATTTTGGGGATCCCATTTTGACTTATCTATAGTGTTTTTAAGTTTATCCCTTTGCAGAGCATTTTTAGTGGCATATATCACAGCATACTGGTTTGACATTTACTAGTTCTGGTGAAATTTAGAAAATTTACCTCCATTTTTGTTCCTTTACTCTCCTTTGTTTATAAAATGATCATCTTAAATATTTTCTTTATATGTATTTATAACTCCTTCAGACAATACTATAATTTTCCACATTCTTAAATACAACTTAGAGGAAAGCTCTCAGTTTTTCCCCATTGAGGAAGATATCAGCTGCGGGTCTTTCATATATGGCCTCTATGATGTTGAGGTAAATTCCCTCTATCCATACTTTCTTGAGGATTTTTATCAAGAATGGATGCTGTATTTTGTCAAATGCTTTTTCTGCATCTATTGACAGGACTACATGGTTCTTATCTTTTTTTTTTTTAATGTTTAGTTATTTATTTTTGAGAGAAAGAGAGAACGAACCTGTGAGCAGGGGAGGGACAGAGAGAGAAGGAGACAGAGAAAATGAAGCAGGCTCTGCACTCTCAAAGCTGAGCCCAATGTGGGGCTCGAACTCATGAACCATGAGATCATGACCTGGGCCAAAGTAGGATGCTTAAGCAACTAAGCCACCCAGGCACCCCTTTATCTTTTCTTTTACTAATGTTGTGCATCATGTTGATTGATTTGCAAATGTTGAGCCATCCTTGCAGCCCAGGAATAAATCCCACTTGATCCTGTTGAATGATTCTTTTAATGTACTGTTGGATTAGATTTGCTTGTATTTTGTTGAGAATTTTCGCACTCGTGTTCATCAGAGATATTGGCCTACAGTTCTCTTTTTCAGTGAAGTCTTTGGTTTTGGAACCAGAGTAATGCTGGCCTTGTAGAATGAGTTTGGAAATTTTGTTTTGTTTTTCCCATTTCTATTTTTTGGAATAGTTTGAGAAGAATAGGTATTAACTCTTCTTTAATGTTTGGTCGAATTCCCCTGTGAAGCCATCTGGCCCTGGACTTTTGTTTGTTGGGAGATTTTTGATTAATGATTCAATTTCTTTGCTGGTATCAGTCTGTTCAAGTTTTCTATATCGTTCTGTTTCAGTTTGGTAGTCTATATGTTTCTAGGAATTTATCCATTTCTTCCAATCCCTAATATTTATGGCAGCATTATTAACAGTAGTCAGATTATGAAAAGAGCTCAAATGTCCATCACCTGATGAATGGATTAAGAAGATATGTATGTGTGCATGTACATATGCATGTATGTATATATTTAATGGAATATTACTCAGCCATCAAAAAGAATGAAATTTTGCCATTTGCAATGATGTGGATGGAGCTAGAGTGTGTTACACTAAGTGAAATAAGTCATTCAAAGACAGACAAATACCATATGATTTCACTCATATATGGAATTTAAGAAACAACATAGATAAGTATAGGGGAAAGAAAAAAAAGGAGAAGCAAGCCATAAAACAGACTCTTAACAATAAGGAACAAACTGAGGGTTTCTGGAGGGGAGGTGGGCAGGGGGACGGGTCAAATGAGTGACGGGCATTGAGGAAGGCACTTGTTGTAATGAGCACTCACTGCTGTATGTACGTGATAAATCCCTCAATTCTACACCTGAAACTAATATTACACTGTATGTTAACTAACTGGGATTTCAAAAACTTGAAAAAAATACAACTTAGGAAACAAGAGGGAAAGAAAAGTCTGTTATCTACACATTTGTTTCCTGGGTTTTTTCTCATAGATTATCTCATTTGATTCTCTCAAATAGCTAAGAAATTGTTATCATTTCCTTTCATTTTATAAGGTGACTCTTTGTCCTAGCTCGCTAGCTCCTAAATGGCACATCAGAGCTTGAATTCCAAATCTAGGGCTCTTTGCCTAAGAGACTGCCTTTCTGAAGGGATATTGCAGTGATTTCGATATAGTTCTTACAGAATAGTCAGCCTGAGTTTGAATCTCAATTCCATGATGTGTGAGTTTTGTGAATTAGTACAGTTAAATTTTCTGTTCCTTGTTTTTTCATCAGTACAGGCTGCTAATAATAGAATCTCTCTTGTAGAGTTGTTATAAGAGTTACACCTCTCAGGGTATAATATCTGGGACATAGCAAGTTGGTTATTATTATATTTGGATAGTTAAAGCTGAGCCACAGTAGATTACTTTAGCCTCAGATGGGAAGACAAAATGGGCTAGCTGCAGTGTCTAAATTGCGATGCTGTGATAAAAGATGTGTTTTTAAAAGACTAATCATGCCAGAGTGTGGGAAGAAAATGTATTGGACGCAGAGAACTCTCTCTGACTTTCTAAGCCAGTCAAAGTCTTCAAAGCTGACACTCCTATCTCCTTGATTCATCTTTCATAAGAGCTCCTGTATAAATCAGTTTTTATAAAATCGTGCTAAATCTTCAAATAGCGTATCTGGGTTTAAGGAATCTTTGTTCATTGCAAATAGTCCCAGCAATCAGATTAATTTTCAGCAACTCAGTATGTATGGTTGTAATGTGTTCCCCAGAAATACAATTTCATATCATACCACTGGAGGGGAACAGATTGAACTCAATTATTTCATTCTTTCCATTATTGCTGAAATATTGAAGCACAACAAAGACACCTTTTCTCCCCTAATTGTTTGTTCTCTAGCTGCCGGCATATTGTTGATCCTCAAAATTTTCAAATATTGATGCTGAAGTAACAGTATGTATTTCTGCACCACAGGCAAGTGTCAGAAATAAAGGAATTGTAAAGGAAGGCACACGATAAATCAAGAAATCTCCTACCACTGCAATTCCTTACCAGGAACAAACTCTGGTCAAGAAAAGAGAAATAGAAATGGTTGACTCTTTGAAAGGAGCTTGGAAGGTTCGATATGGGTCCATCTATCATTGCTGGCAAGCAAGGCCTTGTGGGTGGCTGCAAGAGACTGGTGAATATAGACTGCTTCCTTGCCTGTGCAGAAAGTCTGAGATCAGCAGAACCTTCCCCGTAATACATTTTACATTGCCTAAGTAGAAACTGCTGTAAATAGAAGAGAAAAAGAAAAAAACTACCCGTGTATGCTCTCAGATCAGTTACTTCCAATGGTCTGCATTTCATAGTGCCACACAACTGAGGGATACATATAAACGTGAATAAAGAAAACAAGGAAAGGAAGAATCAAAGAGAGATAGAAAAAATGAATCAGGCACAACAGACTTTATTACTCTGTGCTAATTTCCTCTAGATTCTCAGGTGTTGTGAAGCTATTTGCATGGACTAATGCTTCATTTACACTTTATTAAATCAATGCTTGTGGACTTTATAAATAATACCTTATACGTGTCTAGTATCCTATAAAGTTTCTATACCTATGATCTCATTTAAAACAGTCAGCAATGCTGAAATAACTATCACAACTGGTTGAATATAGATACGGGAACTGAGCTCAAAGAAATTATCTGTCTAAAATAAAATACCAGCATCCCAAGCCATCAGCTGAGAGGTGATAGGTGAAATCACAAGAGTATCTCTAGCTTTTCAGTGAAGAGTAGGCACTACAAAGGAAAGAAAAGAAGAAAAATGAATGAAGGTCAGAACCATGAAAAAAAAAAAACAACCTACATCTAAAGAACTGGTGTCAGCAAAGGAGAAGAAGAGGATATCCTCAGGGATATGTGAGAAAGGGCAAGAACACCCAGAGTTTACGGAGGAGAGAGGGAGCTAAACTTGTTTTCGTTGCATTTTTGAAATACGATTTTCTCATTAAGTAAATGAATATAATCTTAAACTAATGGTTTCCCCCAAATTTCTCATAATCAGATCACCTAAGCTTTTTAAAGGGCGTGGTTACAAGACCAGACATACATTTCTTTTTTCACAACTCCCCAGGATTTTGATGCACAACCATCAATAATGTTTTATTATTGTATTCTATCTTTGCGTAAATACATTTCAGAGTGGCAATAAAATAACACCATCCATTCCTTGGTCAACACAGTCGGCCCACAACACAAAGAACTACATCAAAAGCTAGCAAGAAGAAGAATGAATTGCCTCATCTAGCCATGACACCACAGATGGGGGAAAAATATCTGAAAAGTGCAGAACAAAATAGATCTAGTCAATGAAAATAAATGTTTTTTAACTGCATAAATAGTGATTCCAACACAGCCATCAGGGCATAATGGATGGGGAATTGAGGCATCAGACTGAATTATGTAAAATGGGAGTAATGAGTAATGATCTATTTTTTTTTTACAAGTTTATTAGCCGAGGGCTTCTCCATTATCACTGAATTTCTTAAGACAACAAATGACAGCCTGGATTCCTGTCTAGGATTCATTCGTTTGCTAACTGGACAGTGCAATGTTTTCCATCATAGGGAGTAGGCTGCATGAGGTAGGATTGGGCAGGGCAGAATCTGGCATGATTTTCCATCTGTAGCAGAAAAGCCAGGATTGTGTAGGAAAATGAGGTCAAAAAGAGGTGATCATTAGGCAGTGCTTTGCCATCTGCAATGTTTGATTAATCTGTAATTGTACCGTTCAATCAAGCCACTCTCCTGATCTTGCAATGCACCAATTTTCGCTTTATCGAGGATAGCTCCATGTAGCTTCGCCTGCACTACAGGAAACCCAATGTCCACAGGCAAATGAATGGTCTTCCCCCAACAAATACATATCTTGTCTTCCCATCCTACAGAGTAGGGTCTGTAGAGTTGGAAATGTGTGGCATATCATCTACTGCTTCTTTCTTAACTTGGACCAACCCTATTCTCCTTTCTCTTAGGTGGCTCTTCATCCTTTCTTCCATTGTCATTCTTGCTGCAACTGACTTTTCTCTGGGTCTCATGCATTGCTGTTGGCTTAAATTATAAGCCTTTTCTCTCAGGTCCTTGTGTTTAATTCTTCTCCAGCCAAGATATTCACTGCCCTAAAGATAAAATTTAGAAATGAAAATCAGATCCCACCTCTTATGGTTTAAATTAAAAAAAAATTTTTTTTAAATGTTTATTCATTTTTGAGAGACAGAGTGTGAGTGGGGGAGGGGCAGAGAGAGCAGGCTCCAGGCTTCGAGCTGTCAGCGCAGAGCCCCATGTGGGGCTCGAACGCACAAACCATGAGATCATAACCTGAGCTAAAGTCAGACACTTAATGGACTGAGCCACCCAGGCACTCCCCATCTTCCTATGGTTTAAAATTGCTTGGTAGCTGGTGCCGCGATTGAGACTCAAGTCCTTTGACCTCAGAGCTCCTCTGGGCTACACTGGCCTTCCTTTCTGTGCTCGGAGGCACAAAAAGTTCAGTACAATGGTTCAGAACTCAAGTTCTCCAGTCAGAGGGGTGTGAATTCTTATCTTGGATCAGCCATTTAAGACTTTGCTTAAATTTGGTGTCCTAAGTTTATTTATCTCTGATGTGAGCGTGATGGAAACTAATAATAGGACATATTCAGAAGGTTCCATCTACTATTGGTTAATATATGTAAGGACTTAGAACTGTTCTTGGTCAGTGATAATTGCTCAAAGATTATAAGCTTTATTATTGCTTTTCAACTATTCCCCTATGTTCATCTTCATGTTCTTGAGCATCCCCTTCTTTTCTCATATTTGTATGGCTTTACATACATCTTCTCCCTTGCCCAGAAGCCTACCTTATTCTCCATTTCAATCTCAGCTTAATGACACTTTGCAGAAAAGCCCTCTCTGATTTATTAACTTTACCCTCACCCCACCCCCAAGCATCTATTTAAGTACCTCCTCTCTGAGTCGTGTTGCTATAATCCTATATGTAGCTTTATAATAAGAGTTACTAGAATAATGTGTTTACTTACCTGCCCCTGTCCAAAGTGCATTCCTGAGCACAATCTCATCTCAGTACCCTCCCTGCTTCTGTATGGTATGCACTCAGTGTGTTTGTGAAATAAATACATGAGTGAAAAGGGAAGTGTGAAAATGCCCTGGTGAAGAGCACACAAGAGAATGAGGCTGGGGATGCTTTACCCCATCAAAGGGAGTCCCGAGATCCAGGGAGGAATGGCAGGCATTTGCCCTCTCTCCTCTAGCTGAGGGGTCCACGGTCCCATACGGCTGATGAAGGCTCCATGAGACTTCATCTAGTGAGGGAGAGTCTCTTCCTAGATGTCTAATTGCACCAGCACTGAGGGACCATGGGATGGAAAGACGAACATGAAAAGGAGGAGCTGGTAAAGCACATGACGATGTGGAAGTAGGAGGCCAAAGGGAGTGGATCCCCTGAACTTGAGAGCGAAGCCAGAGCTCAACATGCCAGGAAGTCCAAGGTTTTGAACAATTCTCTCTGGAAGGGGAGAGTATTTCCTATGTGATAAAATGTCTGAATGAGGTCTGCTCACCAGCCACCCCCTGCATGCGGGCTGCAGCCTAAATGCAAGCTCAAATGGCAGCATTTCAGTCCACGGAGACAGAGGGCAAGTATAATGGTCTCCTTAAGTCTGGCTGTGCCTTTGGTTGTGTGTTTGAACCTGTGGTCTTTTCACTACCCACACATGGGCTAGCATAGATCCATTCACATTCTAATAACGAGGGCCTAAGTGCTACTTGCAAACGTCCCTCCCATCCCTTTTCTTGTTATTTCAGCTGGAATTTGCTGTTTGGTGGCTTTGTGATGTGCCACTTGACCAGGCTGATCTCCATTTCTTAGAATCCTGTATCGTGTGTGTTTGCACTTAGGATGGACTACAAGGGGGGAATTCTCAGGATACTGGGAGGACAGATGGGAAGTGGTAACCCTTTTTAAAGCTCACATGTTGGGGCGCCTGGGTGGCGCAGTTGGTTAAGCGTCCGACTTCAGCCAGGTCACGATCTCACGGTCCTTGAGTTTGAGCCCCGCGTCAGGCTCTGGGCTGATGGCTCGGAGCCTGGAGCCTGTTTCCGATTCTGTGTCTCCCTCTCTCTCTGCCCCTCCCCTGTTCATGCTCTGTCTCTCTCTGTCCCAAAAATGAATAAACGTTGAAAAAAAAAATTAAAAAAAAAAAAAAGCTCACATGTGTCATTGCTGACCTATGACTGACCTCATTAGTATGAAGCCACAACTTCTTCTGTCTTTCCCTTCAGCTCCTCTGACTCTTGAGTCCGAAGGGTGCGTGTGGAGGTCCACAATGAAGGGCACCAGAGTCTGCAGGGTTACATGTAGCACCCAGCTCAGAGGCGAAAAAAAACCCAACACGGCTTTCAGGCCATTCTCAGGGGTTTCCAGCTCATGCTTGTAGATTCAGCCTGCCCTCACTCTCCCCATTTTATATCTTTTTTTCCTGACGACCTGCCCCGCGGATGTCAAGCTCTAACATCATCTGCAGGGACAGCCTTACAGACACTTCCTGCCAACTCCCGTAGCTGCGCAAGTCCAAATCCTTTTAACACATCTAATTCTATCTCTCTTATTATTCTCTCACCCTGTATGTGTGTGTATACATGCACATGTACATGCACACACATATATAAGGTGTGCACATATATGTATATAGAGACATATACATATATGTCACACACACGTATATGAGGTGATTTTGCTTCTCTACTTGAACTCTGATTTGACTCTCCTCTTCTATTTGCTTCCTTAAGCCATATCTTCTACACAAAATTAAAAAGTCTTAACATCCTATTAACTAGTTGGTCACACTTCAGTAATCACCAGCTGCCCTCAGTGCTCATTCCCTCCTGCAGATTCCCATGTGCCTTCCATCAAGTGTAATAATGGAAACAACAAGAACAGAAACAACCACAAAAATAAGAAATCTTATTTTGCTAAGTTCACAGGTACTAATGGGTGAGGGTTTTTTGTTTTAAGAATAATAAGCATTTGGGAGGTCAATAACTTATAAGAAAGCCCACCTGTTTTGTGTTATTTCTATTAACTAGAAATTCCCCTCCTTGTAATGGCAAAAGACTTGTGTTCTGATAGCTTGCATCTAATGATTCTGCTGCTTCTTTCTGGAACACCAAAGAATAAATCTAAGCCATTTTGTTGTGTATTAATCTTTCAGAAATCCCAAAGCATTCATTGAGTTCCCGTAAGTCATGTGTCCTCCAGATCCTTCAACCTTTCTGAATCCTTATCGAGTGCTGTAGAGCAGTCCCAAGACTTTCCTCTCAACAAGACAAATTGTGTTCCTGCTTATAGGATGTGTAGCCTGAAACAATCTAAGGTTCTTTTTGGACTCCTCACTTAGAGAACAGAATCTTGGCACCTGGTTGTATCATAATGCATTATTGTAAAGCCTTGAGGCATATATTCAAAGTGAAGTACTCAGTATCTCTGGCGTTGCAATAGTTTGTGGTGTACTTTGAAATTAAGTTAGGAATGTGACACTATCATGTAGACTCCCAGACTGGTCATAAAGAAGCGAGACGGTTTAGTTGGAGAAGCACTAGGTTGATTTGTGGCAACCTTGTTGAGTTGCTTAGTTGTGATTATAAATTATAAACACCTTAAAACTTAATGAAGGAGTGGCTGACGATAGAAAATCAATAATGCATGAAAACATCCCTGTGATTTACTGGTATTTAAGCCATCCAACACTGTAGGGTTCAAAGCTTGCTTGAACACCCCCTTCAAGGGCCAAGATGTGAGCTCGTATAGGACGCCATTGTGGAAGAGGGCGTTAACTAAATTCACATTTATGGTTTAATAATGACCAGGATGACTTGGTCCCCACAGGAGGGGAGTTAATAGAGACAGGCTGGCTGATTTGTAGTGTAGCTTTTGAATTGCACCAGCATCCTCCCTCTTTAAGTAGGGCCTTTGTTTACAGGGAATTAGAAGTTGTGCAAACACCTTGGCCTTTGTCCTCACCTTCATGAGACAACAAGGTCTCACATGTCACCTTCCTGATCACGTGATTTACAGGGACTAGAAGAATGGCTGGTGTCCCCTCTGTGGAATGGTGGCTGACACATGGCCTTAGAGGGAAAGAACAAAATTCCCTCTAAGGTAGGGGACACAAGGAGATTTATAAAATGACTAAGGACGTAATAGAGTAGCAAGAGGGATAGGGGTATCATGAGATTGAAAAACATGCTGTAGGAAGACCTTTTATGGGATAAAGAAACAGATCAGAATGATTCTTTCAGACCACCGATACACAATTGCTCAAGCCTTTAGGCCTCTACTCCATTTCTGACCTCTTTCTTCCTATTTCTGTTTCTAAAACATCTCCTGTCGTACTTCCTGCTTAGCATTCAGGGCCCATCCCTTTACCTTCCTTTGCACATACTCTACACCTCCTCTCTTTATGGCTCTTTCACCTGCTGGTGCAGCTTCACCCTGTGCGATGCACTTCCTCTGTGGGATCCATGGCCACGTTCAGACTCCAGAGTTACACGGCAGGAAGCCACACTGTCTGCTCACTGTGCTGCTGTGAACCATGGTTTCAAATGCGATGAAGCCCTGACCACATCTCCACAGCTCCTGAAGAGAGTCCTGGGCAGCATTTTCTCTCTTGCCCACAATGGATGTTGGTTTTTGTTTTTTTATATTCCCACCATCCCTCAGACCTCTCACCTCTCTGCTCTGTCCTGGTTCTCAGCTGATGCCCTCAGCTCCAATTCACAGAGGAAACAAAACTCCAGTTCTATGACCACACAAGTTCTTACTGAGATTTGCTTTTGTGCTTGGGACTCTGGTTTAACTTCCTGAGACCAAAAATAAGAATGTTTGGGCGACACCTGTGTGGCTTAGTCCATTAATCGTCCAACTTTGGCTCAGGTCATGATCTCCCCGTTCATGGGTTTGAGCCCCGTGTCCACCTTTGTGCTGACAGCTCAGATCTTGGAGCCCACTTCCAATTCTCTGTCTCCCTCTCTCTCTGCCCCTGCCCCCACTCATGCTCTGTCTCTCTCTTTCTCCAAAATAAATAAACATTTAAAAATGTTTGGGATACATGCCTTATGTGTCTACTCCTGCTTTTGGAATGAGCGAGGCCACCTCCTCACGTTGCTTTTATTCTTCCCTCGAGTTTCAGATCTCATCACATTCTACCTTTCCAGTGGCCTCACGTTGCCTCTCCCTCCCCTCATACACAGGGATTTCACTTTCAGTGGTGACATTTCTTCAGCATCAAGCAGTACTGTGTGCACAGGTGCCTACTATCTAACACCCAACTCAACAGAGGCTCCTCCCCCAACACCATCTGCTTCTGTCTTGCTGTTGCATAGCCACGCTTCTAGAGAGAATCTTCTAAACCCTTCTTGATGTCAACTTTCTTGGGTTGTCTCTGCAGCCACATGGATGTTTAATAAAATATGGAAGGCTATCAGAAATGATTTGTAATGAAGCACAATACAGAGTCATATATGTGTAATGTGATCACAACCATATACTAATGTGGAAGCAATAGAACCTGGAAGAAAATGTACCAGTGTTCAATAATAACAGGCATCAGAAAAGGGAACCTTGCCTGGGGATTTTCTCAGACTTTCTTTCTGTCCATGGAAGTATCTGTAGGGAAAGGAGATGTGCCTACCTGGAGCCCTCATGCCCCCCAACATACACATTCCAAGGTCTTCGTTACCAGAGACCCTAGAAGTCCCTGCCTTTTAATTTTATTTTATTTTTAATGTTTATTTATTTTTGAGAGAGACAGAGATGGAGCGTG
Organism: Acinonyx jubatus; assembly: GCF_027475565.1. Taxonomy (NCBI): domain Eukaryota; kingdom Metazoa; phylum Chordata; class Mammalia; order Carnivora; family Felidae; genus Acinonyx; species Acinonyx jubatus. The sequence continues at coordinate 5,431,242 of NC_069394.1, forward strand.
AGTAGGGGAGGGGCAGAGAGAGAGGGAGACACAGAATCCGAAGCAGGCTCCAGGCTCTGAGCTGTCAGCACAGAGCCCGGCCTGGGGCTCAAACTCACGGACTATGAGATCATGACCTGAGCTGAAGTTGGACGTCCAACCGACTGAGCCACCCAAGTGCCCCAAGAAGTCCCTGCTTAAATGGTTCTGGTATCCTGCGCCTTCCAAGGTAAATCATACCTTGAAGAGTTGACCTGGACGAAGCTGATTTGGAGTCTATAAAAAGGAGTCAGATTTCCTGGTGAGATTACACAGAATGGGCCCATGCTTGTGTGAAATCCCTGTGGAATGGGCCAGAGCTGGGTTCTGAGACAGAGGCGGGCCACTCTGGTATGTTACGGTGAGAAATTCCTGGGACTCCAAGATTTCAAAATCTAAACCTGAACTTTTGGGTACTTATTTAACTATTTCTGTCAGGGTAGGAGTCAAAAAATATATTTCATTTCCAGTTTGTTACTTGCATTTATTACTCTTAGATGTTTAGATACAAGGCAAACGGGCTTCTATTTGTATTTTCGGCACCAGTACACATGCTGTGAACAGTCCAAGATGGTTCCAGTCATTTAATCTCTATGAAAGCAAGATTCTTTCTCTTTCTCTCCCTCCCTCCTGCCTCCCTGCCTTCCTTCCTTCCATGTCTAAATCCATTTTCTGAATCTCCAGATATTCTTGTTATTACATTTATGGTTAGACAACAGCAAAATAAATTTAAAAAATATCATGCAGTAGTCAACAGATAAGATACAAAATGTATTTTAAGATAGGCATGCCAATGAGAGACTCCATAAATATTTGGCTCCAGGAAATGTAGACAAAACAGACTGGAAAATAAATTAAAAAAAAAAAAAACAATGGCTAGACCACAGGTGGTAAGTGTCGCTACCGAGAAGGAGTAGCTCTGCCATGCATGGTGATTTTCCACTTTAAGCCCAAAATACAAATCTCACAGCAACAGAGGACACGGAAAAAATGAATTAAATCAACATATACAAAAATATTGCTGTGAAGCCCGATTAGAAAGCTTTTTCAAGGTTCCTTCTCAAATAAATGTGATTGACGGGGAAGCGTTCACAATAGTAATGAGCATAAGTAAGTAACAAGACCCCCAATTTTCGAGGTCAGGGATCTATTAATTCAGGGACGATGCTAAGGGAATAGAAAATATAATAGCTTCAATTTACTTATCCCAACACCACATTTTATCACATCTCATCTTTTCTCTTTCGGCCAAATGGATTTCTCCAATAAAAGCGTTCTAAGAAATTCACACAGGCATGAAGTTAGACATGAAAGGTTTTCCATTTTCTTAGAATTGCTGTCTTGCTCCTGATTAAGGCAGGGAAGATGCAGTCTGAAACAAATGAGGTGACATTTAGGGGATGGTCCATGAGGTAGCACAGAGGAAGGCCAGTGAATGGATGGGCCAGATCACCGTCCATTGACCAAGAGCTTAGCAAGTTCTGCTGGAAGAATGTTAGTGGATAATGTTGCATTTAAGCAATCTGGTTTCCTTGTCTTCGAGTACAGAGATAGCTTCGGTTTCCAAATGCTGAAGTTTTGTATATTTAGGTCCTAGTAAAACTTCACTGTTTTTTTTTTTTCTCGTTGTTTGTTTATTTTTCCCTTAGCCCAGATGCTTTCTTGCCCGATGTATCTTTCTAAAACCCTGCTATGATCTATCCCTTTCCTGGTTAATATTTTCTCCGTTTCCCGGTTCTTGTAATTCTTTACTTCTTAACCCAGTTGACAGATCTCTTCACCATTAGACACTGGACTAATAATCCCTAGCCCTTCTTTTCAGGTTTAAACACAGTAAAACTTAATGCGGCTTCCATAATTAATTGGGGAATTCTCGAAGCTTGTATATTTCTGTCAACAGGCTCTGCCTAGGATGCACCCCACGCTCCCTCCTCCTGAAACAACTGCTTCTGTCTCTTCACACAGGCTCCCTTCACACAATACCTCCTCCATGGACCTCCTGGCTCCCACTTCTGCTCAGGTACCGTTAGCCCTTTTGATGGTGTACTGTTGAAAGGTCCTCTTCAATTCCGTTTAGAAATGTCCCATTTTCACCTTACCAAATGTTCTCCATAACAGAAACAATTTGGGTTGAAATGACCTTTCTGTGCTTTGGCAGGCTCTTGGTAAGACACAGTCATCAGCATCCTGTACATCAACGGTAAATCTCAGAACTGGGAGGCACGGACAGTTTCACAAGAAACTGAGTATTTCATAGCATTGGATCATTATCTGAGTGTACGGGGGGCAGTGGAGGTGCTGGTGCATTGGAGAAGCTGGGTTTGTTTTGTGCTGGGTTGATGAACATCCACCTGTACCAGAATCACCTAGCCCATTCTAGTCTGCCTGAAGTTTAGAATGTAAGTTCCATGAGGGAAGGGGCATATAGGGGCATGTCCATAGTGCCTTGCACACTTGTGTGGGACACCCTCTACGAGATACAGTCTGCAAGGCGGATGCAGATGAGCACTTTCCCTCTTTGTGTGCTCATTTAAAGGGATAATGAATGTATATGGTTAAGAATCCAGAACAACATGAGGAAAGCACAGGCAGAGGATATATTCTCTGCAGCAGGACGTTTCTCTCCCAACCCGTGCAGGTTCCCATTTCTGTTGGTTCCTTTTGTGTTCTTACAGTGTCATGTAATGACAACTCAAGAAAATGTATGTTTCCCCTGCCCCCACTTTCATACTGAAGGTAATAGCAGTTTGTATACACTCTCTTGGCCCTTGCTGCTTCCACTGAATGTGTCTTAGAATACTTTGTATAATAGCACTCGGTTGGAGAACAGTCTTGCTTTTGTTGCCTGTCTTTGTGTAGTATCGTTTGTTTTTAACAAATGCATAGTAAGAATTGAGTGGGTATTTATTTAACCAGTCCTCTGTAGAGGGGCATTTGGGTGGATTGGCCACGTTTTGCAATTATCAGCAACCATGCAAGGAGTACACCTGTACTTGCGTATGCATGAGCAGGTATATTTCTGGGGTAAGACCAAGCAAGGAGATCTTGGGGTCAAATATAAGTGCACATAAAATGTTGATAGATACTGCTAACCTGCCCTCTATGGGGTTAAGCCATTTTGCACTCTCACCAGCTATGAAAGGGAGGGCTGATTTCTTTTTTTTTTTTTTTCAATATATGAAGTTTATTGTCAAATTGGTTTCCATACAACACCCAGTGCTCATCCCAAAAGGTGCCCTCCTCAATACCCATCACCCACCCTCCCCTCCCTCCCACCCCCCATCAACCCTCAGTTTAATTCTTTTTTAACGTTTATTTATTTTTGAGGCAGGGAGAGACAGAGCATGAACCATGAACGGGGGAGGGTCAGAGAGAGAGGGAGACACAGAATCTGAAACAGGCTCCAGGCTCTGAGCTGTCAGCACAGAGCCCGACGCGGGGCTCGAACTCACGGACCACGAGATCATGACCTGAGCCGAAGTTGGACGCTTAACCGACTGAGTCACCCAGGCGCCCCAAAGGGAGGGCTGACTTCTTTACAGTGTTGACACCAAAGAGTATTTTCAAAGTTGGATGTTCACAGATGTGATCAATGAGAAAAGGTTTCTCACCGTAGGTAAAGATGAACCTGCTTACATGTGTTTACTCCCTCACAATTTTTAATTTGTGTGTGTGTGTGTGTGTGTATACATATTTGTGTTTCTTAGTCTGTACTAGGTTGGTATTCTTTCTTACTGTTTGCTAACTCTCAGAAATCAAGAACGATTATTATCTCAGTTGAACCTCAGTTTCAAACTTAGTTGAAAATATTTTTTGTCAGTTTCTCTTTTGCCTTTTGATACTGCTTATGACGAACTTTCCTCATTTTGCTTTTAACGTTTTTTATATCGATGGACTTAAGCTTATCAATTTTTTTAAGTAGGCTTCACACCCAGTATGGAGCCAGACATGGGACTTGAACTCACGACCCCAAGATCAAGACCTTAGCTGAGATCTAGAGTTGGACACTGAACCGACTTAGCCATCCAGACGCTCCTAGCTTATCAATTTCTAATAGCTTTTATATTTTAATTCGGTGTAAAAAAGCCTTCCTTACTCCAGTTGTATAAAGTATTTCATCATGTTTTATTCCAGCAGTTGTATGATTTCATATTTGTTTCATATTCTGATCCATTTGAAGTTTTACTACGTGTATCCCAGGAAGTTTTGTCAAAGTGACTGGTTGTCCAAATTAAATCATCAAAAGTTCTATCCTTTCCACTTCAATTTGAGAAGCCCAACTTATCATATACTGAAACTTTAGATTGATTGATTGATTGATTGATTGATATTTTTAAGATATTTTATTTATTTTTGAGAGAGAGAGAGAGACAGAGACAGAGACAGAGCACAAGTGGGGGAGGGGCAGAGAGAGAGGGAGACACAGAATCCAAAGCAGGCCCCAGGCTCTGAGCTGTCAGCACAGAGCCTGATGTGAGGCTCAAACTCACAAACCGTGAGATCATGACCTGAGCCAAAGTCAGATGCTTAACTGACTGAACCACCCAGGTGCCCCTCCACTTTTCTGAACAACAAAATCTGAAATTTGTTAATATGCATGTGACTATGGCTTTTATGTTTGCTTTCTTTTTGACTTATAGCTAATGCATTTCTTTGTGGTCAATTCATTGATCAGTGATCCAAACTGATGGCCAATTACAAAATTGAGGATGCCTCATGAAAATGCCACCAGGAAGTTTTAGAAAAAATTTTGTCTCTCTGACAAATAATTCACTTTCTGGTCTCTTAGGTGGAAGAGACCTGGACTTTCTCCTCCAGACATCAAAGAGTGGTAGGACACAGACCCCACAGCCCCGGGACTCTGCTTCACCTACAGGGGATGCCTTGCAGCTTCCCGAGGAGGTTTTGTCCTTAGAACTGCTTTAAGGTGATGACTCCAGTAAAAAGGATTTAGGTTTAATCTCTTTTCTGTCCTCTCTTAGGTGAGTTGTCCAAGGCAAATGTTATCGCTCCCACTGAAACTGAGTTTATTCCTCTGTGAAAAGAAGACAATTCACACCTTTTATCCCACACTCTTACCGTGAAGATAAAAAGCAGTCCGTGGGACAGTGCTTGGAGACCCACAGCTCTGTACAGATCCAGATCTTCAAATATACAGCGAGGGCCAACAGAGCAAGAATTCCATTATTCCTCATTTCTCTTTCTCTGTAGTGTCCATCCCACGCCACATTTTATTCTTTTCCAATCTACCTTCTGATTGTAATCAGGTTGTCCTGTAAATGCAAATATGATCCTATCATTCCCTCATTTCAAACGTTTTATTCTATCTTCAGTGCCTGCACAACAGAATCTAAGCTTGTTCACAACACCAGCATCAGAGTCATTTCCCAAATCCAGGTTTCCTCTGTATCAGCGTTAACCACGCCTCCTTGGTCATGTGATGCGCTCCTTCTCTGTGCTTTTGCAAATTCTGCTTCTTCTCTTTCGAACCCCTATCCTTTCTGGGGGTTGTATCAGTGCTTACTAATAACTAGCACCCCTTCTTTTTGTGACCCCCCCCCAGACCAAACTACAGTCCCTAGCCTTCTGTTTCTGCATATGCCACAAGAGGAAGTTTGGGGCAATTAGGGGCATCCCTTGCCCCTAAAACCACTGGTCCACAGGCAGGATCCGGTGGAGCAGACACAGGACTCCTAGGGGAAGTCAACAGCTGGAGTTCCTAGGATCCCAGGTTCTGGCGGGAAGCTGGAGCACAGTTTCCACCTGAGCTGTGCTCCAGTGGGCCATCGAACGTGAAGTGGGCAAGAAACAAACCTTTACAGTGCTAAGCCTCTGAGACTCTACAGTATGTGTTAGAGGACCTAGGATTACTTACCCGAATAGGCGTCCACACCTGCTTCCTTCACAGCAGATGTCTGTAAGGCACAGTCCATGCAGCACCTCTTCTAGGAAGCTTTCCAGGATGCTTCCAGACTTAGACCCCACTTTGGCTGTCGCATCCCTTACATTCACCATAGCAATTGATCCCTTTCTTATAACAGTCTTTCTAAAAAGGGTCTTTTCAAATGTTCTGTAGGTCCTGTGAGGGCAGAAATTGTATCTTTGTACTTTTATACCCTCAGTGACATTGAGAAGAAAGCAAAAGCCTTTCCATTTGTGTTGTGTGGATAAATGAAGGAGTGAAATGAATCTAAGGCATTTTTTTAAGTTTATAAATATAAAGGAAGTATTTGAAGAGGGTACCCATCAAAAGTTGGGAACAATAAGGGCGCCTGGGTGGCTCAGTCGGTTGAGTGTCCAACTTAGGCTCAGGTCATGATCTCACAGTTCGTGGGTTCGAGTCCCGTGGCGGGCTCTGTGCTGACAGCTCGGAGCCTGGAGCCTGCTTCTGATTCTGTGTCTCCCTCTCTCTCTGCCCCTCCTCTGCTCACGCTCTGTCTCTCTCTGTCTTTCAAAATAAATAAATGTAAAAAAAAAAGTTGGGAACAATGGTATATTTTTAAATCTATTCCTTAAGTCACAGGGTATGTCGTTAATCTTTTCTTGAGGAACCAGCCTGGTTGCCTTAATATAGATAATTTCAGCTTTAAACCTTGCTTTAACAACATTACTTTTCCAGTGCTTTAGTCAGATATAAAATCCCCTTGCCATGTACTAGGTTTATAACTCAATTGTATCTAATACATTGAGGAAAACCACAGAATTCGATTACTTTTGATCACTTTTAGAAAAGATAAACAGCTCCCAGAATAGCTATTTGGAAGCCTCAGTGTTCTTTGCATTGGCCTTTTGTTTATGCGAGCAAATTTTAATTTCAAAATTGTTGCTGTTTGTGACAGTGATGGGGTTTATTAAATGGTCTCAGCTCTTAGAAGCACACAAAGGAAGAGGCTGTTTTGATAGATGTCTCAACTGTTGTAGAAAGACACATAGAACCAGATGGACTCAGGGCATTATGTAGCACTTACCGTTGTGTAATTATACTTAAGTACGAGAAAGGGGGATCAATTACTTTCTTAAGTTTTCTTATGTCTACCTTTAAACATACAGAATTAGATTAAAAGAGGGGGCAGGACAAATGAGGGAGGCTTGCTACAATGAGATGTCAAGGTTTAAGGAAATAAAATAAATCGTTTGAAATGTATTTCCCCCTGCATTTTTTACCCTGAATACCAAACAGCACATTCTTGCGGAAGGCTGGAGACGGAAACGACTTAGGGAAAAGAAGCAATCCAACAACAGGTCCTCTCCAGTAGAATTCGGGTGACTCAAAATCCTTTGCACAAGCGTGTCACTGTAATGATTTCTTAAGGGGAAAAAAGATACATTAATGTAAGCCTGTGCCACACAAGGACTTGGGCCAAATTTGTTTTGCTCCTCTACAAAAGCGGAATTAAAGTTCCTCTTTTCTTTCATAGACTCATGTGAGTGCCATAAATTAGTGTATGGCTTTTTAACAGGTAAAAGTTACCTTGCAGGTAGCAATGGACCTACACTGTACCAGCCTCAAGGTTGACTGTACATGTGAGTGAGATTTAGTGTTAAATGGAAAATGATGTCAATGCATTAATATTCGGGACACATGTCAAGCTGGTCTGTCCGTTCACTGTTAGTCAATAAGTGTTTATGGCATCTTGGGGTTTTCAGGTAACTTTATATACATATATATATGACTATGATCATGATTCAGTATTATAACTAACCTATTAACTAAATGTTATCCATATTTCCCAAAAAAGAAACTGTGACATATCTAAATAAATTTTCCAATGTCATATGACCAGTCACAATCTCAACTGGGTTTCAAAATCATTTTTCTTCAGAGATTGTACTTTTTCTCTCTGACAGTTGCGTAGGATTTTTTTAAACAAAGAGCCAAACAGGAGACCATTTTAGTGCAAATGTTTGTTGTTCTAAACTCCTCAGAATATCTGAATCACTTTGGCTGCTTTCCTTGGCCAAGTCTATGTATAGTAACTTAATTTTTCCTAGACTGTTGAGTACCTTGCTCAAGGCCTGTCAAGCACTGCAAACTGTGATTCTGATTTTGTGGGTAGTTCTTATAGCAAATCCCTAGGAGTTTTCCATTTAGAATCAATCAATAGCATTAGTTTGTGGTTTAGTTCTTTCTCCTGTGTGTTTTAAGTATGTGAGAAACCTTACAAGTGCGTGTCCGAATTGGCCAATATGGTGTCTCCTTTAGTTGCATCACAAAGGAGAATGTAGACAAATACACTGCTTCAGGGATCGGTAGGCAATGGCTCCGGTATATGAGCTGAGCTCTGGACAGAGAAGCATGGATGTTGAAGCCACAGCAAGGGGAAGAGGCGGGTTGGGGGGGGGGGGACAGTGAGGAACTGGAGGAAAAGGGAAAAAGAGAAGAGGGGCTAGTCTTCAAATCCCGAGTGACTGCAACTTTCTGATGTTTGTCACGAGGCTGCCTTAAGCAGATTCTGCTTTGCCTGGGCTGGGACACACAGAAGGCAGAGGTCCCTTTTGCAGTCCCCCTGCAACGTCAAGCACCCTCAACACGGCTCCGTCCTGACTCCACCTCCGCGTAAGGAATGTCTGGAAAAGCGAGAGCCAGCTTAGGAACATCTTCTTGCATTGGCGTCATGAAATTTCTAAAGATCATGATTCCAACCTAAAAAATCAAAAAGTAGTGTAAAAAACAAATTATAAAAGACCACTTCCCCAGACTGGACTCTAGAATCTTCAAACGCTGGGGGCGCCTGGGTGGCTCAGTTGGTTAGGTGTCTGACTTTGGCTCAGGTCATGATCCTGTGGTTCATGAGTTTGAACCCTGGGTCGATGCTGTGCTGCAACTCAGGCTGGAGCCTGCTTTGGATTTTCTCTCTCTCTCTCTCTCTCTCTCTCTCTCTCAAAAATAAACATTAAAAAAATATTTTTTTTTTTAAATCTTCAAACTCTATCCAACCTGAAGTCTGTGTAGATAGGCTTGTCCTTCCCTTATAATCATTATAATTCTCTCATCCTTGAGGGACTCAGTGAAAGGCCTGGTAGACATCTCTCAATTCTCCATGAAGGTCGTGTGTGTCCCAGGCTTATTTAGGAATATATGTAATTTTGTGTGAATTTGTATGTAGAAGTATGTCTGAGCAGATTATTGTTTCTATTTTTGGATACAAATGCCTCCCTACATCATGTATCTAGAAGAATGTGTGAGGAACCCTTTTTCCTGGAGTAGTATTTTTATAGCGTTCTGATTCCATCCCTTTTCCAGAAACAATATGGCATCACCACCTAGGTTGAATCACAACAAGGCGGAGGTAATATTATCAAGAAATATTAGACCCATCTGCTCCCAAATGGCATCCCCTATAGTTTGGGAGAATTTCCTTCCATGATCCCCCTTAGGGTTTGGGGTTATAAACCCCTTTGGTCATATTAAGTGAAAGATCTTTGCGCTAATAGTTTAAGTGCCAAGACTTAAATAGACCTTGCTTACCAAAAGGTGAAAAGGGGGTTAAGGTAAGTGGATGAGTAGGTTAGGACCCATTTAATGGAGGAAGAGTTCTCCACTGCCAAGCCTTTGTGAGAAGTTCCCCTCATCTTGAGTCCACAGTGATTCAGGGACTGTCCAGCTGGCCCCCTTCTTACACTAGCTGGATCCCCTCCAGGCCCTTCCCATTGTATTGTGAAAGTGACCTTCAAAGATGCAGATTTACTTATTGTGCTTCTCTGAAAGTCTCTCAATCATTTTTAAGAAGAAAATTCGGCTCCTTATCTCAACACAAAAAGGACTTGGATCCAATTCAGAGCACTTCACTTTAGAAAGGAATTTGACAAACAAAAGTGCATCCAGGGGACAGCGATAAGGTTGATGGAGAATCTGGAAATCCTGACAGGATCCATGTCACAAAGAACTGAGTGTCTGTAAATGGGATGAGCGAACTGTTACAGTAATAAGGTTTCAGCACGGGGAGAGGGAGTTTACTAGAACCAGCTGAGTAGAGGATATGGGATACTGGTGGCCACTCGGACCCAGGGAGAAGCGAGTCCAAGGATACACTAGCTGTGGATTCAGAGGAAAATTTCATCATCTGTTTGCATTTCGGTTTGTACATCACTAAAATGGGGTAGCAGCCGTCTCTGCCTTGCAGGGTTGTCTTGGCAATCACATGCAATGAAGCAGCTGGCACAATTCTTGGGCCATTAGCAAGCAATCGATAAAATCTGGTTATGATGACTTCTAATCCCATTATTTTCAACAAGACCCTTTCAAAAAGGAAATTAACTGCCTTGTGAAATAGTGAGTTGCCTGTTGTGAGTAAACTAAACTTCTCCGGGTTTTCTGGTGTTCCTGTAAAAAGCCCTCATCTCCTGAGACAGGGACTTTATGTGATGAAAAGATAGCATTTGCTTTTACTGCCCCTACCAGCATTCCCCGCCCCCACCGTGAGGGTTAACTCAATAGCCAGTTCCCTGCTTTACTGCTGGGATCACCAAGGGTTACCTAGTTACAGTCCTGCCTGGGTGGGTAGGTTAAGCCCTGAAGTGTCAGAAAGACTGATTTTATGGGTAGTTCTTATAGGAAATCCCTAGGAGTTTTCCATTCAGAATCAATCAATAGCGTTAATTTGTGGTTTAGTCCTTTCTCCTGTTTAAAGTTTGTGAGAAACCTTGCAAATGCATGTCTGAATTGACCAGTATGATATCTCCCCAGCTTAGATCCAAGAGACTTCTGTAGGTCTTAAAAGACAGAGACCCCCTGGTTTACCCAACTCTTGGAAAAAACAGATTCATATTCTAAAACATTAAGGTAGTGTGGGAGCCCAGCTTTCCTTCCACTGGAACAGCAGGGTTTCATTATTGCTTCTGTCTTTTCTGGAGAGGGCAGCTGTCTCTCTCCTTCATATAAAGGGGGAAATCCGTTGTTCTTCACCTCTCCCTGAGGAGTGTCCAGCCACTCTTGTAGAAGACATTTCCAGTGGGCTTTCACCCCTCCATCTCAGGTATAAGGTTTGGGACAAGGGGGCCAATGTGCTTATTATTTTATTGTAAGGTGTTTGCTAAGAAATCTCTCTGTGATTCAGAAACCTCATATGTACATGCAGGATAAAGTTAGTAAAGAGTATTTTAAAAGCTTGCATATGTTACCATTGAAGAAAAAGATCAGTCATTACTAATCATGGGGATGTAGAAAAGACTCATTCAGTTCGCAGAAGCATAGATTTAGCACGGCCGTGTGTGCTGTGTTCATTTTCTACATACGTCATCTTCTGGAGGGGCGGGACAGTGAGGTTATTAGTTAATGTCATCATGTGGCAAAACATATCTGACTGGAAGAGGATTATAAAAAATAGTATGTGGCTCTGATGCTTGGTCTGGACATCACATTTTTATCAACATGAGCTATGGTTCTTTTAACATTTTGCAAACCACATCATACCTACTGGCCATTCTAATTATGTGACTGTCTCTGTGGAGTAAGTGGAACAGGAATTGGGCCAGTGACAGAGTTTGGAAATAACGTACTAGAAAAGCTGGTTTTCTGTATCCTGTACAGTGTATGAAAAGTCATTTCCATCTTAAGGCCTTTCACCTTGCTGGTTTTTCCATTTAGGAAGGTTTTTTTTTTTTTTCTCTGTTATTTGAGTGGTCTTTTCATTACTCACATCTTATTTTCACATTGTTTACTCTGGAAGGCTTTTCTTTTGGTCCCAACTAAAACATGGCTAGTACTCTATTTTATCACATTTGGAGAGTACTAATCAGATTCTAAATTTCTATGTATGTACGCATGTATGTATGTATCTGTCTATCTATCCATCTATCATTTGCTGTCTTCTACTAGACTTCAGGCAGTTTGACATCAGACTCTGTCTTTTCTTTTCTACTAGTTTATGCCCAGAACAAGAAAGAACAGTGCCTGGGGAAGAAGAGGTACCTAATAGCTATTTGAGGATGAATGTACGAGTTTTTCTTCTTGTGAACAAGCCCCCAACTTGTATGAGTTTTGAAACTTCCATGTGTCATTATGCTGTGATTGTTTAAGTAAGAATCTCTCTACTTTCCTGCCCAAGGAAGATATTTAATGGGGTCATGAGGAATCTGCCATTTCCTGTTTTCTGATTGAATCCTGGTTGGAAAGTGACCCTTCCTTCTAAAATAACTTTGAAAGCTACACTTCATAATCCCCAGTGTAAGAGAATACTATTTAAAGTAAGCTTTACTCTTGCCTGTACCAGTGTTGGACCGTATCTATCTCTCCTTCCCTCCCATTAAAACTGAAAATGTAGTCTTGTTTCTACCTATGGATGACCCTCGCTTTGTTGTGTGGTTTTCATGTCCTCCTATCTCCGTGGCTTTGCTTCTGGAATTATCTCTTCTCTCTTGAATAATTCATCTCTTTGTTCCCTTTGGATCAGCGTGCACACATGGAAACATTATATACTGTCTGTTAGCACACAGGAGTTGTTTTGCATTCTCTCCTTCACCTCCTTTGTGCAAAGACTCCCAGGGAAGCCATGTTTCCACTTACCCTCCGCACACTCCCTGTTTGTACCCAACCAGATTTTCTTACTTTTCTGTTAAACCATCCTTACTAGGAACACCAATGAACTGTGTTTTGCAAAGCCTAGTCACAATTTGAAGTTTTCATTTTAATTAAGTTCTAGAAAGACTTCTATACGAATAATCACCATTTCTCCATAAAACACTGTCTTCCTTGGCCTGGGACGCTCTCAATATTTTCTTCTAACTCCCTGGTGATTTCTTCTCAGTCACATTAGCTAATCATCTTTTTGACCCAAGCTGTAAATATATTTCAACTTAGGACTTTAAACCCAGCCAGATTAAAAATATAGCATAAACCAAAAAAAGGTAAAGGCAGGAGAACATAAGATTCAAGACAATGAGTAGAGAAACAAAATAAATTAAGTCTCAGAATGATATTGCCAAAAAAAAAAAAATCCCTTAATTGTAATGGTAAAGCAGATACCAAGACCAACCATTCTAGTCAGGTTGGTTGGAAGATTCTGGACATTATGTATTCAGCGGCAGGGGGTGGGGCATTAAATCTAAATTATTTGACAGTTCAGACAGATAAGAAATAGATCGGAGAGATGTTTTATAAAATTTTAGAAGGCATAGAAAGACTTAGATGTCAAATAAATCAAGGTAAAAAAGAAAAGTAATTATTATCTTTAGAGATAATGCAAAAGTTGTGCAAGAAGAGGAATTTAGCAATAGTATACCACTGGACTTGGCAGAGGATATTTTCATAGCCAGAATACTGAAATCAGCAAGTATGTATTTAAGGCCATTGAAATATGTTTATATTGGGGTATTGGGGGTGTGCAAGAAGTCGTGCAAATGATCTAAGGCTCTGAAGAGATAGGTAGTAGATAAACTGAAGCAGAAATCAAAGGCCAGTGTAAGGAAAATGATACTAACGATGGAGGTGGACTTAGCCTCTGGGAGCTGGAGTGAGAGCAAAGAGGCATCATTTCTTGAATCTGTTGTGTTCTCAGCCCTTATCACCAATGGCATTCTTATTGTCACATTTAAATGCTAAAGTGAACGAATCCAAATATATCTCATCCCAAGCGATCCAGTGATTTTCCTTCCTACTGAACCCCTCATTTGTTTCCTCTTTGTTCCAAGTACTGTGGACACCTTCCAGGAAAAAGGTCCAGTCAACCTCTGGGCTGTCAAAAGGGCAATAGCAGAGAGAGGTTCCTGATCTCGGCGTATTATCCCATGACATTTGTTACCCGAGTTGTGTTCCCAGATCCTGGAGGACCAGGGTTTGGAATCCAGGAGCAGGAATCTCTTGAAGTTCTTCCATTTGGTTCTTGACACATGTGCATTCTTCCCAGGGAAGGCCATGGCCAGGGACTCTTCCTGTGAATATGGTCCTGGCATACTCTGCTTTAAAGAACCTGGGAATGGCCTCAAAGAACAGACTTCCAGAGCCTACCGGTCTCAATCTTCCCCCTTTCTTGAAAAATTCACATTGCCTACAGGAGCAGTAATTGACTGCATTTTTAAACTCCAGATACTACCACACTAATAATTTATTAAATTATTCAGTAAGTGAATTAGTGAATAGAGTAACCAAGTAATAATGCCTGACTGAAATTATTTCCCCACAACAGGAGTGAAACGTGACTTGATACTTAGTTTAGATGGATTCCGAACTGATGATGCAGCACATCCTTCCCCAATCACTTCTTGATGCCAGAGGTCTGACGAGGCAGAAAGTAGATGGTCCATCCAGATGCCAAATTATGCCTGAGAAGGGTGGAGGCTTTTGCTTAATTTAGTTTCTAAGCGAGGCTGCCCTCCAAAATGTCATCAGTGTGAATAAAATCTAAAAGGTCAAACACTGAAGTATCAAACTCATAGACGCAACAAGGTAATCCACACCTCTATCACCCTGTGCATTTTTGCAGTGTCCGTCTCCGTGGTCCTTGATAAGAAATTATAGATCCTTCCCTCTGAGGGAGGGAGCTTATGAACTATTGTTTTGTCAAGTTGAGGTGTTCGGTTTGAAGGGAAATTTGGGAAGCGAGTGTTTTAGTTTTTGTTTCATTTAACCAAGCTAAAAACATGAAGTTCATCAGGCAGTGGGGATAAAGGAGATAGCACAGGCCATGGAATCATAAGGTCCAACTTCCCACACCATGTTCTTTGTTACTTCGTTAAGTTTCTCTTCCTAAATCTCTAAAAAGACTGGGGTCATCTTTGGCTCAAAGACTGATTGAGAAGGTTACTGAGGTGATAATCCAATCACTGGATTATCAGTTCAGTAACTACTTTTATGTGCCAGGCACTGGACCGCATACTGAATTTACCTGGTGCTCATAGGAGAGGATGGGGACTCAATACTTGTCACGAGCCTGAAGTATAACATGGATTAGCTTGTCAGCATTAGTTTGGAGAAGAGTATGGGTCAGGAACAAGAAATGAATGCTTCTAGGCACAGAGAGACTTTTTCCAGGGATATCATGTTAGAAGAGAATTATTACTTTATTTCCGTACTTTGTGATTCAGAATCCCCATAGATCGAAAGGAAGTGGTTCTGATTTATGGGAGTCAAGTAGAAGGAAGAGAGAGAGACAGAGAGAGAGAAGAAAAGGAGCTGAGCTGGGAGGATGAAGCCAGGACTCTAAATTTAATCTTTCTTCATTTATAAATCAATCTGGAAAGGAAGTCATAGCAATAATAGAAAAAGTAAGGGACCCCATGAGATGTTGTGAATAGCAATTTTCAGTCCTGTCCTTGCCTTGACTAAATATGGCAAAGAGCCGGCTGTCTTCCCAGGACCGACTGAATGCATCCACTCAAGTTGACCCACTGTCTCCCACCCCACTGGGTACCAGATCTTCATGCAGAAATGCCCTGGAGCTTCCATTCACTCTCAAAATTTCTCCACCCTGGGCCTCTGCTTTTTCATCCCATGTGTCCCCTGGACATGGAGGAATGGCCATCAGGTGGCTGCCCTAATAATGGAGTTGCATTTCAAATTGACCTTCCAAGCCTTATCCATATAAATGACTATTGGAAGCAATCTCGGCCATTAGTGAAGGGAAGCCAGGGGCGATATGGTTTATCCAGCTGAGCATTCCCCAAAGGTGAAGTTACACAGATTGGTCAGTAGTTTGCTGAGCCGGTATGTAATTATAGTTAATTTCTGTGAACCTTAAAGTTTGCCAAATACTGTGTGTATAATTTCATGTATTTTTCCCAAGGGTCCTGGGGTGAAGGTTGCTGTAGAACAGTGAGTAGTCAGTGTTGTCAAGCTTGGGCACCGTGATCAGAATATCTGGGACCCAGCTCCAGTTCCTCTGTGATCCAGTTCTGGAACCTCTCCCACGTCAGCTTGAATATCCTCTTATGTAAAACAGAGTTACCCACAAGAACCTCACAGCATGACCAGAGAAATGAAATACAGTAATGCACAAAAGTACTCAGCATATTGCCTGGCACATGGTACATGTTCAACAATGAAAACGATTTTTATTTATTGTTCCTCAAGTTTTCACAGGTATTGATTGCCCTTAGGCCAAGCAAGGGGGGGGTCTCTGCTCTGTGCCTATGCTTCAGAGGCTCCCATACTTCACAATCTCCAGAAGTAATAAATATATTACAAGAACACATGGGTCCTTCTACCAGTGAGGAGCTGGTACTCCACACTAACACCTGCTACGTAACCCACAGCCCTAGATATCTGTTCCTGTAACTGTCATGATTCGGGCCCCAAGGAAACATGACTTCAAACCTCTTGCCTCCAAAGACTGCATCCAGTTGCCGTGGAGATCTGTGGGTGATGTCAGGGCAACAACCACGGGCATGAGTATCAGGGAGGAGTAAGCAGCAGGAGCACTTGGGCAAGACAGAAAAGTCAGATGGCTACAGTACTGGATGCAAGAGATTCTTACAGGTGAAGTCACTACTTCCCAGAAGTGAAACCCACCTGGTTTCTTCTTCTGTTCCTGTTTTTATCTTATCTTATCTTATCTTATCTTATCTTATCTTATCTTATCTTATCTTAAGAGAGAGTGAGCGCAGGGGAGGGACAGAGAGAAGGAGAAATAGAATCCCACAGGCTCCACACTGTCAGCAGTGTCCAATGCAGAGCTCAATCCCACGAACCACGAGATCATGACACCAGCTGAAATCAAGAGTCTGCCACTCAACCGGAGCCCATTCTGTTCCTGTTTTTATGTGTGGTTCTAGAAGATTAGTCAGCTGCCACAGGCAGGAGAAGACAACTTTGTAACATTCAAGCAAATGAATGTTATACGAGACATTGACGTGTGTAGGCATGACAGACATAAATTGTGGCATTGATTATCTTCTTTGCCGAGCAATGAACCTCATTAATGGCTTTTTAACAAAACATTAACTGACTTGTCAGTACCTTTATGAAAAACTCAACTTTGATCATTTTTATTTAAAATATTATGTTTGTTCTTTTTCTTCTTTCCCTTTACTTCCCCCAATCCTAGCTATTCACTGGGGACCAGCATGGAGGGGACCCCTGGGAGAGGTAGAAGGGGGAGAAATGGCCCAAAACCAACTGAGGCAGTGTGAAGAAGGTGCCACCGGGGGCCTCATCTTGGGGCTGAATGTCCAAGTCCCAAGTGGGATGGAGAGGGTGTTCACGAGGCGGGACTTCCCGAAGCGGAGTCTTGTTTCCTGATCAAGGAAAGCAGGGCATCTACACAGCGGAGCTGTTTAACATGGGGTGCTGAAATTGGTGAGGTGTGGAGAGGGCCAGTGGAGTGTGTGGTCTGGCACAGAGTGTCAGAGAGAGTGGGCTGAGGAGAGCATCCCCATGAAGGTGAGGGATACCATGGAATGTAGCCCCCAGTCAGGGTGGAAAGAACTTTCACCTGGGAACTCTGTCCAGTACCTGATACCAGAGCACAAGTGGGAAGAGAAGGACATTCAGTTGGAGATATAGCCCCAAAAGGGCACCATTAACATGAGGTGCTGAAGACAACAGGAGTCAGAGTTTCCACTGACCAAACTAGGGCAATTGAACCATCAAAATAAGTAATAACAATAGCAGATAATAAATAACCCACTGCATAGAATAGGAAGCTATAGGCCCATACTGACGCCAATAAGTAAACGAATACAATTGCAAGTTCGATGAAGAAAAGAGTTTGAACACAGTATTAATGAACCTCCCCACAAAATATTTAGTAACTGAAAAGGAGAAATGCATCACTGTGCAGTGGGGACGCCTGCCAGACATGGTGCTAACCAAGTGAGTGGTGTGGAGAGCTTCTGTCACTGAAGTGCTCAACACCGTGGGCGCCATGATGGGAGGCAGGGAACACTACCGGCTTCACAACAGTGATGTCCCCACCAACAGGTACATAAACTGAATTTGGGTGGGAGCAAACCACAAACACCGCAACATCCTCCTTAATCACCGACCTAGTATCTTCAAAAGTGTCAGTCATAAAAGTCAAAGAAAGACTGAGAAACTATTTCAGATTGGAGGAAGGTTTACTTACGTGACAAGTAAATACAATGTGTGATTCATAGCTAGAAACATTTATTTTATTTTTTAATGTTTATTTTTGAGAGAGACAGAGACAGAGACAGAGCACAAGGGGGGGCGGGGTGCAGAGAGAGAGGGAGACATGGGCTCTGAAGCAGGCTTCAGGCTCTGAGCTGTAAGCACAGAGCCTGACACGAGACTTGAACTCGTGAACCGCGAGATCATGACATGAGCTGAAGTCAGATGCTTAATTGACTGAGCCCCCCAAGCACCCTGAAACATTTACTTTAAATGGGATTCTTGGGAGGATTGGCAAAATGGAAACAGGGTCTGAGGAATCGGTGTGTCAATGAGATGATATAATGGGTCAATGTTAACTTTCTGATTTTGATTATTGCATTGTGGGTATGCAGGAAAACATCCTCTTTTGTAGGAAATGCACCCTAAGGAATGAGGAGGCATTAGGTTTAAGAAAATGAATATTATTTTTACTCTACTTGCAATTGTCATATAAATTTGAAATGGCTTTGACACTTACAAATACATTAAAGATACAGCATTTTATTTTAATGTGCTATAATTTGTATTTTTCATTGTAATATTGCAATGTAGACAGTCTTGAATATTTTAAAAATATTTTATGAAAACTTAATTAAAATTTACATTTTGAATTCTTCTATTTAACTTAATCTTAATGCAACTATGTTCAAATTTATACACTTTCAATGGAATTACACATTTCTTGATACATAATTAATAATGAGGACCAGTTTGGATCCTGACAAAAAATAGAAAAATAAAAGTGTTCTGAGAAAAAAAAATATATAAATATATATATATATATAATGCTTATGAAAAAAATAAAAAGAGAAATCTCATTACATTTTTAGGAAATTTAGAACAATGAAAATGAGCCGACTTACTATTAAGTATGAGCCACATAAAATCTACCTACAGGAGATTACAGATTCTTAATGAAGATTTAATTACTGATTAAACCCATGAGACCGTAAAAGAGAATTGTTCCTATCATAAGTCTGGCTTTCCCATTATAAGATGAAGAAAATTTTACTTGGATTGAACAAGAAAAATAAAACAAATTGAACTTTACTATTTGAATGGATGATGGGCCTGGAAAACATTCTTCGAACAGTGTGCAGAACCTTCTAGAAAAACATGATCTAACTCTGATTTAAATAAGTGATAGAGATTTTCCATTTGATGACCATGCCAAAAAGTCTAGTGTTTACTTTATAAAAGAAATAAAGTAAAATAAAATAAAAAATTTTTTTTTCCAAATGTAGGAAGTGAGTGGCTTTTATTCACTAAGTTTAAAGAAAACGTATTTTTGTTACTGCTTTTATACATGTTTCACAGAAATGTTCAAGGTTGACTTTCATTAATCAGGCATTGTGACTGGATATTCTGAGGTATTTGTATGAAATAAAGTAACCATATGATGGCTAGAATAGAAAAACAAAAGACAAATAAATAGCAAACAATAATATTATTCAACCAAGACAAGTAAACACTGACACAGAACATCGAATAATTCAAAGAAAAATATTCTCTAGTGAAGCATAATGAGACTTTGCATGGCACTGACAGCCTGATATTTATGAAAAACAATGTGAATATCTAGGTTCAGTGGAATTGATTTTGAAATCCATTATCAATGGCCACACCTATAAGATGGAGGCCAGGGAGAGAAGGAAGAAAGGAAGGAGGAAGGAAGGAAGGAGAAGGAAGGAAGGAAGGAAGGAAGGAAGGAAGGAAGGAAGGAAGGAAGGAAGGAGAAGGAAGGAGGAAGGATGGAAGGAAGGAAGGAGGAAGGAAGGAAGGGAGGGAGGAGGTGGGGAGGGAAGGAGGGAGGGAGGGAGGGAGGAAGGAAGGAAGGAAGGGAGGGAGGAAGTGGGGAGGTAGGGAGGGAGGAAGGAAGGAAGGAAGGAAGGGAGGAAGGAAGGAAGGAAAGAAGGTAGGTCAGTCATCAAAGACCCGGATTCTTTCTTCTCCTGTGCTGGAGAGTTTCCCCTGAACTCTGCATCCTCAGAAAAGGGGACTCACTCAGTGCTCTGCTCCTAAGGGTCACATAAGGACCCCAACACATTATCCTCCTGTCTAACTTTATGAGATCCATTCATTTTTAAGCTTTACAGACATATACTCCACAGGGTGGCACTGTTTGTTGAGTGATTGTCTGAAGGAATCCTTCGGCTACTGAATTCTGTCAAATTTGTGTAACAAAACTTCTTATTCTTTCCTATTCCTTTAATTTTGGATTATTTTCTGCCTCCTTCCCCTCCCCGCCTCTATTCCTTCTCTATACCTCCTTTCTTTCCCTTCCTCCTATTTCTCTCACTTCCCCGCCCCCAAGGGCATAATAATAAAATGAGGCAATGTGTCAAAAGGATCTTACATAATGGGTCCTGATTGCTTTGCCCCACAGGCTGCCTGCCCATTAGGTGTGATTCAGGAACTGCAAGACCACTGGAGGAAAGCAGTTCCTGCCAGAATATTCTACAGTTGAGCTGAACCACAGGCAAACAACCAGAACCAGAAGTCCGCAATGCTCATTTGCATAGTAAAGAGCTATGTTGGGGTGAGTGAAAAAACGCATCTATTAGAGAAAGTTGTCAGGAGACCTCCAGTTAAGCAGACCCTGGCCCAGTGATGACCAAGCAGGGTGAGGGGGTTAAATGCTCTATGGGGCCCTTTTGATGTCCAGAGGTAGATTACTTTCTGTCAGCTCAGTGTACCCCCCAATGTCCTGGGAGCCCTCATCATGGGAGGACATTCAGCTCATCAGGGAAGGGAGCAGAGACTGGCATTTCTAACTATGGTACCAGAACAGGCACCTTCCACAATCAGATTGTTGGGCTCTTTGAATAAGACGAATTTTTAATATAAAGGCCAGCTGTGCAAAAGTTCAGCATGGAGGAAGGAGCCTGATATGTGTTCTTTATGCAAGGAGGGAAAGAAGAAAGAAGGAAGGAAGGAAAGAAAGAAAGAAAGAAAGAGAGAAAAAGAGAAAAAGAAAGAGAAAAAGAAAAAGAGAAAGAAAGAAAGAAAGAAAGAAAGAAAGAAAGAAAGAAAGAAAGAAAGAAAGAAAAACATCTTTTAAAAATAGTCTTCTATGACTATAGGTTTCATGCATGCCATTGGAGCCATTTGAAAGGATGATGTCATCAGATGAATTATGCAAACCCCGCCCCCCTGCAAAATGTGTTAAAATCATATCCTCTGGTACCTGTGAATGTGACTTTATTTGGAAATCAGGTCTTTGCTGATGTAATCAAGTCAGGAAAGTTCATACTGGATTGTGGGGGTGAAGCTAATATAAGGACTGGTGTTCTTTTTTTTAATGTTTATTTATTTTGAGAAAGAGAGAGAGCATGAGTGAGTGGGGAAGGGCAGAGAGAGAGAGAGAGAGAGAGAGAATCCCAAGCAGGCTCAGCCCTGTCAGTGCAGAGCCTGATGTGGTGCTCTACCCCATGAACTGTGAGGTCATAACCTGAGCCAAAATCAAGAGCCAGAGTCTCAACTGACTGAGCTACCCATGTGCCCCAAAAACTGGTTTTCTTTTTTTTTTTTAATTTAAATAGTTTTCTTTTTTTTTATTTTTATTTTTTGCATTTATTTATTTTTGAGAAACAGAGTGAGACAAAGCGTGAGCAGGGGAGGGGCAGAGAGAGAAGGAGACACAGAATCCGAAGCAGGCTCCAGGCTCTGAGCTGTCAGCACAGAGCCCTACCCGGGGCTCAAACTCACAAACTGTGAGATCATGACCTGAGCCGAAGGTGGACTGTCAACCAACTGAGCCACCTAGGTGCCCCAGGACTGGCTTTCTTCTAAGAGGGAAGCGTGGACATACAGGGAGACAGAGGCAGAGACTGGACTGAAGACTGAAGCACCCACAGACCAAGGAACAGCAACAGCTGCCCGGAAACCCCCAGAAAAAATTCTCACTCAAAGCCTCCAGTAGAACCCAACATGGCTGACACCCTCATGGCGGACTTCTGGCCTCCAGAGACATGAGAGAATAAAATGGCTTCATCAAAGGCCACTGGTTTGTGGTTCTTTGTGACGGCGGCCCTAGGAAACGAATACGGCTGGGTAGGTTTGTACATTCAACTTAATTCAGTGAATGTTTTGGAGGCTGTACAGTTTCATAAAATTATGAGCCTATTCACACGAACACCAGAAGGAGCCTTCCTTTTTACATGACACCTTCACTTGATGCTCCATTTGAATCAGAGTTCTGAAGAGATTATATTGACTTAACATCCACATTTTGCAGGTGTTTGCTGGGCACTTACGCTGTGTCAGACCCTTACTGTGAGCCGGGGAGACAGCTATGAAAATCTCATCCTCACAAAAGTTAGAGTCTGGCCAGGTTGTAAGAAAGATCCGTCAAGTATGAAGAATGCTATGTTCAGGGGAAATGAGTGGAGGTGGGAGACATGGGAATAAATGGCAGGACTTGTATTCGAGGACAGACTCCATGATAAACTCACTTCGACAGCCCAGTGTGACTTCTCGGACCCAGGCCAGAACGCAGTGACATCCAGCTTTATGCAGATTCTGATGCTCCAGGGAGGATGTCTGAGTATTGGGTCCCCCCGAGGCACAGATTTCTGCCCACGTGCCACATTCCCAAGGAGAGCGAGCTACTTTAGCTGTAGTCCCACTGTCTTGCTGGTTACAGAGCCTCAGTGAAAGACTGGAGCCCTGGCCTAGATCCCAGGCTGTTGACTGGGGCCATAGTGCACTTGGGGTAGATTTCCTGGTTTTCTATCTGCCTGGACAGCATGGGAAGGCAGCTCTTAGGTGCTTCCTGCTGTGCTCTGCTTAGCTAGACCTCCTGGTGCACATCATACATAATCCCCATTGTGTGTGTGTGTGTGTGTGTGTGTGTGTGTGTGTGTGTGTGTGTGAGAGAGAGAGAGAGAGAGAGAGAGAGAGAAGGAAGGGGAGAGGGAGAGGGAGAGAGAGAGTGGAGATTGTTGCCTTTTGAGGCTGTGTGCCTACTGTGCCCAGCTACAGCTCTGTCCATTTACCATCTATCTTGGCCTCTGCCTCTGTCCTACATAGAACAGTGTCTTGATTGATCAAGCATCTTGTTTCTAACCACAGCATAAAAGATAATAGGTCTAAACCTCAACTCTTGGTTCCCTTAGCCCCCCAATTGATTTCTACCCTAGCACTCTCCAACTCAGGAAATGGACCTTTCCATTTGATTACTCAAGTAGGAGATACTCAAATTATCCTCAATTTCCCCCATCTCCTACATTTAACCCTCTAAAACATATTGCTAATTTAATTTCAAGTTCACCCTCTTCTTTACAACTTACATACCAAAGTCCTCATACAAACTATCCTATTGTTTCTCCTGGACATTCGTCACATCCCCTGCTTGCCTAACTCTGATATTTTACAACATGGCAGTCGAGGATGTTCCTAAAAACCAATCAAATTAATTCCACTGTATAAAACACTCCACGGACTCCATGCTACTCTCCATGTTATCTTAAGCAAGTTATTCCATGCCTCTGCACCTCAGTTTATGTACCTGTAAAATGGATGCTATGGTACTATTCCTCCCATTGGATACTTGTGACAAATAAGTTAACAAACATAAGTGCTTCAGGCACAAAGTAAAGGCTCAATAAATCTTATCATCATTATTATCATCAACACTATTGTCAATATTACTGTTATATTCAGAATAAAATTCAAGCCTAGAATCGTGGACCTCCATGACCTGGCCCTACCTGTTTCTGCCCTGGCATCTCATGCACCCTGTGGCAAAATCCAGCCATCAACACTTCTTTAATCTTGTTTCTACCTCAGGACCTTTGCACATGACATTCCTTCTCTCTGCTCGCTTCTCCCAATTATTGTCATGGCTGACACTATTGCCTTCCTCACAAACATCTCCAAACCTTCCCACTGTACTTGGCCTTAGTTCTATCTGTTTTCTTCATAGAAAAGGAATGGATAGATTCATAGATTTATAATTATAGTTGTTTATTTGTTTACCTCTTTGCTATTGGTCATGATGCTTCTTATCATGCCCATGAGGTCAGGGATCATGTTTATCTTGTCCATCTTATGTCTCTAGTACCTAACTTAACTCCCAATGGTTATGCAATACTGGATATTTATGAAACTCCTCAATGTACCTTCCCAACAAATTCCCACTTAACTTCCCACAGGCAGTACTGTTTCCTTCAGCCATGTGTTTTTTTCTCTCCAGCTTCTGAATTTGGCCTCCTTACTTGCTCCGTGTTGTTTCTTCTGCAGAGAGATCTTTTCCCTTCTGTATCTGATAAAATCCTGCCTATTTGTCCATGCCTACTCCCATCCTGTGAACCCCAAGGTCAATCAATCCCCAGGCACGTTGCCCCCACAATATCCTGTCCCCATCCTGCCATTTATCCCACATCAATATTTCCCATTTACAGATCTGTCTTTCTCTTTCTCGTTAATCTCTGAGACAAACATGAGTTATTGTGTAGAATGTATAAAAAGATTGCTTAAAGAGGTTTTGTTAGGATTATACCACCTTTGGGAAAAAGAGAGAGTGGGGGCCACTTTATTCTCAAAATCTCAAAATCAACTTTATTCTCAAAATCTCAAAAGCACCTCTAACAGTGTCTGACACAGAAGATCTACAATAAATATTTGGTGAGTGAATAAATGAGTGCATAAATGTTGAAAATCTTTACTTATGGAATGTATGTCAGTCAGAGTCCTGGCAAGAAATAGATGTCACTCTCAATCAAGTTAATTGAGGGAAATTTAATAAAACGGCCCTTGACAAAGGTGTGGGCAAGGTTAGAGAAAACCAACACGGTTTGGTAAAACCCTGTGGGAGTGTACCATCAGGATCTCTTACCGCTCCTAAACCCGAAAAGGCCAGGAGAAAGTCACAAGAACCTGTTAGAGAGGGATGCCTTATAAGAGCTTTGCCTAAGACAGGGCACAACCCAAATGATAGCTTCTGAAGGAGAGAATAAGTATCCGGTCTTCCCTTTGCTGACACCCACGTTTTGCTTTGCTGTTTCTGAATGTGCATGGCAAGAGAGCCCGTGGATGCGTTCCTAAAGCCACTCAGGAAACAGGCTGGAGGGTCGATCTGGAAGGGCGGTGGGGGATGGGGGGCAGAACGCCAGGGAATAACACAGTAACACCGTGAAACACAAAACACCGTTTCTTCGTCTCTACATGTAGTATCGACACCGGATCAGTAACAACAAAAAGCAGCCAGTGGCTATAATTACTCCCATTTTAGAGATGAGGCAACTGAGACACAGAAAACTGCAGCAACTTGGTCAGTCTTTCAGTCAGTAGATTGCGGAGAGTCCAGACATCACACAGATAAATCTCAGTGCCCATCAGTAGGTGGTTTCTGCTTGTTTTTGAATGGTGGTTGTTTGTTTTTCAGTGTTGATTCAGCAAGAGAGGAGGGTTGAAACAATTTGCAGTTGACCCAGTTTCTAGGCCCGCGTTTCTGACAAATTAGCTGCGAACAGTCAGTAGGGGTGGGTTAGTGTCCAGGGTCATAAGACAGCAGAGCGGAATCAAATATACATTAACGTACAACTATCAAAACCAGGAAATTTAATAATTTAATATTGGCATAATACTACTGTCTCATCTATGATCCAGATTAAATGCTCATCAATTATCAGGGCACCTGGGTGGCTCAGTCTGTTATTGATTTCGACTCAGGTCACGATCTCCCAGTTTGTGGGATCGAACCCCACATCAGTCTCTGCACTGATAGCACAGAGCCTGCTTGGGATTCTCTCTCTCTCCCTCTCTTTCTGTCCCTCCCCAACTCACACATGCTCTCTCTCTCTCAAAATAAATAAATGAACATTTAAAAACATAAAATAAAATCAGAAAATCTAATATTGACACAATGCTAGTATCAAATTTAATTTTTATCAGTTGTCCCAATAATGTCCTTTGTAGCTGAGTTTTCTGGTCTGGGATCCAATCCAGGACCACATGGTGGATGTAGGTGTTAATTCCACTTCTCTTCTTTAGTCTCAAACTGTTTGTGTCCTTTACTTTTCCTTTCTTGACCTTGATTTGTGTGTGTGTGTGTGTGTGTGTGTGTGTGTGTGTGTGGCAGTACATGGCAATGACTTTGTAGAATGCCGCTCATTTTTTATGTACTATTTCTGTATGACAGATTTGGGTCACATAGTTTTAAACAGAATACAATGGACCAGGAGCTTTATGCCTCCCTTTCCAGAGGCATATTGCACAGATGTTTCCCAACGCTGGTGGCATAGTGTTAGTCCATTAGTTGAGGTGATGCTTTGCAGCTTACTCCAATGTGAAGATACTATTTTCCCTTAATGATTACTGACTTCTCTGCAGAGAGCTTTTGAGTGAATGCCTCATTGGTTAGCAACCCCACCTCTTCATTGGGCAGTCCACTTGTGGGATTGAAGACCATAGCGGTTTTTAAGTTGTGTATTTAATGCTTATAGAAATAAGAATGGAGGGGCTCCTGGGTGGCTCAGTCAGTTAAGCATCTGACTTTGGTTCAGGTCATGATCTCATGGCTCATGGGTTTGAGCCCCTCATCAGGCTCTGTGCTGATAGGTCAGAGCCTGGAGTCTGCTTTGGATTCTGTGTGTGTGTGTGTGTGTGTGTGTGTGTGTGTGTGTGTCTTTCTTTCTGACCCTTTCTCACTTGTGTGCTCCTTGCTCCTTTCTCTTTCTCTCTCTCTCTCTCAAAAATAAATAAACTTAGAGGCACCTGGGTGGCTCAGTTGGTTAAGCGGCCGACTTCGGCTCAGGTCACGATCTCACGGTCCGTGAGTTCGAGCCCCGCGTCGGGCTCTGTGCTGACGGCTCAGAGCCTGGAGCCGGTTTTGGATTCTGTGTCTCCCTCTCTCTGCCCCCCCCCCCCCCCGTTCATGCTCTGTCTCTCTCTGTGTCAAAAATAAATAAACGTTAACAAAATTTAAAAAATAAATAAACTTAAAAAATAAAAGAGGAATGGAAACAGGAGAAGATATAAGGAGAGAAGTCGATGGACAATATCACAGTACGTGGAGATAGTCAACTCTGTGATGGCCACACGGAGGTGGGCACCTGTTCACCTGGGGGCAGTGGTTCATGGCACAGTGTGTTCAAACAGTCTGACATTCTTTCTCAATAGAGAGACCACTCAGGTGTAGACATATAGACACCGGCAGCCTGTCGTGCTTGTCTGCGTGGCCCGTATTTCAAAGACTTGAAGCCTGTTGCACACTTAGTGTCTGCCTTTGGTATTGTCCTCTGCTGTCATACTTCCCAGTCATGAGCAGGCTCCAGTTCTGTGCCCCTGGGATGACAGTACCTCTCCTCTGCTGAGAGTTTATGAGCCGATACAAGGAAATCTTCAGAAACGTGGACTTTTGAGGCTTGTAGGAAGACTAAGACAACAGGGACAAAAGTTATTTTGCTGGTAGGGAGAGAGGTCCTCACCAGGTCCCTGCCTGCCGTGTCACTCGTTAGGCAGGCACTTTCTCAAACACCAGATCACAAAAGTCCCAATGACTGATAAGCCATATTTAGAAATACAAGAGACCGTCATCCAAATATCTCAAGGAAAAGAGAGAATGCAAGCTTTCAGCCTATGTGTAGAAGAAGAAGGATTCACTTTTAAAATTTATCCTGCCATAACTGAGATGTACTATGTCACCATTCCTGTGAATCTATGCATCTTTGAACAATAGTTGTTGGAGAAAACAATCCAGGTGCCAGTATTATTTTTCTGTCCTTCCGTCTGTCCTCTTCAGAAACACAGTATTATTTAGAAAAATCTTAGAACAGGGCATGCTATTTACAAAGTAAGCACTCCTCTGAGACCTTCGCAGGCTTCCATCATGCAGATAGGCTCCTCCAGCTGGGGAACCGAGGCCACAGAACAGACCCTGAGGCTCTTCCTGAAGCATCGTGTATGGTAGATGGTAAAGTGTTGAAGATATTTTAAGACATTACAACAAATGGATATATAAATAATTATAATGCAGAAGTGAAATGGCTTTTTAAGATTAAAGTTATTTCTACACAATACAACACAGAAGGTCTTACCATATGCAGCTTCAGGACCCCTGAGAAGCCCACAGCCCAGGAGCCTGTGTGAACACCCCTTAAGTGTCAGAGAAACACCAGGAAAGCACTTTATGGATTCCTTCACATATTCTTAAAAACGATGTTACAGCTTCATCTTCCAGGCTTTCTCCAATTTTTGTTTTCTCCCTTCTTTGCTTCCCTCCTTCCATCCTTTATTTATACCGAGTGTTTATTGAGCATGTACTTGGTGCCAGGCAGCGTGCTGAGTTTAGTGGATACAGCAATGAATGCAGCTGGCATTCCCTGCTCTCACAGAGCATTTGGTCTAGTGGACAGGGAGAGAGCCAATCAACAAATAAGCCAACACAAACACTGTGTATTTAAAGTCGTAGCTATGTTTGAACAGTGGTATATGCAAGATGAAAAATGTTAACATGTCATGAAAAAGAAAGCTCTGGAAGGTGGTTGGGGGCTGGGGTAGAGCCTTCAGGGAGAGACTCTGAGGATGTGGAATAGAACAAGGGTTTAAAGGTGAGGAGCCCCTTCAGGAAATCCTGGGGGAAGGCCCGTCCTGCCAGCTGGCTTGAGGAGTGACAAGCCAGGGATGAATCAGGGGCAGGTGGGGGAGGACCAGTGAGGCTGGAGAGAATGCGGCATGGGGAGGGGGTGGAGGACGAGTCGGGGAGGGAGCGGGGACATCAGGAAGAGTCTGGAAGACCGCCATAAAGACACAGACAGCATTAGTAAAATGAGAAGAATGGTTTATTTAAAGATTTTTTTAATGTTTATTTCTGAGAGAGATAGAAAGTGTGCAAGCCAGGGAGGGGCTGGGGGGGCGCAGTGCAGAGGATCCATAGCAGGCTCTGTGCGGACAGCTGAGAGCCCGATGTGGGGCTCGAACCCACAAACCGTTAGATGATGACCTGAGTTGAAGTCGGATACTTAACCGACTGCTCCACCCAGGAGCCCCAAGAATGGGTTATTTAGTACATATTTTATCACAATATAATGTGTTATGATTCAGTTCAGAAACGTTAAGTGAATTTCTCAAACTCACGGTACGACTTCCAGTCAATTCCGAACTTGCGCCCCTGGATGTTGCTGCCCCTCAGGAGGCTGAATGACTTGGTCAAAACCGCGGGTACATTAATGGAAAAAGCATCCTTAAGTTTGGGCTTTTGGGCTATGAGTCCTTTCTGTTTGCACCTTTATACATCCTTGGGAAAAAAAGGTCATCTATTGTCCCAGCCAGTTAAGTGAGGACTGTTTTTCTCTCGAAGAAGAGCATGAGAAAGATTGCCAGACGCGCTTCAAAAAGAAAGGCCAAAAAGACTGAAGGCTCGTGAAATCTAGGAATAACCATTCTGCTGGGAATAAAAAAAAAAAAATCCCTTGTTGCTAGGGATTGGCTGGATGATGGCCCCAGGGACTCAAGTCCAGGGGGGACGCTCTTGGACACTCCCTGCCGGTGGGCGTGACCATATCCTGGGGAGGTGCAGAGCAGACCGGTCGACCTACCGGTGTTGCTTTATTTCTGCACTTTTAAACATCCCTGGGAAGGGCAGAGTCCTGTTCTTCTCCACAGGCTCCCAAGCTCCGCTATGGCACTGATGAAAGGGTTTGCACTTATGGAGAGTTAGAAGATTCCAGAATACTAGCCCTTGAATGTCCAGCCTCTTTTTATACAGAGGATGAGACAGGTATAAAGAGATGAAGAGATTTGCCCAGAGCAACCACCAGAACTTTTCAGAATGGAAGTCCAGAGCCCTTTCAAGCTGTCTCATTGCAAAAAAAGAGGACAGTATTCCTAAGTATCATTGAAAAGTATCCTAATATATATATGTGTGTGTGTGTGTGTGTGTGTGTGTGTGTGTATATATATATATAATATATATGTGTATTATATATGTATATATATGTTATATATGTATACATATACATACATATATGTGTATATATAACATATATATACATATATACATATATGTGTATGTATACATATATACATATATATACATATATATACATATATATACATATATATGTGTATATACACATATATACACATATATACATATATATACACATATATAATATATATATTATATATGTATTTTATATATATTATATATTATATATGTATATTATATATATACACATATATACACATATATAATATATATATGTGTATATATATGTGTGTGTATATATTCACACACATTTTTGTAAAATGTGTATATATATATGTGTGTGTGTATACACACATATATAAAATCCAGGATGTATAGTATTTACTAGTACAGAAAATGACACTCTCTTTGTAAAATATGAGAATATGAGCACAGCCCTCCTCTGATAAAGAAGTGACAGAAAGACAGTGCCAAGGTCACTATCAGTAGTAACTCCTGTTCTCTAAGTATGGAGAAAATTTTGTTTCCTTCTTTGTACTTTTCTGATTTTCCCTAAATTTCTGAAAATTACGTGACATATTTGTGGGAAGAAAACAAAACCAAATAAAATTGGTAAACAGTTTTTGTTAAAAACAAAACCAGCTAATGGAGAATTAATGTTGCCTTTTCATATCAGCCCGTCTTTTATTTTTTCATACAGCAAAGTAAAAACACAGAAGTTTCATATCATCACTTATTATTTGCAAAATGGAATGCCACACAGTACAAAGCTATTCTGCCAGGAGCGTCTTCCATTATGCACGAACATTTTGAATGAAAGCACTTTTAAATCATCATTTCCCCCCCAAACAGCTGCTTTATATTCTCTATTTTTTTTCAAATTCTGGGAGATAAATAGCTCTAATTTTTTTTCTGAATTTGTGTTATATTGTGTAGGTGTACAATTGATGGCCAGCAGTACGCCTATTAATTCTCAACAACCATTGAGAGGCATCGAATGATCGTGGATGTCTAACAAGGTCCTGGAACAAAGTAGGTGCTCAGTAAATATTCTTGAAAGAGAGAAAGAATGGGAGGGAGGGAAGAAGGGGGGAAGGACGAAGGAAGTAGCTGGATAATAGGAGGTATCAATGAGAAATTTTGAGAAGGAACCACAGAACCACCCAACAAACAAAAAGCAAAACCGGTAAATCTCAGTTGTGCTTCATGAGACCCGAGTTTGAATCCTAGCTCCGGCACAAAACCAACAACATGATAATGGGAACAACATTTAGTTTTGTGAGTCCGTTTCCTCCTGGATAAAGTGTAGGTAATATAAACAATAAATTTGTAGATGCACTATGGTTATTACTTAAGATAAACCAGGAAAATGCTGTTTTTGTAAATTATGTTGTGTGACTATTATAAAGGTCATTAATCAAAATCCTATTGTTGGTATTATCCTAGCCTAATGCCTGGCATATTATAGACATTTACTCAATAACCATAAGCCTAGTAAATGACTGACTGAGTGAATAAAAGTTAGACAAATGAAATGCCTGGCTGAAGTTGTAAAAAGAGAGACATTAAAATCAAAATCTCCTGGCTAGAGGTTCAATGTGATCCCCTCTGTGTTTGAAGTCTATGATCCACTTTTATACCTGGATTCTCTTCCTATCTAGGTGTTCTTCTTATGCAAATCTTTAGTAGAGTCTGAAATTCAGATTGAAATATACAGTTTTGGTGTTTAATGCAGTCTTGATTAATTGCAGTTCTTACTAATTTCAAGTCGGAAAAATCAAGGGATGTTATTCAATTAGGTTTGTTTTTCTATAGATAATAGTCTATCCACAGTATAAGGTAATGCTAGAAATCTGGTATTTTGTTAATGCAGATATCAACCGTTATTCACACAGTGGGTTTCCCTGCAATCTATTGGCCTTATGCCAAATTTGTTTATTTCTTAATTTTCTGTATGTGTGGACTAGTTTTTATGGGCTATAACCATGAAAACTGTATTCGAAAGATCATTGATCCATAGTTCAAGTACAGTGTTAGGGCTTGGGGAAACAAAAGTGAGAAGAATGATAGTTAACAGATTTCTATCCACTGAAAGAATTGTCATGCAGATCAACAGGTTATAAAGTGTTGTACATGCCGTTACAGAAAATAGTAAGAAGTGTACATTAGGCGCCATGCCTGAAGATTTCCAGGGAGGGTTTCTCGCCTTTGATGGAGAGGTGGACCAAAAAAGGATTTCTGGGGTAGTGTTTTCCAAGTTCAGCCTTGCAGGATATATAGGGGGAATATGGTCAAATAACGATGGAGAAATCATTCTAGATGTGAAGTCAAACTTGAACCCAAGCTCAGAGATATGGAACTGCTGAAAATCCAGTGGTTTGCCATGGCAGGAAGATTAAGTGGGAGACTTAAGTGGTCTTTCCAAATGAGGAAAATTCCTGTGTTCCATGAAGAGAAGATTGGATTGCCCTCTCAGGCAGAGAGAAATTCTTTGGAATTTCTGAGGGATTTTAAGCTGGGTGTTGGACCATGTTATATGTTTGCAGATATGATGGACATAGCAAAATCTCTAGTTTCATAGTTTTTTCCAATCATATGTGAAGCATTTATTTCCCCCAATTTCAAGAAGTATGAAAGTTTTAGATGTCAGCTAAGGTTTGAATCCTTTCTAAATGAACCCACTGATAATTCGTCCACAGTACATAATTGTCATAAGGGAGGATCGGTGCAGTCAGGCGCAGAGAATGAAAAGTCGATTTCTGACTCTCAGGCTTCTAATTCTGGACTTTGGGCTTCCAATGATCTAGTTCACTGGCATAGACAATGGGCTTATAAAAATCTTTTATTTCCTGGCACATTTCCTTTTCTTTTTTTTTTTTTCCTTCTCCTGGTGAAAGGAGAAAAAAAACTCACTGATGCTAAAACAGCAGCCGAAAATGTTTAGAACACAAGAGATGTAGATGTAGTATCAGGGATCTCCCCCTGTCTCCCTGTACCCCAACGATGAAGTGATGGAAAGAAAACAGATGGGGGGACCCAAATGTCAATCAAATTTGTCTCTTGCTCTTGAGTAAGACGAAAATACATGACAATTTCCATATGGAAGCCCCCCCCCCCCACCATTGTGGCAACTAAAGAACAGGATTGGTAGTGATTTCTTTTTTTAATTTTTTTTTTCAACGTTTATTTATTTTTGGGACAGAGAGAGACAGAGCATGAACAGGGGAGGGGCAGAGAGAGAGGGAGACACAGAATCGGAAACAGGCTCCGGGCTCTGAGCCATCAGCCCAGAGCCCGACGCGGGGCTCAAACTCCCGGACCGCGAGATCGTGACCTGGCTGAAGTCGGACGCTTAACCGACTGCGCCACCCAGGCGCCCCGTGGTAGTGATTTCTATCTATTGTGGCATGAATAGTCAGGAAAGACTGGACACAGTCCAGGCATTCTTCGCAGCCTCACAAGGGGAGAGGAGAGTACCTGAATATTCCTTATGCTCACAGTCAGGGAGAGAGCATTGTTGAGCTCAAAATTAGTTGAGAGATAGAGCTAACTGACAGGATGGAAAAAATATCAATTATCGGGATGAATATGTGTGTAAGAGGTGGCAGAGAAAACCATTCCTCCAGAAGTGATGTCGTCACTTCTCGGTGGGTGGGACCACATGGACACTTCTTGTCACCGATGTACATAAATCCTCCTTCAAACATTAGAATCAACCACAGGGATCAGGAAGAGGCTATAAGGTGACAAAAATTATACTTTACTGATTTAAATCTATGTGGAACTGCCTAGGTTGAGTTCTCTGCTATCATGTGCAAATAGGCTCAAGATAAAAATGCAGGAAGACAAATAAACTTCCAGAAAGACAAGAAAAGTCCAACATCAGGGTGACATTCAATAAAGGTAGAAGTGTTTCTAAATCTACTTGGACCAGTTGCAAAACCACATTCTCCAGCGAGATTTTGTTTGTAATAAAGTTGATATTTTTATCTCTATCTACTTTTAAATTTTTATTTAAATGAAAATAAATAAAAAATATTTAAATATTTACAAATAAAAAAATAAAAAAAGTATTTAAATAAAAATTTAAAAAATTTATTTTTATTTTATTTTGAACTTCCTTGGCAAATAGGATACTGTCAGTTGCTTTTTCCAGGTCCTAGATCTAGTGATGGTAATGGAAATTCACAAATAACCCAACGGGAAGTGGGGCTTTAGTGTTTTGATGGGCAAATAAACAGCAAATGCAGACCACCACAGAAGAAGTTAGGGTAGTCTGGGTGGGAGAAGAGTGTCTGTAGGAAGAAAATGGTACTTACTCTTGGAAGATGAAGAGATGAGGCAGTCAACATGGAGAGAGCATTCTAGGGAAAGGATCCATGTGAAAAAAGGCAGGGAGGCTTCACACAGCCTCTATTTTTGAGACTCAGAGCCAGTTTCTATGACCAGAGTGTATAGCGTTCGAGTGGGGGGGGGGGCACTCCAAGGGAGATCATAAACAACCTGTAAACTATACTCAGTGGGTATATAGGTTAAAAGCTACCAATTTTGAGGGCAAATGCCGGGTGATTTTCATACTACAGTAAAACCTTGGTTTGCAAGCGTAATTCCTTCAGGAATCTTGCTCATCATCCAAAGCACTTATATATCAAAGCCAATTTACCCATAAGAAATAATGGAAACTCAGATGGTCCATGCCACAACCCAAAAACATTCAAATAAAAATGATTACAATACCATTAGGTAATACACTTACCTTTGAAAACCTTCATGGCTGGTGTGGGGGAAACAAGAGAGAAGAGGGTTATTATGTAGAGAGATTTTCACTATCACGAATGGAATCACTGGTACCTATTGGCTCAATGGAATCTTTTTCTTTTTGTGCAGCTTTAACAAGGAATGTATCCAATGACACGTGCTTTTGCCTCCTTTTGAAAATTTCATGGAAATGTGACATTGCATTGATGATCACCCACAATCCTGCAGTAAGAGAGAGAGAGAGAGAGGGAGAGAGACAAAACGATTGGCTCAATTGTGATCAAGGGACATTCGGCATCACGTACCACTCATACTGCAAGACATGGCTCGTTTATCAGTTGAATTTTATTAGAAATGTTTGTTTGTCTTACAGAACACTCACAGAACAAGTTACTCACAGTCCAAAGTTTTCCCGAAGTTCTAAAGGCTTGGCTAGAGAAATACTCAAACTGTAGAGACAGAATATGATCTGTAGAGACGGCTCATGGTCATTTAGTTTTAGACGGATCATAAGTGACTTTAAAAAAACTTGTCTCAGTCCTAGCAAGATAGCCTTATAAATCAATAATGAGAATTGACATTAAATGGACTCTCCAAATTATCTAAATGACGGCTTCTTGCCTTCAGGCATAACTGATAGGATTCTAT
Organism: Acinonyx jubatus; assembly: GCF_027475565.1. NCBI lineage: Eukaryota > Metazoa > Chordata > Mammalia > Carnivora > Felidae > Acinonyx > Acinonyx jubatus. Next base: position 5,466,644 of record NC_069394.1, read on the forward strand.
GCAGACCTACCTGGAAAATGATCACAGACTGTCCGTCAACACTGAGTAGCGAAGAGGACACATTTCAGAACATATTGCAATAGGGAAGGGTGAGTCTCACATATGGGTCAATTTGGTTGAGAATATACAAGGAGAAATTATTTACAATACGTATTTTCATCCTGGAAAAGAGTGTTGTGGGAAAATGTCTGTTCCAGACATGGTGTACAGACCAGCTTGCATGGCTGCCTCCTCTGTAAAGGTTTCCCAAGTCATTACCCAACCCTGCACCCAGGCTGTGCTTTACTCACTGAGCTCATGCACTCCCGCCACCAGGGCTGGGACAATCCGCCCACATTTTTAATGACATTACCAAAGGTACCTGGCTCTCATGAAATTTTTTCATGCATAATAATGGAAAGTTTTAGTGTTGTATAGTTTATCAAATGCACAGTTTTTAAAAAGTAGAATGTCACATTCTTTTCCCATTTTTTATGGAAACCCAGGACCACGTCAATCAAGCCTCTGGCTCATAACACAGCATTGGTTCGAGCATAGCCCTGTTTGCCGTTGTTCAATGTTCAGACTTCCCTCCATTCCTAAGATGATGTAATTGTATATTGTTATTTATTATGGAAATGTAGATAATGCATACATGTATGATTTAAATTTTTTTAAGTTCATTTTGTGAGAAAGAGAGAGAGTGAGAGTGCACAAGGTGGGGGGAGGGACAGAGAGAAGGAGAGACAGAATCCCAAACAGGCTTTGCACTGTCAGCTCAGAGCCCAGTGTGGGGTTCGAATTCACAAACCATGAGATCATGACCTGAGCTGAGATCAAGAGTGGGACACTTAACCAAATGTACCACCCAGGTCCCCTGTGATTTTTATAAGTAAGAAGATGAACACACCTATATTTTCCATCCAAACCAAGTTCTAGAAGATAGCCAATAACTTTGGTCTCTCTTTAAGTTCTAACCTCATCTCATATCCTATCTCCCCCCTGGTATACATGAGGTTGTCAATTCAATTTAAGTTAATGTTCATTTATTTGGCACTTATGTTGGGCCATCCACTTGTGATGTATTAATCTCACACGTTTATAGAGAACCTACTATATGCTGGCTGCTGGCAGATCAGGCTTGGCTGTGACTTTTATCTGACTTATAGTCCGGTAATGACAAAACACTACTAAATGCTAACCTATTCTAACTCAATGCTAAACTACCATAGAAACACTTGTGGTTCCTGTCCTAGCGCTGCATAGAGTCCAGACACATCGAAATTCTGGTTAAACTCGTGCCTGTTATTTTCAACACATCTCTTCCCGTGTTTGTTTGTTTTCTTATTCAAAGCACAAGATTTACGTTGACAAGGCCAAGTGAGCAAGTTATCTGGGATCTGAACATGCTTGCATTCTGATTCCACACTGTTGAGATTTTCAAACTGGGGCAAATCAATTCATTTCTCCAATGCCTGTTTATGTTTTCCTTTTTGGTTCTGTTTGAAATAATTCCTGCTTGCCAACTTTGGAACAATGAATAGTTTTGTAAGTTATACTTAAGTAGTCGTGAAAGTCTCTTAGAAAACGTAAAATGAACATGAGTATCATTTAATATTATATATAGCATGCAGTTTTGTGCGGACTCTTGTCTCGTCCACTGATCATCTCATGAAATTGTGACCTGCGTTCCCAACAGGTGTCCCCACATCTTTCTACCTTTTGTTTGCTGCTGGAATGTCCTTTTTTTCCCCAAGTCCAGAAATCACATTCATCCTAAGCTTGTTTTCTGGAATCTGAAGCACTCAGATCTTGATTATACACAAGACATGACAAAAAGCCTCCTTCTCTATGAAACCTACCTTCCTTTTTCCCCATCCCCATCATGAGTCAAACTGAGACACTAATGAGCTCCGTTAAGTCACCTACAGTCTATTCCGGGGAGGAGCACGCATAATGGAAGACAGAAGTGGCCCTGACTTTGTGACTTTAGGACATAGTTGTTAGGAGACTGTGTGGACATTGGGTGGGGGGAGCAATATTCAATCAAAACACAGGTCTGAGATTCTAGCTGAAATCCAGTCCTGTCCAGGTAAGATCTGATTGGACAAAGATGATTAGGCAGAGACCCAATGTGTATTTGCTCTAACACCGGGGCTTGAACAGTAGGATCATAAATATTGCTGTGAATGTCCACTGGTAGACCATGAGATCCTATGCCAAAAGACCCCCAAATACATGCCTTATCTGTGCCCCTTAGAGAAAACAACACACAGTTCCAGTAACTAATATCTGAATGTGCTTATGGCCAATTTTGTCACAACTTTTCAAAAGTAGTTTTAAAAGTGACTAATATTTGATATTTTTAAACTAAAATTAGTGCATAACTAGAATTTCCTGAAGACTCCAATTTCACATTCTAACAAAAAACTGTGGTTGCCATGCAACACTTTGTCTGCAATATTGCAAACTTCCCACTGTGCATACGTAATCAGAGATAATTGGGATTCTCATAATTTTGTTCTGAAGTATGTCATCTGTACTGTCTCGGGTTGGTTGAGAATTTTGATTGCTGCTATTTTGGTCGTCATTAATATATATGATGGATGGATTACAGTTTGGTTTAATTTTGCTGATCATTCTGTTCTCGTATAATTACTGTGTTTTTAAGGCTCCGACTCCTATTTGTTCTTTTCTATATCTTTGCCATCAATGAGTTACTTCTCTTTTTTTCTACATCAAAATTGGGAAAGAGGACAAGAGATGGTCATCGTCATATAAGGGATTCCACTGCCCCTACTTGGCCTATTAAGATCCTGCCAGGCCCAGGTACCCTGTTTTCAGGGCTGCTGACTGCTTCCAAGGAGGGCATGTGAGGCCCCTACGTGTGGAACCAGCAAGAAAGGTTGCTGTGAACTCTGGGGAGGAAAGAGCCTCTCTACATCTGATTTGTAACACTCAACATCAAGAGACCATAAGGCAGATCATGGACATGTTGGTCACCACATGGAACCTGCTGGTGATCGTAGCCAGGCCAAAATAAGTTTAAAAAAAAGTCAGACAGAAAGAAATTCAAAAGAACCTTTGGGCACTGTGTCTACTTATGAGCAGAGAAAACCCTACATATCCACTCATCATGGTGTTTTTTGTTTGTTTTTCGTTTGTACGTTAGTTGAATTTCTGCTACTTGCAAGCGAAAGTCTTTTTAAAAAAAATTTTTAACGTTTATTTATTTTTGAGAGACAGAGCACAAACACTGGAGGGGCAGAGAGAGAGAGGGAGACACAGAATAAGAAGCAGGATCTCTGCTGAAAGCTCAGAGCCCCATGTGGAGTTCGAACTCACAAACTGTGAGATCGTGACTTGAGCCAAAGTCAGATGCTTTACCTACTGAGCCACCCAGATGCCCCCAAAACAAAAGTCATTAATAAATGTGGTCTGTCTGCTTCCACAGCCAAGTTCTTCCTACCAGGGCAGAAATTCCACTGACTATCCTCCCTGGCCCCACGGAACAGAATGTAGTGACAGACAGAGAGGTAGAGAAGGTGGTGAATTATGAACAACTCTACTTTGGATTAGCCTACCTCCTCTCCCTCCTCATTGCCTTTGGGATGCTTTTTCTCACACCAGTATGACATTCTACTGTTTGTTGGAGACAATTGACAAAATTCTAACTTGGTTCCGGAGATGATGGGAGCAGGTCCCTTTAGGGTGATGGTTCTTAGAGACGTGAGTCCCTGCAGAGGCAGGTGGGCAAAGGAAGAGCAGCGGAGATGGGAAGAGAAGCAGAAGCCATGGACCAGACAGTGAGTCCTCTGGGTGTCTGCGTCATGTCTGAAGGTAGCTTCGGAACCTCTGCCCTCTGGGCAACAAGAGACAAGACTCCTTTCTTCCTATCCCAGTCTGAATTGGTTGCAGATCATTTGTGTCCAAAAGGGAGCAGATGATACGAAGCAGTGCAGAGGACGCCTCCCCATGACATGCTACTTTGGCATGTTGACTCTTTCGAATTAAAGTTATTTAAGAAACAGCCAGTGCAAGAGGGACACTGACCTCCTCTGTCCTCCTGAAAGCAGGAAATAACTCCCCCATGGGAAAGATCCCCTCCCCGTACCAGGGGCGAAGTCAACCTCACCCCCAGAGAGAGGGAGACAATGCAGCTGTGAGAGCTGTGGAAACAAACTTGGTTACCTCCTCACTAGTTCGCTACCCCAAGCCAAACCCCTCCGTCTGGTCCTTTTGTTACAAATCCATTGTCTGTCTTAGAGGTGTACAAGCTATCTGCTTTGTTCACTTCTTTCAGTCTCGTATTTTTTTATGGGCTCCCGTACGTATGAAATTAAAGTTGCTTTTCTCCTAGTCATCTGTCTTCTATCAACTTAATTATTAGACCAGCCAAAGAACCTGGAAGGACAGAAGGGAACAGTTTCCTCCCCTACAGTTAGCACGGCAGAGACAACTAAAGCTGTTTTCATGGGAAACACATCCTTTCTTCAAAACCTCTAGCTGCTCTGTTATTCCACAGAACTTGGACCCACTTCTATGATTCTCCCCAAACATTTGCCTCCGATTCAGGGGCCATTTCATCTGCTTGCCTGGCAGGATGTGCACCAGCCCTTAAAGCAGCAGCAGGCTGTTGAGGGTAGAGTATGCATTCCCCCACTAGGAGGGACCAGACAATCCGGCATCTTCGGCCCAAGAACACGTCACTTGGAGAAACAATTTGGTTATGGTTATCTCTTAAAACTTTATATTTTTAGCTCAGAATCCTTCACTGTTAAAAAAAAAAAAGAGGATGAGCACAGAATGATCTCTGTACTCAAGGTATTTAAAAAAAAAAATGATCCCGCTTGCTCAGGAAACACTTATACAGATTGCGAGTGTTCTGTGGCAATCCCAGAACATCATGGGCTCCCTCAGCAAGAAGCCACCTGCGCAGTCATCCTTTCTGACCTCCACACCTGACGCTTCATGCAGGAATTTCTCTACCATGTTCCCAAAATATGTCTGCCCTGCCTTTGGGTGGTTGACACAAAATAGGTAGTGCATTCACTTGTGAGACTTCCCAGATGCACGGATAACTTGCCTTTCTTCAGCTTACACTCACTGGTCTGGACTCTTCTGGGAACACAGAGAACCAGTCTGCGTGCTTCTCCTCTTGAACATCCCCATGTAGCAGAAACGCTTTCCATGCTCGATGCCCCCCACCGTCTGCCTACGTGCTCCTATGGTCTTATTTTGTCCAATTTGAACATTTCCTTTCATTATTCATTTTATCGGTGGCTCTCATATAAACACAACCAGTGAACAGTAAAATCCCCAGGGTTTTATAAACATATAAATGCACATACATCCTCCCAGACTTGATAAATCGGGTTCTTTCTCTGCTGCTTTACCTGTGTTAAAAAAAAATCCCTTGTGATTCTGATGAGTACCTTAGTTAGAATGAGTTACTGATTTGTATAACATCCATTACAGACATTGATATGCTTGTCTCTCTGACCCTATTTATTTGGGTTGATGTGTCTGTTAATTATTGGTGCCCAGACAAGGCGATTTCTCTCTCTCCTTATCTATAATAGTGACTGTATCTAAAAGCTGTTGTGAAAAGTAAACACTTAGAACAGCACCTGGCATATGGGAAGCATTCAATTAACACATCCTCTTACTCTTCAGCACTGAATGATCATTGGGAATTCTCCCTGAAAAGAGAGTGCGTTGAATGCACCTTCACCCTGGTGTTTCCACTGATTGTCCAAGGGACCACATGTAAGAGCTCGGTTCCTTCTTTGGATGCCAAATTTTCCACTATTTGAGGAAAGAAATCAGCCCCCTATTTCCCAAGACACTGCTGTTGCTTCTAAACGGAAATCAATCCGTGTAAACAAGAAGGGTGGAAACAAACACTTATCGAGCTCCTGCTGTGTGTCAGACACCGTACTGTTTTTAAAATCTTTTTAATGTATTTATTTTCTCATTTCGTTCTCAAAACAACCAAAGAAAATAACTGCTACAACAACCCAGAAGAAAAATGAGCCAAAGAGAAGTGAATCTGAAGGATATTATTCCAGGTTCTGTCTGCCTCTAGCGCCCCCGATCTTTTCTTCCATAGCGACAGCAATCAACAGGCAAGAAGCATCCCCAAGGGCAGTGTCCCATTCATCACAGGCACACGTGCAAAGCACCAGCTTGTGCGAAGCCATTTAAAAACTCATTTCAACCGAGGAGAAGCCTAATGGGTTTGGAAGAGGTCAATTCAGGCGAACAGATGAGCCAAGCATTGCCTGTGATATTTTAAGATGATAATTAATCACCCTTAATATCGCAACCATCTAAATATTGCAGGCATTTGCTCTCGATCCTTACCTAATTCTGATGGCTTCTCATCAGGAGATTCATTTTGAAAATGACCATTTCCTTAATGTAGTGGAAATACATTTCAACTTTCTGTCTGTGTCAAACCTAGCCCCAATGAATCTGAGATTTAACTTAGTAAGTCGCTGAATGGGGCAACAGAGATGAAGGGGTTGAATAAAATGGTTCCTTCATACTCCCCTTCTTTCTGCTTCAATTCTTAGAATTAGTCATGAGATCTGTACACATGTAAAAAATTAAATGTGGAAATTTCCTCCAGGCCGAAAAACAAGGTGCTCGAAGCAAGGTATACAAGGAATTGGCCAGTGGCTTGAACAACTCCCCTTGTCCTGACAGATCCCACGGAGGTCGCACAGGCAGCTCTGAGAGGTAGGAACATGTGCTTACAGTTGAGTCTGTCCACAGAGCAGTGCCTTTCCCCAGATCCTCTCTTTTTCAAACCCTACCAGTCCTTCCATCTTCCGCTCAGGTGCCACCTCCTTCAAGAAGCCGGCTCAGATACTCAACCTGATGTGGTCTCATGGCCTTCTGGAAACACACACAGGACACTTTGCTCTGACCGTGGTTGTCTGGGTTGTGTTCTCTCCTCACTAGGTCTGCTCATGAGCATCGCTGTCGTTCTTCTTGTTATGTCGTCCTGGAGGTAAAATGCGTGTGTTATTCCCCTTGGTCCCCTGAGGCCAGGAAGGTAAGGTTACTCTCTCAGTGATCGTAGAATTGACCCCTCCCCATCTGCCTTTCAAAGCCAGCCTGCAGATTGTTGCGCGTTCAGGCCTCCTACAACTCAACCCCAAAAGCCGCCTCACGAAACCCAATAAACACAACAACAACTAAACATGTGCGATCAAAAGTTGTTACTAGATGTCCAGGATGACAGAGCCAGGTGCCGATCCGGGGGCCAACAAACTTCTTCCATAAAGGGCCAGATAGTAAATATTTGGGGCACTGTGAGCCTTATGGTGTCTGTTACAAGGACTCAGTTCTGCTGCCATAATATGACAGGGGCCATAGGCCACCTGTAAAAAATGGGTGTGGCTGGGTTCCCATAATACTTTATTCACAAAAGCAGGGAGTGGGCAGAATGTCATCTGCGGACGGTAGTTTTAAAACACCTGCTTTTTATTTACTCCGCTGATGTTAAGCATTTGGGGACCTTTTTTAATTTTTTTTTAACAGTTATTTACTATTGAAAGAGAGAGACAGAGCATGAGCAGGGGAGGGGCTGAGAGAGACGGGGAGACACAGAATGTGAAGCAGGCTCTAGGCCCCAAGCTGTCAGCACAGAGCCTGACGTGGGGCTCGAACTCACAAACTGAAATCATGACCTGAGCCGAAGTCGGACGCTCAACCGACTGAGCCACCCAGGTGGGGGCCGTTTTTTAAAGTTTATTTATTTATTTTGGGGAAGAGAGAGAGAGCACACAAACAGGGGAGGGGCAGAGAGAGAGGGAGAGAGAATCTCAAGCAGGCTCCAAACTGTCCGCACAGAGCCCCATGTGGGGCAGGAAATCATGAATCAGGAGATCATGACCCAAGTTGAAACCAAAAGTCGGATGCCTAACCAACTGAGCCACCCAGGCACCCCTATAAAACTCTTAAATGTCCTTCTTCACATTCACATAATAAACATGCAATGAAGCATCCATTTCAAGTTGCCTGTCTCTAAACTGGTGTTTCCCCAGTTCCTTCTGCCTGTGCAGCCATCACCTTCCTGTTTAAATGAAAAGAAGGCCACCTCTGAGAAGTCTTTCCTGATTCTCTTCAATCAAATTAAGCTTTTTGTTGTTGTTCTTTCTCTGGTAGTGTCTCATTCTGACTTCTCCCAATTCTTAGCATGTTGTTATATGGATGTTTATTCCGCTGCCCCCCACCCCGGTCTCAGCCTTCACACAGGATGCCCATGCCTGCATCTGGTAGACATGTAATCTTTCTTGAATTCAAATTTAATTTAATTATTCCTCCTGTAAGCTTAGCTGAAGATTCCCTGCTGTCCCTTTTGCAAAGCCGTGTGTGTGTGCACTGCTATCTGGAGGAAAGAGAGCATCAAACAGATACGGGTTGACTCTGGCCACTGGGCAGCCTTGGGAAAGTTTTTGAACCTCATATTTCTTCATGATGTTCCACATAAACAAGCATACCCAGTGCCGAGCATATTGTAGGCATGCAATAATGTGTGCTCTATGAACCAGTAAATGTTGCTTGTATTATAAGACTGCCGGGCATATTACATGGAACCATTTATAGAAAGCACTAGGCCTCCAGGGCAGCACATAATACGTGCGAAAGAATCGGTTGTTGTTATAAATCATGTGAACGTCCTACCTGCAGTGAGTTTTGCTGTCCTCTAAATAGCAGATCACTTCGTACTTTGCTGCTAATCACTTTCTATTTGGCATCACAGTGTTTGAACTCATAACTTCATGATCCCTCCATGACTTAAGGCACTTGCAGGGAGACTTTTCATGTCGGCATCCCCCAGCACAACCCCAGGCACAGATGGAGGACTCAGTAAATGTATTTTGTGGAAATCAAGCAGCCAGTGAGTCTGTGGTCATTTAAATCCATCAGTCAAGAGACTACTAGGACTCCTTACTTGAGAGATTGGAGAGGGAGCTTTCCAGGGTCTGAATGGAGCCTCAGAGTCCAAGTGGGTGATGTAATATGTGTGGTATGTCTGGGTGTGCATGCGTTGGGGATGGAAACTCTGGAACTGGACAGTTAGGTGAAATGGACAGGCACCTGCGAACCACGCAGATCACAGGGGATTTATTTATTTTTTAATTTCACCTGTAGCATCACACCTGGACTTTGGTGTGTGAAGAGTAGTGTTAGGTTGTTCAATCAGGTAATTCTTGAAATACTAAGTAGTGCACAGAAGACTTTGCAAATCAGATCTTTGGAATAGGACTTTCTGTAACTAGACCCAAGCCCAACACTGATCAGTGATTTATCAAATTAGTTGGACGATATTGGATTAACCAATACTGATTCAGCTGCATTACTCACAAGCTGTTTGACTATATAAACACTGGTTAACCACTCTAACCTGAAGATTTCTGAAATGGGTCAAATATTACCTATTTTATCCAGTTGTTGGAGCTGAAGACAAAGGAAGAAACAAACACCAAACTGTTTGTAAAACCATGGCAGGGTCTAGCCGACACATGTATAATCTTGCTATTTCTTCCTAACACTGCCTCACTACCTGTTGGCACTCAGTTTAGCCTTCCAAAATTCTGAGGTTTGCAGGTGGTTGTCACAAAAGGCTGATCATCCTGTAAGATAGTTTATAATCATATTGTGTATCAAAGACAAATGTCATTATCGGAAGTTTTCGTGGTCCCAGTGCAGGGGGCCAGAGGTCAAAGATCGCATGGGCTGGTCTAACATAACTCCGGACGCCGATGCCTGGTAAGGAGGAAGAGGCCCAGAGAAATTATAAGGAATGTTATTTCCGTGCTGGGCATGATGCCAGGCATGTAAGTGTTTGTGTGTGGATTTTTCTTTTAATGGAAAAGGAGAAGAATGGAGGAAATGGATAATTGAATCCCCCAGTACACAAGAGAAAATACAGGAGCACAAGAATGAGTCTGGCCACGCGGTTTTGTTGTAGAGGGAACATCAGTTTAGGGGTGAAGAGACTTTGATTAGAGACTTGAGGCTTGGCTAAGGCGAACCTCAGTGATTTTTAACTAGAGAAATACATCAGTAACACCTGCCACAGAGATCGATCGAGGTGAACCAAAACAAAGTTTGACAAGGTGCTTTGTAAAGCACGGTTTGCAAATCAGTCGCAAACCTCCCCAAATTGTAGGTTTTGTTCGCAAGTAACAAACGAAAGAGTCCATTTCTACGACAGTGTTGTCTCGATCCTTTACCTCTTTCGGCTAACACACCGAGCTTGTCAGGAAGGAGACTCTGGATGAGGCTGAGGAGGGACAGCTTGTCACCAAAGTTGGGAGTCTGTGTGGAGCCGGCCACTCCTGAGTGTGGACGGACACTGGGTTTATCCAACTCTGTCCTCTCAGTGTCGGTCACGGTGCCAAGCACATAAGTTGTTTTGCTATTTTTTTTTTTTAAATTTTTTTTAACGTTTATTTTACTTTTGAGACAGAGACAGAGCATGAACGGGGGAGGGTCAGAGAGAGAGGGAGACACAGAATCGGAAGCAGGCTCCAGGCTCTGAGCCATCAGCCCAGAGCCTGACGCGGGGCTCGAACTCACGGACCGTGAGATCATGACCTGGGCTGAAGTCGGACGCTTAACCGACTGAGCCACCCGGGCGCCCCTGTTTTGCTATTTTTTAATGAATAAGGAAAGAATGGAGAAAATGAATAATTGAATGCTCCTGCACGAAAGAGAAAATACAGAAGTAGAGGCATGAGTTTGGCCATGGGAAAAGCACTCTGTGTCTCTAACCAGACACCCTCAGCCCTTCACCGCGTGCTTTGTTCCTGAGGCCTGAGGAAGGAAAGGGCTTCAGCCCATCGCAGCCAGTGGCTACAGGCAGTTAGTGTCTCAACAAGAGCTGCTTCCACATCCCAAGTCCCCTTCTTGGCCTTCTCTTTTCAGAAATAGCATGAGCCACGCCCAGTCAGTCAACGTCCTCTCCTCACTGGTTCCATTTCCAGGTAGTAGCCTCAAGCACCAGCTCTGAGAGCTGCACTGAAATGAGCTGAATCTAATGAGGTCGACAGGGAAAGAGAAGGGAATAGGCAGGTCTTGGAATTAAATACAATGAGAAGTCAGTTCCTGGCAGGAGTGATGTGCACCAACAGTTAATAGGTACGTGCCTTTCCCCGCAGACAGAGGGCAGCAGAGAGCCTTGCTAAAGACAAAACCTCCCTCAAATGGCCTTGGGAAGTCCCCAGGGAAAATGGATTCCAGGCTGGAACCTGAGATAGGGAAGAGAGGATGGTTATCTGCCTCTTCCCCCTCCCCCCTTCACTTGTCAGCCCCTCTTCTTTTGCCTTGATTCCCCTGCCCTGTCCCTGCACTGTCCTGTACACTAACAACCCACACCCAGCCCCAGCCCACCGGCGTGGACCTGTAACTGGTTTCTCTCTCTTCTTTCGACATCTCTTCTCCCCAGGTCATTCTGTCTCTGAGCCCAAATGGTTCCTCCTCCCGAACTCCAGACATCTCTACGAGAGACTGGGGTGAAGATGAGGGTACCAAGTTCAGGAACCTAACAGTAGCAGAGCCAAAAATAGAAGCCAGTGGAGCTTTGGCGGAAGAGGGCTACCATGAAGTCAAAAGCAGAGGGATGGAGAATAAGATAAAGCGATGAAATGCAGAACAGGGAAGCAGGAGTGGTTCGGAATGAAGACCACAGGTGTCAAGACTGCTCTTCCAAAAAGTTCTCTTCTGTGTCATGCATGCAGATTTTGTGATTTTGTAATTTTTCTGTTAATGCCCCCATCAGTGTCTGCTGCTTGGTAGATAATGAGCTTCATGAAGCTGGGCCATTATTAATGGTCGCTTCTGAACGTATGTATGATTGGTACATAAGATGTTTGACACAAACATATATATCATCAAACAATCACAAAGACAGTCATATAGCTTGAAAAATATCCCAACTCCATATTTTAGGGGCTCTGTATGGCACTTTGTACGAAAAATCCATTTGTCAAAAACACAGCAGTATTCTAGAGGAACATTCAGTTAGCCGTAGTTATTGCCAGCAACAGAACCCTCAGAAGCCAGGGTGGACCCAGAACTTCTTGCCAAAACTTGCCTCCGATGCCAATCCAAAAGGTTGGACTATACTGAACAAAGAAGTGCTTCCAGATCCATATCCCCTTTCCACGCCAAGGAGGGAATGGCTCTAGAGTATTTCAGTCAGTTCATATATCATGAATGCTATTAGTTATACCAAGACTCTATTTCTAGAATCTCTCATGCTATTTATAAAGTCTACGATTTCACCAATGACAAGTTAGGTCTACTTCTATTATGCTAATTGGCAGAACATCTGGTGTTGACCAGAGTTAAAGTGAACTAGTTGGCCATTTGTGGAGTGTGTTTTTCTGATTAAGACAAGTAATAGCTTCTACAGTGTAAACTATCACGCACGTAATATCTGAACACCCGTGCCGAAGGATTCTAAAGAAGATCACTGAAACCCTGACACCTCTTATCCCATCCTCCCTTGGGGCATTTGGAACTTTCTCTGGGTGCTTTTTCTTCTGTGCAGCTGACGAAAGAAATCTCCTTTTGGTGGTCACAGTTCTAATCCTTAAAGATTTTTTTAATGCAGAGGTTCTATCTAGACTTACTGCCTAAGACGAGAAATAACAACATAGACATTTAGAAGTATAGTGCTCAATTTTCTTTTCTAGGGGAGTGATGGAGGAAAAAAGATGCTAAAGGTTCTGGACCCAATTCCAGTGTGTGTGTGGGGGGGATGGGGGGGTTCCTACAATTCTGGTCCATGCTGATTCTCTCTGCCTGGAGATGGCATCAGATCCCAGGGTTAAGGACTTGGTCCTACAAGACTGCTCCACCCTCTTCAGATGCCAATCGAAAGTGTAGGTCATCATGTGTGCTTCTGACCAACCGGCTTTAGATCCGGGATTCCAATGAGCCTTTCTTGAGTTTGATTTGCTGGAGGGGCTTACAGAGAAACATTTTACTTCCTAGATATTTATTATAAAAGGATATAATTCAGGAACAGCCAGGTGGAAGAGACATACAGGGCAGGGCATGGGGAATGGCCTCTGTCCTGGCAGACATGTATGAAAGTGGTTGGTGCTTTGAAGTCCAAGATAATTGCTTGGTTTGATGAAAAAAAAGATGGAACTTACAGGCGACGCTTGTTGGTGGGCACAGCGATGTGGACAAGGAGGGCCAAGGAAAGCGAAATGCACTAGGGATGATCAAGCTTTCTGGGGGAGGTGTGTGTAAACTCCCCTCCATTTGTATTAAGTTGAGTTCTTACGGAAATGTCAACTTTTAGGAAAATAAAAGTGGGAGATACCTTGTTTACAATAGCGGGGGAGCCCCCAAACTGTGCTTGGTTGCCCCCACCCTCAATTCCTTACTTGTGCCCCAGGGATCCCCGTGGAGTTGCCAGAGCACCCACAGCTCTTGAGAATCTAATGTAACACCTTCAAGAGAGTCAGTTGCATCAACAAGACAGTGCAGTTCCTTGAAAACAAGAGGAGCCTGTGTCACTGCCGGAAGTCCTCGCAGGTCCGATGATTGCCTTTCCAACGAGGACAGAGAGCCGCAATACTGATCATACCCAGCTCTGCTAGCAATGTTGGAGCATTTCCTGTATGCTCCCTAATGGCAAAACCCTCACACTCGTGATTTCATGTAATCCTTACCATGGAATTAAAAGGAAGGCTTTGTGAACATTTCCAGCATAGAGACAGGAAAGCAGATTCAGGAAGGATTAGTAACTTATTGGAATTTCTGCAGCTTCTTTTTATTAAAAAAATTTTCTAATGTTTGTTTATTTTTGAGAGAGACTGAACGTGAGCAGGGGAGGGGCAGGGAGATAGGGAGGGAGATGCAGACCTCGAAGTGAGCTCCAGGATCTGCGCTGGCAGCACAGAGCCCGACATGGGGCTCGGACTCACGCACCATGAGATCATGACCCAAGCCAGAAGTTGGATGCTTAATCGACCGAGCCACCCAAGCACCCGTAGAATTTCTGCAGCTTGACAGGGCTGTACTGGTGCTGGGGCCTGGTCTGCCTGAGAGCACGGTTTGCCCCGAGCCCCGAGCATGGCCAGTCTGGGTCTCTAGTGCAGGACTTTACCTCTTAGCTCCTCCCCAGCCCCCACCCCCAGTCCCTGAGGTGTTGCTCAGAAAGGCGGCCTGCCCTAGGGCAGACAGCGAGGCTGGCAAGGCAGAGACTCTTCGCCTTTGCTGTGTGACCCTGGGAAATGTACGCGAGCTCTCTGAATTTCCATGTTTCATCTCTTACTCAGGATAACACAGCCCCTCACCCCCCACCGACTGTTGGGAGCGTTTCATGGGCTGGCTCCTTCTAAATGCTCGCCTCTTGCATCCTATCTCAGCAGATGAGGGGCCCCAGCCTCCGCCCCTCAGCCTGGGCGCCTCTCCCCAGGCTCAGCCCCTTAAAATGTGCTCCGCAAGCAGCTCATTTGGAGGCCGCCACCTCAAATCAGATAATACGCTGCGTAACATGGTCTCCACCACCACCTGTGCCTCCCGGAAATCACATTCCATTCAATTAAGTTAAATGGACTCAAGTAGAGTCACATGGCTCCGCCATTTGCCTGATTTGGACAGAAAGAAAGGAGGGTGGGAGCGGCTTGTGCATCCTGGCCTGCCGGGGTCCTGATGTGAGGCTGCAAACAGGATGCTATTTCAGAGAGGAGACACACCGCCCTCCGGCCGCCTGCATTTCCAGGGCCCCGAGCCCCTTCAAAGGTACCAGCCCTGACGATGAACTCTGGGAAAACCAAGGTAATGAAAGCAGCCACCCAAGTGACACTGTGGGGCCACAGCGGTCTGCAGGGAGGTCACTGAGAAAGTGATCTCTCAGCAGGCGGGTCTCCCTGGGACATCCTCCTGATGCATCCAGGATGGTCTGTGTTTTCAGTGTCTTGTCTCACTTTTTATTCTCAGCAAACATGGATTATGTTCTTTCTTGGTGCATGGGACTCAGCTGCTCCGTGGAGGCATAATCTGCTCCCCGGGGCCCCCTCCAGCATTTACGCTGGACGCTTCTCTGAATATCAGTATTCTGTCTTGTAAAACGGACACAGCAGTTGTAAGTCTTCCCCTTGGAGTAGGTAGGGGAAGGTCAAATTTCCCAGTGTATGTTGAACTACTTTGCAAATTGGGAAGCACACACGTGTTCTTTTTTTCTTCTAAAATATGAGGTTTGCGTCAATAAAGAGTGTACTGGGGTCCCATTGCTGCTGTGACAAATTGTCACAAACGTAGTGGCTTAAAACAACACAGACTTATTGTCTTACAATTCTGCAGGTCAAGAGTTCAAAATCGGTCACATCGGACTATCACCAAATGTTGCATCGGGCTATAATCACCTGCTTTTCTCTCTGGAGGGGCTGAGGAATAATCTGTTCTCTTGCAGTTGCCAGCTTTTAGGGGCCACCTGCACCCCTTGGCTTCTAGCCCTATTCTTCCATCTTCAAAACCAGCAACAGACAGCCAAGTCCCTGCTCTCTCTGCTTCTCTGCTGTCTGCTTCCCTCTTCCACTTATAAGGGTGCTTGGCATTACATTTGGCCCACCCAGAAAAATCTCAAAGTCAGCTGATTGATTGGCAACCATAACCCATCTGCCATCTTTGCTGTGTAAATGAAGGAGGACATGGCCATCTTTAGAGGGGTTATTATTCTACCCACCAACAAGGGGTTGCTGAGCTGGGGTGGATACAAACAGTCATAAACAGGCAGAACAGCTCCTATTATTAAGAAGCCTACACTCAATTGTGGTTTGAATCCTGGTTCACTGTTTCCTCACTGTGTGACCTTGGGCAGGGAACTTAACCTCTCTGGGCCTCAGTTGCCTCGTCTGTTCAGTGTGGGTAATGACAATAGTGCCTATTTCTTAGGGTTGCGTCTGAGTTTAAATAAGTTAACGCATGGTAAGTGCTGAGCCCTGAGGCCCCTAACAGATAGCCAGTAGCCATTATTAGCGTGATAGAGTATCTGTTGACTGAACGAATGTAGAAGGAAACAATAGGAATCTTCCCTGAGACAGGCTGTGGAGGTCACGTCAACAAATTTCAAACCACATTCTACTGGGGAACAGGACACGGAGTCTGTAGACAGGATTAGAAAAGGATTCTTGGAGAGGAGGAAGTTTATGTGGTGCTTATACACTGTTTGTATACCCCGTGTCCACACCACTAAGGAAGTGACGAGCGATATGTCAAGGAATCTGCATCATCATCCATCTGACCAATAAGAACCCTGAAGTACAGAGAAGTTAAGAATGTCTGAAGTCGTATAGCTGATAGCAAATTCAAGCTTGCCTTGTCAGAATCAAAAGCCTGGGTCACCCAAGAATTCCCCTTGAGAAATTAAATATGGTCACTGTGATAGTTAATTTTATAGGCTAGGCTATAGTGCCTATGGTGCCTAGATGTGTGGTCAAACGCAAGTCTAGACGTTGCGGTGAAGGTACTTTTTAGATGCGATTAACCTTTAAATCAATAGATTTGAGTCTACCCTCTAAAGCAGGTTCCCTTCTCTAATGACCTTCGTCCAATCCCCTACAGCCTCTGGAGAAGAGGCTCAAGTTGCCTGAAGGGAAATAGAATTCAGAATTCTCAAGTTTGCAACATAGACACCCTGCCTGAGTTTCCAGGCTGCTGCCCTGTGACATCTGGACTCGAGACCGCAATGTCACCCCTTCCCTGGGTCTCCAGCCTGCCCTGTGGATTGCAGACTCATCAGTCCCATATTGTTGTCTTGGTCAGTCCCACCCACCCCTTCTTCCCTCTCTCTGGAGAACCCTGGGCAGAACGGTCACCCTCTTCTACATTTAAATGTACCGAGCCAGGGCCGGTATGGCTCAAATCGGTGTCAACAAGTGAAGGAGAGCCTGGGGGATTAGCATGGTTTGGTGTGAAGTGAATTGGGCTGTAGTGGGAATACTGGCTGCTAACTCCACCTTGCAGTTAACATCCTGCGCCCCTGGGCTCACCACTCAACCTCTGCAGGCCCTGCCCCTGCAACCCAGGTACCCTCCCTAGCTTTAGAAAGCAATTGACCTGATTCTCCAGAGTCAAGTCAGTTTCCTCTGGCAAGAAACTGTGTATGAGCTCAGACTGCTTTGGGGTATGTAGTTATCCTTGATGTAACCTTTAGAAAGTTCCCAAACCCAGAGAACAAAATTGTCCGTGGGTACTGAATTTGGGGGCAGAAAGGATATCCGTGAGTCATCATCCCCATCCTCTTAGTTACGCATACGAGCAACCGGGACCCACAGGGCAAGTGACCAGACCACAGTCACCAGGAGTGTGGCGGGAGTCAGAGCAGGTTCCGCTCCCCATTTCCAGTGCGGGCCCTTAGGAGTTCAGCTGTGATAAACGATGCCACGTCTTCCACCTGACAAGAGCAGCGGCATTTTATGTCAGGGCCGTTCCCATCCTCGAGACGGGAAATTTTCCAGAAAGGGCGATCGGGGGCCTTTTTAACAGAAGCAGGACATTCACAGGAAATGCCAAGTGCTGACTAGTCTCCGCACAGAACCCTGAGCAGAAGCTTCCAAATGTCAGTAGCTCAGGGAAAGACAATATCCAGCTGTATAAATTCAAGACCCACCTCCCCAAATAGTAATTATTCAAAAGTATCTCTTAGTGAAAACAGGAGGAAAGGTTGGTTTCCTTTCTTTGCTCGAATTCCTCTTTGCCACAGATGCTTGCTGTGTCTGTCCAGAGCTGGCTCCTTCAGAGGCTGGTTGCTCTGTGCCCCGTAGCATCCAGCCACTGGCCATGTGAAGCCACTGTTGGTCTGCGGGCTCCAGTAGAGATTTCTAGGGGCCGATGCTGGTTCCTTGTTTCAGGAACTGTTCTAGGATACACCCAGTTTTTGGAGTTGATGAGAAGATACAGTCTCCCTCGGTCAGGCTGCTGAGAATCTGAGATGCCGATGGATGTTCCATGGCTGGAGAGCATCATGTGTGGCATTAGGCTGAGTCTGAGCCCCACTTCTTTCGTTAGCTGCATATTCTGAGTAGAAGTTTCTCCTTACTTCCCGAGCCATCCGTGATCGGGGGTCACCTCTGCTGGCAAGAGTTTTGTACATACATGTAGACTGCCTGGGGCGTGTTCAGCATCCATCAAGTGTTTCTTAGGCGTGAAACTAGCATTTCTCTGTGTTCTCTGTTTTGAAGTCCTCGTGAGAGAGAGAACAAGGTCCTGAGACATGTCCTGCTGGCTGACCAGGTTGGGTTGTCTGAACCTTATTGCCTTGCCTCACTGGGGGAGCGTTTTGAGCATTAAGATCCACAAAATGGTAGGATCTAGGTAGTCAAATGACTAAGATCCACTGACAGTATATTTCATATTACTTTGGAACACTGACATGTATCAGGCATGCCAGGGTGTATGTGATGCGCATTTAGTTATTGGTTAGTTTAATATTCAGTGTATGTAGTGACCATCTGCTATGGTTTTCTTTTCTTTCCTTCCTTCCTCTCTTCCTTCCGTGCTTCCTTTCTTTCTTCCCTCCTGCCTTCCCTCCTCCCTGCCTTCCCTCCCTCCCTCCTTCCTTCCTTCCTTCTTTTTCTTTTCTTTTCTTTTTTTTTCTTTTGGTACTGTGCTAAACAGTTTCGTAACACAGACTGAGACTCCTGCTGTCCCCAGGAATGCTCAGGCAGATGTGAGCAACTTGCCTGTTAGAGCACCATAGTTTGGGACTAAAACCACGGCGATGAAATGATCCTTCACACACACAACCTTGAACCTTAGTTGTTGTAAGATGAAATGAGAAGGCTGATTTCTATTTTTTAAAAATGCTTTGAAGGAAACGTTTTTAAATGTCTGCTTTTTCAAGGAAATTATTATCTGATTTGGGAACTTTGCTATAACTCCTCCAAAAATAGGCTGGGGTAAAATATTGGAAGTATTTTTTTCCATTTCAAAATCAAATGATTTAAAAAAATAAATAATTAAAATGAATTTATACTAATGTGATCATTAAATCTCCAAGATGTGTCTCATTTGTTAGAACTCAGATAACCGTGTATGATGCCGCTTAACAAAGTGTTGGAGTTTCATTCATTAGCTGCATGACTTTGGAAAACATAGCCTTTCCTTTTTTTTTTTAATGTTTATTTATTTATTTGAGAGAGAGAGAGTGCGAGCAGGGGAGAGACAGAGAGAAAGGGAGAGAGAGAATCCCAAGCAGGCTGTGTACCGTCAGCACAGAGCCCCACGCAGGACTGTGAGATCATGACCTGAGCTGAAATTAAGAGTTGGACGCTCAACCCACCCAGCCATCCAGGCACCCCAGAGACTTAATCTTTCTGAGGAAGTTTCTTTAGCTGCCAGATGAGAATTGTTCACACCTCCCGGGAGACTCTGTGAAAGCTTAAATAAGGCTTCGCCTGTGAACGTGCCTGGTGCTGTGCTCGGAGCGCCGTATGCCAGCCTGATAATCACCTGCACCTTCCTGCTGTGCATCTCTGGGGTGCAGCAAAACAACTTTCTTCTAGATCCCAAAACCCCCTTTCACATCTGAAAGTGATTTTCGGTTGGAGCAAGGCTGGGGACAATCAGAGGGTAGGTCTGGTACATAATGCAAATAGCCAAAGAATGAATTCTTTTTTTAAAAGTTTCTTTATTTTGAGAGGGGGGAGGAGGAACAGAGAGGGAGGGAGACACAGAATCTGAAGCAGGCTCCAGGCTCTGAGCTGTCAGCACAGAGCCTGACACAGGGCTTGAACCCATGAACCATAAAATCATGACCTAAGCCAAAGCCAGATGCTTAACCAACCGAGCCACCTAGGTGCCCCCATAGGGTGGCTTTTTAGGATTAACTGAGAGTAAAGCATTTAGCACTGTGTCTGGGCCAGGGTAAACTGTTCACCAAACCTTGACATTTGTGATGTTGATATTCACAGGGTGGAACACAGAATTTGAAAAAGTAGTGGTTGTTCATTAAATACGAGTTCAGAGGATATATAAAGAACAGTGAATAGCCATTTCCAGGAGCAGGAAGCATTAAACACAAGGCTCACTCTGCTTTCAGTCTTTCTATGACGACAGTGCCGCTCTGATATTCCTAAGTTGTGTGGAGGTGTTGTGATAGCATATGGTCCTTGGATGAATGACCCAACCTTTGGAGAGAAAAACCTGATGATCTCTTCTCCCTGCTATGGGTCAGATGTTTTTTTTCCTCCCACGCATATTTCAGTACTTGAAAGGATTTGTGTCCCTCTGCCCAACAAGGACCATGCCTATCTTGATCAACTCGTAGCAGCCAGACTTGCCATAGTCTAAAAAGACAAACTTGTGGTCCTGGAGGCCTGCCCTGACCCACTAGTCAGAGTGACTTCTGTTTTCATTCATTCACTTACTAAATAGCTACTGTCACCCCACCCTGTGCCAGGCTCTGTGTCAGGGATAGAGGAGAGACTGTGAGCAAGCCAGCCAGAGTCCTTGCTTTCATGGAATTTTTGGCGTATTGGAAGGGTTAGCTTTTAATAATCTCATGAAGGAATGTAAAATCTCACCTGTACAAAGTGCTGCTAAAGAGGTAACATCAGGGTGTGGATATGTGACAGGGACAAATGGCCATGTCCAGGATGTTGGAGGCGGGGGTGCCTAATGAAAGGTGATGGTTGAGCTGAGGTTTGAAACAAAAGGACCGACAGGTAAAGATGTGAGTGTGTGGGTGTGCACACACGCATGTATGTGTGTGTAGAGTAGGTGTATGAAGACATGTGCTGAGAATATCAAATGTGTTTTAAGAGCTTTCTGCAAAGGGAGGAAATCCTGTCTAAAAGGAAGCATGGAGTGTCGGGGGTAGTAAAGTAAGGAGAGGGAGACAAAATCATGGAGACCAGGTACCCAAGTCCTTTCGACCATCATTGTGATGAGTGTGCATATCCACACACCCCTAGAACAATGCTGTCCAGTGGAACTTTCTTCGATGGCATAAAGTTCTACATTTGCATTGTCCAGTTTGTTAGCTGCTGACCCTATGTGGCTAAGGTGACCTAAGGATTGCATTTCAAATTTCATTTAATTGTAATTAATTCGACTCTACGTAGACACATGTGGCTAGTGACCTCCTGTTGTATTTCTCAGATCCACAGCGTGCCCCACAGACGTCCTAGATCCTAAGACTCTCATCACTGATCACTCCCCAGTCTAACGTTTTATTATGCAAAGTGTCCAAAATGGGGCCACTCATATGGAAGACACTGATTTGATATTTATTAGGAAGAAGAAGATGAGGAAAGAGAATAAAAAAGCAATTTGTAAGGTTAATAATAACCTTCATCCCAAGTTTTCTGAAGGGTTTACACTGTGGATAATACTGGTGCTTAGCTCACTGAGGTACAGTTCCAAATGCTAACGCTGCTGTTACCGTTACTAGTATAGGTTAAGTGCTTGCTGAGGGTTTTTACCCACCAGTCTTTGCTTTAAGAAGTCTATCATGTATTAACCCATTACCTCTGCAATGGCACGATCAGGTAGATGTTTTTATCTTGGTTTCTCAAGTATCTAAAGTGGAGGTGTAGCCCTCCATGGTCTATCGCTGCCAGCTGTCCATTCTGTGTCAGCTGCAACAAGTTCAGGACAAAAATATTCCTGCTTTCTGGGGTCACTGATGCTATGTTTGAGTGTCACCGAAAGCTGCCTGATTTGTGGCAAAACATGCCTTCTTCTGATTCCATCCATTGTCCAGGCTCTTGCCCTCAGAGCAAACGGGACAAGGTAAACCTGAATGGAAAAGGCGCCCCGTGGCTTGCGCAGGCAAAAGACCACACTTTCAGGACAGAGGCTGGATTTCCATAGATTTGTTGACATAAGGCGCACCTGGGTGGCTCCGTTGGTTAAGCATCCGACTCACAATTCCGGCTCAGGTCATGATGTCATGGTTTGTGAGATCAAGTCCCATGTTGCGCTGACAACATAGAGCCTGCCTGGGATCCTCTCTTTCCCTCTCTCTCTGCCCCCTCCCCTGCTCACACTCTCTCTTTCAAAATAATTTTTGAAAATAATAAGAAAAAAAATTGAAAAAAAAGGAATTGTTAACTCAAGCTTCATTGTGGCCATGGTGAGAGGCCTTCTAGAGGTTTCCAAGGGGTCCCCTGCCTCTAAATACTGCACTAAACCCATAGGAGGCAGCGAGCACATACGTGTCCTCAAACCAGGAAGAGAACAGCAAGCACCTCATCGAGGTCCCCAGTTGTTCCGATCCTTCACATGCTGCCTTCTCCGAGCTTGCCCTTTCCATCCCCACTCTGGGCAGGCCCCACCACCGCCCTGGCAGGGTTCCTCTGACTATTTCTTCATCTGCACTTCTTCCTTTGACTACTTAGTTCAGCCCTGTACCTCTAGCACCTGGAATAGCAGCACTCAGAGCAAGTTCTACAGATTTGTTGAAATGAGTAAAGAGCGACAGTACCATTTTGTCATAAACAAGTATACGTCTGTCTCCCACCCAAGAGTGAGAACACCGTCATTCAGGACGGTGGTGAATGGCCGGCAGATGATAGGTGTGGATGGGGTGGTGGGGGGTGGAATGTGGCCCTGCATTTACTGAGAGCGGGCTGAGCATGATGTTAGAAAGTCTTCATTGATCTTCCCACAAACCTAGGGGGAGATATTTTAAACACAAGACCACTGCGACGTAGAGAATTTATATAGTTTGTCCAACTTAGTCACTGCTCTGTGGTATAGACCTAGTAATAGGAAAATCTAGTTCTTAAAAACTCTGTCTTGCCTCAGCTCCACCTGTATCCCCAAACCCACCCAAGTGTTATCCCTGTTTCTTTCTTTTTTTTTTTATTTTATTTTTTATTTTTTAAAATTTACATCCAAATTAGCATCTAGTGCAACAATGATTTCAGGAGTAGATTCCTTAGTGCCCCTTACCCATTTAGCCCATCCCCCCTCCCAACCCCTTCAGTAACCCTCAGTTTGTTCTCCATATTTATGAGTCTCCTGTTTTGTCCCCCTCCCTGTGTTTATATTATTTTTGTTTCTCTTCCCTTCTGTTCATCTGTTTTGTCTCTTAAAGTCCTCATATGAGTGAAGTCATATGATTTTTGTCTTTCTCTGACTGACTAATTTCACTGAGCATAATACCCTCCAGTTCCATCCACGTAGTTGCAAATGGCAAGATTTCATTCTTTTTGATTGCCGAGTAATACTCCATTGTGTATATACACACACACACACACACACCACATCTTCTTTATCCATTCATCCATCGATGGGCATCTGGGCTCTTTCCCTACTTTGGCTATTGTGGATAGTGCTTCTATAAACATGGGAGTGCATGTGTCCCTTCGAAATAGCACACCTGTATCCCTTGGTTAAATACCTAATAGTGCAATTGCTGGGTCGTAGGGTAGCTCTATTTTTAGTTTTTTGAGGAACCTCCATACTGTTTTCCAGAGTGGCTGCACCAGCTTGCGTTGCCACCTGTTTCTTTCTAATGTAAACTTGTTTCTAGTTACTTTTCAGTGTTTTCAGGTTGGGGAAATATGTGATTTTCCTTGCTCCTGTAGCTGAACATTTCAATTACTTATCTGTTTCATCACTTAAACAAAGGGATTTATTTGCTCCTGAAAATCTACAAGGTAAGAGTAATGACAACTGGTTCATAGGAGGATTGAGACCTTAGCGTGTCCAGTTAGAACAGTGCCTAGCACACAGTGAGGCTCAGAAGGAAGGAGGGAGGGAGGGAAGGAAGAAGAATGCATTGTAGTTGAGAGAGGACAGATTTTGGTATAGGAAGATCTGGTTTCACATACTGTGTGAGCTTGGAAGTGACTTCGCTTTCTGGGCTCCCTTTTCTGCATCTGGAGAGGGCAACACTCATTTGCAAGAGTTGTTTTGGAAATAATCTAAAATCATGGACGGCAACAGCTCTACCAAGAGAAGGCACATTTCAAGGGTTCGTGTGTTCCTCTTCAATCTGTACATTGTCATATGAAGAGGTTCTCCTTGGGCTAAGCATTAGGTAATATCCACAAGGGGGTGTAGAATCTCTGATTCCTAAAATAACGCCCAGCACATAAAACAGGTTCGCAAAACATGAGCATTTATTGGATTAATGGCGATTCACATGACTGAAATTGTATTTTCTATAAAGTTGCATGTCTTTCATTTTAACGTAAGAGCGTTTTTTTTATACAGCATTGAACATTCTTTGACACACTATGTAAATAGGAGCATCACGCTGAACCTTTGGACCTGCTCTGATTTATGCAATTGATTCGTAATGTAGAAGAATTTAAATATCTTCAATATTTTTGCAATTACTAGTAATACTGTCTTAAATATCATCATAAATAAGTACAGAGGGATAATTGTTCAGAACCTTAGGAGACCACAAAAATCATATTTGACCATTTCTTTCAGAATGACTCCTTAATATCGATGCATCTCAGTTTGTTTTGAGGCTGTTGATGTATATTGTAAAAGTGCCTCTAGAAGGATTCAATATTTTTCACTTCTACCCCCAGCGTATGAGAGTAGTCATTTCAACCTCTGCTCATTACCAATATATATTTTCATTTTCGCTAGTTTGCCATTGACACATGGTACCAAACTGTTATGTTAATAAGCATTTCAGTAAGGTGAAGCTATTTATTTTCATTAAAATTATTCAGTGGTCTCGAGATGCTTTGTGAAGAAGCAAGTCTGTGTTGGCGCCCAGAGCTTATGTCTGCCTCCAGAAGAAAGACTAACACAACTGGAAAATAAAACAATCAATCCTCTGGCTTGTGGTCATGGAGACAAAGTGGCAGAGGAATGGCCATGAGGAACAGAAAACATTACTTATTGCACATAACACAGATAAACCCAATTAATCATCCCTGTTTTAAAAAAATACAGATTTTCTTAGATATCTTTGACGTATAGTCAATATTAAGTAAATATTTGTTGAGTTAATTGAATAAATACACCTAGGTACTTTGACAAGTAAGATTCGTCTTATTCATCTCCAGGTGAAATTGAGGCATATATCTGACAGTGGATGCATTGATGAGAATTATTTGGGATTCTAAGTCTTAGATGGTACCGTTCAACAAACAGAGCACCTTGCTAAGAGGGGTGTGGCTAAGAATGCCTGAAAAAAAAAACTGCATGGAAGGTGGGCCTCAAAGCACGGGGGTGTTTTACTAGGTAGCAAAGAGTTTTTAGCAACTGGACTCATAAATGTCTGCTCAGTTTTTGCATACCCAGCAGAAGTCACGCGTCCCTCATGCATTGCCCGGCCAACTAACCACACTGAGAAGTGTGGCTTTAACTAATACGGCTACACATCGGGATTTATGAAGCCCCTGTTTGGTGGCATTGCACAGAATGCTTAAGCACACAATTTCCCAGATCCATTTTTGCATTTGGAATTCTGTTGTATTCCTACTGCTATTTTGTCAATAAAGTTTCTCCAGTGAAGGCGCTTTTATTTTCCCCAGGTCACTACTCTGTAACATTAAATAAAATCCGTGCCAGAATTAATCTTCACGGAGCTTAATCTTGGCCGTTTGTGCTTTTAATTATTACACTTGCCATTTTACTTTGCTGAGCCTACATGGTGGAAGAAATGGGAAAAAATTGACGAACAGTAAAATGAAGCATAAATACATAGTCATGGGCATGTATTTTGCGCAAGCTCACACACACAAGTGCACAAAAGACTCACATTATAAGTAATCCATACATCCAAATTATTGAGGGTGCAAACCTAAGTGTGATTGAGAAAAATATGACAATCCTAACCCTTTCCAGACTCCTTCTGTCAGCACCTGGATCGGTTCTACATAGTTATGTTTAATCTGTCTCATGCCATTTATGTGTCCTAAATATCCCTATTAGAAATACACCCTTTTTCTCCCTGGCACCACATCCTGTTTCTAGGAGCCCCCTTAGATAACTCACCCCTCCAAGTCCTGGAATGAGATGTCAGCATTCTCCAGGACTCTTCCCCATGTCACTGGATGGATATCAGTGACCTGAACCAGGGGGATGTAATTCAGTGACTGCGCTGGAAAATTTTGATGTTTCCTCAGAAATTTGGAATGGGGATATTAAAACAGGTTGAATGAATCATAGGCTCCAGACTAGATAAAAAGACACATGCAATTCAGGGCTGCCGTCTAAATTGGGGTTGTCAAGATGGAATGCGTGCAAAAGAAAAAGGAATATATATATATACTATATATAGTATATATATGAGAGATGCAAAATTAAGAGAACACAAGTATATTGGTTTTCTATTGCTTCTGGAACAAATTACCACACATTAAGTGGCTTCACAGAGCACAGCATCATTATCTCACAGTTCACTCAGAAGTCGGACACGGGTCTCACTAGGCTAAAATCAAGGTGTTGGAAGGGCTGTGTTCCTTTCTGGGAGCTCTGGGGAACATTCATGTTCAAGCTCATCCAGGGGGTTGGCAGAATTCAGGTCCATGGGAATGTAGGACTGAAGTCCCTCTTTACTTGCTGCCTACTAGCTGGATGGAGAGGTCCCAGCTTCTAAAGGTCATCCACCTTCTCTGGCTGGTGGCCTTTTTCCTCCATCCTCAGAGGCAGCGATGGTGATTCAAGCCCTTGTTGCTGCAAATCTCCCCTCCCTGCTGCCTGCTTTCTCATACCACTGTACCTCTCTTACTCATCACCCCCAAATTCTCTGCCTTTGAGGTTTCCTGTAAGGAGATTGAGCCCACCTGATGACCCAGGGCAATCTCCTGGGCCCTGCCCTCAATTACATCTGCAGAATTCCTTCCCAGCAGGACCTAAATTGGTGTCTGATTGAGTAACAGGGGTGTAGGATGCTGGGGGACACATGGAGAATACTGCTGCCACAGTGAAAGAAAGAGAGAGAAGAGAGAGAGAAAGAGAGGCAGAGACAGGGAGCCCGATGCTTGAAGGAACAGATTGCCTCCTGGTAAATTTAAACCTCTGGTTCAAATCATTTCTGAGATTTTGAAGCATCTCCTTCCCTGGGTTTCTGTGAGATGTCCCTAAATCCTTAAAATGCACCCTGTTTGCTTACCCTGGCTTAAAAGCATTCTGTTAACCGCCCCCCCCCCAAAAAAAAAGCAATGCGCTCCATCCAAGACTTTTTGTCACAATTAAAATTTCCCATCATTAAATAACAATATAGTATTTAAGAAAGTGTGCCCTGGGTTCATTCTGCATGGATTCAGACCAGGCTTGCCTATATTCTAGAAGGTTAATTGCTCAGAGTCTCAGTTTTCTTAGCTGCACAAATGAGATTAGGTAGAAGTTACGTCATAGGCTTCTGATAAGGATTAAGCAGAGAATGTGGACAAACATCTCTGCTAGCAATAGATAGTAAAAGCACATGTGACAAAATGAGCCAATCAGACTTCTAAGTTCATTTTTAAAGTTCCTTCCCCCTTGGCTAGTAAGAGATAGAGTAGGCAAGATTAGTTTCCCCAAATTCTCCAAATATGCACCCAAAACACTCATGTCATCTTCCTTTTTTTCTTTGTCCTGTCAAAGCCGCTCAAAGTCCACAGCCAGATTTCATCCTTCTCTCCCAGTGGGATTAACCAGGCCTGGGTCTACTAAGAAAAATAGGGCTTGTCTTATTATGTTTTGTGCCAGTCTCAGTCTATTGGTAACCAATATTGTGGCTAGAACATTCCTTTTGGTTTGTATTGGGATTGTAAAACACCTTCAGCAATAACCACCAGGAAATAAAAAAAAAAAAAAAAAACCAACAAAAAACAACTTTGTTACTTACAAGTCCTAGAAATTTCATAGCATACCTGGAGCCACACAGTGAGGTTATAGAGAGAAAGAGAAAGAGAGGGCCTAAAGTTCTGCACAAGTAGACGGTGGGGGGCTAGGGTTTTACAGTCTTAGTCTCTATTGGTGAATTTAAAATATGAGTATAGGAATTTAAAGTGTGAGAAGAGAAACATACAAGCAGTACAAAGGCTCAATTATCTAAATCAACTAAGATCTCTAAAACAGAGGATCCTGGGTGGGGAAGGGAGGGTTGGTTCTTTATCTAGTCTCGTGGCTAGCAATATTTTTATTGGAGATGGCCATTTATACAGTGGATAAGGTCTTTGAGCGGGTGCCATCTTGGAAATGGGTGTCTTGGCAACCAAAGCTTAAGACAGGTACTTGCTTATGAAAGCAAAAGCCAACCAACCATTAGGGCTGTATTGCATTTTATAATGTTATTAACATGATGAGTGATACATTTATTTTAAAGGAAATGGAAAATTATGAGTTTTGAGCACTAGGGTCACAAGATTGTTCTTGTTGTTGTTGTTGTTGTTCTAAAACTCACCTGTTTAGTGTAAAGAATGACTTGGAGACTCCATATTGGACAGGAGCCTGGAGACCAGCTGGACAGGCGGGGAGCATGGGACAAATGGCTGGAGGTCTATATGCTGGTGGGGGGGAAGTCAAAAGAAGTTCCTTTCTGATGGAGGCTATTTGGCCTGGGAAAGCTGTGGAAGATTATCAGGTGAAAATAAACATTCTAGGAAGCTGGTGGCCGGGGTGTAACCAGATTGCCAAGTTTGATAGTGGTCCTTGTGGGATCAGGTGGGATGACTAGGCAATCATAGAAGGGTTTCCACAGATAGCATGGGATTTGCTATGACAGAATCATATGCATCAGTCTCCTAGGGTTGTAAGGAGGAAATTGATGATGGTATTCAGAAAACTAAATGCAGTAATTTTAATAATAGTCATTCATAGTTAACATTGATTGAGGGCCTGCTTAGTGTTGGTACTGGGTAAATTAAAAAAAATTTTTTTTCATGTTTATTTAGTTTTGAGAGACAGAGAGAGAGCATGAGTGGGGGAGGGACAGAGAGAGAGGGAGACACATCCAAAGCAGGCTCTAGGCTCTGAGCCCAACGTGGGGCTCAAACCCATGAACTGTGAGATCATGGTCTGAGCTGAAGTGTGATGCTCAACCAACTGAGCCACCCAGGCACCCCTAAATTCTTTTTTTTAGTATAAGTAATACCACAAAGCAAGAAGTAATGTCAGTAGTCATCTTTCTAAACAGGTAAACAGAGAAACAGGGAGGTTAATGGAGCAGCCTCAATTCACATCACTGTATACGGGGATCCAGAATTTGAACACAGGCCATCTGAGATCACAACCTGAAATCTTAGAGTCTGTCTGGGAAAGGGCCTGATGGAGAGATACAGGCACAGAGGAGGGACCTCTGCTAAGAGTAATTGCTCTAGCTTTTCAGTTGCTTTTATTTTTTGGTGGGAAGTGGGAACCAGGAGGAAGTAAGAGAGTGGTCAGAAAAATCTTTGCAATGTCAGATTGGTATGTTTTATGAATATTTCTTCTTGGCAGCATACATGGCCTCCATCTGAAATGTTTTGGTTCCTGCAAAAAAAACCTCTCCGCTCCTTTCCACACAGCTGTTTCGGTGAGCCTGGAGATCTGATGGACTGTGCGCGGAACACTTTCTCATTGCCTGGGGTCTCATACCAGGCTCATTAAATTAAGACTTCCAAAAGAGAGAGCATATCAAATTTACATCAATAGATAAATCGAGATCGTACGTACAGTTTACAGGGGTTAGGAAAGCTGGTCCAGAAGCTTGTTATATGTGTGTTCTTGTAACTAGAGCTAATAAAATTGACATAAATCAGGAGTAATGGGTGTTCTCTAGTGAGTACTTGCGAAGATGAAATTAATGCTTAAACAATATTTATAGTCATTTATAAGAGGCGTTGAAGATGAAAAACACTGTATATTTTAAGTTTTATTGTTATGCAAATTAGGAAGCTCAGTCTCTTAGGAAGTCTTCAAGGTAAGTCAAAAATGAAGAGCTGGCAAAGTTATTATTTTAAAGTTCTTCAAATTGGATCAATGATATGATTGTCTTTATGGTGTTTTTTCATGATTTTATGTGTTTTCATCAAATATTTAAACTTAAGGAAATGCAAATAAAATATTTCTTTTACTGTCCTTTTTTTCTTCTTCATATACATACATGTAAAAGAATATATAGAGATATCAATGATATGGGTAAATCAAGGATTTTTCGTTGACATAAATATCTCCTTGTATATTTGATTCTTGTATATTTCATATATCTATATCTATCAGGCTAACTATTCAATTCCTACTTCCCATTTTTTTTTGTCTACCTCCCAGTTAATCTGTCACATTCATTTCGAAAATCACTTTTCCAGGAAGTTTTCTTGGACTCTTGTGAGTTGTGAAGATTAAACTTATTTTTACCTTAATATCCACACTTGTATTCAAAATGTTTGTGTACATGGTAAAACCCCAGTATGCTGCCCCGGGCACAGCCCCCAGCAGTGTCTCATACACCACAGATGCCTGTAGCTCTCGTGCCGTTAGTGCAGTGCTGAAATTAACCGTGATACAGCGGTCAAAGAAGGGAGCTCACAAATGTCAAAATTGTAATTAAAATCCCAGTCTTCTGTCTTTAAATTCTCTAGCATGAAGCAAAAATGTCAACTTTATTACTCAGTGTACTTTATTAATTAGCTAGCAAATATTTATGTAATTTCCGCCGTGGATCTGGTTAATGTCCTTGGTGGGGAGAGTACGAAACAAGGTCACTAAGTTGCTCCTCTTCCTGGAGCTTACGTTCTCAACTCAGCTAAGTTTATTTCGTATATTAACGGGCAAGAAAGCATATTATGGATTTGAGAGTGATTTTCAAAGTTGAAGAAAGAAACACAGGGGCAGCCGCTCCAAATTTACTTCCTACTCTGTAAATTTGTTCTGTCAACTTCAGGCACAACCTATTCTATCCAACTATCTAAGAGTGATGCTTTTTAAGGCTCCAACCAGTTTTGTCCTTTGTATAATTAGGAACTTGTGTGTATTAAATATGGATTCCTTATGGCTTTTCAGGACCTACCTTTATGTTCCATGGCACATACTTTTTTTCCAAAAGAATATTAGTTAATGAATATCCTTTTGGGGTTAGATTCTCTCGTTCGTTTACAGACAATCCCTGACATAATGACGGTTCAACTTAGATTTTTCTACTTCACGAAGGTGCCTAAGTGATCTGCATTCAGTAGAATCCATACTTGAAATTTGGAATGTGGATCTTTTCCCAGGCTTAGGATACAAGGTGTGGTACTCTCCCAATCCTCTCTGGTGACACCAAATGGTGGCAGCTCCCAGTCAGCTAGAGATCCCAAGGGTCAACAGTCAACACACTGACACCATTCTGCACCCACAGAGCCATTCTGTCACTATAGCACAGTATTCGATGAATTACATGAGATAGTCAACATTTTATTGTAAAATACGCTTTGTGTTAGATGATCTTGCCCAACTGTAGGCTCAGGTAAGTGTTCTAAGCACATTTAAGCTAGGCTAGGCTAAGGTCTGATGTTCAGTAGGTTAGCCGTACATGCATTTTTGACTTAGGATATTTCCAATTTACCACGGGTTTGTTGGGACAAAACATCATCATAAGTCAAGGAAGATCTATATTATTCTTCCAAGATCTTGCACCTGTAAATTAATCTTTCTAAGTTATTGGTTTTTATTCTTTAATTATAGCATACTACTACCAAATTCCTTAAACTCTTACTATCAGATTAGCAGAAGATAAAAAATTATACTACATTGATTCAGCCTTATATTTTACACAGCACTTTCACTTTCTTTATCTCATTTTATGGCACTTTTTTTTTAGTGTTTATTTGTTTTTGAGAGAGAGAGAGACAGAGCACATGTGGGGGAGGAGCAGAGAGAGAGGGAGACACAGAATCCGAAGAAGCTCCAGGCTCTGAGCTGTCAGCACAAAGCCAGACACGTGGCTCAAACTCACAAACCGTGAGATCATGACCTGAGCCAAATTCAGACCTTAACTGACTGAACCACCCAGGCATTGATGGCACTTCTTTAAACTTACATTTCCCTGAGTTTTAATTTAGATGCTTTTCAAAATTCTTTGAATACAATTAAAATCCTTTAAAGCCAATATGTTCAAGACAAGGCTAACGTATATGATATAAACATAAAACATAAATCAGTAAAGAAAACATAGACACAAAATTAATTCTACCAGATAGATAGATAATTTACCCATTAGATTTGCACCCAATTAGAATGCTCCTTGGGAAGATAGTTAAAACTTACCAATAATCAAAGGAAGTAAAATTTATAGCAATGGACATTTCAAAGCCTAAAACTAACCTAGTTAAAAAAATGTGACTGTGCTATTAATGAGTGTAATGAAATGTCAAATAAGTGTGCTGAATAGAGGAAAGAATGAATGACTCCAGAAAAACCGCCGACAGGATTTTAACACTTGATGAAAGAAGTCTGGTAAGATGACATGAAATAGGAAATAAAGTATAAGAAACAAGTAGAATCGTGGAAGTATGCACCCCTTTTATCTTTGTTTCTTCCCGCTTAACCTAAGGGAATATTATAGATGCAGGAAATGGTGCGTGTATTAATATGCTGGAGGGGAAGCAAAATTTTACTTCTGCCCTCTCAGGCTTTGTCTGCTGGCCTCGAAAATTAACTGGAAATAAGACAGGGCAACAGGAGAACAGGAGAACAACACACACGTTTCTAGAAGTTCTACGTGGCACAGAGCCCTCATAAGGAAAAAAGGAAGACCCAAAGACATGGTGAAGCCTCTGGACTCAAGTTGCACAAAGAGAGGCGATTGTGGAAAATCTACTAACCTCTGTGGGGAGGCTGCAGGGAGAGAAGAATTACTTTAGCAAGGTCTGTTTGTATCGAATTCTCTTGGTCTCAACTTCTCATCCTAGGTGATAGGAAGGTGGCCTTCCTACTGCTGTGGGGAGGGCATCATTCAGGAGAAGTTTCATCTCCTGTTTCCAGGAAGAACAGGGAGATTGGAATGTTCTTTTCACAACTGCTGTTTGTCAAAAAAACCCATACGCAAAAGTGGCATATTGTGGGATGGCATGTCCTGCCACCTTCAATACTTACCGGAGCATTACCTGTAGGTGCAAACAGGAAACGGTACGAAATCACAGTGTTATGTGCATTGTTATGATATAATATATTATAAAAACATTACAAAATCATAATAGTCACAAAAGATGATAGAATAATATGAACAGCTCTGTTCCCACAAATTTGATAAATTAGAAGAAATGGACTACTACCTCGAGAGACTTGAACCACCCAAACTTGTACAAAGAGAAAAACAATCTAAATTCACCTGTACTTATTAAATTGAAAAAAAAAATTTAAAGCCATCTGAAAAAGAATACATCCAGTCCAGATAGTCTCACTGATGAATCCTAGCAAATATTTACTGAAGAAATGATACCTGTTCTCAATAATCTATTCCAGAAAACAGGGGTAGAAGGAGCACTTCTTTTTAAAATTTTTTAATGTTTATTTATTTTTGAGAGAGAGAGAGGGAGAGACAGAGCACAAGTGGGGGAGGGGCACAGAGAGGGGGAGAATCTGAAGTGGGCTCCAGGCTCTGAGCTGTCAACACAGAGTAGGACGTGAGGCCCGAACTCACAAACCGTGAGATCATGACCTGAGCCGAAGTCAGATGCTTAACCGACTGAGCCACCCAGGCACCAAGGAACCCTTCTTGATTCATTTTATGTGACTGTGATTATCTGAATACCAAGTACTACAACCACATGAAGACTTTACAAGGGAAAGAAACTATAATCACATCTCTCATGGACATAAACAAAAATCCTCAGCAAAATATTAGCAATATCAATCTAACAAAGTTTTAGGACTCACACCACTGTACAATTCACACTGTACAAATTCACAGTATTCCAGATAATGTAGTATTGGTGAAGGAATGGATGCCTAGATCAGTGGACTGAAATATCGAACTCAGAAGTATACCCACTGAATTTTCGTGATGATACAGCCCCAAAATAGCCAACCAAAATTTAACAAAGGCACCAAGACAAACTCAATGGACAAAGAATAGCAAAGATGCTGCAACAATTGGACATCCATCTACAAACAGAAGAAAAAAGAATAGACCAAGACCTTGCACCTTATGTAAGAATTAACTGAATGCATCACAGACTGAAATATAAAATGAATATATGCAGTGTGCGAACTTGGATCTAGAGAAAGTCATGACCTTGTAGACAGAACTACAGAAACAATGATGCTTAACTAGAGTTAATAGTTAATTATTCAGTGTACTTGTTTTATTTCTTTCCACATGTGTGCATCTTGCAGATTTTCTGTAACGAGTTTCTTATTTTTATAAGGGGGAATTATGCTAGACCTTCAAAGGCATAGAGTAAAATTCATTAATTGCAACAGGCATGAAGATCGTTGGAACAGCTGGGTTGCTGCTGCCTGAGGGCGACAGAGGATCACCTTCCCCTCAGCCTCGAGCTGCTGTGATCCTCTCCTCCTCCTCTTTTGGGGCTTTTTGCCAAGAAATGGAGGCCGGAGGCCAGTGAAAGTGGTGCTGTACCAAACTGCGCATCCTTCTTTCGTAAAAGCCACAATCGGATAGGGGGAAAAATAGAATCCGCTTTTTTTTTTTGTACTCTGGAAATGAATCAAAGGCTTGCAGCCCCCCTCCCCCGCCAAGGAACCTCTATTTCACAACATCAAAAAGGCTGGTTCTTAGGAAGAACAGGGAGTCTGTGGCACCTTCACGTGCTTCAGCTCAATCTTCCAGGAGGGAGCCCAGGACAGCCCACGTTCCCTGGGCATAGGGAGGACAAAGGGGATCCCTCACAAAGAATTGCAATTCATCTTTGGTTCTGACAGCTCTGGTGGCTCCTTGTTAGACTGGCTCCCAAGGACTGGTTGGTCTAATTTGAGTAAGGTGAAATTAGCCTGGGGCTAAAGGTCCTGGGGAGTGGGGAGCTTTTGTGAAAGACACAAGCATCGCCCTGGCTACCATTGCCTGGGGGCCGAATCAGCACTGGTGCAGCAACCTAACCAAGGCAGGTTTAAGGGCTTTGAAAAACTACCAAAACTACAAAAACTACCAAAAACTACCAAAGCCAAGCTCTTGCTCAGGAAAGACCTCAGAAGACCCAAGACTGTCACCTCCTGATGGCCTTGAGGCTCTGTGAAAGCTGCACTAGAAGGCTGAACTGTTGGGGGAGGTCATGGAGAGGCTTCAGGGTGACTGGATAGGTGGCCCCAGCAATGGGAAGCTCCCCCCTTATCCTTGGAGCATGCACTCTGACCTCATCCTGTTCCCACGGTGGGAGCCATTTCTAAGGGCGCAGCCCTGAGAGGCTCCTGGCAGTGATCTCGCCTCCTAAGGCCTCTCTGGAAATTCTGAAGATCCCACGGGCAGGTGGGAGACTCCTGGTCCTTAGGCCAAGACAAGCCTCTGGAGTAAGTCCCCCTGCTTCTTCAGTGTGTCCTCCCCACCCCCCTACCCCCTCTGCCTTCTGGAGTGCCTGCCTCTGCCTTCCTCTCTCCCTGGCCTCCCAGCACCAGCCCCTTGGGATTTCCCTGAAAGCTACCAAGGATGTCAGGGCCAACAATGGGGCAGTCAGCCAGGCGGCTCGGGCCTGGGCCCTGGGACGGGGGCATCCGGGGGACCCCGGCTTGGTCACCAGCTCTGTGCGCAGAGTAGTGGCCCGTGTGTCTGAACGCTCAGGGACCAGGGACACTCCACGGAAGCGGGGATGCAGGGCAGGCAGTGGGGATGGAGGTGGGGGTGGGGCTGCCCTTGGGCGAAGCCAGGAGGGTGCAGGCTGCCTGAATTAAGGCCCGGACACTATCCAGAGTCTGATGGGGATGCTAAGGGGTAGAATCTCTGGGAAAGCAAGAGAGAAGGAGGGTATACTGCTGATGGGGAGCAAAGCCAGGGGAGCACCTATGCCATTGGACCTCTAATAGAAAGGACAGCAAAAGCAGAGCAATGGCAACCCCAGCCAACAGGACCTCCCCCCCCCCCCCCAATTCTGGAAATGTTGATTGTGAGAGAATATGCACCTGCGGAGGTAATTGATTTAGCTGCCAAGTTCAGGCCGGGAAACCAGGCATGGTTGGCACAGAGATGGGAAAGGGGTGCTGACGTTTCCCTGACTGGGCAGGAGGCAGAGAAAATGAGCAAGGTCACCAGACACCTTGCCCTCTGGCAGTGTATGTGTGCATCTCAGAGGCTCATGAATCTACCCTTTTATAGAGTGAATTATTCTAGCCTGCAGGGAGGCTGGAGCCAATGAGGGGGGGCCTGTCTGGGCTCATGGGACCCTGGAAATCCATAGAGGAGGCACAACAGATACTTAGTGAGTTGGGACTAAGACAGGCCATCTATACCCTTGTCTTTGAGGGCCCTGGTCAGGCCAGATTCACTTGAGGAATAAAAGCTAAGATGCTCCAGTCTGCCTCTAGTACCTGATATGGGATGTGGAAATTCATGCTGGTTCCAGCTGTGGGGCAAGACATTTATGATGTTGGGCAATCCATTGCTGGTCTGGGGAAACTGACAAATCCCAGGTATGGACTGTGGGAAAGACCTGAGGGGGGGGGGGGTGGGGAGATTTTCAAAATCCAAAAGGCTATTCCGATCTGCTATAAATTGTGCGGTAAAAGTCACCTGGAAACAAATGCGGTTTGACCTCACTGCTGCAGGGACCCCACCTGGAAAGATAGAATGGCAGCCCAGTGTTGTGTTTGTTGGTTGGCCTGTGGAAGGCCTTCAAATCTGAACAACGGTGGTTTCGACCTGCCCCACCTGTGCCTACCAGCCCTGAGGCCACCTGCTCCAGCAGGGGCCAGCAGGGGACCTAAAAGATACTCCCCAGATACTCCCCTGTTCTGGATTCATGCCTTCCACTCCCTGGTAGAGGATGCAGGCCAAGACTGCCTCCAGGAGAGGGCCTCTGGAGGCCATCAGAGGCCTCAGAGGCCTCATGTTGAGCTCACTGTTCACTGGTCCCCACAAATAAACAAAGGGTGACTGTTCTGGTGGATATTGGTGCTGAATGTCCTCTAATCCATGGTAACCCTCAGATGTTTTCTGGACCCCTTAGTGCCTTTGATGGTTATGGGGGGTTGACAGCTATGGTCCTTTTGACAATGCCCCCCACCCCCCATTGAGAATAGGATAATATTATCTCTCCAATACCAGACAGTGCATCTGGCAATGATATCCTATAAGGTCAGACTTTGCAAACCTCCATCAGTGAATTCTGCCTCCCGTTAGACAAATCAGACCAATGTTGAGAGGGAAAGCCAACTGGTAACCAGTAAGTCTTCCACTCCCACCAAGGGTGGTGACTACCTGGGGGACATAAGGAAATGAGAGGAACTATCTGAGAACTTCACCCAGTGGGTACTGCACACCCTGTCACAGGCTGGTGTGAAGAGAAGAAAAACAGCCTAAAAGATGTGTGCGACACCATCAAGTACCAACACACAGTTCCCGAAGAAGAGAGAGAGAAGGAGATGGAAAAAAATATTTGAAGGAACAATAGCTGAAAATGTCCCAAATTAGATGAAAACATTAGCCTCCTACTTATACAATAAGCTGAACAAATTGCAAGTAGGATAAATTTAAAGAAGCCCACACCAAAGCACAGCATAATTAAATTGCTGATTGTGAAGACAAAGACCCTTGAAAGCAGCAAGAAAGAAGCAACTCATAAAGAACGAGGAATCATCAAGAATAACAAACAATTTCCCATCAGAAACCATGGAGGCCAGAAGGCAGTTGGACAACTTACTCAAACTGCCGAAAGAAAAATAGCTGACAACCAAAGAATTCTATATCACGCAAAGCTATCTTCAAAATGGGAGAAATTAAGACATTCTCAGATAAAGAGTGACATTTTGTTGCTATCTGATCTACTCTGTAACAAATGCTCAAGGGAGTTTTGCAGACTGGAAAGAAAGGACACTAAGTTGTAACTCAAACTCACATGAAAACGAACAGTGGGAAATAAAACTAGACAGGCAAATATTTAAACAAAAGTACAAATTTATTTTTTAAAAATTATCTCAATACTTCAGGATTTCAACTCTCGTGCTCATTTTATTTCCGATTCATTACAGGTTCCGAATATTATGGATCCTCGTGCTAATCCTAATTAGAGCCCTCCTATGAATCCTGTGTTCCAGGTAATTTTAATGATCCATTTCCTTTATAAATTTTTGACAGTCTTGTTTCTCATTGTTCATTACTTTGCTGTAGCTACGGTGAATCTAATGGGCTCATTTGGAAAGTATTACTGCATCGTTAGCTCAAGGATAATGCTGAGGTCCTTGTATACTTTTCAATTTTATCTGCATATTTAGGAATATCGCCAGTGATCCTATGTGTGGATGTGATGCTAAAAAGTGGATTTGAAAATAAATATTAAAAGGGAAAAAAGTAAATATTTTAGGTGATTTTTAAATTAAAGTATAATTGACATACAATATCCTATTGGTTTCAGGTGTATATCAGAATGCTGTGATATTTTTGCATGGTACAAAATGATCCCCATGATAAGTCTGCTTACCTTCTGTCACCATATAAAGTTATTACAGTGTTATTGACTATATGCCTTATACTTTATATTATATCACCATGAGTTATTTATTTTATTACTGGGGGTTTGTATCTCTTTAGTCCCCTTCACCTGTTTCATCTGCCCCCTCAACTCATTTATAACCCTCTGGTAACTAACAGTTTGTTTTCTGTATCTATAAGTCTGTTTCTGTTTTGTTTTCTTTGTCCATTTGTTTGTTTGTTTGTTTGCTGTTAGATTCCACATGTAAGTGAAATCATACAGTATTTGTCTTTCTCTGTCTAACTGATTTCACGTACTATACTAACTTCTAGGCCCATCCATGTTTTTGCAAATGGCAAGATTTCATTATTATTATGGCTGATAATATTCCATTCATACATCTTCTTTATTGATTCATGTAGCGGTGGACACTTAGGTCGCTTCCATATTTTGGCTATTGTAAAAAAAAAAAATGCTGCAGTGAACATAGGAGTGCACCTATGTCTTTGAATCGGTGTATTCATTTTCTTTGGACAAATGCCTAGAAGTGAAATGGTTGTATTGTATAGTAGTTCTATTTTTAATTTTTTGAGGAACCTTCATGCTGGCTGCACCAGTTTGCATTCACACCAACAGTGCACAGAAGTACCTTTTCTCCACATTCCCACCAACACTTGTTGTTTCTTGTATTTTTGGTTGTAGCCATTCTGACAGGTGTGAGGTGACATCTCATTGTGGTTTTGATTCGCATTTCCCTGATGATGAGTGATGTCCAGCATCTTTTCTTGTGGCTGTGGGCTGTCTCCATTTCTTCTTTTGAAAAATATCCATTTATGTCATCTGCAAATATCTTCTATTCAGCAAGTTGTACTTTTGTTGTATTGATTGTTTACTGTGCAAAGCTTTTTATTTTGATGTAGTTCAATTGTTTATATTTTTGTTTTCTTTGCCTGAGGAAACATATCTAGAAAAATGTTGCTACAGCTGATAGATACAGAGAAATTACTGCTTGAGCTCTCTTCCAGGATTTTATGGTTTCAGGTCTCACATGTAAGCCCTTAATCCATTTGAGTGTATTTCTGCATATGGTGTGAGAAAGTGTTCTAATTTCATTCTTTTGCGCGTAACTGTCCAGTTTTCCCAATACCATTTCTGCAGGTCTGCTTTGGCACGAGACACGGATCCAAGGCCTGGCTGTGGGGGTGTGTCCTCAGGAGAACATGAGGGCATGTTGTTAGTCAGTTAGGTGGTGAATGTTGGCACTGAGCTGGTTCCTGAAGGTGTCCATGTATATAGTCTGGGGAGAGGGGAGTGGAAATACTGCCTGTCAGCCCTTTTTCTCTTAGAGAATTCTCCCAAAGATCCCTGACCCTCTAGCACAAGCTCTCAGATTGCTGAATGAATCTCCTTTCCATATACCTCAGGTGTTTTTCAAGCTGTTGTTTCTCTGCTGTGTCTCAGCAGGGCTGTTTTGTGTGTGTGTGTATGTGTGTGTGTGTGTGTGTGTGTGTGTGTGTGTGTGTGTGTGTGCTTCTCTTTAAAGATGGGCTTCAGTTTTATTTTTTTTTTTAATGTGAAATTTATTGTCAGATTGGTTTCTATACAACACCCAGTGCTCATCCCAACAGGTGCCCTCCTCAATGCCCATCACCCATTTTCCCTTCCCTCCCACCCTCCATCAACCCTCAGTTTATTCTTAGTATTTAAGAGTCTCTTATGGTTTGCCTTCCTCCCTCTCTAACTTTTTTTTCCCTTCCCCTCCCCCATCGTCTTCTGTTAAGTTTCTCAGGATCCACATAAGAGTGAAAACATATGGTATCTGTCTTTCTCTGTCTGACTTACTTCACTTAGCATAATACTCTCCAGTTCCAACCACGTTGCTACAAAAGGCCATATTTCATTCTTTCTCATTGCCACGTAGTATTCCATTGTGTATGTAAACCACAATTTCTTTATCCATTCATCAGATGAATGGGCTTCAGTTTTCTATCACTCCCCAGCTCTCCCAGAAGTGAGCCCCCTGATTTTTAAAGTTCCAGGTGGTAAGCCTCAATTATTGTGAGAACTTGTGAAATTAGACCCCTCTGGTTTTCCAACCCAAATATTATGGGGATTTGTCTTCCCCACACAGGTCCCTTCATGCCTGGGGTACCTGGTGTAGGGTATGTTTCTCTCATCTCTCTGCACCTGCGGCATCCCTCTATCCCACAGACAGTCCCACTAGTCGGCTTAGCTCCCAACTGCATCTCTGACCTCCCTTCACTCTTCGATGTGGATTCTTCTCTACATTTAGCTCTGGAGAGTTTGTCTTTCTAACCCTTGGGTCACTTTCTGGGTTATTGACACTAACGTGAGTGTTACCTATTGTATCTGTGGGATGAGGTGAACTCAAGGTGTACTCTGCTCTCTTCCCTGGAGATCTTCTCTACCTTTTTTTTTTATTGGTTTGTCAATATCCTTTTTTTAATTTTATTTTTTATTTTTTAAAATTTACATCCAAATTAGCATCTAGTGCAACAATGATTTCAGGAGTAGATTCCTTAGTGCCCCCTACCCATTTAGCCCCTTCCCCCTCCCACAACCGCTCCAGGGACCCTCAGTTTCTTCTCCATATTTAAGAGTCTCTTCTGTCTTGTCCCCCTCCCTGTTTTTGTATTATTTTTGTTTCCCTTCCCTCATGTTCATCTGTTTTGTCTCTTAAAGTCCTCATATGAGTGAAGTCATGATTTTGTCTTTCTCTGACTAATGTCACTTAGCACAATACCCTCCAGTTCCATCCACGTAGTTGCAAATGGCAAGATTTCATTCTTTTTGATGGCCGAGTAATACTCCATTGTATATATATATACCACATTTTCTTTATCCAATCACCCATCGATGGACATTTGGGCTCTTTCCATACGTTGGCTATTGTTGATAGTGCTGCTATAAACATGGGGGTGCATGTGTCCCTTCGAAACAGCACACCTGTATCCTGTGGATAAATGCTAGTAGTGCAGTTGCTGAGTCGTAGGGTAGCTCTATTTTTAGTTTTTTCAGGAACCTCCATATTGTTTTCCAGAGTGGCTGCACCAGATTACATTCCCACCAACAATGCAAAAGAGATCCTCTTTCTCCGCATCCTCGCCAACATCTGCTGTTGCCTGAGTTGTTAATGTTAGCCATTCTGACAGGTGTGAGGTGGTATCTCCTGGTGGTTTTGGCTTGTATTTCCCTGATGAGGAGTGATGTTGAGCATTTTTTCATGTGTCGGTTGGTCATCTGGATGTCTTCTTTGGAGAAGTGTCTATTCATGTCTTTTGCCCATTTCTTCACTGGATTATTTGTTTTTTGGTGTTGAGTTTGATAAATTCTTTATAGATTTTGGATACTAACCCTTTATCTTATATGTCATTTGCAAATATCTTCTCCCATTCAGTCAGTTGCCTTTTAGTTTTGCTGATTGTTTCCTTCTCTGTGCAGAAGCCTATTATGATGAGGTCCCAATACGTCATTTTTGTTTTTGTTTCCCTTGCCTCCAGAGACATGTTGAGTAAGAAGTTGCTGTGGCCAAGATCAAAGAGGTTTTTGCCTGCTTTTTCCTCGAGGATTTTGATGGCTCCCTGTCTCACATTGAGGTCTTTCATCCATTTTCAGTTTATTTTTGTGCATGGTGTAAGAAAGTGGTCCAGGTTCATTCTTCTGCATGTCGCTACCTGGTATTCTCAGCACCACTGGCTGAAGAGACTGTCTTTATTCCATTGGATATTCTTCCCTGCTTTATCGAAGATTAGTTGGCCATATGTTTGTGAGTCCATTTCTGGGTTCTCTATTCTGTTCCATTGATCTGAGTGTCTGTTGATTTATATATTGATTTGTTGAATTATATATTTGGGTGCTCTCACATTTGGCGCATAAATGTTTACAATTGTTAGGTCTTCTTTGTAGATAGACCCCTTGATTATGATATAATGCCCTTCTGCATCTCTTGATACAGTCTTTATTTTAAAGTCTAGATTGTCTGATATAAGTATGGCTACTCCGGCTTCTTTTGTTGACCATTAGCACGATAGATGGTTCTCCATCCCCTTATTTTCAGTCTGAAGGTGTCTTTAGGTCTGAAGTGGGTCTCTTGTAAACTGCATATAGATGGATCTTGTTATCTTATCCATTCTGTAACCCTATGTCTTTTGATTGGAGCATTGAGTCCATTGACGTTTAGAGTGAGTACTGAAAGATATGAATTTATTGCCATTATGATGCTTGTAGAGTTGGAGTTTCTGGTGGTGTTCTCTGGTCCTTTCTAATCTTTGTTGCTTTTGGTGTTTATATATATACATATATATTTTTTTTCTTCATCTTTTCTCCCCTCAGAGAGTCCCCCTTAAAATTTCTTGCAGGGCTGGTTTAGTAGTCACAAACTCCTTTAATTTTTGTTTCTCTAGGAAACTTTTTATCTCTCCTTCTATTTTGAATGACAGCCTTGCTGGATGAAGAATTCTTGGCTGCAATTTTTCTGATTCAGCACACTGAATATATCCCGCCATCCTTTCTGGCCTGCCAAGTTTTGTGGGTAGGTCTGCTGCCAACCTGATCTGTCTTCTCTTGTAGGTTAGGGACTTTTTTTCCCTTGCTGCTTTCCTGATTCTCTCCTTGCCTGAGTATTTTGTGAATTTGACTATGATATGCCTTGTTGATGGTCGGTTTTTGTTGAATCCAATGGGGTCCTCTGTGCTTCCTGGATTTTGATGTCTGTGTCTTTCCCCAGGTTAAGAAAGTTTTCCCCTATGATTTGCTCACATAACCCTTCTACCCCTATTTCTCTCTCTTCCTCTTCTGGGACCCCCATGATTCTGATGTTGTGCCTTTTTAATGAGTCACTGATTTCTCTGATTCTTAAATCATGCTCTTTTGCCTTAATCTCTCTCTTTTTTTCTGCTTCATTATTCTCTATAAGTTTGTCCTCTGTATCGCTGAGTCTCTGTTCTGCCTCATCCATCCTTGCCACTGCTGCATCCATCCATGATTACAGTTCAGTTGTAGCATTTTTTATTTCATTCTGGCTATTTTTTACTTCTTTTATCTCTGCAGAAAGGGATTCTAATCTATTTTTGACTCCAGCTAGTATTCTTATTACCGTGATTCTAAATTCTGGTTCAGACATATTGCTTGTATCTGTGCTGGTTAAATCCCTGGCTGTCGTTTCTTTGTGCTCTTTCTTTTGGGGTGAATTCCTTCAGTTTGTCATTTTGAAAGGAGAAAAGGAATTAATGAGGTAGAAAAAATAAATTAAGAAAATTAAAATTAAAAATTAAAAACAGAGAGACACAAAAATCAAATAGATGATGCTAGGTCCTAGGTGTATTTTTGTCTGGGTGTTTAAAGTGGTTTGACAGATTAGAGAAAAAAAGGGGGGGGAGGAAGAAAAAAAAGAAAAGAAAGAAAAAGAAAAAAAAGGAAATTGTTTGAGAATTTGA
Source organism: Acinonyx jubatus (assembly GCF_027475565.1). Lineage (NCBI taxonomy): Eukaryota > Metazoa > Chordata > Mammalia > Carnivora > Felidae > Acinonyx > Acinonyx jubatus. The sequence goes on from NC_069394.1 coordinate 5,510,562, forward strand.
AAAAATGAATACACTGAAGTAGACTAAAATGAGACGATGGGGGTAAAACAGAACTTGAAAAAATATACACAAGAGTAAAGACTGTAGTAGAAAAAAAGTAAAGAAAAATATTTTTAATAAAAATTAAAAATAAATATGAATTTTTCATTTTCTGTATTCAAGAAAAAAGAAACAAAAAAGAGAAAAAAAGATTTTAAAAAAAGAAAAAAAAAGAAAAGAAAGGAAATTGTTTGAAAATTTGAAAAAGTGAATACACTGTAGTAGACTAAAATAAAATGATGGAAGTAAAATAGAATTTGAAAAAATTTGCATAAAAGCAAAAAAATATTTTAAAAATTAAATACAAATATTTTAATATAAATTGAAAGCAAAAGTGAAGTTTTTCTCTTTCTGCATTCAAGAAAAAGAAAAAAATTAAAAAGAGAAAAAAGAAAAAGAAAAAAAGGAAATTGTTTGAAAATTTGAAAAGGTGAATACACTGGAGTAGACTAAAATAAAATGATGGAAGTAAAATAGGATTAAAAAATTTATACAAAAGTAAAAAATATAGTAATAAAAATTAAATAAAAATATTTTTAATAAAAATTGAAAATAAAAATGAATTTTTTCTCTTTCTGTATTTAAGAAAAAGAATAGTGTAAAAGAGAAAAAAAAGAGAAAAAAAGAAAATTGAATAGATGGACCTGATAACAGATTGAAATAGGACTGAAATCACTTTGTTTTCCTCTAGAGGTCAGTCCATGTAGCTCTTTATAGTCCATAAAGTAAGCAGGCGGTGAGACTTGTGTTCCTGAAGAGCAAGGTTGGCCCAGTTGGGCGGGTCTCAGTGTATCAGCTCTGCTCTCCACTAGATGGCGCTGCTAGCCTCCTGGGGTGGATGGATTGTTGCAGTGCTGGTAGGTGCGTATGTGCATGCGTGGGAGCGGTGAAAATGGCGCCACCCAGCTACCCAGTCTGTTCTACCTTATCAGCAATTGCGCACCCGTCCTCTGTCTTCAGCTCTCGTCCACTCCCTGCCTTTTCACTGTCCGTGACCAGGCCCCAGGTAGTACCTCTCTCCCAAGTTTTGTCTCAGATGCGTCTGTTTTCCCCGGCCCCTTACTTCCGAAGGACTGTAGCTTTGACCCAGTCTGCCCCTTTGCAGGAGGGTCTCACCCAGCAATGGCTGAATGAGCAATGGCCGAATATCGGCTGCACCCAGGTACGCCCACTGGACCCTGCTGCTGCTGGTGCCCCGAGACTGCAGCCAGGTACCACCCGCCCCACAAAAAGTTTGCGACATAGTGTAGCAGCAGCTTTTCAGGGATTATGGAAAATCACAACACACATCTGGCACCAGGCTTCACCCTTAACGACCTTGTTCCAGCACCAGCGAATGTGGCTGCCTTCCAGGGTCTGCTGGGACCAGGTGGTGTCAACAGTCTCTACCAAATGTCCTTCCAGCAGTGGAGCCACTTTTCCCCGTGTGGCCCAAGAACCTCCCGGACCCCACTCTGCTCCTGGGGATTTGCCCTTCCCACGAGAGCACCACCAGGTATCAAGCTGCAGAGTTGAAGCCTTTGCGCTCCCCTTGTTTACAGTCTTAATGGAATTTAAACCATCTCCTTTCTCCCTTTTTAGTTTAGTCCCTGCGGTGGTTTCCAATTTTCCACTGTCTCTCCAGCTGCTTTTGGGGAGGGGTGCTTTTCCCGTATTCTCCCCCACTTCCCAGTCTCCATCCTCTCTCCACCTGCAAAAGCGGTTCCCTACCTCTTGCGGCTTTTTGCTTCCCAAGTTCAGCTCTCTGCTCTGTGTACCTGCTGAATTCTGTGGTTCAGGTTGTGCAGATTGTTGTGTTAATCCTCCAATCAGTTTTCTAGGTGTGTAGGATGGTTTAGTGTTGATCTGGCTGTATTTCGTGGACGTGAGACACACAAAAAACTTCCATGCTGTTCTGCCATCTTGGCTCCTATCTATCCATTTTTAAAATCAGGTTGCTTGTTGTTTTGAGATTAAGTTGTGTATGTTCTTTATATATGTTGGATATTAAACCCTTACCAGATGTATGATTTGCAAATATTTTTTCCCATCAGTAGGTTTCCTTTTTCTTTTTTTTTGATAGTTTCCTTCACTGTGAGCAAGGTTTTTTTTTTTTAATTTTTTAATCTTTATTTATTTTTGAGAGAGAGACAGCATGTGAGCAGGGGAGGAGCAGAGAGAGAGGGAGACACAGAATCCGAAGCAGACTCCAGGCTCTAAGCTGTCAGCACAGAGCCTGACTTAGTGCTCAAACTCAAGAACTGTGAGATCATGACCTGAGCTGAAGTCAGGCACTCAACCGACTGAGCCACCCAGGCACCCCACCGTGAAAAAGGTTTTTAATTTAATATTATCCAGTATGTTTGAGGGTTTTTTTACCTGCCTTTACCTGAGGAGTCTGGTCCAAAAAAATCGAAGAGTGATGTTAAAGAGATTACTATCTGCGTTTTCTTCTAGGGGTTTTATGGTTTCAGGTCTTACATTCAAGTCTTTATTTTGGACTTATTGTTGTATAAGATGTAAAATAACGGTTTAGTTTCATCCTTTTGCCTGTTTTGGGTGAATTTTCAGTGAGTCATTGGGAACTTCTCCTAATCCCTGCCACCCTGGCACACAAAACGTGCAGGCTAATAATTGGGAAATCTCCATTTACAGTAGGATATTGACAGGCTGGATTACAGGCTGAGAAAGGTTAATAGAGTGGAGTGTGTTTGGAAACTATCTCTCAAGAGGAACAGAGGAGACTGATAACATTAATCTTAGAAAAGAAGAGATTAAAATAGTGCTTTTCAAAAATGCTTTTAAATTACTACAAGACTTTGATTTTGTGACAATTAAAATCCTAAATCACAAAGCTGATAAAAAGGAGAGCTTCTGTGGTTGAAGTGAGGTCAAAACCTTGAGGCTAGTTCCTGGAGCTTAACTCAGCTTCTTTATCTTGGGATCCTTCCTGGGGTTATAGAAAAGCACTTTTTGAAGACAATAGTCTTAGGTGCTAAACTATGTGATACTTCAAATTCCATCATAAGGAATAAATAAAAATAAATTTTACTGACCTAAAAGAGAGCTTCAAGACTATTTTTTATTTATTTATTTATTTATTTTTAATTTTTTTTTTCAACGTTTATTTATTTTTGGGACAGAGAGAGACAGAGCATGAACAGGGGAGGGGAAGAGAGAGAGGGAGACACAGAATCAGAAACAGGCTCCAGGCTCTGGGCCGATGGCTCTGAGCCATCGGCCCAGAGCCTGACGCGGGGCTCGAACTCACGGACCGCGAGATCGTGACCTGGCTGAAGTCGGACGCTTAACCGACTGCGCCACCCAGGCACCCAAGACTATTTTTTAAATGGCTAACTGTCTTATAGTAGAATGCATGGCATAGTGTGTGATAATTATTTTAATAATAATACTTATTTCTCTCAGTTATTGGATGATTACCATAGTTACGAATAAGGACTTAGACACCAGAATTCTAACTCTCCCATTTACTAACTGTTTTACCTTGGGCAAATAACTTAAACTATCTATGATTGAGTTTCCTTATCTGTGAAATGGGAAAATAATTTACCTTTCTCATAAGTTTTATGTCAGATGTTTAAATAATTTAATATCTGTGATGCATTTACAATGGTGCCTGGCACTTAGGCACTACTAATTATGGAGTGTGTGTGTATATATATACATACACACACACACGCACACACACATACTACTAATTATGAGATATGTGTATATATACACATACTACTAATTGTGGGATATATATATGTGTGTGTGTGTGTATATAAAACAAGTCAATGCACAAGTAAATAAATCTATGAGCAAATATTTACAGAAGTTGTGTAAAAGTTAATTATTTATAAAATTAAAACCACAGAGGTTTAATGACAAAGGAGAGTTTGTTTAAAACACCCCTGTTATAGCTAAGGAAGTAAAGTCTAACATTGTTTGTGATCATGAATTTGTGATATTTTTTTTTCAATGCACTGATATTCATCTCAGTCACTTGAGAACAAATAGATAGGTATTTTCTCTTGCATGATTCTTAGATTTAGTCCCTTGTGAATGTATTTTGTTCAAATGAACATCCAGTGTCAGAGCCCAGATATATGTGGATTATTTCTAGTATACAAACTTCAAAGGAAACCTGTTGTGGTGAGTTATTTTTTTTTTAATGTTTTTATTTATTTTTGAAGGAGAGAGAGAGACAGAGCATGAGCAGGTGAGGAGCAGAGAGAGAGGGAGACACAGAATTAGAAGCAGGCTCCAGGCTCTAGGCTGTCAGCACAGAGCCCGTTGCAGGACTCGAACCCACAAACTGTGAGATCATGACCTGAGCCAAAGCCGGATGCTCAACCGACTGGGCCACCCAGGCACCCCTGTGAATTCTGAATACTGACACTAGATCTAATATGAGGTTGTATGACAACAAATGTGCAAGTGTCTGAGTAGAAAGGAATAAAATACCAAAATTATGGAGGATGCAGAATAAACCAGAAGATGCTCCCAGCTGGGTCCATGCTAGCAGTCAGATAAATCACTTAAGTTACAGCAACAATCCGGTGCGATTAGTGAAATAGGAAGTGAGTTTAGGGTTGAAACATCCAGTGTAGCTTTAGTGACTCTCCCCTTGTCTTCCTCCTCCTGATGGGAATGGAAGCAGGGTGTGGCTGAACACAGCAAGCTGGGGACCTAGGCAGACATTTTCCCGGGGAGCCTCTTTGACCTGAATCTCACACTAACAATGACAAGGAGTTTGAAGTAGAATGGAAATGATTCATTATTATTCCATAAATCCCCCTTAGACATTGCAACTGGGACGTCAATCCAGTAGAAAGATTCCAGTATTATCAAGGGTGTTCTTTCTATGTTAGAGATCATTTTGAAGAGTTTCTCTAAGTAAATAAAGTTTCTCTGTCATAGGATTTCCTTGCCTACATCTTCTTCTCACATAAAATATTGATACAAAAGAGAGCAAAAATGCTAGGTATTGTATTTTCTGAGTAATAGGTTTCTGCCAAATGGCTTCAGAGGAGGAATCTCCAATTTGCAGAGCTTCCTTGAGAGAATTGCCACTCTCCCCCATCTGGGGTGAAAAAGCAGAAAGTCCTTGTGCTAGGCTTCTAAGATGCCCCTGCTTTTGAGTGTTAGGACAAACCAGCCCATCTGGCTTTCACAGTAGTGTTGCTAAGTGCCGCCATTCAAACAGATGGATTCTTGGATTAATAAATGGGAAGGACCAGCTGATGTGTTGGCTATGCTTATCAAATGTAAGGTGTAAAGAGTTGGAAATAAGTGTTTAACGAGCTTTCTGACCCAATTAGTATCACCTTCAAGGACATAAAAGCTATCAACTGGTTTAAAAGAAATAGAGAAGACTTCCATTCTGTATCAAAAAAGATCAGCAGACTTTGAAGGAGTAAGACAATTATTCCGACTTCTTTTTAAGATGCTATGGTAAGAATAAACACGGGGCGTTGACTAGTGAAAACAAGACAAAAGACACTGTGTCTATAAAGGAGAATGTATCCAGGAGAATGGAAAAAGAGAGCATGTTTTCCATTGATTTATTGTTTGGTTGAATGATCAGTTCATACATTCATTCACTCAGCAAATGATTATTGAGTATGTAGCTCTGGGATTTTCCTTAGTGCCTTTTTCTACACTCATCTCCTGGCATTGATACTTGTGTCTCCTTTGCTCTAACTAAACTGAATTAATTACAGTTCCTAGAAATCACTGTGCCATGGTGTTTCCCACGTAGGTAAGTACGTGTCAGTTTGGAATGCTCACTTTCCTACCAAGGACTTTCCTGATCGTTTTCAAAAGACCTTATTCAAATTTTACATCTGTGGCATCACCTAAGACTGCTTAAGGTAGTCGGTGTACCTTTTGCTATGTCCCTACTGTCTACAACTTTGCAAATGCCACGATTTTGGAGAACAGAAGAGGAAAGTCATGTGAGCCACCCATGTGCCAACCAAATCCCTACATACATTTGAAGAGAGGAAGAGAGAGAAATCCATGGTGGAAAAACTAATTCTGGAGGGAAAAAAAGGAGGGAAGAGAAAGTAACTTTGAAACTCCAGGTAGTGTCCTCCATGATTTTCAGGAGGATAATGCCTTCGTCATAAAGAGAACAGGAATGCCTAACAGTACAAGTGAACCCTTGGAGAAAAGGAGTGGCTGAGCTAAGACGAATGTGCTAGGGTCTGGCGGGAGTGGGGTGCAGGGCAGAAGGTAGAGCTGAGTGTGAAGCATTTGAGCTAATAAAGCTGCTAACTACCTACCTGCATCACAGGCAGGTGATTCACGGCCACTCTGCCTTTCAAGGCCATTAATGCCCCGTTTAGAATATCCAGGAGATGGATTACTGTACTAACTACTTTGCACACTGGATTTACAAGGAGGATTTAGTGGAATATTTCCTCCTCCTATAAATCACACTATGAATATTGATTGTGGTGCCCTCTACTTATCTAAAAGTTTTATGTGAATTATAAAGGAAAAAAAAAAGCCGTGACTGTTTCAGTGGAAGGATTTCAAGGGGAAGGATCTTGTCGAGAAAACAAATCTGTGGATGTGTTCTAAAATATGCCAGGCCAGTGTTATACAGTGAGGGATGAGTATATAACACAGCGCAGCCGATTGGGACCAATTTATTAGATGCTATACAAGTGCTAAACTGCCTTAAATCAATAGTTTGCAAGGCAGCAGAAGGTTGGGTGTAATAAGTCATCATCTTAATGAAATATAGATTATTCCAAAACTATTAAACAAGCAGTTGGTATCAGGAAAATTGTTCACTTTTTCAGAGCTAAACAAAACCATCTATTTTAGAGGAGGGAAATCGATAGACATCTGTGGCTTGGCATGGAGTGTGAATATATAAATAAATGTATAGCTAAAAGTATTCATTGACACCTCTTTGGATTCTACTATCTTCATCATTACTTAATTTCTAAACAAATAATTTTACACGAATTGTACTGAAGCAGAGACTAAAAGCAAATGCTTCTCTTTTCCCTAATCTTCACTTTCCTTTCCCTGTTCTTTCTCCGCTGCCTCTTTGCTGCCATTCGTAGAGCACCTGTTATGTGATCATAGATAATGTCCTGGGTGATTTGTGCGAGTTAATTTAGTTAGTGTTTAAAGTAGTGCTGAGAAATAGGTAGTGCTACTTTGTGCCACGGTCCAGGTAATAGGTGTCCAGAGTAATTATATTACTGCCCAATGTTGAACATTTAGTTGTGTAGAATTGGGCATGCGATGCAGACATTTGAATGGACTCTGTTTCAGGGGTGCCTGGGTGGCTCAGTCGGTTAAGCATCCGACTTCGGCTCAGGTCATGATCTTGTGGTTGTGAGTTTGAGCCCCATGTCAGGCTCTGTGCTGACAGCTCAGAGCCTGGAGCCTGCTTCCAATTCTGTGTTTCCCTCTCTCTCTGCCCCTCCCTTGTTCATGCTCTGTCTCTTAATAATAAATAAACTTAAAAAATTTTTTGAATGGACTCTGTTTTAAATTTGGAGATCTCAAAAAGTCTTTCAAATGAGTCTCTCCATGTGGACACCAAAGTGCTTCACACTACCCAAGTTCCTGTTTGCAGACATGCACCTACTGTAGGTGGCTGCAGGGGTGAATCCCATCCCAGAGCCCATCACCTTCCAAACAGGCATGTCCCAATATGACACCTGTCATCAAAGTAACCGTGGGTCAATGTCAATGATACAGATTCCCCAGGTTTTGCTGAAATTACAAGTGAGATTTCTAAGAGGAAGCCTGGAGACTTTTCTTTCTTTCCATGAGGATTTCAAGGTTGGGAAACATTCAGATAACATATATCTTAAGCTCCTTGCTGAGGTTCTTGGGTTCTGAAATCTGCCATAAAAGCCTCATATGATCTAATAAAGGAACAAGGAAAACACTTCAGTGTTTTTTCTGTTAATGTGATCTTTCTTTCCTTTCCATTTTATCTTCTTGGTCTCTCTCTCTCTCTACCACGTTCCATTTGTGCCATCAGTATATCCCTGACCCTCACCTTTTAGTCATAGTATAGATATTTCTTTTTTAAAGTTTATTTATTTTGAGGGAGGGAGGGAGGGAGAGAAAGAGAGAGAGAGAGAGAGAGAGAGAGAGAATGAGAGAGAGAATCCCAAGCAGGCTCCCTGTTCAGGGTGGAGCCCAATGCAGGGCTTGATCTCATCTACTGTGAGATCATGACCTGAGCCAAAGTCAGAAGTCAGACACTTGACTGACTGAGCCACCCGGATGTCCCAGTATAGATATTTCTAGTAGGCTTTCATACATTCATTTACTTATGCATTCAACAAATATTTACTGAATGGCTATGTGTGAAAGCCATAGTGCTATTTAATGATCCTGATGACATTATGAGATAGACTTTAAGATGATGGCATAGGAATGTTCCTTTACTTAAATTAAGTGGAAGATCCAGAACTTGATTTAAGTTCTTATGATTGGGAGTTTGCATCTTTCCAAGGGATTTCCATCTCTGTCAGCTCACCTGAACTTTTAATAACTCCAATATTCCCCTCCTAGGACAGATTTCACTTATTCATTTACTTAAAAAAAACTTTTTAAGATGTCTTTTCATACATGGTGCCAGGGATAAAATGTTAAGTTTAAAGGAAACATAAACACTAGCTTTCTAAAGCTTGGAGTGCTGGGTAAAGCAGTAACCAAATATATGATGACTCTTGATGATGAATGTTAAAAAGAAAGATACAGATTTCTAAGACAGAACATAAGGTGAGCCAGAACCTTGTTGGGTTAGCACAATTTCCCTAAAGAAGTGATATTTGAGGTGATTCCTAAAGCCTGAAAACCTGCACAAAGTGAGGAGCTCACCAAGCGCTCAGTGCAGCAGCAGCAACAGCTTGTGCAAAAGCCCTGAGGCAGCAGGATGCTTTGCATCGTAAAGGAAATGAAAGAGCCTCTGTGGCTGTGCAGAAAGACCCAAAGGTGAAAGTCATTAAACATACACAACAGAGGCAGAAAGTGCGAGCTATACTGAGTTTTCAGGTTGTGTGAGCATTTTGGTGTTTATTCTTAAAGAAAGGGATATGCAGGAAAGATATTGAACAGAAGAGAGATTCAACTAGCCAAGTTGAAGGACAGGAGGCTTGCTCTCCGCCCCAAGACACCTCCTCCTCTAGGGTGGAGTGTGACCTCTTGTGACCTTCAGAGTCCTGTCTGTTTGACTTCACACCCACACCCACATACTCACTGCTCACCTGCACTGGTATCTCATTCACGGGTGTCATTTCTGGGAAAGGTTCAAAGAAAGCAGAAGCTTCATGCATTGTCCCGCGAATTGTACGCCCAGTCTTGTGGGACCTACCCGGATATAAGCAGGTGGCTGTCGTCCAACACGGTCACTGGAAACTTACGACTTTTGTAGGAGAGTGATTTCTTTTGGTCCCTATATAAACTAACCAAAGTTGGAGTCATGTCAGGCTCATACTGAGAAGACGTAGGAGGGAAATCGGAAAAGCAGGTGGAGAGGGGATTTAAAGAGCACCATGGCAGATGTGTGCACAGGTAACACAACCTACATCGGAGGACCTGGCGGTGGAGGTGAGGCTGTGTTGAGCGGGATGGCTGCAAATTCACCCAAAATGACTGTTCAAAACAAGAATGGAGAGATTTATTTGGCCTTCAAACAGAGCTTCCTCCGATCAAATGGCACAATCGGGAGAAAATCGTACTGCAATTGGAGGTAATGCATGTAATCTGTAAATGCTGGGAATCATGGCTGCTCCCAGCAGCCTAGGATGGATTGCATAATAATCTTGTACAAATCCACACCACATGTTATAAAGTAGGAACTCCAAACACATTCATCTTTCCTGGCAAACCGATGCTCAATTTTTTATTAAGTAATGGGTGGTAAAAATGCAATTTGCTTCTGTTTTTACTCTGAATACCAGAATGCTCTGAAATAATGTTTTTTAGTCATTTTCCATGTTCTGGGGTTTTTGAATAATTGATTTCTTCACCCCAGCTACCATTATTTAAACAATAGAGGTTAGCCTTCCTATTCTTTTTTGTTTCCTTCAAAAATTCATGCGATTTTTTAATGTGTGCCACTCCCGGTTCTATCCTGCGTGATGGTGTAATGTACATGAAAAGCAATGAATGAGCTTCTGTTTTTCATTATCCATCAATGCATTTGTCCACGTGTATGTTGCAGAGAATTTGTTGGAAATAAAGAGCACGTATTTAATGATCTAACCCGAGCCAATCCATGATGACGTGTTTTGGAAATGGACTCTAACGTTTCAGGAAAGATAGTATTCTGACGTGGGCACTTTTTAGCTGTGTGACCTCACGCAAGCCGCTTGCCTGGTGTGCTTTCAGTCTGTTTTTGCAAATGGGGGGACAGTAGTAATTCTTACAACACTGGGGGAATGCGCTATGTGATGATGCCCACTAGGCTGTCCGCAAGAGAGACTCCTTTTCCCCTTTAATAATTTCACCCAAACTCAAGTATTTAATGATTCTAACACAGATAGAAGCTGGCAAGACTCAAATTTCATTCCTACCAAGTGGCCCCGGTGATCATGGAGGAATAAAATGCTGATGACATCTCTGATTTCTCAAGGCTGCTCAATTCAGCTGGAAATAGCAAAGCGCCAGGGTTCTTCGCAGACTCTTTCAGCTGGAAGTCCTTTCTGGAAACACCTCCCAGCCCAGCCTCTGTGTGGCAGTTTCATGCTTCCAGCCCTGGGCCCAGCTGGAACTCCAAAGCGCTGGGAAAGGAAGAATACATTCATTAGCATTTAACACTCAGCGAACATCATAATTTTGAAAACTCCCTGCCTCAAAGAACTGACACCCTGGACAATTAATGTAGGAAGACACTTTGGCACTTAGGAAAAAAATAAATCTTTCCAGGCCCAGTTGGTTTAGAAAATGAAGGAAGCGGGGATTCGAGGAGGCCCTTTCCTTCTTTTCTGGGCAACTGTTTGTATATAATCCTTAGCATCCTGAGCACTGTTCTAAGAGCATCGTCCGAATTTCTATCAGCGGAAAAGTGCTCCACGGCCCCCACGTTGCTGCAAGGAAGGTAGCGGAATCAAATGCCAAGAGGCGGGTTCCAGATAATGAGTCTGTGTCCTGTCTTTGTGCACAGCATTCCTTCTATCTGGAATATTTTTCCCATTTGTCCTTCACATCCCCGCTCATCTGTCCCCTCTTCTAAGAACTTGCCCAGACCCCTTCTCCACGTGCAGATCGGTGATTCCTCACTCAGGGTCACTTGACATCTACCCTCACCCTCTGTGGAGCCCAGTGCTCCGTGGTGCATGAGTGTTCATCATTGAAGTTTAATCCTCACGAGAGAGAATTAATGCACTATTCTTTCCAGGGTGCAGGTGTTGAAACCCAAGGACTTGGGTTATTTGCCTGAAGTTTATACAGCCAGCAGGTGCCTGGACCTGAACTTGAATCCAGATATACCTGGCCCCACTTTGGGGCCTCTATCCTACCCTACCTCACCATCTTTTGTCAGAACCCCTTTCCCAATCCTGAAGGGGTGTGTAGATTGCTCACACCTGTTATACCCTGGTATTTTGACTGAGGCAACAGTGGGTGACATAAGAGCCCTCCAGATGTAGATCGTTTGGTTTGCAGAAGGACAGGCCGGCATCCAGTTTCGGGTTCTGTCTCATGGCTTGGTCGCTTTGGCTAATGCAGTTAAACTTTAAGCTGCAGTTTCCTTGGGTGGCAAAAGAAAAACGCAGCACCTCACGCCCATGAATTTTTGCGTCACAGTTTTGTGAGACGCATTGAGCTATTGATGTAAAGTGAATCACACAGTGCCTTTTCTTTATTTTTATTTTTAATATATTTTTAAAAGTTTATTTTTGAGAGAGAGAGAGCAGGGGAGGGGCAGAGGGGGAGAGAGAGAGAGAGAGAGAGAGAGAGAGAGAGAGAGAGAGAGAGTGTCTCAAACAGGCTCTGCAGTGTCAGCCCAGAGCCTGACGCAGGGCTTGAACCTACAAACTGTGAGATCATGACCTGAACCAAAATCAAGAGTCGGATGCTTAACCCACTTAGCCACCCAGGTGTCCCATAAAGTGCCTTTTCTACAGTGTCAATACATGATCACTAGAAAGATAATAGTAGTCTTATCATCATCATCTTAATCAGATTTCAAAACAGGAAAGGAAAGTGAATTTAAAAACAATCTGAGTCCACTAGAATGGTCTGGGCACGTGTACACTCCTCTTTTAAATGTCCTTCTCCATAACCTTCATGTTAATGTATGCATTCATTCAACAAATATTTATTAGGCAGCTGCTATATGGTGGGTGCAATCCTAGTGCTGGGCTTGTCATGCTTCACATTTTGGGTTAACTCACTTCTGCAGGGAAGCAGCTCCTGCCCACATGATCTAAAATACCTGAGGGACGTCTCTCTTTCCCTCCTTGTTTGCTTCCTTCATATGTGCTTGTATTGATTTTGTTTTTCCATTTACTTGCTCTGTGTTTGTCTTCTGCATGGAGAACAGAAACTGGGACTTAGCACAGTGTTCAGCTCATTGGAGTTGTCCAGTCATTATTAAGGCATGAATGGCATGGGCTAGAAAAGAGAAATCTAAAAGCTGTCAAGTAGAAGAAACCAGATCAATGAACCCAAATTAGAAGTGTACATGATATGATATGTATATGTGTATCTGAAGAGAGAGAGAGAAGAACATTACATAGACAAAGGCAGGAAGAGCAGGTAAAGAGCAAATGAAGTAGAGAACAAAATATATCACGAAATGCTGCCCTATATCTAATACCCGAGGGGATAAGCAAAATAGAGTAAAATCCAGTGAAGTTATTTAGATACAAAATTAGACAAGGAAAGGATTGTGAATTAATAGGTGACTAAGGGATAGAAACAAAACAGTATGGAGTAGAATAATCCTGGTTATATAAAAGATTGCACTCCATCATGCCCCCACACCTACATAATTGTTTACATTCATTGAAAGGTACTTGGCATGATGGCTCCACTGCTGATGGTTACTTTTTTTGTTGTTGTTTATTTATTTTTTAAAGACAGAGAGAGAGAGAGAGAGAGAGAGAGAGAGAGAGAGAGAGAGAGACAGTGCATCAGCCGGGGAGGGGCCGAGAGAGGGATACACAGAATCTGAAGCAGACTCCAGGCTCTGAGCTGTCAGCACAGAGCCCAATGCAGGGCTCGAACTCACGAACCATGAGATCATGACCTGAGCTGAAGTCAGAAGCTTAACCCACTGTGCCACCTAGTCACCCCTACTGATGGTTACTTTTAAGTAGTGAGGCTTGTGGTGAATTTTTTTTTTTGCCTTCATTCTTTTGTGTGCATTTACATTTTTTAATAATCACGTATCATTTTTGTGAAATAAGAAATTTATTTTTCTTCAAAATGAAAATAGACAATGACTAGATTCTAACGGTGATGCCTTTTTAGAGATATAGGTAAGGATTATTGTCATGTTATTCTCTATAATTTTATGTATATTTTTCAATTGAAATTGAAACTTTTTTCAATTGAAAAACATAGAGCACATGCTGAATTATCTGAGAGAATCATACAAATCGGTTCCTGTGGTCCTCTGGTGGCATTTATATGCCAGCTCTGTGGGGCGATTGAGGAAATGTGTAGGTCAAGTTTGAAGAATTGGAGCAAAGGTAATACACCTTGTGTATTGATGCATTCTTGAATTTATGACAGCATTATGAATGTGTTGGTTTATGTGTCTGTTCTGCTAGACTATGAGGCCCTCAGGACGGGACACTTGTCTTATTTCTTCACTTCCTGCCGAGTCTGACACATTATTCATGCTTAGTAACAGTTTCTTGAAAGAAAGTGCATTGACTTAGCTCTAACCGGCTGTGAAGGCTTAGCCATGCCATGTAAATTCCCTTTGTCCCTCTTGATAGGAACATCTTCTATTATTTTCCCCATCAGCAGTATAATGTGGCCTGTCCTGCTCTAAGAATCATGTTTTCAGATGACAGAAATCCTTAGATACTTGACTCAGGTAAGACACTTGGGCTTCCTCCCAATAGAAGCAGGGCTTCAGAATCTCATCATATGCTCCGTTTAATTACTTGCCAATTCACGGCGTTGAGTTTCTCATGGTGCTAATGGAGCCCCCGAGAAAGCTGAGAGAGTGGCATAAAATGTCCTCGTATTTTAATGGGGTTGGGGGTGGTAAGTGTTAGATATAATTTAATCTATGGGAACTAATAGCTTTTGAAATAATGATGCCTCTTGACTATCGATTTGAAAGCTACTCAGAGTAATTGAACACTTATTCCAACTCAGAGAAGTGTTGCTTATTTTTGCGTTCTTGATTTAAGACTGGAGTGATCGGTTCACACTTTAAGACACCAGTGGGCGGCACACAATTATGGCCTAATTCGGTTATCACTTAAAAAAAAATTAAATACGTGTAAGCTTCAAACAATGAACATGCATCTTGCTATAGGTATATGTGTTTATAATAAAATTATATGTCTTAATGTATTACCATATGTATTCATATATATATATATAGCACATTTTAATTTTTAAACATGAGAAAAATATAAGTGAAAGTTGTAATTCATATATATATATATATAGCACATTTTAATTTTTAAACATGAGAAAAATATAAGTGAAAGTTGTAATTCATATATATATATATATATATATATATAGCACATTTTAATTTTTAAACATGAGAAAAATATAAGTGAAAGTTGTAATATTTTCTTCTGGCATCCAGCAGACCAATTTGAGTATCTATAGAATGACAGCACTCCACTGAGGGGACAATTTACTAATCAATGGCTTGAAACATACTGTGTGGGGTAAATCCTGACTCTTTCATCAATTGGTTCTGAGACACAGGGGGGATTTTGTCCTCTCTGTAGTTCATTTTTCCATCATAAAATGGTCCTCTCTCTGCCACTTCTGTCTAGTATGGAAGGTTGCCTCTGTTCAGCTTTTTAAATATTTCCTTGTGGGGGCTATCTGTCTCCCCCACAAAATTGCTCCTAGAGCTCAGTACTTTGCTTTCAACCCCACCTGGGGCTCCAGGAAGTTCCAAGAAGGTCAAAGGAAGACAGTAGTATTTATTTCGTTTGCTTTGTCTTGTTTCCTTTTATTCAAAAAAAATATTTATTGAGTTCCTCCTATGTACAGATGACTGGCTTATAGGAAGTACTCGACAAATATTAGTTGCTATATTATGTATGACAGCATCTTGAGTGGAAGGTAACATCCTACAGACACCCGTCTTTTGAGTGTGTTTTATGTGTATCCCATTGTACTCTTCATTCTGTCATCATCGTAGGATTATTTCCTGCAAGTGCTCTAAAATAGACACCATTCTGCTCAAATACCCATCTTCAGATTATTTACATATGCATTATACTTACCTTGTCCTACATTTTTCAGTTGTTGATTAACAAGTGTCCTAAATTGTGGTCTGGTTTATTCTCCTGGTATTGACTTGCTTTTCGTTTTCTCTCTGTAACATGACCTCCAGATTATCCTGGTGGTAGGATTCCTGCACACAAGTGCTAGAGGGACTCACATGTTCTAATGCAGCAAAACACCCATGCAAATGATTGCCAAAAGGTACACTGGTGGAAAATCACACAGCGAAAGAATAGGTTCTGAGGCTCTGTTCAAAGATCAGACAAAAGATACACAGAAGTTCTATGAATCCTAGAACCTTAACATATTAAGATTCAAGGTGTGGTGCTTGGAAAACCCACCTCCAAATTCTCTGACAATCCTCCCATTAAAGGTGAAAGGTGATTCCTTTCCCTGTGAATATGGGCCAGCCTTTGTAACTCTTTATAATGAATCGAGAGAGTGGAAGCAACGTATTGTGTGACTTCCAAGGATAGATTAGAAAGGGGATATATCTTCCTGTGTCTCCCTCTCTTTCTCCCTCTCTCTTGCAATGTGGCTTGGAGCTCCAAACTGCCATGTTAAAAGGCCACCTACTCTGAAACCACCATGCTGGAGAGCCCACATGAGGAGCCAGACTGGAGGATCTCATCTCTTCTAGCCTCCAGCCCCAGCTGTAGCCTGCCCCTGCCGATCCCTGTTTCACTTGTGCTTTCATGAGAAAAATGATTATTGTTATCGTTTTATGTGAGCAAATATCAGGGTGGTCCGTTGTGCCAATAAACAGAACACAAGGATAGCTCAGGGAAACAGGGCAATATACGCTGAAAAGCACAAAGAACTTTCCAGTCCCATAATGATGCTATGTCCCCAAATCCGCTTGGCTCCATCTGTCTTCTGGGTTTTGGGCACTTGCTCGTTGGAGAGCCCAAAGGTTCTGTCCTGTCATCTTCCAGCAATGCTGTCCTCAGTGTCCATCCCGGGGAAGATTGGGCTTCAGGAGGGACTCCGTTGTGCTGAGAAGAGCCACCTGCATCAGCTCCAGTGGCTGGTGTGATCCGACAGGGTCTATAGAATCTCTGGCTTCTCCCGGCAGCATATTGTTCAGCCAGAAGAGAGTCTTGGTTATCACAGGATTTAATAGATACGGGAATTCAGAAGGACAGATGTGACCTATACTAGCTAACATTGTTTTTGCTGCTCTGCGTCTATCGGTTTATCTTCTGGTGACCTTGACTTAATTTCCTTTACTGTTTTACTGCTTGGAACATGGAGTTTATTAAATATGGGCTGTTCTCTGATCTATGAATTTTAGATGTGAAGAAAAACACTAGAGATGGCTTAGGTGACAAGTGAGGGACAAACCCGGGATCCATAAAATCTCCTTCTGAGGCTTCTGGGTAAATTTTTGTGTTAGAAAATCCCATAAGCTACACGATGACTCTAAATGTTAGCATACACATTTTTTTCTTGATATGTGCTTACTGCTTTGTCATGGGGGATGGGGTCATTACATGGGAATGGCTGATCCTGGGGGCGTGTACTGTGACACGTTCTATTGGAAGAAAGTAGTAATTTTGTATTTTTACACTCCTTTATCAGAATCCTCCCCTTGTAACTGGTCTTGTTCCAGTGAAGCAACAGAGGGGTGCCATTAATAACACTTTTTTTTGAAATATTTATGTGTGTCCAGTCATTCGAATTAGTTTTTACGTTTCATAAAAGTTCAAAAAAAGCCATAGCAGATAGAGGGAGAGAGGGATTCCAGGATCTTATGGATGTTGTTCACTAGCAGTGTGGCATACCCAAGGTATCTTTGGGTGAATCTAGAAAGAGAAATATGTCTTTAAAACAATCAAGAGGATAGCTTTTGGTGATGTGGCTAAATGGAAAAGAATTCACGTACATGAGAGTTTTACTTAATGTACATCCATGACAGTTTACTCGAGTTCCAATTGAAGTTTGGGTCTAAAACCTACCTAATAATGAATCATCATTTGGGCTTCGACTCGGAGGAATTTCAATATGTCTGAATCCTCTAGGGAGCTAAGTTGGGCCAAAAGGGCTGACGTAGGCATCCTTGGGTCTCCAGCCACTGCATTATACAGAAGCACCACACCATCATCATGATAGGCAGCTATCGACTTCATGGCCCTCTCCTCAAATGTAAACCATTGTACATGAACCCAAGGAAGTCGCTCAGACCAGAAAATGGTGATACAGTGAGAGGGAGAAGATCAGGGGTCACTTAATGACTGCCCTTACTGTCATTGGAACTCCAAACAGAAATTTGTTGGAAGAAAAGAACCAGCACACAAATACCGAACAACTAGCAAGCAAAACGCCTAGTGATATCAGCGCCTCTGAGCTTCCTGCCCACTGGAGATCAGAGGCCCAGAGCCACACAGGTGGCTGTGCCCAGACTGGTTCTGTCCAATTAGCAGTGAGAGAGAAGGTAGAGCATTCAGGGAATGAGTGAAACCGACAGACGGCTGGGTGACTTGATTGGAGCTCAGGGGCAGTATTCTTTATGTAATAATATTCTGGTCTGTTAAATTTAATAAATCTCTTTTTGATATAGTGCCAGGCACTTGCCATGGTGAGAGAGTCAATCCACGGCCTCAAAGGAAGAGTTTTTCTTTGAAGAGGGCTCTCAAATGGCCAAGAACCCGACACTCATGACTCCCAGTAAATGGTCCATAGAGGCTTGTCCTGTTCCAGCTGTTTTATTCTTTCCCAAAGCCTTCAAGTCCCCTTCCTTCTAAGTGCCACTCAGGGAACGTTCTGCGTTTGGGAAAGCAAAGGAGTGTATATCCTCACTCCAAAGCCTTTCGATATTTCCATTTATTTATAACAGATTTATTGCACATCTACCATTTGCCGGACACCGTGGGACTCTGGAGACTTACTAATTTAAAAGGGAGTGGAACGCTCTGTCCCAGAGCTGCGCGTGGTCCAGTCAAAAAGGTAATACATGAAGTTAGAAAAAACGTGATAGAATTCTCAATTATGAAATAACACATTATGAAATTATTGTGTTATCGATTATCAAGCAGTTTAACTTTTCTCTGTTAATGACCTTCAATTTCATTAATCATCCCTACCTGAGTATTCTGAATATATATGTTATATATCTAATATGTGTGTTAGATAAAAGAACAATTCTGTGTGCAAGCACCAGGACAGACATTGGGTATTGGTAACAGGTATAAAACACCCACTCCTGCTTTTAAGAAGATGTAGTGTGGTCATTAATAGTTATGATGGATATAAGAATGTTTCTCGGTGAGACTTCGTAACTCACATAACATAATGTGAACCCAGTTCACATTAAGGGCGGAGAGGGAAGGCTTCTTGGAGTGGGGACATGATAACTTAGTGCTAGGCGCACAAATTCATTAACAGTAGCAGTCGGGAAGTTAAGAAGTTATGGGAAATAGTGCCTGTCATAGCCCCTCCTCTCCCTGTGCTGGAACCAGACAGACCATACTAAACACATTTACATGCAACTTAAAATAAAAACAAAACCAAAAAATGTGGGCCAGCTCAGGTCCAGGAGCCACGGGGCGGGACTTGGCTTAGAGTTTGTCAGATGGAGAAAGAGGCCCGGAGGCCTGTGGCAGAAAGGCTCGGAGGGAAGGCCTGGGGGCGAGGAAGCTGGCAGGGCTCAGGACAGCCCGCCCCATGTGTCCCCTGGAAAGTGATGGAGATGGGGCGGGTCTTTACCCACACAAGCTCTCCAGGGAGATTAGCCCCTTTGCTGGCACATGTGGGCTCAGAAACACTTCTCTGATATGACGAGGTTGGGCCTTTTTCCCACGTGCTATACCATGACTAGCCTCTATGACTTGACTTTTTCCCTTTAGCTTAAAAGCTGGCCAAGTGGCTCCTTGATTTCTTACCTACTAGTTTTTCTCAGAAACTTGATTTTTTGCTGGGTTGAAGGGAACATCAAAGACAGGTGTTGGGGTTGGGGTTCAGTTTATTCAATACACTGTTCAATCCCTGCTGGTGGTCTAGAATCCTCATCTGTGAACTTGAAAGTGAACGCAGACACATCTGGTTTATAGGTGCCTACATCCCGAGGGAGACAGGGTCCTCAGATGAACCCCTGCCTCCTCTAAAGGGGGGACGCTGCCACGTAGGACATGGGTACTTAAGGGAGGCGACACCTGCCCCCTCTCCAAACTGTCCTTTGCATCAACATTTGAATTCTCCAAGGCTCAGCTAAACTTCGCTACTCTGTGAGCATCACAAAACCTATGTTCCAGCACCTTCTCACCAGTGACGACTTCCTCAGGAGCCTTAAGCTAGTCCCTTGGCCCAGGCTGACCTAGAGGAAGAGCCACATCGGCTGGGAGCAGTGGCTGTCGTGTTGTCCACCAAAGACTGCACCTTGGCACTCTTTCCATTTGGCTAGGATACTTCCTACCTTCAGGAAATGACCTATTCCCTCCTAACAAGCCCAGATCTTGCCTCCTGGGCCAATGCGTGTTCCCGCCTACTTCCCATGAACTGTTTTGTCTGCAGGAAACCCAGGCGCTTTGTGGTTCGAGTTTTCTTAGCCATCCTCTCTTCCAGCCCCACCTTTGCCTTTATTTGTGGTTCTCTGCTGGCTCTCAGGGTAGCTGTGCCTGGAAAAACTAGGGATGGTGGCAGGTCCAGCCTCGGGCTCCTAAGCCAGATTAGGAGTTTCCGATAGCACATGGAAAAGACAAACTCAGATGAATACTTGTTTTTTCTTCCTGGTTTCAGCCTTTGACACCCAAATCTCTCCGAAGATTATACCCTGGTGAGCCAGGCATGACCACAAATGAACTTCCAGGATTCATTCTGTTCACTGATTGAAAGCCTAGAAAAGACGACTATTCAGCCAATTTTGCTGTATGTCGCACCTGATAAAATGATGAGAGTGTGTGTCCCCTACCTGTCACTGGGCGCCCTGTCGTTTTTCAAGGATGTGACACAGAGAAGACAGGCTGGACACACTCTTTAGCATGCTGTCTGTAATGACCATGACAAATGGGTGGCCTGATAGAACAGTGAGATTCCTTACTTTGCACCTGCTAAGCTCATGCCTGCTTTATTATTTGGGTGGGGAAATAAGGCCTGGGAAACAACAGAAGAAGGAGCTATTGCAATAAGAATAAACTGTCTGTAAGTCTGTTAAAAGAAAGAAAGAAAGAGAGAAAGAGAAAGAGAAAGAAAGAAAGAAAGAGAAAGAAAGAAAGAAAGAAAGAAAGAAAGAAAGAAAGAAAGAAAGAAAGAAAGAAAAAAAAAGAAAGAAAGAAAAGTCCTCAGTCCCATGTTCCGTGGAGAAATGGGGTGGGAGCAAACTCGGGTGTACTCACTATTTGTGTGCTGGGGCTGTCTCTCAGGGTCAGAGATGGATAGTGACAAGTTGGGTTGGCATGCAGGCACGTTGTGCACTGGGCAGAAAAGATACAGGAGAGGTGGAGGTAAGACCTACATGAGAAGCTTCCCATGGTTGTTGGGAAAGTGAGTCTGAACATCCTTTTTAAGGTGACAGAGCTAAGGAAGCATATTAGGAAGGAGGTATGCTTGAGGTTTCTATTTCCCTCCTAAGCTGTATTGTGAAAGATTTAACACGGTAACGGAGGGATGGTCTGAGCATTGAGGAGTAAGATATTAAATATATCCCTTGTCCTGGATTCTTACCCCAAAATACATTCATCATTGACATAACTGTACGTTGGCACTAAGAAGGGACTGTGTCCCTGCCTCCTGGCTCAGGAATCCCTGGTGCTCTTTCCTGCCCCCTGGAGCTGCCTCCGGTTGCCTAGGTAGCAGGGAGCATATATAGAAGAGGGTGACAGGTGTGCCTCCGGCAGGAACTGACCTCAGAATAGCCTCAGGCTTACTCCTATCTGGACTTGGAGACAGATTAGTTAGTATCCAGTGGGGAAAGAGGATGAGGCTCTTAGCAGTCAGGAAGATTAAGGCCAGTTACTAGTAAAAGGCCACAGAAAAACTTTCCTTACTTGGAGTTATTTAAACTTTTCTAATCTCCCACAAGGATATCAATTTTTTTGTTGTGGTTATTTTGGAATTTGTTACAGACCTGTCGGAAGAATGGAAGGCATTTCCTGGCACCTGGGCTGACTTTCCATCTCTCCCTTCCCTACTGATTATGGTAGCTGCCATGATGGGGCCATACCTTGCGTATAGATTGCCTGTAATTCTCATAAAACCTTGCAAAGTACTACTGTCATAGAAGTGAAGAGACTGCCAGGTTAAATTCAGTGATAAGCATGTAAATGTTTACAAGTGGTCATTGATTATTGAATCTATACCATTAATAAAATATTGTGCTAGTAGCTTTACATGCATTTTTAGTTTCTTCTTCACAGTTAAACTACAAAGTAGCTTCAATTCCATTTTACAGGTGTCAAACAGAAATCCATAAAGGTAGAGTAACTAAGGTTTTGTACCTATTAGCAATTAGGTCCAGGATAAAACACATGTTCATCTGGCTGTAAAACCCATTTTCTGACCATCAAGGCAATGCCATATTTCTAAAACATTCTACATAACTCCTCTCATTGTTCAATAAATCTGATATTTCAGGCTTCTAATAATCGACAGAGTCCATGTTAGTATATAAATGCTCTAGAGAAAGAGAGTACATTTGCTTAAATGTAACATGATATATAAATGAATATCTTAGATGTTATTGGTAAAAATTTTTTTAAATGTTAATTTATTTATTTTGAGAGAGAGAGAAGAGAGAGCCTGAGTTGGGGAGGGGAGTTGGGGAGATAGAATCCCAAGCAGGCTGCCTGCTGTCAGCACAGAGTTTGACTCGGGGCTCGATCTCACAACTGTGAGGTCATGACCTGAGCTGAAATCAAAAGTCGGATGTTTAACAGACTGAGCCACCCAGGCACCCCTATTGGTAAAAATAATTTAATCATAATAAAATGAGAATAATTCCTAATACTTTGTAGGTAGGTTTGTTTGTTGTGAATACAAACGTGTATTAACACGTAAAATACATACGTATATTCATGTTAACTGGAATCCCCATAGGACACATGGAAAACAGTGACTGATGAAGGGGCCTTTCCAAGAGTGTGGGCAAGATTAAAGCCACCTAGCAGGAATGATGAAGCTTTCTTGGGCTGGGCACAAGGAGTCCAGGATCCCTGGGCTTGAAGGTTCAAGGGGAGGGAGTGGTCACCCAACTTGGAGAGAACATTAGCTGTATGACAAGGCCCCCTGATGCAGCTGAGACCTTAAGCAGGGAGAGTGTAGGTATTTACAACCTAGAGAAAGAACCAGAAACATGAATATGGGGACCTCTATCTCCTGCTACACTCAGGTTTCCTTTGGGGTTTCCCATTGTTCTCACATGCTGGCCCCTGCCAGAGATCACTATGTAAGTAAAGATCCTCAGGGCCTAGGGAAGGGTGGAGGGGGGTAGAAGCTGGATCTGGAGAGACTAACAGACCATATCCCACACAATATCTATTTTCATGGTTTGTGGTTATAGCAGAGTAAAGTTTAGATATTATCCTTGCTATACAACTCAGGAATCAGAATATATCTGCCTCAATCTGTTACTAGTTGTAAACAACAGAAACTAACCTCAGCTGTCTGTTTCAGAAGTGATTTTCCCAGGACAGACCCTGAGTAAAGAATATGGGTGTAGGCGATTTTTTTTTTTTTTGTCAAAGAGTTCCCAGGGAGGGTTGTCAGATGAAATACAGGACACCCAGTTAAGTTTGAATTTGAGACATGCAACAAACACGTTTTTGGTATGGCTATGTCTCGAATATCCTATCAGGCATAACTATACTAAAGACAAAGCAGAGCAAACTGTTTTTCTAAGACCAGGAGAAAACAGCAAGGGGACGGTTGAAGCATGGAAGGATATGAGAAAGAGCCCAACAAGGCTGCGTGTCCCAGGTCTCCGACTCAGCTCAATCCCAAAGGGAGCTCCAGAGTGCGAATTACACCTCAGTGCCCATCACTCATCCAGGCAAAGGGGCTGGGCTCCTGCTCTCATACATCGCATCAGTCAGGCAGTGAGGGTGGGCTCTTTGGTGGGTGGGAGCTGTGGGGCAGGGCAGTGGGGGATGTAAAGTTCCACTTGCAGGTACTTCTGGATCTTCCTAACACGTGGCAATGCAGCTCCAGTGTCCAAGGCATTCTTCAGAAAGTCATACATGCGATCAGTTAGTGTGGGTCACACAGAAACGAAGGGGTGAATGAACAGATCTGGTAAGAGGGATAGGAAGGGAAACGGCCATGGCCATACTGTGTCCACTACAAGACCTTAAGCAAAATAGAAATTTATTAAAATGCTCCAGGGAATTCACAATAATGGGCTGGAAACTGGAGGCCACAACCAGTTGTCTCTAGAGGCTATACTCTTGGAATGGCGGCCATCCCTTCAGATTGGCCTGGGCTAGATGCCTCTACCACCATGGCTCTTGATTCACAGAGACAGGAAAGGGGTCTCAATGGCCACTCGAAGCTGCAGTCTTCCCTCCCTCCCTCTGGACAGCTGCCTTCAACTAGAGCATCTGGGGTGCCTGTGGCTCAGTCTGTTAAGCATCCGGCTCTTGGTTTTTGGCTCAGATCATGATCTTAAGGTTTGTGAGTTTGAGCCCCGCATTGGGCTGTGTGTTGGTGCAGACCCAGCTTGGGATTCTCTCTCTCTCCCTTTCTCTCTGCCCTTCTCCTTCTCTCTCTCCCTCTCAAAATAAGTAAATAAACTTCAAATAGAGCGTCTGGTGCTAATACAAAGTGATGGCGAGGTGTAGGCTGCCGAGCAATGGCAAACACCGGAAACCCAGCCACACACACATGCAGCATGTGGCCATCATTTTTCCTCACTAGGACAAAAATTGGAGAAAGGAATAAATAATTTATTTAATGATTTTTTTCATCAGATTTTCATTTGAGTACCTACCACCTGTTTGCAGAATTATCTAATTCTATCTTTGTGACTGTTGTCCACAGAGCGTTTCAGATGAAAATCCTCACATGCTTCTGTTTAGTGTTCTCCAGAGTCTTCTCACATTTGGAGCACCTGATGTGCTCTACACGCCCTTGTGACCTAGTGCATGGCCTTGTCACCTAGAGCATCCTGTTACCTCCCTCACCCTTATTCTTAGGATGTCCTCGCTTGTTTGGCTGTAGATGTTCTTAACTTTTTACTCTCACTGGAACATATTAAGACCATTCCCATCTCACTCCTTGATATTTTCTCTGCCTGAAACATTCTTCCCCAGAATAACCACATGATTATTATTCTATTGCTTCATTTAAGTATCTGTTCATCTTTCATCTCCAGAGAAGTGTCCTTCCCTAAACTCACATCATACAGACTTTACAAAAGCAACTTCTATCCCAACATCTCTATCTCCTTATCCTTTATTTTTGTTCACAATTGGTATCATTCAGGCTATATTTATTTACTTGGTCTTTCTCTCATTCTCTCCATCCCGTGTGTGTGTGTGTGTGTGTGTGTGTGTGTGTATACATATATATATATATATATATATATATATATAGAGAGAGAGAGAGAGAGAGAGAGAGAGAGAGAGAGAGAGGTGGGAGGCGGGGGTGGGGGGGTGGAGGTGGACCATTTCCAAAAGGACAAGGGCTTAGCTTGTTTATTTCTGAGTTTTAGGCCCTAAAACAGAGTATGGCACATAGGAGATGTTTGAAGTATTAGTTGAAATAAGGAAGAGAAGGAAGGAAGGAAGGAAGGAAGGAAGGAAGGAAGGAAGGAAGGAAGGAAGGAAGGAAAGAAGGAAGGAAGGGAAGGAAGGAAATCTGAGATTAACAGATGCAAAAAGTGGTAATAAGAGATCAAGAACCTTGTCCACATCTTCCTGCTAGTTTTCCAAATGATCTCCTCACCTCCTTGCTAATTGAGAAATGAGTGTGTCTTCAGACAAGGCTTCGGTCCTCAAAAAAGAAAGTGTCTCCTTACCTTATAGCCAAGAATATGTGGGCACAACCATATTATGATTATTGTTCTCTAGAAACACATACTCTAGATTTCTGGGGGTCACACCATCCAGCCAGTCCCACCCTCACCCACCTTTTTGTAAATGTGATCTTGAACGAGTCTCTAGTTTGGGCTCATGGTCTTTCTCCCCCCTTTAAGGCCCCAGCTTTCCATTAGTAGCAGCTTCTTGCCTCAGTAACAGTGTCAGCAGATTCTCAAACTTAAGAAGCAATGGACTGATGGTGCTTTAATAGAGCAAGAAATAGAAAACTTAATTAAGGAGAGTGCAGATACCACATCTGATTTACTAAGCAGCCTGGGCCCTGTATGTGTGATCCCGACTACCAATAAAGTGTGTTATGAGCCATATAATATTGGCATCAAAGAGCAGAAGTCTGAAAATTTGGGGAGCAGGTAAAACATTATATACTTTTAAAGTATTATTATAATTCCTAGAATATGAAATGGGCTATGAAAACCATAATTCAGAAAGGGTTCGTTACATTGGGATGTGATATTAAAGAAAGAACTTGGATGTGTATTGTATGCACTGAGGTATATTGTTCTAATTAGTTTTCCTGTGAATTTAGGTTGCTGAAAGACTTGAGAATAAATTAAAAGTTGAGTGATGCATCACTCCCCCTCCTGACCAGTGGTTTGCAACTGTGATCATACTCATGGGAGGCCAGGCACTTGTTCTAGAAATTAGGGCTGCTCACAGTAGTATACGGTGGGGTTGTTCTTTTCCATTTCTGTTGACCCCAGACATAGTAACATGACCTGATTTGATCAATAACAATGAACAGAATTTCTGTGAGTCACTCCAGTGAAGCTCTGCAAATCAGTGGGTAATTTATTTCCTTACCTTCACCTTGTTTGCTACTCACATATTTTTTAGATGTAGCCTCCATCTGCTTGGGTCACAGTGACTATAGTAAGACAAAGCACCTGCTGAGCATGGGTGTAACTAAATAACTTTGCTTTCTTTCTTTTTTTTTTAAGTTTATTTATTTATCTTCGAAGGGATGGGGAGGGACAGAGAGAGAGAGAAGGATATAGAATCCCAAGCAGGCTCCGTGCCATCAGTGCAGAGCCTGACAGAGGGCTCAAACTTAAGAACTGTGATACCATGACCTGAGCCAAAATTAAGAGTCAGATGCTTAAGCAACTGAGCCATGCAGGTGCCCCAATAATTTTGTTTTCTTAAGTCACTAGATTGTGGAGAGGGGTTATGGTAGCATAAACCTGCTTACTCTGAGTAGTACAGAGATTGGCGGCCATTATGATTTTATTGTAGATCGCATGTGAGTTCTAGTGTAGAACAATGGGGTGGTAAGTATGGCTATTATACTCATGATTGGGAGAGAGGAATCATACCCAAATAAGCAAGCACAGGAAAGAAAATGCTGTAAAATAAAGAAAGCTTTGAGGCATGGGGTAAAATCCAGGAATCTGCAGTTATCTATGAGAATATGGAAGTCAACGAAACCAAATATCTAGTTTGGCAAGTTCCTGGAATTGCTTGCAAAATTCTTTTGGATTGGAGAAGGCGCTAATCTATTATCTACATTAGTTAATCTTACATTAGGTACGAAATAAAAGAAAAAATAATTATAAAAACTGTAATACTTGAATGCCTATTGAGTGTTTTCTGTATTTTTTTAATGTTTATTTATTTTGAGAGAGAGAGAGAGAAAGTGCAAGTGGGGAAGGGGAAGAGAGGAGGTAAGAGAGAGAACCTCAAGCAGGCCCCATGCTGACAGCAGAGAGCCTGACGCAGGCTCGAACTCAGAAACTGTGAGATCATGACTTGAGCCGAAATCAAGAGTCAGATGCCTAGCCAATTGAACCACCCAGGAGCCTCTAGTGTTTTCTGTATTTCTAGTCCACAGGAGACCACAAGCGCTAAGTAAAGTGGTGTGAATTTTAAATTGCCACTGGTCATACTGGAACCATGTAGTGTGGTAATACTGTAGAGCCACATGGAACAGGACTCAGGAGACATGATCCCATAGGAGAAGAGTAACACTGAATACAGGTGCACGGAGGCAGTGTGGGTAAAGATACTGCAAGTTCATTATTAAGATGTCAGTCTTGTACAGACAGCCGTGATGGCGTGGTTCAGAAAATGGCACCATGATGGTGGTCAAAAGGATGACTTCGTGTCAGGAACAGATTCCTGAGCCCGTGCTACAAACCTATGACGGTCACTTCCTGCATTGATGATCTTGGGGAAGCTGTTCAAATTCTCTGTGCTTCAGTGTTTTCATCTTTCAAACTAGAGGAATTCCCACCTGGAATATAGCATTTCCCAGTAGATGTTAACTGTATTTACTAAAATAAACTGTCTTACGGCCACGCGTGGCAGTAGGAACAGAAAGGGCCTTGGAGCCCGATCCATTTGTGGGAAGCACCGACGAGATGGGGTCTGTGCAGGCAAGAGGAGGGGGAGGATCCAGACACTTGGGCGTTACTGTTTTTACAGATGGGGAGGTTTCTGGTACTAAACCTACCGCCCGCAGCTCAGTGTCAGCACATCCCTGGATGGTCAGACCTTCGGGCTCGTCTCAAAGTGATCCTCAGCGATTTGGGGAATACCCAGAGGTCATGGTTTCCTCGAACAAGGTTGACACACTGTACCCACTTCGCCTCTCCTGCCCATTTCATTCTGTTGTCCACTGGCATGTTGTTTAGATAAGACTCAGGCTTCAAGGACATCAGGACAGTTTTGTGGTCGGGGCCATAGAACCAGCTCGCAAAGCTCTCAAGCTATGGGGTTTAGAAGGCCTTTGCCACTTCCTGTTCCTTTTGAAAGAGTCCTATTTCACAATGGTCACTATTTCCTGTATTCTTTAGTTCTAAACAAATTAAAAAGAAGGGATGCCTGGGTGGCTCAGTAGGTTGAGCGTCCGACTTCGGCTCAGGTCATGATCTCGCGGTTCGTGAGGTCGAGCCCTGTGTCAGGCTCTGTCTGTGCTGACAGCTCAGAGCCTGAAGCCTGCTTCCAATTCTGTGTCTCCCTCTCTCTCTGCCCCTCCCCCATTCATGCTCTGTCTCTCTCTGTCTCAAAAATAAAGAAAACATTTAAAAAAATTAAAAAAAGAAGATCGGCATTCAATTTTGAGATACTATTAAATTCGTTAAAAGCTTTAAGTAGAACCTGATCTGAAATCTGCACTCATGAAGCAGAAACCTCACACCCCCCAACTCATATGCTGTGCCACGTTTTCAGTGTTAAACACAAATAAAAACCACACGTGGTCACCAAAGAGGACAGAGCTGTGCCCTACCACAATTTTCTTTGTCTTTGCAATCTCTGTGCTCTCACTGTTCCCCTTGAATCTACCATTGTAAGGTGGAAACACGCAGCAGCTGTCACAGGGAACAGGGACACAGACGGCACCCAAGGCACACTCAGATGACTGCGAACCCTCTCCAGCTTATTCTTGAGGCAAATCTGTGTCATTGAGCCCACGTGTGTGTCAGAGTCTGATTCAATAACTAAGAATCCGAAGGCCTGACCTTTATATAGAATGCAATGCTTAGTTGAAGATAGGTAGTAAGAATGTGCTAATTTGAAGCAAATCATCTTTGTGTGTGTGAACGTGTGTGATGTGTCGTGCTGCGTGTACTTGGGACTCAACAGTAAGTGCAGCAGTTCTGCATAACTCGAACCAAAAAAGGTTGGTTGGTTGGTTGGTTGGTTGGTTTCAGGGGAGAGGATCTCATCACGGATGTTGTTAAGAATTTCTGTTCATGGTGATTCTGAGACAGACTGACATTTGGTCAGCCTCATTATTGTTTTTGGTTTCTGCATTTTCCAAGACAGTGAACCTCCTCGTGACCCACCTTCAGGACAGACCACCCCACTTCCCTGCCTTCAGTGCTGGTCCTTCTCGAGTTTCCCTTTCGCAAGGTCATGGCCCCCATCGGGTCTTGCTGTTGCTGGATGGAGAATGCTGTTCTGTTTTCAATGTCTCATTTGATCCCTAAAGCCTGATAAAATGGGAGAGATGCCCAGAAACTTGGAAAATCTCCCTTGAATATTGGCAATAGCTCCCACCTTCCACCGTGCGGCTGTGTTAGCCAGGTCACTGGGAAGTGGCAAAAGTCAGAGGCCACAGTATCCCACACTCCTTCTGTCCTATTCTGGCTCCTTGTGCCTCTGAAATCTCCCTGGCATGCAGTTACAGACACACGTCTCCACGCACGGGAGTGGAAATCCGTGCTGATTTACGTGTGTGGAGTGTGTTGGGTAGGGGGATGAGTAGGAGGTGGAGAGAGGCTTCCAAAACAGCAGAAGCAGAAAACAAACACGTGTTGTGTCACGAGTCTCTATGACATCACCACTATCGTGCCAAACCCCCTGTGTGCATAAAGCAGAGAGAAATCTATGCAATGCATATGTGTTTGCATATCTAGGCATATGTATACATCCACACATGCATGCAGGAAGACCTACTTGTCTGCTTTCTCTCCAAACATCTGATTATATAGAAAAGAATAAGAAAAAATTACCTGGAAAACAATGAGCTTACTCACGGCTTTGTTGTCACATATGTATACTGGCAGCTGCCAGAGCTGTGATAAGAAGGTGACTTTGCTACCAAGACAGAGGTGACGTCCTCCTCATTCTTCACCCCATGCCTACCTTCTCTGGTTGTTATTCAGCTTCAAAACCCCCAAACTCTGAGGCATAATTGACTTCAGTTTTAGAGTTTTCAAAGAAAAGCCTTCTGGACAAAATTTTTCATTAATTTATTTTTAGCCAGAGAGAAACAGGTGATAACCTTTAAAAATAAGTAAATGGAACTGCTGGAAAACACACACACACACACACACACACACACACACACACTTACACACACACGGGAAATGAATTAGTTATTTTCCTTTTTTACTGTTTTCCTGAAACTTTAGCTTTGTTTTCTGTGATTTTTTTTTGTGTGTGTGTCTTTTTAAACATCCTGGAAAGACATTGTACCATAAAATGCGAGAAGGGAACGGAGTCTCTCATTAAACTTGGCACCTGAGATAAAGTCTCGGAGGGGCTCAGGAGACAAAAAGGACTACGACATGCTATAAAAGCCTAATAGTTTGAACCATAGTTCAAAATGTATCTTAGTGGAGACATTTTAATTAAATTCCTTAATATAACATTATTGAGCTCTAATATGTGCTGTGCCTCTTAAAAAGGCAGACACGGTCCCCATCCTTAAGAGATCTCTTTGCGCAAGGGGTAGGAAGGGATGAATCTGTGGGTGGTTGGAGGGCATTTACATAATTATGTCTCTTAATTTTCACTATATTCCCGTGAGATTAATGTCTATGCCCTTGCTTTGTAGTTGGGAAACTGACGTTTGGGAATGTGAGGGAAGCAGGTCTGAAGCACACAGCTACTTGGTACTTCAGGTTGGATTCAATGAGCTATAAAAAGATACATGTAAATTGCCGTGAACTTTCAGAAGAAGGGCAGGTAACACTTACCTGTTGTAGGGGAGGCAGGGTTAGAAACACTCCATGGAAGAGTTGGTTATCTAGAACTCAAACAATATAAAGGGGTTTGCTCAGGGAGCTGGGGAGGGGGTGTTTTGAATGGAGAAAACAGCATGAGGAGAACAGGGGAGGAAGGAGCATGGCGTCTGTGGAAGGAGGTGACCTGAGCATGGAGTGGGCTGGGTAGGGAATGTTATGTACAAGAGGACAATAAGACAAGAGAATGGAGACGTTGGTCTGCTAGGATCATGCAGGGAAAATATTGTGATTTTAGGCAATAACGAACACTGGAGTCTATGAGCTCAATGGTAGCGTGGTCAGTATTGGCTTGGGATTTCAGTCTGTCACAATGCATTAAATGCTCTGAGGTGAGGCGTCCCTTAAACAGCTCCGTGGGAAATATAACAGGGATGGAACATTCTGGAAACAGAAGACGTGGGTTGCATTCTATCTCCAGGAAAAAATAACTGGTGTTTGTTGAGCACTCACCACATTCGTGCTTTAACAATCCTTCCACACCCTTTGAAAATCCCATGAAAATGTAGTAAGTCTGGGAAACATCTTCTTCCTTTCTGTTGAGGACAAAAATAGAGTAACTTGCCGAACACACAGAATTGGCTTTGCCAAAGGAAGAATGGAGGGTGACACAGAGCTTCAGCTGGAGAGGCTGGGTGTGGCACTTTTTAGTGCCTGAGCTTAACCCTCCTTCCTGAATGGGGAGATGACATTGACCAGCCCCTAGATGCAGTACAGACCTTGAAATGGGGTGACCACTCGGTAAAGCATGCAGGCCAAGATAACGTGACAGTCCTATCATGTAACTGTTGAGCTTATGTTTGCCGAGAAATGCATCACTGACCTCCACGGAGGCATAAATAGATGAAACTAAACCAAGCCCTGTTTTATCAAACCACCGAGATTTTAATACACTGGTAATCAGCTCCATTATAAGCATGAGGATGGCCTGTTGGGAATGATGGAGACCTCACATCTGTAAAGTAATATTGCATCCTGGTTAGAAGCCTGAATTCTGGGGTCCAGCAGAGAGAAAGAACTCTTCTTGTCGGCCCTACGTTTGAACACTGACAACTATTATGAGTCACTGCTATGTGTCGGGAGCTTTAAATGCTAAACGTAATATTTGCAAGTGCAGGTTGTTAGATATTTTTGTTAAAAAGGGGTAAAAGGTTAAATACGTTTCCTGAGGAAATGAAGATAATGGTGGGGACACCAGGTTTCGACATCAAATCAGGGGTGTGTGTGAACATTTCGTTTCTGGCGTTTGCAGGTGAACTGTTAAGGTAATTATTAAAATTTAAATCTCATTTCAAAAGAAGGGGAATAACACAGTTTTTAAGCAAGGACACAATCTCTTTATGCAACTGTTGCCATGGAGTAAAAGAGTAAAATCTAGAAAGTGCTCTTAAAAAAGAAAAATCACGCTGATTTTGTTTGCTAACTTATTTCCGGATAACTTCTGCTTTCAGGTATTTCAGTTTATAAATTAAGTTCCCAATAAATATTAGCACGATTCTTCATTCCTCAGTCGCATAGCAAGATAACACATACATACCGTGGAGGAACCCGGTTTAGTGGTAGAATATATTTCTCTGATCTCATGACTTTGTGCCTGGGCGCTGGTTCACTTGGCCGATGCTTGGTGCAGACACAAAGCAGGCGGAAGCTTCAAATGTGCCTACGTGGTCACATCTGCCTTTTTAGCCTGTCATTACCATGAAAAGATCATGTCACGTTTCGCCTGTAGTTTTATATGAACAAGAGAAATGGGCAGACCTGGACCCCGTTTACACAGCCTGGAGACATACTCAACCCAGTCTAGCCAAACACCAGCTGACTCACCAACGCTACAGGCAGAAATCTATGTTTTACCTTCACCAGCTACTGGTTCTGGTTGTGGTTGGTGCTCAGCGCATTGTGGAAACCGCTGGCCAGAACAATAAGCCGTACTCTTCTGGGGTCAACCCTATGGCGGAGATGATATCTGTGCACTTCCTTCTCCCCAAAATAGAACTTCTGTGTCTTCCTATCAATGCTACCTCTTTCTTTTACCAATATTCGCCCAGTGCCTGAAACGTGTCACAGATTGTATTAGGTACAGTGGGCACAAGGATGAATTAGAAATAGTTTATTTGATTTTCTGGACTCTCGCCATACAGCAAACCTTTATGTCAGCAGATCTGTACTTAGCAAGGTTTTCCTCTTCTCTGCGTTTGCTACCAACTCGACTCACCGTGAAGACCCAACCGTGGTATTTTTTAAAACTTAGCCTTGAAGAAACCGATTATACTGTCCTGACTCCTCAGACTGCTTCAATCATAACTTGAGAGAGGACAAGGACACAGGTCCTGGGGGAGAACCTTGGACCCACCAGAGCAACATACCGATGTCGCTGACTGAGAACTACTAATACCCAGTAAATGAGAACACGGAGCCAGCACGCATCCAGCTCTGAACGCAGAGAGCACGGTTGCGATTCGTTGGTGCGTGAACACATACATTGGAATGCAGATGAACTGAAAAATCGGGCTGATGCTTACATCTCAACTTACCACTTAGTTAAATTGAAGCAACACAAAATATATCTTCTGGAGGAAACTGTTGAATCAGCATCTCTGGGCTTCCACTTCTGAGTTGACACGTTTAAGCTGCTACCTGGTGCCTACCACCAACTCTGCTCTCCAGTAGCAGAGGGCGTTCATATTCCATACCCCTGACGCTTTGCTCTGTGCTCAGCAAAAACCCAGCAAGTAATTAAGCGGCCAGATTAAGGCATTCACCTCATTGTGTTTTATTTTGTCTGGTTTAGACATCCACCTCTTTCCTTGACTGGGGGAAGGAGATGATAGATAGATAGATAGATAGATAGATAGATAGATAGACAGACAGAGACAGACAGACATGCTGATTACATCTACAGATTTATCTATAGATCTATATACACATATATCTTTCTTTTGTATATAAAAGAATAATGATGCTCTGTTTATGATTGTTTCATTGCCAGGTAGCATTGTGCCTGCTTTGTGGAAGCTTGAGACAGATGGCTTTAAAATAAACGTAGGAGTGCAAAATATCTAAAGAGGCTTGAGAGATGGATAAGATTTGGGTAGAAAACACATTGCTTTCCAAAAGAAGTTTTTATTTTAACTTCTTTTGAAGTTGATTTTCTCTCCAGAGCATTGCGTGATGAGTAAAACTAATGGGGAATGAGTAAGTAAGTAAGAAAGTAAATAAATAAAAAGTGTTTTCAAACACAATTAGGAAGTAAGACATTAATACTAAAATAAACTGGAACTAATATAAGCTATGCTTCTCCTCTTCCCATTATGCCCTCAAACTAGAAACCAAATTACACTGTACTCTTTAATCTCTGGCATTGTCCAAATTGAGGGAAGCAATTTTGAAAGGCTCATGCATAATTTATTAAAGGTTCCCTATGTAGTGTACTTGCCCTAATTCAATAACATCACACTATTATAATTTGACTTTTAATATATTATGGTTATTTATTAAATTTTTAATTAGTCTCAGAATTGCTTTTAGCAGACTCTAAAATCCATTTTAATAACAGAACTGGACAAAATGAACTATTTTAAATCTCTTGTGTCTTTCTGAAAAATCTTTGGAAATTGTACTCTGTACAGGAGTTGTGTGAGTATACACACACACACACACACACACACACACACGCTCCTAAATGGCCATGGTTAAAGGTACAAGGGAGGCTGGATGTCTTCTTTGGAAAAATGTCTATGCATTTCTTATGCCCATTTCTTCACCAGATTATTTGTTTTTTGGGTGTTGAGTTTAGTAAGTTCTTTATAGATTTTGGATACTAACCCTTTATCCAATATGTAAAGTCCATAGTAGAGGCAAACTGATCCCAGATGGGTGGAAAGTTCTCACTAAGGTTCCATTCCAGGACCAATCGTGTACTTCCTATGAAATGTTCAGGCCTGCTTGGAACACATGGATATTTTCAGGGAAAAATTATTTTTTTTACCTTCCTTCCCCATAATTAAGTTTCAATTGCACAGCAGGAAGCAAGACTAAGCCAGAGCTTTGTTTCATAAACATATAATATCAACAAATAGGATGAGTCAAAAGCATATCATTATAATAGACATTAGAAGTCCTGATTTATGAATTCAACATTGTCCTTCCCCAGTTATGTATCAATGGTGTCAACATATAAATTGCGATGTGTTTGTGAGGAGTCAAGGTGTGAGCACCTGGCATATAGCAGGAAGCTGGTACCGATTGCCTGAATGACTCTGAAAAGTTTATTATGCTAGTTGCTTAGGAAATTTTTTAAAATGTCATTTGCAAATATCTTCTCCCATTCCATCGGTTGCCTTTTAGTTTTATTGATGGATAATATATTAGCAAATTAAATATTGGATAAAGGGTTAGTATCCAAAATCTACAAAGAACTTCCTAAACTCGGCACTCCAAAAACAAATAATCTGGTGAAGAAATGGGCAGAAGACATGAATAGACACTTTTCCAAAGAAGGCATCCAGATGGCTAACAGACACATGAAAAGACACTGAACATCATTCATCATCAGGGAAATACAAATCAAAACCACAGTGAGATACAACCTCACACCAGTCAGAGTGGCTAGAATTAACAACTCAGGAAACAACAGATATTGGTGAGGATGCAGAGAAAGGGGAACCCTCTTGCACTGTTGGTGGGAATGCAAACTGATATAGCTGCTCTAGAAAACTGTGGAGGTTCCTCAAAAAATTAAAAATAGAACTACCCTACAACCAAGCAATAGCACTACCAGGGATTTATCCAAAGGATACAGGAGTGCTGATTCATAGGGGCACATGTACCCCAATGTTTTTAGCAGTGCTTTCAACAATAGCCAAATTCTGGAAAGAGCCCAAATGTCCATCAACTAATGAATGGATAAAAAATATGTGGTTTACATATACAATGGAATACTACTTGGCAATAAGAGAGAATGAAATCCTGACATTTGCAACAATGTGATGGAACTGGAGGGTATTATGCTAAATGAAATAAGTCAGTCAGAGAAAGATAAATATCATATGTTTTCACTCATATGTGGTACTTGAGAAACTTAACAGAAGACCATGGGGGAAGGGAAGGGGAAAAATAGCTCAAACAGAGAGGGAGGAAAACCATAAGAGACTCTTAAATACAGAGAACAAACTGAAGGTTGATGGTGAGAGCGGAGGAAAGGGGAAAATGGGTGATGGGCATTGAGGAGGGCACTTGTTGGGATGAGCGCTGGGTCTTGTATGTAAGTGATGATTCACAGGAATCTACCCCCAAAACCAAGAGCATACTGTATACACTGTATGTTAGCTAACTTGACAATAAATTACATTTTAAAAAATGTATGATATTGTTTTGGGCACCTGGATAGCTCAGTTGGTTAAGCATCCAACTCTTGATTTCGGCTCAGGTCATGATATCATGGTTCATGGGATCGAGCCTGCTTGGACTTCCCTCTCTCCCTCTCCCACTGCCCCTCTCCCATTCTCTCTCTCTCCCCCAAAATAAATAAATAAACATTAAAAATATATTACATGTTTCATCTCAAAAAATCTTTTCCTTTAACTCTTCAAAAACACAGTATCATTGCACCTCTGTTTATAAAATGAAATTCGAACTCTTTTTCAGTGTAATCAGGGTTCCGTTTTCTCTCCAGTCACCTTATACCCACCCAGTTAATTTTGTGACCATGTGGACAAACTCTTCCACTGCCTTTCATGCTTCTTGAATTATTCTCAGGATTTTCTGCCTAGCAAATCAGGAAAACAAATTTTTGTGGTGCTGAACTGAAATTTGAACCACTGTTCAATCCCAAATTGACCCCAAAACTATAGATGCACAGAAGACATACAGACCAACCATATCACAGGCTTAGAGAACTGAACTAGCATCAGAACTGAACACTACACAAACAGATTGTTCCCTGTTCTACATATGTATGAATAAACCCCACACCTGCCAAACAAAGTTTGGGACTGAGCTGAGATTCCAACTACTGCAGACAGAGGATAAGACAGCATCTGTGCTCTGAGCCTGTCTGGGTTAAATGCCTGTTAATGCAAAAACAACATTTTCCATGAGATTACAAAAGAACCCAGTATCCATGCAACACAACATGAAATTCAAATGTCCACGTTAAATTCAAATTTGCTTAATGTACAAAAAAAGAAGAAATAACCAGTTTTCAAATGAAAAAGCAATTGATAGGTGCTCACTCCCTTGAATTCAGATATTGGAATTACCAAAAATGAACAAACAAATACGACTTTAAGCCAGTTATCATAACCATGCTTCATGTGGTAAAAAGATACACACTCAAATTCAATGAAAAAAAGAGAAGTTCTCAGCTCGAAAACCAAAAGAACCAAGTGAAAATATTGAACTAAAAAAGAATCTGAAACACAGTTTGCTCATAGGATGGAGATAATAGAGAAACAAGTCAGTGAACTTGAAGATGGACCAATAGGCATTATCCATTCAGAGAAAAATATAGGAAAAAATAACAGGATGTAGGGACCTAATGGGAAATTTTCAAAGTGTCTGAACATATATGTCACTGGGATAATTGAAATAGAAGACAAATATATTAGTATTGTAAAAACTTTGAAAAAAATTATAGCTGAAAAATTTCCAAATTTGCTGAAAGATTTAAATTTATACTTAAAAAAAGCTCAGTAAACCTCAAGCACAATACCCTCAAAGTTAACCATGTTTTGACACGTATTAAACAAACGTTTTAAACCATTAACTGTAAGGACAATCTTGAAAGCAGCTGGAACAAATGACCTATAACATGAAGGAGACACTCAGCCATTGAATGTGAATTTCTCATCAGAAAACATGGAGGCCAAAAGATGGTGAAAAAAATTCATATTACAATTACTCAAAGAAAACAATGCCACACAGGAGTTCTGTATCAAGCAAAAACATTCTTTAGATTGAAAGTAAAAAAAAGAGAGAGAGAGAGAGAGAGAGAGAGAAACTGAGAGATTCTCAGGTTCTCAGATAAAAGAAAATTAAAGAATGTGTCACCTACAGACATTTTCAAAAAGAAATTGTAAAAGGAGTTCTTCAAGCTGAAGAAAAAGAAACAAGGGTAACATGAGTCTTTAGGAATGAAGGAAGAACAAAAGAAATGGTAAACATCTGGGGAAATGTGGAAAACCACACGTCCCATCTTACTAAAGCATATATAGCACATATTTATGTGAAAGGGGTAAAAACTACCTATATCACTTCAAGTTTCAACACTTTATTTTAATATTATCTCTAAGTACATTGTGGAAGATTAAATATGCATAGCATATAATCCCTGGAGCAACCAGTAAAAAAATATAGAAACAACCAAAATGCCAACAGAAATATTAAAATGAAATACTAAAAATGATTCAAATAATACAATA